>NC_051063.1:86824549-87424549 GCF_004664715.2 Peromyscus leucopus | reverse complement strand
AAAATGAGATATTTGACCATATTCTTCTTCATCATCATCATCCTACTTTGGCCTGAACAGGGCTGCACTCTGCAGTGTTCTTCCTGATTAGAAATGATGAACATCCTTTAAACTAACATGGTGTTATTTGCAGATGAATTTACAGAAGAACCAAATTGCACAGGACCAAAGTGGGCTCTGGCAACAGCTTGGGGAAAAAAAGCCACATCACACCACACATTTTCAAGGTACCAAGCACAAGGAATTTATCCAATTTAATTTTCAGGTAGGTCTATAAAATTAATAAGTATTCTGACTGAAAAGCATAATTAAACCAGCAGTGAATGTAAATGAGGGAAGGAAGTGGCGTGCTAGGACTGGAATATCGTTTTGCAACCAAATGGCCCATACCACGAAAACAAATTATTAATGCGGTCTTATTTCTTGAGAATATTCTGAGAAACAAGAGCGCCTTGGCTGCTCTGCATAATCACTGGGAATGTCTGAGCTCTGAGTGAGCAGCAGCAGGCACAGCTGGAGCAAGCAGTGGTTTCCACAGCCCAGGAGCTAAGAGAGGACCGCCACTTCCCACATACAGAGGAGGATGTTGGAATAAAACCCAAATACACCCTTGGCGGACATTATCAGGTGTCTTCTAAGCCAGCTCTCCTGCCTAACTGAATCTTGATTTTTGTTTAGGGAAGAGTAGGTACTGGAAGGTGTATCCAGTCTTGTTTCTTTAAATTATGCATATGCAGGCTTGAGTAGAGGGCTGTTTGTCCAGCTATCTTCCGCAGGTGGTGTCTTATCTTTTGTTATCTCCAGCACCTAGCATAGGATCCTGTGCTTCAGAAGAACTGCATAAATATTTATGGGATCAGTTCAAGCACAGGAGATAAAGTGACGAACAAGACAGAAGAATATCTGCCCTTGTGGGCCATACATTCCAGCGGAGAAGACTTGGTAAACAAAAGTCACAGACATGAGCTTATAAAGCTGAGAAGTGCTGGAAAGGATGGGCATAACGCATGGCTCTAATTTAGATTGCAGATGAGGGAGTTGGCAAGGATCCTGTGAAGACGACGTGTGTGTGTGTGTGTGTGTGTGTGTGTGTGTGTGTGTGTGTGTGTGTGTGTGTGTGATGTAGATGTCAGAGGAAAACTTTAGGAGTCAGTTCTTTCCTTCTACCTTGCTGAATTTAAGCAAGGACTCACATTAGTTCTTCAGGTTAGACATTCCAGGCTGACCGACTCACAACTTCTGGGTGATTCTTCCCTCTCCCCATAGGAGTCCTGGGAGTACAGATGGGCACCCATCACATTCATCCTTTTTACATGAATTCTGGGAGTCAAACTCAAGTTTTCAGGCTTTTGTAGCAAGCATGTTTACCTGCAGGACAGATGTGGTGGTGCTCATTTATAATCTTGCCAGCCCTGAAGACGTTTTTGTTGAGATTTTCAAGGGAACAACATGGGAGGAATTGTGTATTTCCAAAAAGCTTGAAGAAATTCACTGTAATGTAGCACAGTGGGGAAGAGGAAGAGGGACAAAGGAAGTGAATGACAGGGGCCAAAATGGGGGGCGGGGCTCAGAAGACCGAGAAAAGAACTCTTTAAAGTACACAGGGATGTGCGTTAGCATTGCTATTGTTCAGGTGTTCCCGATTTCCCTATATAATGTACCTCACACTACGATCTCATCAAATGCAACTCTATTAGTTCAGATGAGACTAAGACTCCGTTCAACGACAAGATGGCGGCCTGGGTAGGACAATGTCTATGGTACTAGGAGAAACAGGCAATGAGAAGGAGGCTGAGGGGTTACTCTGGGAAAGATTTGGTAATGTTGTATCCATCTCAAGAAACCCCCAGAGACCACCAAGGAGCTGGTTTTGATGCAAGCACATAAGGGTCCTTTTACTGTCAGGTTCAACCTGGACTACCACATGGCAGATGGAAGGAAATGTGGCGGCGGCTGTGAGCCCAGGTATAAGGAGTTTTTATAGGGAAAAATAGCAAGTCAGGAATTACATGCTTGGGATTGGGTAAAAGGTGTTGTGCCCAGATCATGACCCCCAGAGAGACCACCAAAGATGAGCATGCCGGAATGCAAAAGCAAGGTTTAATTCTGGATATCCAAAAGCAATACAAGCCTAGGCAGGGACTTTGTCCAATACATCCAACGCAGTGGAGGCTGGAGGAAGTGCCCACCTATCTGCAAGCTCAGTTTTTAAAGGGAAAAGTCACAAGGTTACATCATTTAGGGGTGCTAGTATGGATACAATTCTGATTGGCTTGCTTCTAGGGACTTCTAGAAATTACTTCTAAGGGAGTGGTTGCCCGCCACCATTTCTCATTGGCTGCCCTCAGGTGGGGGCATTTCTGTGGTCAGTTACCCTGGAAACCAGGGAGAGGACATTCCATAGTCTGGCAGGCATTACCTCGTGACTATCTTGTGACTCTGTACTTTTACACTTCCTGGTTTCTGGAATCTGAACTGACTGGTTTCAGTAACTAATGGCCTATTCCCAAAAGGAGAAATCTTAGGCCTTAGTTTTTGGGTGAAAGCATTTCTAAGATGGCTCATTTTGGTCTCACAGAAGGGATATGGGACAAGGTGGTCTTTTGAAACTATTAGTCTAGACTTTCGGCTCCAAGCCACATTTGAAACCACTGGGTTAGACTTTTGGTGGGGAACCACAACCCGCTGAACGGGATTATCTGGATTGCTCAGCAAGATTATCTGGATATCTTCAAGGGCCATAACTGCAGAGAGAATGTCTGCAGGAACATACCGCTCTGTATCTGCTCTAGTTGCCATGGCACATTCCTGAGGTCCTTTCTAGAACTGAGTACAGCAGGCGGTATAAGATGTTGGCCCTACCCTTAGATGGGGTCTGTATTGCTTTCACAGTAACTGCTGGAAAGCAGCTGGCGTGAGCAGGTTGTAAGCATTGTGGCTCAGATGGAAAGGTATCCTGGCAGTCGGGAGCCGAGGAATACCACAAAGTCACCATAACATAGCAGTTTATAACGCTGCTCCAGGGAAAGGCTTCCCCAGTGCGAGTAACAACTATGCTCCAGCAGGGGAGGGTTCCCCCAGGGAAGTTGTTACAGCTCTGCTCAGGAGAAGTGTTACAGCTCTGTTCTGCTAGAGGAAAGTTTCCCCAGAGAAAGTTCTGCTACAATATGCTGGGCTTTGCTCTGGCAAAAGTTGTTGCAGCTGAGCTCTGGTGAAAATGTCACATGGCACAACAGACCTCATTCAAGAGATGTATTGGGAAGGAAGAATCCAGGAGGGTGACTGCTTTGGGTGAGAAACAGCAGCAACCTGAAGAGGGTACAGACCTTATATAGGATTTGGGGGTGGGTAGAGGAGCTTTCCAGGGTGGCTTAGGATTGCTGAGCTTTTGTGGTCTGATTCTGTGTCAAACTCAGGGACTGGTGGCATTTTGAGCTCAGGGGCTTCGGGGATTGTTGGGATTCTGTAGCCTGACTCTGGGGCAAGCTCAGGTATTTTCAAGCCCTTGTCCTGAGGTCAAGTTAAGGTCAGGGCTATTTTTCCTTGGCCCAGGTCTTAGGTCTAGTTGGGGTCAGAGTTTTTTCCCTTGGCCCTTTTCACCCTACATAGGTGACTTGCTGTCTGTCAGGCAGGGTAGCCTTTCTACCTTCTGCCTATGGCTACCTTCTGTCTCTCAAGGGAGTCAAGCATCCTCTGCAAACAGCTGCCAGCCTCTTTGGTTCCTGTAAACCTGCCCCTGGGAACAAGGTCAAAGGGTAGTCTTTCTCTCTCAGAAAATCAATGAAGCTCATAAACTGGAAGAAAGAATATTAACCCTGTATAGCTTCCACCCACATGCCTGTCCCTGCAAAAAGGTGCATATGGCCTCTCCTGGTAATTAAATCCCATGCTGGGAGGAAATGCACATTAGTCCATTCTCACTCAGTCTTTGATCTGGAAAATGCCTTCAGGCCCAAACAGCACCTGGACCATGCCAACACTCTTTACCTCTTGCAAAAGCATGGATCTCAGCTGCTGTGGTTTCTTCCACCCCAGACCCAGTCAATACCCGCTGTGAGGACTCAGAGACCCAAGCCTGGCACTTAAATATGTCTTGTAAGTAGCTGCTTCATGTCCTCATGTCCATTGGGATTGAGGGGCATGACTGCTTTTATTCTGTATGCTAAATGAATGCACCCTCCAAGACTCACCAGGACACCTGACCTCCCCTGGTGTCACTCATGTTTGTGAAGCATGTGCCAGCCTAGCCAGCATCCTACGCATGTCCAGTCTCAGCTCTGATTCAAATGACTGATTGCTTAACTTCCTTCCCAGTTTGTTATTTCCTCTTTCTAGAACAAAGAGTGAAAACTGTCACCATGAAACTGTTAAGAGTCGTGGTATGGAAGGGCTCGGCTTCAGCTCTCTTCCACTTCTTTGCTGGGTGGCCTTGGGCGGGCCACTTAACCTCTCTGAGTCTACTCCCATCACTTCCCTAACTTCCAACTTGTCTTTGTCTCCTCTGGCTGTTGTGGAGGTTGGACCATGCATTTGAAAACAGCTCCCAACTTGGCATTTGATTAGCTTCTCAATAACTGTTGAATGTTGTTGTGTGATCAATGCTGGCTGATCATCTCACAGAACTGTTTCCAGGGAAGTATTACCATGTGTCAAGTGAGTGCTTGAATGGCAACACCATCAACAAAGACAATGAACTGCACTTGCTGGAGGTTCCATGTACCTGAGACTGTCCCTGCTGTTTCCTAACTCCTTCCATCTCACATCAACCTTAGACACTGCTACAAATAAGGTCACCATTTTAATACAAGGAAGCGAGAACAACTCGATAAACTCAGGATAGTAATTCCATCCATCATGGCTGACCTGCATTTCCTATCTGCCAGATAAACCCAGGCCCAGTCTCTCCCACAGTCTTTCCTTCTAGAACTGCATGGCCATACGAAGAGGTAGACAAGCACATAACTAGCTTCAAGTGTATGCTCATAGTATGAGGAAAATTTGTGCAAATATTCAGTTAATAAGTAGATTTTCCTGCAGTGGAAGGAAATGGGTTAAACCTGTGTGAACCTGACCTCAGGCAAGTGAAAGGAAAATGACGTCATTGGCCACCAGGAATCTGCTTAGATACCTGCACAGGTGAGGAGGACTGTGCTAGGGCATGAAGGGAAGTGGGTCAGCTGGAGTCCCCTGTGTTACCTACCATTGTCCCCTCAGCTGCTTCAGTAAAGGGTCTGCATATTGATTCCTACATGAGTGATTGTGAGGTAACCCAGTGACTCCAGAGTGAGGCCTCAAGTTCTCTTGAGTGAGTCTTCTGGGCTGGCTTTGGGGTAAGCAAAAGTTTTGTAGACACTGGATGATCCGCCTATGTACTTGATAAATAGACTGTGGGTGCATGGATCCTTGTTCTCTAACCCAGGCGCACACTGTGCCATGCGATCACTCCCATTCTTAAAGGAGGCAAAGAGAAGTTGGGACGTTTCATGCATCTATTGCTGCTGAGTGTGTAAGAGCAAGTGCAGGAAGCAGAAGAAAGATGAGGCCTAGGGTAGAAGGTGTGATGGCTAAGGCTGCTGGCCAACCTGATGGGATCTAGACCAAGGAGACAAACTTCTGGCTATCATGTTACCTGGGCTTGATGGCAAATCCCTAAAATTCCAACGTGCTTAGGAGGTGAGACAGGAATGTCAGGTTAAAGGTCATCCTTGGCTCTATCTTGAGTTGGAAGTCAGTCTGGAATGTTCAGACACATACACAGAGAGAAAGGAAGGGAAGAGGAGGGAGGAGAACACATGAGAGGTGAAGAACAAGCATGCTTCATCCAAGGCCAGGAGCAGAGCCAGGGTGTGAGCTTCTGTGGTGTTCAAGTGGACAGGCCTTGTTGATGGGTCGAGAGGAATGGGACTCAAGGTGACCTCAAGTTCTCTGACCTCAGGCATTGTAGGGGCCTCATTTGACTGAGATGACCAGAGTATCACTGATCATGTGAGGTGAAGGAAGGTTAGGAGCCCACTTGAGCCCACTGAGTATGAAGTGTTGCTGTGATTGGATGTCTGTACTCACCCACCCTTTTCCCAGTTCATATGCCAGGAGTCCAAGCTCCCAAGGTAGGAAGTAGGCCCTTGGGAAGGCACAATATCAGTGACCAGTGAATAGGATTAGGGTCTTTACACTCCAGAGTGGTCTTGTCACTTCTATCATTGGAAGCCACAGCAAGACAGCCCGATCTAGAACCAGGAAGTAAACCTCAGCAAACCCAAAGTTTGTTGGCACACCGGTTTTCTACTTCTGTCTTCCAGAATTGTGAGAAATAAATTTCTTGTTCATAAGTCATCCCTTGGTCACTCTGATGCTAAAATCAGGTTTCTAGCCTGGTCTACAATTGGTATTCAAAAATGTCATTGTGGTGGCTATTCTTGGTTGTCAACTTGACCACATCTGAAGTGGCTGAGTACACCTGAGAGATAGTTTTTCTTAATTAAATCATTTGTAGTGGAAGCCTATGTAAAGAACATGGAAGAAGGAAGCTCTGTATCTTTGCCTGTTTACCCTTGCTCTTATTGGCAAGTTCATTCCTTCACTGGCATTAAAGCCTACTTCTTTGGGACTGCAGCATATACTGAAGACCAGCTGAGATATCCAGCCTTGTGGACTGAAAAACTACTGGATTCTTGGACTTTCCTTTGGTAGACAGCCATTGTTGGACTAGCTGGACTACAGCCTATAAACCACTCTAATTATTATGTGTATGTATACATATATGTATATATTTATACATATATGTGTATGCACATATATGTATGTATGTGTATATACACACATATATATACATATATATGTATATATATGTGTATATATATATATATTTTCTATCTGTTCTGTTCCTCTAGAGAACCCTGCCTGATACAATCATGAACTCAGAGAGAAATGGCGAAGAACAGTCACCTGCTCTCACCAGCTTCTGACTGAAATCTGATCTGTCTTTCACTAGGAATGAAGGAACAAGTCACAATAGTGACAGTTCAACAATGACTGTGTCTCTGGTGGAAGTCATAGATAATTATCATGTTACAAGTGTAGATGTTTCAAAACAGCACTTGCCTATATTTCCATTTCAAAATTAGGAAATTCTTAGAGCCACCACTAGGCCTTTTTATTTCATGTGTTAATAATGAAGCCATCTGTTACCTTCCACATACGTAGTATTAAATATTTTGATAGATATTTTTCAATGCAATTAGTTTCATTGAAATGCAATGCATTTTTTCCTGTAAAGTCACTAGATTGAGAAGGTATCCATAAGCTCTGAGTACCTGCCAAATAGGTCCTGGACACACAGACACACAGACAGCCAACAGGTGCACACCAATGACTTTAGGACCCCTAGCTTAAAGGCTGGGGGAACAGTAAGGAAGAGAAAGCACAGGTGAGCTGAGTCCTAGAGGGATTCCACAGATCTGCTTCATCCAGCCTCACCTTCCAGAAGCACAGCCCTTCTCCTGGCCCTTAGCTCCCCACCATGGTGTCTAAAGTGAGAGAACAGAGCCTCTTCTCTCCAGACACCTGCAGGAAGGAAGAAGTGTCCCCAAAGGTGCTGCATCCATCACAGATTCCATCTGAACTCTCCAAGGGGTCATTCGATCAGCAGCTCCTGATGTGGGGTCCTTTTCCCTTGCCTCACAGTTCCCTGCAACTGGGACATCAGCAGGTTTGGACCAAACAGAAGGTGTCAGGAGGAGAAAGGAACCTGGACAGTATACATTACAGGAAACAATCCAGACAAATGCAGTGTGTTTCCTTTCACATGCAACATCTACACAGAAATTATTATGGAGGGCAGATGTGGTGGAACACATCTTTTGTCCCAGCACTTGGGAGACAGAGGCAAGTGGATGAGTTTGAGGCCAGTCTGTTCTACATAGTGAAAACCAAGCCAGCCAGAACTGCATAGTGGGACCCTGTCTCAACAAAAGAAAAGAACAAAAATTATGATGTATACATAAATAAATATATATATATATATACACATGCACACACATACAAATATGCATGTACACACATGCAGACATATATATGTATACAGTACATGCATGCGTTACATGTGTCTATATAAACACATTTGAATAGATACATGCATGCATATGCATACATGCATGCCCATACATACATACATATGTTTATATACATACATATACATGTGTGCCTGATCCCTGTAGAGCATGCTCTGCCTGCATTAATTCTAGCAAGGAAAAAGCAGCAGGTCTCTAAAAGCATACACAAAACCTCTCAAGGCCACTCTAAGACTACAGGTTCTTTCCTTTTGGTGACACCAGTTTTTTTTCCATGCACATTTAAGTCCCTCTCAGGGCTGGGGATCAGTTAGGGAAGGAAGAAGAGTCACAGCAAGAGTTGTTTTGCTCAATCCTTCGCAGGGCCTCCTCAATCCCCATGGGTACCATTATTCATTCCATGGCACTCCTTGAAATAGAAACACAGCATTCTCAGCTCTGTATCTAAGGCCCTGTAGCTGGAGGTGACTATCACTCCAGCGCTGCACTGGGATATGGTGACTAGTAAATACATTTTCTTGGTCATGCCTTCTGTCCTGAAGCAATAATCAGGTAGATGGAGCGTTCCAGAGAATCCACCATAACCGAAAAGGAAAACAAGAATCAGAAAGCATCATCCTGGATGGGGATGTGACTCATTCGGTAGAGTTCTCCCTTGCATGTGTTTGTCCAGACAACCACAGCTGCTGTTAGTTCATGAGTGCAACAGCTGTGTCACATCCAGAAGACAGCATGTCATTACTCTCCCTCATCCTCCAGTTCTTACTGATGTATTCTTTCTACCTCCTGCTTCTGCAATGTACCCGGAGCCTGGGTGGACTGAGTGATACAGATGACCCTCAACATAGAGCTGAGCACTCAGCAGTCACTTATCCTTAGAATGTAGATCAGTTATGAATCTCTGCATTAACCACTGTCCACTATTGAGAAATCTTCCCTAAGGCTGAAAGCAGCACCAATGGTATAAATATAACTATTCAGAAGGCAGCTACACAGTATGTCCATTTACCAAACAATAGAGGTGGATTCCCCCTAGAGCTTTTGACCTCCCCAGCCATGGGCTTTTGACTAGTTTCACAATACTGAGCATGACTTTCTTCCTGTGGAGTGGGTCTGAGATCCTACCAGAATGTAGCTGGTACCTCCATGGCAGTCATGCTGCTACTACTGCACCAGTGGGTGCATCTTGCCTAGCAAGTTAGTGTGGTAGCATGCAGATCCAGTACCAGATAAGACCCCTGATAATTTTCTTTCCCTCACCACACCTTCTGGCACTAGGGAAGGCAGCAGCAGGGAGAAAGCGTTCTAAATGTTTGACATACGGTTTAGAGTTCAAAGCAAGTGTAGAAGACAAGCAGTCCAGCAGCTTTGGAGTCCAAAGGCTTTGTTCAACTGCCTTGTCCACAAGTGGACAAGATTCAGTGAGAAATAAATGCACCTTTAACAAATAATGGGGACTATGTTGCCATCATCCCTGAGTGGGGAAAGTAGTTTCAGCGGTTTCGTTCACTCAGGGAAGACTTGTTAATTTTAAATGCCAGGCAGGGAAATTCCCAGGAACCCCGACCATGTTTGTCTTCCAGATGGCGGCTCACAAATACAGATGGGAACTGGGGCACCTAGAGACACATTTGCAAAAACAACGCTTTAAGAACACTCCGTTCGTGCTAGTGTGGTGGCTCACACTTGTAATCCCAGCACTTGGAAGGCTGAAGCAGGAGGATTATGAGTTCAAAGCCAGACTGAGCAATATAGTCAGCCCATGCCTCAACAAACAAACAAACAAACAAACAAGCAAAGCAAAACAAATAAAAACCAAAACAAAACCCTCTTTTCTTTCTGTGGTGACCAGATACCGATGAAAGCAATTTAAAGAAGGGGGAGTGGTTTTGGCTCACATTGTGAGGGTGCTATCCAATGTGGCCAGACAGCATGAGCCCGAGGCAGCTGCTCACAGTGTATCTGCACTCAAGCAGTGGAAAGAAATGAATGCTGCTACTCAACTCACTTTCACCTTTATATACAATCCAGGACCCTCCCCCAGGGATGTTGCCATTCTCATTCAGGGTGGGTCATCTCACTTCAATTAACCCACTCCAGAAACTCACAGACGTGTCTAGACTTGTCTCCTAGGTGAGACTCGATCCTGTCAAACTGGCAATCAGCCTTAACTATCACTGTCACTCTTCTGGCCCAATGCTGAAAACAAGGCCCCACTCTCAACCAAGAATTGCCCAGCCCCAGATGTCGCCAGTTTCCAGACTGAGAAAGGTGTTTTACCAGGAGTTATTTTTAGGCTCTTCTGCCTTTACTCTCATACATGCAAGCTCTAAGCAAATATTTGTTGAGGCCAAACTACAAGTCAAACAACCTTCACTCATAGTTAAAAAGACATATTTGAAGTCATTGCACAAATAATTGCTTAGCGGTTCCAGCTCAGGTTGGCAAACAGCACTCAGGGAAGGGAGAAGACATGGTAGCAGGAATACCTTGCCGTGGAGTTGGAGCAAACTGGTCTAGGGGGTTGTATTTGGGCTGACACTGGATGAATCTAAGGAGATGACTCCCAAGGCCTTGGTATCATAATAATTCTAAGTTGGACAACCAGATTCTGGGGTCACCTGGTAATTGCTGCTTATGAAATCAGAGAGACGTTCATTTTTGAGAACATGTATTCTGAATCTAAGTTGCCCTGGTTTATAATTGCTTTGGGTGGTTCTTCTGCCTTGGGTTTCTCATCTGTGAAATCGGGGTGAAAATTGTCCCTGCCTGATTGGCACCCGATAGAGAATTAATTAAACAATGTAATCGAGTAGGAAAAAAATACTCCAGCAGTCCCTGTGATATAGAGGTCAGCACTATCAGAGCTATGTTGGAGGGATCTGGTCTTCCCAAGCATAGCTGGTACTGGAAACTAAGTGTTGAGAACAAACTGGCAAAGGCAGGCTGTTGCATGGATTTTCAACTTTTCTAAGCAATCTCTGCTTTGTGATGTGAATTTGGCCATCTTTGTTTAAAAGAGATAGCGTTTGAGGTTGGAAACTGCCGTTACATTCTTCCTGCAAAAATGAACAATCAGAGTGGGCTAATGTAAAGCAAAGAAAAGGTGTGGAGGCCCATTGTTCTTTATGCACTGGTATTTTTGGACTCACCTCCACACAGGCTTGAATTTTGGAACCTGGCTGATTCTAGCCTGATCTTCTCTCCGGTGACCTTCCTCCTACAGAGAAAGAAGGAGAGGTGTTATTTTTATAACTGGCATGAAAACTGCTCTTTAGAGCACTCTGTCTTTTTTTAGAAAAAAAAATATTTGGATAATGAGCTTTAAGGGTAGAGATACAAGAAGACAAAGGTAGGTGACCAGGGATGGGGTAAAAGAGGCAAGAGAGAGAGAGGAAAGCTGTAGAGGAACATCCAGAAAGCACTGAGAGTGGCCATTAAGATCACCTATGTCTAAAACCGTGTGTGTGTGTGTGTGTGTGTGTGTGTGTGTGTGTGTGTGTGTGTGTGTGTGTGTGTGTGTGTGTGTGTGTGTGTGTGTGTGTAAGTGTGTGTGTGTTGGGGGTATGCATGGCTATGTGTTTGTGTACATGCACACGTGAGTGGGTGTACACATATGGAGGTCTTCAACTATTGATCTCCACTTCATTTTTTGAGACACCATCTCTCACTGAGCCCGAATCCCACCTATTTGGTTAGATTGACTGGCCAGTGAGCCTTAGGGATTCTCTTGCTTCTGTCTCCAGAGTGCTGGGATCATAGGCACTGACTACCATGGTGTACAGGGATCCAAACTCAGGCACTCATGCTTCCTTGGCGAGGATTTGACCTACAGAGACATTGCACCAGCTCTCTAAAACTCAATGTTTAAGCCATGTGTTAGAAGTCATCCATCACCAAATTTTAAGCCATGTGTTAGAAGTCATCCATCACCAAAACTTTCCAGCATGACAGCTGTTGCTCACATGTGTGTTTTGTGGATGTTGGACTCAGAATCTAGAAGTTTTTGAGATCCCACATCTGCACTGGGATCCCTGGAGTGAGGGATTAGTGAGACTGACAAGAAAGCAAACCTGGCATGAACTGTAGGCATAGAAGACTCTGGAATCTTCAGAAGCGCAGTGGAATACTTGAGTCATTTTTGAGAAGACATGGAATGTCCAGAAGGTCCTGGGAAATACATGGTGGGAACAGAGTCTGCATATTTACTATGAGCATTCAGCTCATCAGAAGAACTAAAGTAAGACACCAGACTTTTCAAATGAGATGAATTAGGAGGAAAAGACCATGAAAAGAACCATTAAGATCTTGAAACAAACTATAGCATTAAAATCTCAAATTTCAAAAATCTTGTGGAAGAGTCCTGTTAATGTATTTAAAAAGAAGTATGCCTTGGAACCAGAAATAAAGAAATTGATAAAATGTGGACATGATACTGATTTATCATTCATTTTTCTCTTCTAAATTAAAAATAAGTACTTGAACTTTTGCTCGCTTCTCTCAGTCTGCTGGGTTAAGCTTTGTCCTCTCTACAGATGCAGTAAGACAGTATTCTAGAACATTCCATGGGTGTGTATTCTGAACTGATTAGAGTTTAACTCTTTCTGGAAAGGGGAAGGAATATATTTGCTTCAGTTAAAATTGTCTGGGCTTCTGAATGCTCTAAAGGACTCAGTTCAGTCCCCCAAATGACTATGCCCTGCAGAAAGTGGTGGCTAGTTGTGCTAAGTGGAGTCTGATTGCTAGGTCAGCGTGAATACAGCAAGTGGCTTGGCCTCTCATAGCTCTGGCATAGTCATCTCTGTATTAGTTGCTTGTCTTAGTTTGGTTTTAATAACAAAAATGTTTGACAAAAGCCATGTCAGGAAAGAGGGTGTGTTCGGTCTACATTATGAGGGTACAGTCCATACTGTGGGGAAGGCATGGCAACAGGAGTGTGGGGTGGCTGGTCACGTGATGTCCACGCTTGAGAAACAGAGCAATGAATGCAGGTCTTCCTGTTTTATCCTTTGGTGTCATTCAGATTTAGGGTGGGTCTTCCTGCCTCAATTAGGCCAACTTAGAAACAACCTCACAGGCATGCCCAGAGATTTCCCTCTTAGCTGATCCTACATCCTGTCAAATTGGTAATATTAACTACCACCGTTTGTTTAGTAGGCACAAAGGTTGCCAGGATCACAAAATGAAAACAAAACCAGTTGTATATGTCTGTGTGTCTGTTTATTCCCATGATTTGTGGCCACCGAGTTCAGTAATATCTTTATAAAACACTGGATTATTGAGTAACAAAGCACCATTTTTAGAGGGACTGTAGGTTAGGTTTCTATGACCCTCCTGTCATGATATTTCATGAACTGATCTGACAGAGCCTAGTGGAGGGTTGGGCTCATCCATGACCATTGATAGGAAGATGCAGTGGAACAATCATCACGGCACAGCTTCTGGAGACTCCTGAAGAATTAGCAACAAACTCCCCCAATTCAGCTAGTGGAGCACGTATTCTGAAACAAATCAGTCACTCACAAGGATATCTGCACTCCTATGTCCATTGTAGCACTATTCACAAAAACACAGTGAGGAAACAAGTGTCTGTTGACAGGTAAATGGGTAAAGAAATGCACACACAGTGGGGGGAGGGGGTTGCCGTAATTCTGCCATAACCGACAAAACTTGAAAACCTTATGCTGCTGAGATACATCAGGGAACGAGAAATCCTGTATACTTATATTTGAATTAAAGAAAGCAAACCGGGGCTGGAAAGATGGCTTGGAGTTTAAGAACACTTAGTGCTCTTGCTGAGGACCCAGGTTTGGTTGTGAACACCCACAAGAAGACTTACCATCATCAGTAACTCCACGTCCAGGGACCTGACACCTCTTCTGAACTCTGGAGGCCCCTGCATGACTATAGTTCACAGACATATGCCAGGCACACTTACACATACAATTAAAAAAGAAAAGAAACCAAACTCACAGAATCAAAAAACAAAATGGGATACGAGTTTGAGGGTTTGGTATAGGAATATGTTGTTCATCCTTTCAGTTGTCAGGTAAATAAGTTCTGGGGAGCCAATGTCCAGGATTGTGACCCTCATTAGTGACACTGTATTGTAAACTGAGGAAGGATACCTTATGTTTAAGTTAGGGGATAGATTAATAAATGTGAACTTGATGGTTGTAATCACCTGTGTGTGTGTGTGTGTGTGTGTGTGTGTGTGTATGTGTGTGTGTGTGTGTGTATTCCTCAAACTATATTTATTCTATCTTATTTTGTTAATCAAACCTCAGTAGCGCTGATAAATCAATAAATTGAATGTCTGCTTATTTATTTATCTTTTATTACTGTACTGGGGACTGAACTTAGGGCCTCATGCTTGCTAAAGAAATGCCTACCACTGGATCACATCCCTAGACCTTTTTGAATTTTGAGACAGTCTCATTATATTGATCAAGTGTAATGTACATTAAATTAGTAAATTGTTATGTGCTGTTTAAGCTCAATGAGAAGCCAACTCTGGGAGCAGGGTTGTCCTTTCTCCAGTTCAGACACAAGCTAGTATCTCTAAGTGTCCTGCAAGTCTTCTTTTCTGGGATGGGCTCCCACCTCTGTGATAGAGGAGAAGAGCAGCAAACAGCCCAAGAGAAAAAAAGAACTTGCCCTTGAGAGCGCTGTGAGGTCAAACATTTCCAACAGAGGTCACTGTTGTTTATCCTGTGACATAAAAGTACCTGCAGTGAGAAAAAGAAGTCACAGGCTCATCCGTGGGAGTTCGGCCACCACTGTAAGAAAGTTCAACAGGGACTCTGCTGATGCCACAACTTCCCCAGTTGGGGTCTGCTGGATGTTCTATGTGCCTGACTTGATGGTGTCATCTCTGTATGTTGCTATTTCTTTTACTTGGAAGCCTGAGGAGACACTCTTCTCCACCCCGGATTCTCAATCATGAACCCCAGGCAGCTGCCTCAAAAGGGCTTTCCCAAATGATTTCTGCAGGACGTAAGCCCCCCATTTTGAGGATTTTTTAATTCTCTCTATATATCTGCTACTGCCTATTTATCCTTTAATTTTGGTTTGCTATTGATTTAATGAACTCAGTCATTCACAGCCCAAAGCACCACTACCCTAGATTGTTCTTTGGACTGCACAGAACATAGGCTGAACTTGAACTCACTCTAGCCCAGACTGGGCTTTCAATTCTCCCACCTCAGCCTCCCAAGTAGCTGGCACTGAAGGCCTGCACTACCAGGTTTTAAGAACAGCTGTGTACACTATGGACTCTGTGTGGTGAGCCATTCACATATAGGCTCCACTTTCCTTCCATGAAATGCTGCTCGTATTCCTAATAGTCTCCTGAGTCACTGTGTGGGAAGCACTGAACACATGACCTCCCACTGCAAGCCCTAAATAAATACCAAGCACTGTGGTCCTCACCGGAGGGTGGAAGTGATCACTGCAGTGAATGGTGAAGTGTTGCTTTCTTCCTTGGTCTGGAAACAGCAAGAGAGATAGACACTGAGACACCAGTAAGAACTGTTCCCTGAGATACTGCCATGTTCCAGTACCCCATGAGCTCTTCTCAACAATTATCCCACACCTTGACTCAGTCCTGTGGAAATTAGGAATTCAAATCTGACTTTGTCCTGGAGTCTCATCTTGGACCCTGCAGAATGTCCAGCAAGATGCAGGTCTTTGCTCTCTGGGCCTCAGAAGCATCCTTCATCTCCCATCCCCCACCACAGTGGCATCAAAGGATCCCCGGGTGTTTTCAAGTGTGAGCTAGAGGCAGGGGAACCTCACTCAGTTGAGAATTGTATTTTTCATCATCTTTACCAACGTGGTTCTCATACTGTTTGTTTGTTTGTTTAATAAACAGGAGGTTTAGGGAATCCAGCAACCTGCTGGCTGCTGGGAGGTGGATTTATGGCCAGGCCTGCTCTCACTCCCTCAGGGATGCATCTGCTGAACCACTGGCTTCTGTGCCTCCCCACTGAGCCTTTGGAATTGTTCCCTGTGGGAGGACTTCAGGGCAGACCAGAAGTTTCTGTGAGGCTGCCCTTCCCTGCTTCCCAGACTCCTCCAGAGTGGCAGACAGCCCTGCTCTGTGACTCCTCTCCTCTCCCTGTCTCCTCCTTCTCTTGCTTTCATCTCCTCCATTCCTCTCCTTCTCCTCCTCTTCCTCTTTTCTATCTCTTTCATTTCTCACTCCTCTCTCTGTCTCTTTCTCCTCTCCCTCTGTCCTTCTTTCCCTCTGTCCTTTACTCTCCTCCCAACACCTTGCCTGCCATAGTTTCTCAGCTTCAACCCACAGGACCCTGGTTCATTTCCCAGTCTGTAGTATCTCCATCACGGGAGAGCATCCAGTGATGTGGGAGTCGACTTTATCACAGGTGACAATTTTCTTCCTTTTCATCCAAAGGCTTTAAACAGAAGACAGATCATTCCTACTGCTCCCCTTAGCTGGTTGGCAGAACCTATCTATTCCTTTACAGTGATGAGGACAGTTCTTTTGGGACTCCAGGCCCAAGACCGTCATTCTACCTGTGCCAACGGCCTCTTTTGTGATGAACAATTGATAATATTTTCTTTGCTGTCTCAAAGTGAAAACCACAGGTAATAGGAACTGCCTATGCTCACAACTATTTTAAAAAAGACAATGCAATATTAAAATAAAATATTTCAGCATATATTTGAACATGTCAGTTTCAAGCATGTTCATGAATAGATGAAGTCTTAATAAAATTATGATGTCATGAGCCTGTGTATAGAATCAGTGATGGTAACAACAATGGACACAGGCAAAAGGATGTTTTTGGGATGATTTGAACAATACAATTGACACTGCCTTTGGCCCTGTGACTTCCTGAGGTGTAAATGACTCATTAGCTATGAACTACAAAACCTTGGTTTTCACAGTATTTAAATTTCTGGAAAATCTGGTACATATCAAATCTGTGAAAATGACTTGCATTTAAGTGTGTGTGTGTGTGTGTGTGTGTGTGTGTGTGTGTGTGTGTGTGTGTGTGTGTGCAGGTGCATTTGTCTGTATATTGCATGTGAAGTCCATAGGTTGACACCAAGATTCTTGATTGCTTTCTGGTTTGGTGTTTGTTTTGTTTTGTTTTGAGACAGTGCCTTACTGACTTGGAACTTGTTATTTTAGCTAGACCAGCTGGACAATGATCCCAGGATCTGCCTGTCTTTACCTCTAGTGCCACAGTCACAGGCTTGTACCACCATACCTGGCTTTTCCGTGAGTTCTAGCAACCGAGCTCATGTTCTCACGATTAGCAGCAAGTCATTTCGAGACTGAGCTATCACCTCAGGTAGGGACCTGCTGGCTCTCACATGTGCATCCAGTCTCTTACCTGACTGCACCACCTGCCCCGGCACCATTGCCCATGCCTGGCCATCATGACACCACCCTGCTTTACACTGAGCTTGGCACTTTGGTCCCCAAGTATGTCATTTGTGCCGTGTAACCTTAGCTTGGGACATCAGAAGAAGCTGTAGCTTGTCACTCACATACACAATATCAAAGCATGGTGTTGTAGGAAGACCTTAGTCATGACCCTATCCTTTCCCAGAACCAACCTTCTTCCCAATACAATTAAGCCTGAACTCAGTCTCCAGACTTGTGGTAGCCTTCCTCTATCATTGTGGGTAAATAAGGGTCCCTCGGGTCAGCCAAAATGTCCTGTAACCTTGAACCTCAACAATGAAGAAGTCAACACCCCATTGTCTGTCTCTCCCATCAAAATCTCCCCATGTTGGCTAACTTGCTACAATGTTAGTGGCCTGAAACACATCTACGAACCTGTGAGGCTACAGTCCAAAATGAGCACCATGGGGCTACTAAAGTCAAAGTATCAGCAGGGCTGGTTCCTTATGGAGGCTCCTGGACAGAGCATTTTGTCTGGAGCTACAGCTTGAGGCTGCCCACACCTGCAGGAGTGTGAGGCAGCTGAGGAGGCTCCATCCACACCTGCAGGAATATGAGGCAGCTGAGGAGGCTCCATCCACACCTGCAGGAGTGTGAGGCAGCTGAGGAGGATCCATCCACACCTGCAGGAGTGTGAGGCAGCTGAGGAGGCTCCATCCACACCTGCAGGAGTGTGAGGCAGCTGAGGAGGATCCATCCACACCTGCAGGAGTGTGAGGCAGCTGAGGAGGATCCATCCACACCTGCAGGAGTGTGAGGCAGCTGAGGAGGATCCATCCACACCTGCAGGAGTGTGAGGCAGCTGAGGAGGATCCATCCACACCTGCAGGAGTGTGAGGCAGCTGAGGAGGATCCATCCACACCTGCAGGAGTGTGAGGCAGCTGAGGAGGCTCCATCCACACCAGCTGAGGAGGCTCCATCCACACCTGTGGGAGTGTGAGGCAGCTGAGGAGACTCCATCCACACCTGCAGGAGTGAGGAGGGCTCCATCCACACCTCAGGAGTGTGAGGCAGCTCATCATCACACTCCATGTGTGGAGTGTGAGGCAGCTGAGGAGACTCCATCCACACCTGCAGGAGTGTGAGGCAGTTGAGGAGGCTCCATTCACAGCTGTGGGAGTGTGAGGTGGCAGATGAGGAAGTAGGTTAGACTGGAATCTAGAGCATATATCACCTTCAATCCTTGCCCCCAGAGAACACTTTTTTGCTGGAGAGGCTGCAGTCCCAAAGGTTCCACAACCTCCCTAGTCAGTGCCACCTTCTGGGCACCAAATGTTAAATGCATGAACCTATGGAGGATATTTTACACTGAAACCACAACAACCTTGTTCCAAGTTATTTCAACTTTTGTGCCTCATAACCCTGGAGAACTATGTTTAGGAACCACCTAAATAGCATGGGCCACTGCATTTTGTCCCTAGTAGGTATTATTATTTTGGAATATTCTAGAACTTTAGGAGATATAGCCTATCTGTAGGAAGTAGGTCATTGGGAGCAAGTCCTTGGAATACCCCCCATCTCTCTCCCTTCCTCTTTCCCTCCTTCCTGTCAATAATGAGGTGAGAACATCCTCCCCACATGCGTGTTCTGTTCCTGAGGCCATGACATTTTACTCAAGCAATGTGTACTGAATCTTCTGAAAGCCTGACCCAAAAATGATTATTTCTTCCTTGCATTGCTTCTCTTGAGTATTTGTCACAGTGGTACAAAACTCTCCCTGGTACACAAGACAGTCCTCCTGTTCTAAGAGCATTAGCTTACTCACATCCTTAGAGTCCCTTTTCCCGTATAAAGTCCCAGACTCTGCATCTGTGGGTTTGAACTTGGATGTCTTTGGAGCTATGTGGTCATCCATCAAGTAACTACACCTTCTGTCTGTTTCTAAAGGTGAAGCTGGTGTTGAGGTTAACAGACTAAGGAGGAGAGAGTCTCCATCCTGAGGTACCCACCCTTTTGTCAAAGGTCATGGTGACTAACTGAACCACATTCATGAGGCTGAGGCAGTCTTCCCTGCTACAAATATTTCTCTTCGCAGGACTGAGAATGGACTGACTATTCCAATGGAAATGCCTGCTTTGTATCAGTAATCACTATAAATTAATGATATGCCTTAGTTTACCCTTAGTCCCACTGATAAGAAAACACAGACTTCAAACTTAATAGAAAATAAACTATGTAACACTTGGTGGTGAATTGATTGCTTTGCCCCGTTGGCTCATCCTCAAAGATCTATGGATGAAGAGGGAGGCATAGTGGCACACGCTTTTAATCCCAGCATTCAGGAGGCAGAGGCCGGTGGGTCTCTATGTATTTGAGGTTTGAGGCCAACTTGGTCTATACAGAAGTTAGTCCCAGGCCAGCCAGGGTGACAGATCCATTGGTAGGAATGATCTTACTTTGTAAAGAACATCTGTGATGCACAGAAAGCTAAGAGAGCCTAGGACTCACCAGTTAGCAAGGGTCAAATCCAAGATTTGGAGCCAGACCTTCAGATTCCACCGCCTGAGCTCCCAGTCAGCGCAGATCACCTGCAGTCTCATTTCTCTCACTAAGTTGCTGTGTGACCTTGAGTAAGCCGCTGTCCCTCTCTGCAGAGTGATCAAACCAGAAGGAAGCCCTGACCAAGGTCAGGTTTCTCAATCTTAGCATTACAGATTACTGGGCCTGGATCCCTTCCTGCTGGGGGAGGTTCTTGTAAACTGTGGTAAGATCCCTAGACTCTATCTACCCAGTGCCAGCAGTAACCCTTCACACAGCCTGGTTGTTATAAATAAGACATCTCCAGACATGGTTGAAAGAGCACAGTCTCCCCAAGTTAGGAGCATGGAGCTAAACTAACTTGGGACTTAACAACTTAACTGTTCTGGAATGTTTTGCAATCTTTCCTTAGTTTCAAGCTAGGAGATTGGTTTGCATATGAGATACTCTCAAGGCAGATGAGAGTTCAGATGCAGAGTGCGAGCTCACCATCAGCACAAACATATGTCAGCGGTAATTAATTAAATACCTCCATAGCATCACTAATAACACAGGCTGAGACAACATTACCATGCACAGAGCACCACCACACTTTTTCCCAGTTTTGCTTCACATGAGGGAGGAGAGTAAACAGTTTGTTTAGGGGGCTAAACAAAAGCTGTTGCTTTTATCACTTTGAAAGAAAGGAGAAACCTACCAAAATAGAAATGGAGACTTCTTACCCTCTAGTCCCACCACTTTTTTTCAGTATTGTGCAGGGCAGTGGTTTACATACAAAGGATCCATCTTCCACGTTGGCTCTTTAGGGCTCCTTTGTGTGGTCTCCAGATGGTGTGTCTCTCTCATAATTTCTATTTTCCACCACACTGTCACCTGGGAATTCCACAGGCCAACATTTCTGTGTGAAATAGAGGCGCTATTATCACCTCTTTCCGTTGGTTGCTTTTTCCAAGAAAAGTTCCCAAGTAGCCCAGGCTAGCTTAGAATTCACTATGTAACCAAGTCTGACTTGAGCTCCTGAGCCTCCTGCCTCCACTTCTCCAGTGCTGGGATTCAGGAAAAGCACCAGCACACTGCTTTACCCTGTGCTAGGATCAATCCCGGGGCTTCCGGCATGCTAGACAAGCACTCTATCAACTGAGTTGTTTCCCCCGTCCGCCATTTTAATTCTATTGTACTTTATCTTCCACTTAAATCGTGTTTGTGGTACTGAAGAAAGTCAGAAAAGC
Source organism: Peromyscus leucopus (assembly GCF_004664715.2). Taxonomy (NCBI): domain Eukaryota; kingdom Metazoa; phylum Chordata; class Mammalia; order Rodentia; family Cricetidae; genus Peromyscus; species Peromyscus leucopus. Next base: position 87,403,333 of record NC_051063.1, on the reverse strand, counting down.
ACAGACAAATGTCCTGTTCTGTGTCCCCTTTCTATCCAGGAGCCGTGCAGTCAGGGGCATGTGGCTTGATTTCTTTAAGCCTCCTTTTTCTCAGTTGTAAAGTGGGAAGTAGATTGACCTCATGATTAAATGAAGCTATGCATGTTCAGGTCCACAGACTCACATGAGGCTTCAGGATTCTCCGAGTGTCTTGCTGTTGCCATTGGAGAACAGGGCTCACTCACATCCGTGAGATGTTCTAAAACTCCTCTAAAACTACATAAGACAAGGAAGCGGGCAGAAGGAATGAGCCTCTGAACAATGAAGTTCCGACTGCAAGTGAATTGGGAAGTACAGCTTCTTCTAGGCTAAGTTTAATCGGAATCCCAAGTCAGGGGGTTGAGCCGGTAGCTCAGTGGCAGAGTGCTGCATACCATACATAAGACCTTGAGTCTGATCACTGGCACCTCAAACACAAAACCAGTAAACAAAGCCCTCCCGAATCAGCAGGAAGAGCAGGAACAATATTCTATAGGATTAATCTTGAGGAGTTTAACTTTCAGATAACACAAATCTCTGTTCTAATTGTGTTTAATGACCAGCTCTTCACTCAGTGACTCCTCTCCCTCTCTGTATTAGTTAGTTCCCAGGAGCTTATACTGCTTAACAAACATCCCCAAAACTTCAGTGGCTTCCAACAACTTAATTTTCTCTCTCGATCTCATAGTGTCTGTTGCTGGTCATCTCTCTCCTGCAGTCCTGGCCCTGCACCTTTTTCTCTCCCCAAGAGCCGGGTTGAAGAAACAACCTCGATCAATGATATGCCATTCAGGAGCCACAGGGGAAGAAAAAAGGAGATGAATGGCAGAAATGCAAGCTCTACAATTTCTGCTTGAATGTGGGTGGCATTGTATTGTCTTCTGTACCATTGGCTAAAACAAGTCACATGACATGAATGAGCCAGAGATGTATATTTTCCCCCAGGAAGCCACGTAAGTTCAGCTTCAGTCTTGGAGAGCCCATCATTCTCTCATGAGAAACACCAGCGAGTTTGGGAGAGGCTTCCTCCAATGGGGTAGATTATGCCATACGGATTCCAAAGCTTCTTATCTTTTTGAACTAATCTAAACTTTTCAAAGACAGGGATCAAGTTCAAGGCTTCTTGTTCACACATATCAATCCAAAGCTCAGGGTTCCTCTTAAAAGTCTCTGTCTGTGGACTCCAGCTAAGCCTTGTCTAATAGACCTCCAGTAGATAAGGTTCCAAATGCATTTCAGCAGGGCAGGGATCCATATTGGGCAGTAGAAGCCCATGATGGAGAAGCCCTTTCAGTGACCTCTATGATTTTTAGACATTTTCAGTCACAATTTCTTCTTATGAGGCTTGCTGTAATCTTGTGACCAAAGTGCTGTCCGCTTAGAAGCTGAAAAAAGATACTGAAAATACTCATAGGTTTCTATTGAAGACTTATTGTCTTTATGTCACTCAGTGGCATGTTGCATATACCAAGTGCTCACACTGTTTGCACACTGAAAGAAGACACCATCGCCTTCTTCTCCAATGACAATCCATACTGAGCTTTGTCATTTTCGTTCTTCATAGCTAGTCCTGAGCACAGAAGAATGTACCATGGGAGCCCTGGGGCTAGAAAGATGACTTGGAGGATAAGAACACTTATTGTGCAAGCATGAGGACCTGAGTTCAGATTCTAGAAACCATATGGTAAAAAGTTGGGCACGATCATGCACAGGCCTATAAACCAAGCCCTGTGGGGCCACAGACATAGGATCAAGGGGACTTGTTTGTTGATCCTCAGCCAGTTCCAAATTCATTTAATGACCTGTATCAAAGAATTAAGACAGAAAACATAAAGTAGTACATTTGATTTCCTGCTCTGGCCTCTGCAAAAAGGTGTACAACACACACACACACACACACACACACACACACACACACACACACCATGGAAGCTGACTGTGGACAGAGCTGGCACTGGACTGAGTCTTGCCTGACCCCAGTGTTCAAGTCCTCTTGCTTTATAAGTCCTTCCACCTCACACTGATGAAGCATCGCAGAGGAAGGGCAGGGGCACAGGGAAGCGGTTCCTCTGCTGCTGGCTTCCACCACTTTGCTCTTCTGCACATGTCGATTCACTCAACAGACTGAAGAATGGAACGAGAGACACTTACTTCTCTCTGGACAATAAATCATGGGCTTTCTCTCTGTCACTGGCTCGATTTTCCAAAGATTTGTTTTCGTCGGTTTAATGAATTATTGGATCACCTGGAAATTGCTCAGAATTAACCTGTGGCTGACATTAATGGATACGCAACACAAGTGTCGGGATCTCTCTCACCAGCCCAATCCATCCTTCTGCGAGGCGGCCAGCTGCCTGACACTGGGTGACTCATTTATTGTGATGTCCCATCTGCCTGCTTCTGAGGCAGTGGGTACAGGATTATCCTTGCCAGGCACAACCTGGTGCCTTTTCAACCAGGTACACAGGCACAGAAAACTGCTTGTGCCTCACTGATACCAATTATTTCTATCTTTCTGTTTCTCCCTCGTTCCACACTTAGTGTTTTTACACTGTTTGGGTCACAGTTCACCCACCATACTGATGAAAGAGCTTGTGCTTAGTGTAGCTGTCAGCTTAACTGGTCCTTGTCAGTGTCCTCACAGGAGTGTGAAGGATGCTGGTCATTCATATTTGCATGCTAGCATCCTACCCTATTGGAAATTGCATTGCTCTTTACGATCACTTTCAACCAACTTAATTCTTCAGTTTTCAATTTCTGAAGTGTTTTGTTAGTTGACTCTCTAAATGAGGGACTGATGTGCCTCTTTTTTCTTTTTCTTATTTTTCTAATTTTTAACTAAAATAAAATCGCATCATTTTCCCTCTTTCTTTTCCTCCCTCTAACCCCTCCCACACCTCCCCTACTCCCTCTCAAGTTCATGGCCTCTTTTTTCTTTGATTATTATTGTTGTTGCATATCTATATGCATAAATATATAAAACCAATCTGCTCAGTCTGCTCAGTGTTGCTTGTATGTATATGATTTCAAGGCTGACTGACCACTTTGTGTTGGAGAACCAATTAGAGGGCACATCCCTGGGGAAGACTAATTCTCCCTCTCTCAGTCATCATTAGATGCCTAAACTTTGCTTAGGGATGGTACCTGTGAGATTTCCCCCTTCCATGTCTGTTAGTGTTGTTACTGTTTGGGTCTTGTTTAGGCAGCCATATTGTTGTGGTATCATGGTCAATGTCCATGCTATAGATATTTTAGGCTTGGAGGATCCTCCATTTCTGTCACAACTATTTAACTTTCTCATTGAAAGCAGCCATGGACTCAACCTGAAGAGTGGGCCTACTGTGTGCCAATAAAACTTTATTTATATACAGCCCACTGGATCTGGTCCATGGTGGTAGCCTGTTAACTATTTGTGTTAGACTATCAACCTTGTAGGGAACCCTCATAGGTATTTGATCAACACTCACAAAGAACCACTATAGAAAGTCCAATGTGGGAGATATAACAATTATTCCATACCCTGGAAACCAAGAATGCCACAGACTTCATTTCTGTCTCATTTTCTGCATCGTGAATACTGGAATCAACCAATCCCATCATCACTTTCACAACTGATAAGCTGTGCAACCTTGGACTAGATCTCTCCACACTGCAGCCTTCTTTTCTAGAAAGCAGGATGGCAGAAGTGAGAAATTCTGAGAGCCATTTCAAAGAGCAAAGGAAATAATTCAAGTGACACCAGATGAACTCTCTCTCTCTCTCTCTCTCTCTCTCTCTCTCTCTCTCTCTCTCTCTCTCACACACACACACACACACACACACACACACACACACACATGCACACACACACACACATACACACACACAGAATGAACACACTGCACAAAGAGTTGCTCATTTCTGTTCAATTCACTTGACTCTTCTCCCCCTGAAAGATGTTTATAATCCAGAGAGACAGTCGAGTTATCAAAGACAGTAGGCGTCCTTGATTTGGGGGTCTGTGGTAGAGAGAAACTGAAGCAATTAGTGAAGAGGGAAACTTTGGGGGAGGAGTATTTAAATAAGTTTTGATGTGAGTCGCCATCACAATACCCACTCTTTTTAGTCTATTAGACTATTAGCTCTATATATTTTCTTCATGGAGGTAATCTGCTAAGGAGTTGATCTCCATTTTACATTAGCGTGAGTTAAGAATGAGGATCCTGTTGCCAGTCACTTGCTAGGTGTTTGGTAAGTGCTGAATTGCTCCATTCTCCTTCTGCCTTAATAATTTCATCTTTTCAAAAAAAAAAAAAAAAGTGATGATTCAGAGTCAGGCCCAAATCAGAACATCTCAAGGACTGGATGTTTGTTGAAAGAAAAGAGCAATTCAAATGAGGTTTGCCTGGTAGAGATTCCTCAAGGATATACAAGAATGGCTGCAATTAGCATACTCATTCTTAATATATAAATGGATCCTCCTGAAGTGCTGAAGTGTGCTTAAAAGCAATTTGATTACGCGTCTTCATCATTTCAGGATTCTCTTTGCAGCCCTTTCCCTACACGGTTCACACTATCCAGGAGGAAGTTTTCCCCAGAGCAGATGAAACTAGAGACTAGCCCTGGTCTGAATGATCACAAATTACAGATGAATAACTCTCCTAGCACTCCCTGGGAGAAAGAACTCAACTCAAAGCCCCAGGCCTTTTCTCATGTGACAGGGTAGATTATGAATAAGTTCCCTCATCTTTTTGTGTTCCAGCATCCTAAACAAATGAGAAAGCAACTTATGCTTGTAGACTGGAGCACTTTGTGTTGTTAAAACAGCAACAGCAAGACACTGAAAGCCATCCTTGGCTCTCCCCAGTTATTTCACACTGAAGTTGTATTTAAGATGCTGGGTGATGGTGGCTCTAAAAAGCTAGGTTCTTGTTCTCTGTCTTTTAATACTGAACACCCATGAGTGCATATGGACACGGACACACACACACACACACACACACACACACCTTTTTATTTTGTTTGTTTTGATAGGTGGTTTTAGTATCATATCTAAGAATCAGATGCAAGTTCCTGACTATTCACCCTTAGGTTTCTCCCAAGAACTATATTGTATGTTTATATGTGTATACCTGTGCATATGCCTCTGTGTGTGTGTGTGTGTGTGTGTGTGTGTGTGTGTGTGAGAGAGAGAGAGAGAGAGAGAGAGAGAGAGAGAGAGAGAGAGAGAGGAATTGTATGGAAGTGAGAGGACCCCTCCCACCTTATTCTGAGACACAATCTCTTGTTCACCTCTACACACATCAGACTAGGTGACTCACCGGCTTCTGCAGATTCTCCTGTCTCTGGCTTGCATCTCCTGGTAGGAGTGCTGGGATTACAGATGCACACTCCCACACCAGGCTTCACCCGAACGCAGATCCTCACAGCAAATGCTTTACCCACTTCACCATCTCCCTGGCCCCTGACTTTTGACCACTGATATATTTTGAGTTTTTGTTTGTTTGTTTGTTTGTTTTGTTTGGGGTTGGGTTTTGTTGTTTTTTTTGTTGTTGTTGTTGTTTTTTATCTGAGACAGGGTTTCCTTGTGTAGCTTTGAAGTCTGTCCTGGAACTCGTTCTGTAGACCAGGCTGGCCTCAAACTCTCAGAGATCCACCTACCTCTGCCTCCCAAGTGCTGGGATTAAAGGCATGTGTCACCACCGCCTGGCTTTGAGGTTGTTTTTATGCAGTACAAGGTAGGGGTCTGACTACACTTATTGTCATGTGTAATGCCAACTGTCCCAAATAAGTCTACTTTTCCTCCATTGAGTGGATCTGACTCCCCTGTCCAAGGTCAATTGGCCTTAGATGTATTTCTAGATTGTCATTCCATCCCATGGGTCCACAAATCTGTTTTTATACCAATGTCATAGTTTTGGTTACCATAGATTGTAGGAAGTTTTGAGAAAAAAAAAAGTGTGAGTTCTCTGAATTTATTCTCTTTTTACAAGACCATCTTAGGTACCCAGGATCCCTACAGTTCCATATGGCATGAGAACTGATATTTATTACCAAAAAAAGAGAGGGGAGATTGAAATTTTAATAGTGATTGCATTTAGTCCAAACTTGTCTTTTATTAAGTTAACATCAGTATTGTGTTTTCTAAGCCGTGGGATATAGGATATCTTTTCATCTCCTAGTTCTGTTGCTCTAGTGATGCACTTATAGGACAGTGCAGGTGGAATTGTTTCCCTTGAGTCCCCAGGATAAAGCCTCTCTATCATGATAAATTGTCCTTTTAATATTTCAAGGGATTCATTAGCTGTAAAAATAAAGGATAACTATGCTACAGTCCACAGACCCAGAGAGACTAGGTAAGAAGGAGAGTTCACGGGGGTACACCCAGATCTCCCTGGAAAGGGGAAATAGAAGAGATTTGGTGAGAGGACTGAGGGCAGGTGGGGATGGGAACAGAGCAATCAGATTGGGGGGCACACCAAGGGGGAGAGTGCTGAGGGGACTGCTAAGGGGTGGCATTTCGGGTCCGGTGGAAGCTTGGTGCAGGGAAATCTCCCAGTAGTCTATGGGGAGGACCCCACCTTAGACTCCTAGCAATAGTGGAGACATAGACTGAACTGGCCATCATCTGTGCCCAGATTGATGCCTGGCCCAGTTGTCCTCAGAGAGGTGTCAGTAACTGAGAGGCAGATGCAGAGACCCACAGCCAAACACTAGGTGGAGTTCAGGAATCCTGTAGAGGAGCAGAAGAGGAGGAGAAAGGAGTGTAAGAGCCAGAGGGGTCAAGGACAGTCACACAATCAACTAACCTGGGCTCAAAAGGGGCTCACAGAAACTGTGCCAACAACCAGGGAGCCTGCATGAGACTGTCCTAGGCACTCTGCATGTATGTGACAGTTGTGTAGCTTGGTCCTCTTGGGACTCCTAACAGTGGGAACAGGGGCTGTCTCTGACTCTTTTCCTGGCTTTTGAGAGGTTGCCCAGCCTTAATACACAGGGATGTGCTTAGTCTTTCTGCAACTTGATTTGCCATGCTTTATTGATACTCATAGGAGACGTGCACTTTCCTGGATGGAGATGGCAGCGGAGGGGATTGGGGGTGGGAGGGGAGTGTTGGGAAGAGGGACTAGGAGGGGAGGATGAGGAGGGAGGTTGTAGCCAGGATGAAAAATAGATGAATAAAAACAAGCAAATAAGTAAAAATAAAATACTTTGTTGAACATTTTAAAAATATTTTGAAGGATTCAATTTCTCATGTTTGTCGATGCAAAACCATGAAGTTGGCCCTCTTCAGAGTCCATTGTATTAATATTAATACTATTAATATTGCAGTGTACAACAGTAGGCAGCCCCCACTTGCCTGCATACAGCACTGGATTTTAACTCTGATGATGTATTTTCCTATAAAAATTTCTTAGCAGCTGGGGAGATGGCTCACTGCCATGTGTCAATTTGGTTCACAGCACCCACATCAGGCATCTCACAACAATCTGTAACTCCAGCTCCAGGGGTATCTGATGTCTTTGGTGTCTGTGAGAACATACAAACACATATAAACAGGATTTAAAAAAAAAAAAACCTTGTTTGAAAGTTTTCTTTAGATGAATAAATTGTGTTTCTATGGCTTTAAACCTCTGTATGTATATATATGTATGTGCATGAGTGCATACATGTGTGTGTATATATGTATGTGTGGGATGTTGTTTGAACATGAAATGTTACCCATAGGCTTCCATTTAGACCCTGTTTTGAAAGATTCTGGAAACTTTGGAAGGTAGAGCCTTGCCAAGGAAATGGGCAACTGGGGTGTGGACCTTCAGTATAGCCAGCTTGTATAGCTTGGCCCCATTTTGTCTTTCTTCTCTGAGTACGCAATGTGAACAGCTGCCCAATGCTCTCTCTGCTGCAGTCATAGACGACAGCCCCGCTTACACTCTGAGCCCAAATCAGACCTCTCCATGAAGTTGCTTGTCAGGTATTCAATCACTGCAATGAGGAAAGTACCTGGTCCGTGTCTGCACATCCCAGGTAGGGCTGTGCAGTAGCTCGGCCTGGCCTTTGCTGCCTTGGCTCTCACTTCCCTCATACACTACCTGTGTGAATACAGACAATGGTTCAGCTTCATTGAGCTCCAATTTGACCACATGGATAATTTAACCTTTCTTGTAACTATTAGAAAAGAATAGATGGAATGTTCTATGAAAAAGTCTTAGCACAATGCCTTGCACGAAATAGAAAGCCTTGAGTAAAGACATCATTTAGGTTTGGTAAGTCACAAACATGCTTAATCCATGCATTTTACCAGGTTGTTAGCTTCTTTTCTGGAAAAACAATACTTTTCAGTTAACATGAGCCTACAGTGGTGGCTGTGGTCACAACCATCCAGCCATATGTATGGTGAAAACAGTTTCATTGGCGATCCAGATGTGTGAATACTGAAAGCATTGGTGTCTCAGATAGATGTGGACACGATACCTTAGTCAATGGCCTGCATCTCCCTGATTTGTCTCAGATGATTTTGCCCCTCACCCAACTCTAAAGGTCTCTCAATTGAGCTGAGCATGAAATTCCTCCTGCAATCGCTAGGTGGCGTGGGACCATTCTCTAGAGGAGAGCATGGCTGAATGGTTGCCCTTAACCACAGATTGGAGGAATTTAAAAGAAGGTCAGATGTCTAAATCACATCAAATTATCATGGCTGGATCACATCCAGAAAGAAGAACATCCAACATACTGCTTCCTTATTTCTCTGTTTTACTCAAGAAGTGGAGCTACATGGAGTAGGTGCTGTGGTGCTTTCCAGGGACCGAAGCAGGAAGATCCCAAGTTCAAGGCTAGCCTAAGCTATGAGGTGAGACAAGAAAAGAAGGGAAGAAGGAAGAGAGGGAAGGAAGGAAAAAGGGAAATAAGGACAAATGAAAGAATGATGGAAGGAAGGAGGAGAGAGAGAGAGAGAGAGAGAGAGAGAGAGAAATAGGAGCTAGAGAGGTAGTTCAGAAGTTAAAATGCTTGCTACTCTTGCAGAGGACCAGAGTACAGTTCCCAGCATCCACATCAGATGGCTCACAATCGTCTGTAACTCCAGGGATTCCAAACCGTCTTTTGTGTTCTACAGGAACCCAAACGCATATACTCATATATACATGCAGACATACACATGCATTAAAAAAAAAAACTTACAAAAGAAATAGAGAATGCTATACTTAGTGTAAATTTACCATTCAGTATCTACTCCATATTGTAGCAAAAGTCACATCGAATTCCTGAAAGGGTGCAATGGCCATAGAAACTAAGGTTTGCTCAAAGAATCACTGGGTCAAATTTCATAGTGGAGATCAGAATTGCCCACTTGTTGAGAATGCAGTCTCCTAAGTTTGGCCAGCTCCACCTGGAACTTTCCACCAATGACTTTCAGCTATGAGGTCTTGGATATCATTCTTCTTCTCTCTGTGCCTCCATCTCTCCTTCTGCAGCAGGATGTAACAATCTATCCTAACCCCAGGAGGAAGGGAATGAGGTCGTGTGTAGCACTCTGAGACGGCAGACATCCCAGACAATAGTGTCACTGGTGTTGCTAGTATGTATTGGAATTCAGAACAAGTATGTTCTTCAGAGAGCAGCCTGAGAAGCAGCTGAGGTGGCACAGTCCAAGGGTTTGGAGTGGTGCATGGGAAAGAGAAAAATACCCCATCGAGGTTGGCTGTCAGAATATTGAGTTTGCAATGCCCTGATATGATTTGTTTGTTTCTAAAAATATACAGCAAAGTCTGGGAGTGTCAGTCAGTGGGAGGCTGTTTCTATCACACGTTCAGTCCTGGATTTGATCCTCAAATACAACTAAAAATACTAAGCAAATAACTGAGTAGATGGATAAATCATATGTGGAGAGCTGAGGAAATGGCCAGGGACCTCCTCTTTCTTCCTTGCAAGTCACAGAGAATCTTAAGTATACACAGCAACAGCAGAGTTCAGCTGTGCAGGAGAATGGGCACTCTGCTGGGTGATTGAGAGGCCTCCAGAGCCCAAAGGACAGTTTCCTACAGGTGCATGCCCGTGTGCCTGCACCTGCTCAGACACTGTGACCTTCATTCACAGTCAGGTCTCAGGGACCTGGCCTTGGCTGTGTCACAGACCTCTCTGAGGCTGAGAATGCCACAGTATACTGTTGGAAGCTGGCAGAAGGAGTGCCTGTCCTGCCATTTAATCCACAGCACACACTGGCATATCCACACACTGTCATACACAGAGACATATGCACACAGGCATGCAGAGTCAAGCGCGTGTGTGTAGTTTGTGCAGGTGTGTGTGGGTAGAGTCCAGAGGTTGATGTTTGATTTCCTCCTCAGTCACTCTTTGAACTTGGTGTGCACCAGTTGGCTAGACTGGCTGGCCTTGTGAGCCTCAAGCATCATCCAGTCTCCAGTGTCCACCTCCCTGGTGCCAGGACCACAATGCACTGCTGCACTCATCTTTTTCCATGCGGCCTTGGTATTAAACTCAGGTCCTCATGTTTGCTTTACAGACACTTTCCTGACTGGGCCGTCTCCCCAGCTCTACAATAAACCCTTCTTAAAGTGGTGTTTTTAAGCACATGAAATGGACTACATCCAATTACAAAGAACTCTGAGGCTCCATATAGGTTATCTGTAAGAACCCTGGGTGGGAAACCACAGCAACCCTGTTGTGAACTTTGCTTATTTCCCCAGTCAACTGTTGAAGTTAAGCTGAAAGTGATGGATGTATCTCTCCCATCCTCATCACAGACCCTTGAGTGTCGTCATTGACCCTCCTTGAGTCAATGAGCCCCACCCATGTTGTTCTCACTCCCCTGGGAGGCTAGAGGAATCTTCCAGATTGTGTTGTTTATTTCAGGAGAACAGATGTTCCGTTCCTCTTGAAATCACAGGAAGTTGATTCAGAAGCCTCAGCTTATCACCTTGCTTAAATTATGAGATTGAGAAAAAACTCTTAAGAACACCACACCTCATGTTGAAGGGAGGCCCATCTATCCAGTGAGAGTGGTACCAACAGCTAATTCATTTTCTTTACTCAGCAATTCAAATCAAGTACATTGGCTTACATGACTAATGGGAAGGCAACAATTTTGGGCTTAATGAGAACCACTCCTCCCCTTTTCCCTGAGAAAGTCTCACTTCATCCCGGGATTGATGTTTTACAAACAAAATTTGGAAAGGATGCCATGTTGCTAGACAGTCAAAAGTGGGGAATCTTTCCTGAATAGTTTCAAGCTCAAACGTGTGCACATGTATGTAGATAGGTACTTTTTGCTGACATTACAACACTGAGATAAATCACCCCACATCTAGTAGCCAAAGCTCATTTGAAATCATTTCCAGCAAAAAAGGCTGAAGAAGAGGTAGAGACAGAGAAAGATGGCCACAGACAGTGTCCCCAGTCAGCTGGGAACAATTGGCTTCCAAACTTCTCTTCCTTTGTCAGATTAGCACTGATGACTTTGCACACTCAGAAAAACTGCTCTCCAAGTGCTAACCCCAGCTTCAGCCACCAAAGATTGAAGACGACTGTAGGGTGTCCCTGTCTTAATTCTTCCTTGTCTATGGCTACCTGTTATTTCTCCAAGTGGAGTCCACAGCACCAATGTGAGCAATTTTTCTCAAAACAATCCCTCAGGTAAATGATCCCTTTTATTCATGCTTCACCATTTTGCAATGTATCACAATGCAGTGAATTGATTCTAACAGTTGATACATGTATAGGATGCACTCTGATCATAATGCCCTCCTGACACCCTTCCTTGCCCCCTCCCTCACTCCCAACAGCCTCTTTCCTCTTCCCCAATAATCTTCCTCCCACTGCCATGTACAGACAGGATTTCTTGTTTGTATTTTATGCATATTAAATTCATGTTCTCTGTATGAGAGAAAACATACAATTTTTGTCTTTCTAAGCTTACCTTACTTCCCGATGCTGTGGAATAATTCTTCTGTACACTGTATGAATATATATCGCTATGATCAGTTTAATAAACAAGTTGGCTGGCCAATAGCTGAACAGGATAAAGTTAGGCAGGAAAGCCAAATTGAGACTGATGGGATGAGGAAGGGCAGAGTCAGAGGAGTCACCAGCCAGATGAAGAATGAATCAGAAATAGAAAATGGGATAGAGGCAAAGAGCCACAAGTCTCAGAGCAGCACATAGATTAATAGAAATAATAAGTTGTAAGAGCTAGTCAGTAACAAGCCTGAGCTATTGGCTGAGCATTAATAATTCATGTAAGTCTCCATGTTGGTTATTTGGGTGCAGGTGGTCAGGACAGGAAAACTCTGCCTACATCTCTTAGTACAAATTTTACCCAATTCCATACATTTTTTCCTCAATGGGATGACTATAACTCTTTCATAGGTGTGTATGTATGCACACACAATGCATTTCTGCTGTGGATGGAAGGAGTATCTGCAGGGCTCCACTTTGAGAAACAACAGATGTACTGGGTAGTTTTATGTCAACTTAACACAAGCTAGAGTCATCAGAGAGGTGGGAGACTCAACTGAGAAAATACCTCAATAAGATCCAGTTGAAAGACATTTTCTTAATTAGTGACAAATGGGGAAGGGAGCCCAGCCCATTATCAGTGGGGGCATCCCTGGGATGCTGATTCTGGGTTCTCTAAGAAAGCAGGCTGAGCAAGCCATGGGGAGCAAGACAGTAACAGTGCCCTTCCATGGCCTCTGCATCAGCTCCTGCCACCAGGTCCCTGCCCTGCTTGAGATCCTGTTCTGACTTCCTTTGATGATGAACTGTGATGTGGAAGCATAAGATGAACAAACCCTTTTCTCTCCAAGTTGCTTCCATCATGGTGGTTTATCACAGCAATAGAAGCCTAAGTTAGATAACAGATAACTATAGATAAGGAAAAATCAAGGAACATTCTACAATCATCTTCTCTCCTTGATCACAGAAGCTGGGATTAGTGTTTGAGGGGCAGCTTTTCTGAGAATGCAAAATTAGAAACATGTATACACATTTTTTTCTTTCTTTATAGGCACTTAAGCTAATTCTACCATGGACTACTGTGGAAAGAGTTACAATAAACACAATGTGCAGGCATCTCTAGCATGGAACATTGATTTTTTTTTTTTTTTTTTTTTTTTGGTTATAATATACCCAGGATTTCAGGAGTGGCATGGCTGGATCATGTTCTAGTTTCAATTAAAATTAATAATTCTCAGCTAACAATGTAGCTCAGCAAGAGCAGAGGGCAGAGAAGTGTAGTCCAAAGTTTTTCTGTGTCCCACCTAGCCCGCAGTTGGGACAAATCTCTCACCCATGGTCCCGAAGTCTGTTATAAAATAATCACACAGAGGCTTAATATTAATTATGACTGCTTGGTCATTTGCTCAGGTTTATTACTGACTATCCCTTACACTTAACCCATAATTCTTATCTGTGTTTAGCCATGTGGCTTAGCACCTTTTGTCAGTTCTGCCTTCACATCTTGCTTCCTCTGTGTCTAGCTGGCAACTCCTGATTTAGCCTTCCTCTTCTCAGAATTCACCTTATCTGCTTATCCTGCCTATACTTGCTGCCTGGCTACTGGCCAATCAGCATTTTATTAAGCCAGTGTATAAAAGCATTATTCCAGCATTTCCCCCTTTCTGTTTAATTAAAAAGTAAAGTTTTAACTTTAACATAGTAAAATTATATATAACAAAACAGTTATCAAGCAAGAATTACAATTACAATATCTAATCTATTGATATTGGGCAAATTCAAAGAAAATGTTCTATTTATCCTATATTTGTGAGTCAAAGGTTTCATATCTAGTTATCTTTTATCATAATCAAGGAAAATTATAACTATCTAGTCTTCAACTACATCAAAGACCCCAGAAGGATATAATATTACCTAGATAAACAGGAAGAGCATTGTAAGCAACTTCCAAAAATATAGAAAGACAGAGACAGCTGGCTACCTGGACAGTTACCCAAAGTTCTTCTGCAATGTTGGGGCAGCCATTCTTTAGCCTGCAGGTCTACTGTCTTTCAGTCACTTTTCTTTGTGTCCTGTAGAATGTCTGGAGGTTTCTTCTGTGAAGCGGGAACCTGAAGGACCATCTTGTCTTGCAAAGTTCAGTGGTCACCTTCCTATGGGTCCTGCATGTCCAGTTTATATAACATATTATCAGCAGTTCAGGCAAGAACAGTTTCATGTCCAAATGGCTATTTTTGCCAAGAAGAAGATACACTCCATATAGAGTGTCTTTGATATCCATGCTCCTCTCTGAAGTAAATTGGTGCTGCCAGGAGCAGACATGTCTCATTGTCCAGGAAAGTCTAAGTTTTTAAAACATTTTAAATGCCATATTCTGTACACCCTTGAAGTGTTTGAAGATTATCTACATAATTGAATTATATCTATGTATACCTAGAAAACATAGCATGACTATAAGTTTGACTATCATAGAAGACTAATTATTAATCTGTATTTCTAAATTATCCATGACAATTTCAAATGAGCTGTACAAACACAATACCTTAAACAAGAGTAGAAATATGCATACAGTGTAACAAAATTAATTTTAAATTTGTATCAATGAAGTAAAATCCATAGCAATGTAAAACATTTTTAAAGAAGTTGTTCTTTAAAAGCAGATTCAATAATCTACCCTTTTCATACTATCATATCTATATCCTATATTTCCATATCATATCCCTTTTTCTTCTTTTAGAAAGATATTGACTATGATCAATAACAATTTGTAACCAACAACATAAACAAAAATACTAGGTTAAAGTTAAAACCTTCCTTTTATTTAGAAAGAAAAGGGGAAGTGATAGGAAAATGTCTTTCTTTATGCTGTGAAAATATGTTGCTTTGATTGATTGATAAATAAAGCCATTTGGCCTATGGCAAGGCAGCTTAGAGGCAGGTGAAAAATCCAAACAGATAGAGAGGGAGGAGAAAGACAGAGTCAGGAGATGCTGCCAGCCACCGCCATGAGAAGCAAGATGTAAAGGTACCAGTAAGCCACAGGCCATGTGGCAAACTAGATTTATAGAAATGGGTTAATTTAAAATGTAAGAACTAGATAATGCGAAGGCTGAGCCATTAGGCCATATCATTTGTAAATAATATAAGCCTCTGTGTGTTTACTTGGGTCTGAGTGGCTATGAACCAGGTGGGACACAGGAAAACTTTCAGCTACAGAGAAGTCTAAAGCAGGGCTACAGATGTTTCAATGCAAACTCAAGCCAAAGTTTGATTTGGACAAGACAACAAACTCCAGGGAAAGAAAAAGAGAAAAAGCTACCTACTGGGTAGAAAGTCTTTCCTCTTCCCCAGTGCCTTTCCACATTGTCTCCAGGATATACCAGAAAGAACACTGGAAAGTTTGGTTGGATTTACACCAAGAAATCTAGTCCCTGTGTGTGCACCAGCTTCATATGTCTTCACAACTTTTGTTTGCATGTTTATGTCTTGCTTATGAGTGCTTAACTGCATGCCTATGTATTAATATCTCTGTGTTTGTCAGTGTGCTCACACAGTGGATATGCCACTATGTGCTCTGGGTTAAATGGCAGGGTAGACACTGCTTCCAACCTCCAGAATTACACTCTGAAAGATGCTCCAAAGATTCCTCTAAAGAAAACTCAGTCATTCTCAGCAGATTCCAGCACCTCTGATGTCCACCCAGTAGCATCCACAGACAGAAAGTAGAATCCCTGTGTCCTGTTCTCTACTGCTGTGATAAAACACTGTCCAAAAGCAACATGGGGGCAGGGGGAAGAGTTATTTGGCTTACAGATTATAGTCCATAATTGAGGTAAGCCATGACAGGAACTCAAGGTAGAAGCTTGAAGCAGAACTCACAGAGGAATTCTGCTTAGTGGCTTGCCTACACCCCTGGCTTCCTCAGCTACCTTCCTTATACAGTCCAGACACATCAGCCTAAAAGTGGCATAGTGGACTGGTCCCTCTTATATCATTTAGCAATTAAGAAAATGTCTCACAGAAATGGCCACAGCTCAATCTGATCTATTTAGTTTCTCAATTGAGGTTTCCTCCTTTCAGGTATGTCAAGTTGACTACCAAGATCACTTCACCCTGAGTCTGTGCTGCCACTTGATACCCGATTCAGTAAAGTGAAAGTAGGGAAGTTGAACTGGAAGACTGAGCTGTGAAAACAAATATGTCCCTTTAAATAGTCTATCCAGAAAGATCATATAATAGTTGAATACATACCTGGGGTGTATTTAACTGGAATCATTTTATTTGCTGAGTAGATATCCACGAGGAATTATTGGAGACATAGATGCAAAGGTTGATTGGTGACAGGTTCCAGGTCTGAATGTCAAAATGAGCTTTAGGGGAGCTATCTGTGGCTTCAAGGAAGCTATAGTATATACAGGTGTGACACCCTCAGGTATACCCCTGCCTAGAGGTCCTGACATCTGATATCTGCCTCTGACTTCTCCTCATGAACCAATGTAACCATGTTCTATTCAACTTGAAAATGAAAGTGAATCAACGTTAGCCAGCTCACCACTGACCACCCACCTCATACCCCAATACAATTTCAGCATTTTAAATGTCCTGTGTGTTTGTTATGGCATTTGAGGGGTATAAAGTCTATCACACATGAAGGTTACATGCTTTGGGGAAGTAACTGTATTCTAGGGGAATCTGTTCTAATCAAAGGCTTAACCCTTTGAGGAAGCCTTAATATAATGGCAGGATTGAGGATGACTAATGCATTTCAGGTTCTATCTTGGGGCCCTGAGTATCAGTTAGTGACAGGTAGGCCACATTTCTGCCTTCATAGAGTGTACATTTTGGCAAAGTGCCAGAAGATAAGGTACAAGCCAAAATCAGTAGGCAAGCTTTCTTGTGTTAGTTTAGTTAATTTTAAATTCAGTCTGATTTTTATTAATTTATCTTTACTTTATACTTTATTAATGAGGAATGGGTGCTTAGAAGAAAACTGATGTGAACACAGACAAGGGGGTAATTTATTGGCTGTTCAAAGCAAGATCTGGAGATATATGAAGCAAGTTTTGTATATCTGAAAGAGGTGAATTTCAGGCAGAGAGATCAAGTTCAAAGACCCTGAGGTGGGAAATTGTTTGCCAGTGTGGTTGGAGTAGAGATCATAGGGATGAAGGATCCAATGGGATGAGCAGGTCCCTAAGAGTTTTTGCAGGGTCCTGGCAAGACTGAATTCTGGGAAGAATTATGGGCTATGGGAAGTGAGAAACAAAGCCTGCATCCTCCACACCTGCACCTCACACAGCGTGAGAGCAGAGTGCTAGCATAAATCAGCAGTGAGCTGGGTTCACTATTCAATATCCAGGCAACCTGGCTTTAAGACACCCTAAAAGTCAAATGCCAGTTGGCTACAAAGTCCATTCCCATTGGAACCTCTGAGCTCTGTGTTTCAGTATCTGCCAACCCTTTTCCACCAGCAAATGGACTTGACATTTGCTGTCAGTTGAATCTAGCAAGGCTGAGAACCCACAGGGGATGATCAAAAATACCCAAATCCCTGTCTTAAGGGAAAAAATGAGGCCGGTGATCCTGTTCACCACGCTGGCACTCTGTCTTCTTTACTAACACATCTGGATTTCAAAGGAAACGAAAGCTGTGTGTAGCCGATGAGTCACTATGTGGAACCCCATGGGATGATCTTGCACAACCACCGGGTGTTTCAGCCCTTCTGTTGCAGCACGGCTTCCTCTCCTTGTGTTTCCTCTTTACATTCTTCCAAGCATTCCTGCTTACGTGCAGACACAAATACAGAGGAGGGAGGGGAAAGCTCTTGACTTTTTGTCTTGTTTCATTTTGTTTATCTACTCTGGCATTTTGCCCTCAGTAAACTCTTTCTTGCCCTATGCCTTCTCACTGACATGTCTCCAGAGCCATCTCTCTGTGGCTTCTCAATGGTGGGTCCCCTCCTCTGCCAAGAAGCATATATTGAATGCCATCTTCTGCCCTTCCAGTCCCACAGCTGCTGGAGTGCCCGGGAATGCAAGAAGTGAAGTCACCATGTAACCCCCCAATGGGAAGCAGAAACTTGGCACAGGGGATTTGTCTTCCCAGTCTGCCAATTGCCTCCAAAGGAATGCCACTTAAAGAGAGGCAGCTTGTTAACAATGCCTCGCAGTATGGAACAGGCTAATTCTAGCTGTGACTTGCCTGCCATGCTATTACTATTTCCTGGGTTGGAGGTGCTTCTGACATGACAAATGTCAAATGTGTGGATGCTCTATATCCATCCAAGTTGCCGTTACTTGGGAGAACTCTGACTTGAAAGCACCCGGAATAACTGTGGGTGTGGTCTAGTCTAGCTTCAGGAGTGAGATTTGAGGCCTGACAAAGAAGTCATCACCCCCAATTCTCCTTCACCACCTCAACACATCCACTTCCTCCACTCCATCTCAGGGTGCAAATCTGTTCACATGTCCCTTTTGCTTTCAGTTAAATTCTTTGCTACCCTAGCAGGATCATCCTCAGTGGTCCCAAAGCTTAGAAGGTTGATGCAACCTAGAGCAGGTCCCAGGTCTCCAGCCATAATGAGTACATGAGCCATCAATATGTTCCTGCTGCTCTTTCTTGATGCCTAATGGTGGTGCTGCTGAAAATTGGTTCCGTGCAATTCAAAGATACACATTTTAGTAACGTAAATCTAGCAGAAGCTGTGGGTCTTTGAGGGATAATAATCATACTTCCTGGAGAGATGGGGTGGCTTGGTCATGCAAGATTACAACTTTTTGACATTCTTATAGTCTACCATCATCCTGCTTCACCTTCCCCACCCTATGTATTTTTTGGTCTTTTACATAAACTGTGGGTTTACCCATGGTTTTTTCATGGTGTTAGCTCCTGTTCTAGCCTTTTTGAAGGCATACAGGCTGTGTGGTATGATGACTAAGAACCTGTAGACTGGACTCACTTGCAGACACCACCACCTTGCTACAGTATGGAGAATTCTGCTTCCCTGTACACCAACTTTGTTGTCTGGAAAACATGGAGACAGCGAACCCCACCATGTCCTATTGCTGTGACCTTGACATCACAAGTGATGCTCACTGGTTGGAGATACAGCTGATAACAATCTAATCACTTGATCTGTAGCAGCCTCAAGTTCCTATGGGCTCTGGGCCTCTTCTTTGAAAGTCTTCAGAAGGGATGTATAATAGTTAATACTACTGTCAGTTCAGTAGGATCTAGAATTGTCTAGGAGACAAACACTGGGCATGTCTGTGACAGTTTCCCGATTGTGTTCATTTAAGGTAGAAAGTGGGTGTTGAAGTCCCATGGGCTTCAGTCCTACACAACTCGCTGAACATGGAGATGTGGAACTGGTGCCCACGTAGAGCCTTCTAGTCTCTTTGGTACAGAAAGGAACTCTACAATTAAAAAAAATTAAGTAGAAAATGAGGTGAGCACCAACAGCCATTGTTAGACCCTAAGTTACCTGTAACAGGTAACTTTCTGAGATTCTGGGAGTTACAGTTCTTGGAAAATAACAACAAAGCCTCATGGGAAAAATGGTGGCCTGTAGGTTTTGTTTACATAAGTCTGCCAAAATGTGTCTCAAGGCTACTCACCTGGAAAGTTTCCAGGGGGTGATCCTGACCAAATTTCATCTTGGTAAGTATTTAAAATTTTAATAAAAGCTTGCTTAAATTTGACCAAGGTGGTAGAACTGGTTTTTCTGGCGAATTTCAGGATTCACTCTCTCTCTCTCTCTCTCTCTCTCTCTCTCTCTCTCTCTCTCTCTCTCTCTCTCTCTCTCTCCTTCCTAACTACAGATTCCGTGGACCGACCGGCTGCCTCAAGCTCCTGCCACCGAGACTTCCCCATCATGTTGAGCTCATACCCTCAAACTGCGCACCAAAGCAAACCCTTCTTTCCTTAAGTTGCCTGTGCCGTGTATTTCTGTCACAGCAGGAAGAAACCTAACAGGAGACTTGATTGGTTGGTTTAGCTCTGCAGGGCAGCCAAGCTAGTGGCCATAAAAGACAATGTGAACTTAGAAACACCTTGGTTCTCAGGAGCCCAAAGAGAGATGAATCCGCCTTGGTTTACCCAGAGACGCCTCTGAATGGGCTCAGAAGGCTCAAAGCATAGACGGCCTTGAGAAAACAAGTAACCTTCCAGGTAGGGAAAACATCAGACTGCAGGGAAAAGGAGAGGATGGGACAGCCTGGTGCCACTGGAGTTTAGGTTTGCCCAGCAGCAGAGGGGTTTGGGGAGAGACAGAAGCAGTGAGATGAGAACGGGAGTCCAAGGGCAGGTGAGGAAAGCCATCCTGAACAGAGCTGTAACTTCAGCCTGACGCTTGGTTACTTACATAACAAGTGGCTAAGAACGCCCCAGGATTCTTCATGTCTTATCAG
Organism: Peromyscus leucopus; assembly: GCF_004664715.2. Taxonomy (NCBI): domain Eukaryota; kingdom Metazoa; phylum Chordata; class Mammalia; order Rodentia; family Cricetidae; genus Peromyscus; species Peromyscus leucopus. Next base: position 87,382,955 of record NC_051063.1, on the reverse strand, counting down.
AGGTGCACAGGTGCACCGTGAGGCATTTTCTTGGACATATTATGAGTGGATGACTCCACAATGCGTGACTATTACCCCTCTGAGCCTCAGCTTTACTATCTGTAATATGACAACAATAGTGCCCATTTTATAGAGCAATGAAGGGTAAGCAAATTGTTACATGCTGAGTACTTAGAACAGTGCTTGGTGTGCAGGAATCACTCGGCATGTTTCTGTTGGCATTTAGGCATCTGTATTGGCCTGCCCCGAAGGCCTTGGCAGGATATATCCTGAGCTGCAGCCACTAAGAGCACCCCATGCACATTTGCTATATTTCCTTATAAAAGGTAGGCCTTACCCGCCTCTCATCTCTTTCTTTTTCTCTTTCTTCGCTCTCATCCCCAGGGGCTGGTCTCTACCCCCTTCTCTGCCCCTTTTCTCCCTTCCCCTCAATAAACCTCCACGTGGGTCTGTTGTATGGTGACTCCTTCCTGCCATTTAAAAAATACAACAGTTCCCATCATCATTATTGTTAGGCTTTTATTTTAATGATGATTTTTAATTAATATAGGTATATTTGCTCATTTGGTTTACCCACTGATAACTTAGTGCCTCAGTGGGATTTTGATGCCTGTGTTTGCATTCATAAGCCTGATCCTACAGACATCAGTCAGCACACCTTTCATTGTACTGAGTTTCTGGGAGAAAAATAGAGGTGCCCACCAGTGACATCTGGCCATGGTTTGGGGGCAAAGGTATCCAACTTGGTCAAAGAGAAGAAAGTAATGAAAGAACCACACAGTAACCTGCAACCAGGGAAGAAAGAACCACCTCCGTAACAAGTACTGTGTCAGCCAGTCTGGGGGCCAGCGACATGGTTCAGTGGGTGAAGGTGCTTGTTGCCAAGCCTGTGAACCTCCATTCAGGTTCACATTGTAGAAGGAGAGAATGAACGCCTGCAATTTGTCCCTGACTTCCCTCTCCACCCCTCTCTGTCTGTCTGTCTGTCTGTCTCTCTCTCTCTCTCATTACCCAGAGCCAGGGCTATGCTGTAAAGGGCTCTTTAGGTCATGAGTTTGGCTTTCCCATTGTCTGAGAGCCATCAGCTCAGCACTCACCTGTGTCCGGCAGTCTTTTGTATTTGGCGGGCACGGGAGCCATGGGACATTCTCACTGATTTCAGTCAGTCCTAGGAGCTGCAGCATCTGCATGGCTGTTCTTAGTATACTCTAGACTAGATGACAGGGAGAAAAGCCACAGATGGAGGAATATGGAGAAGGTGAGTGGACGGACTGCTGTCTCCAAAGGGCGTGTATTGGTGAGGAACTCTCAGGCTTGTAACAGTGACAATGTTTTTCTTTTGCAGACCTCTGTATTGGAAATGGGACCCCCAGGAGTCCTGTGGACACAGACTAGGGCTGGCTTCCTACACATGGGACTTGTGAGTGACACAGCTCAGCAAGGCATCTCATTTAGTCTAATTAAAATTCTTCATCATTTTGAAACAGGGAGACCATATTTCATTCTGTATTAAACCCAAAAACTATGAAGCCTGTCATTTCTGGACTGGGGGCTTCCCAGGACATAGGGTGTTCATGCTGAAGCTGGGACAATGCCAGGAAATAGGAACAGTTGGTCACCCTAACTGTATCTAGGGGCATCTTGTAGTTTTGCTGCCAACTCCTTGCTCACTCTGAGGGAAGGTATCTTTGATAGCATGCCAAGTCTGGGCTCATACATCTACTTAGGTTCCAGAATCCCAGGCTAGACAGTTCCTCAGACAGCTGCTGTACAGGGACAGTGAGCCAGTGACTGGTTGGGACCCAAGAAGCAGCTGTGTCTCATTTTCTCTATGAGGAGTGAATGAGATGAGGGAGGAGATGGTAATGCAGCTCTCAGTACATTATTGTGACATGTCAAAGGAATTGATGTTGGCAGCTTTTCCAACACGTGAGAAATTCTTTACACACATTGAGAAGTAAAAGTGGCCACTTCTCTGCAGAAAAAAACTCCTATGAGAGAAGAGTTGGGTCTACACAGCCAGCTCCCAAGTCCAGCCCAGCTCTGAAGCTTGCTGCGTTGGCCCAGAAATGGAAGAGACAAATAAATGGAGGAAAAATGATGCATCTTGTATGTAATTTCTCCTGTAAGTGGAGAAGACTCATGGGTGCCCAGAATATGGGGACACCAGGACTGTAGAAAGGCAAAAAAGTAGAAGCCTTGGGTCAAATGCCTCTGTCATCACAACCAGATGGTTACAGTCATTCCAAGGTGAACTTGAAAGAGTCATCTCCCCTGAAAGTCAACCAAGCAAGGTCTCCACCAAACAGATGGGGCTGGCCTCCTGAGGTTAGCCTTCATTGTGGCAATGGGCAATTCATTCTCCAGAGCAAATTTGAAAGAACACTTTTGAGATAATTCCCAACCTTGCCATACACGTCTGTGCTCAAGCCATCCTCCTGCCTCACCTCATGAGTAGGTAGAACTATAAGGACACCACCAAGTGTGGTTCATCTTTACATTTTTATGTCACACTTTTCAACATCTCTCTTTTGTCTATGCATTTTCTTTTGGAAGGTATGTAATATATCATTTATATATAATCATTATGACACCAAGATTCTACTTCTGGGGCTTGATACACATAAATACCTTTAAAGAAGATGTCAGGGGTGTGTCAGGGCAGTAGTCAACTCAAAGGTTATCCAATATGGCACTTCCTCTCTTCCTACCTTGCCCAGTAGAGGCAATGACCTGCTTTGAGGGTGGCCTAATGTTTGGTAAAGAGTGCTGGGTCAGAAGTCAAAGGATCAGTGTGGACCTGATCTGAAGCCACTTTGATATATGATTACTAGATTTAAGAGCAGGTGACCAATGTTGGCCCCACATAAGAAAAGCAGAGGAACTAAGACTTCCCAGGCACCTCTGCAGTAGTTCATTTTGACACAGTCTGGAAGAAGCACATGGAAAGGGAATATTTATGAGGGGTTGTCATTATTAGGTTGGCCTGTGAGGTATTTTCTTAATTGGGATAATTGAGGTAAGAAGACACATCCTGAATGTGGGTGGCAGGACTTAGTGGGCTGGGCCTTGGGCTACATGAAAAGGAAAAGGAGCTGAGCCCCACCACGCATGAATTAACTCACTGTTCTCTGCTCTTGATCGTGGATGTGATGTGACCAGCTGCTTCAGTCCCTGCCTGTGATTTCCTTGTAATGATGGAATGCAACCTAGAGCTGTAAGCCAAAGAAACCCCAGGATGTTTTATCACAGCACCAGGAAACGAACCTAAGACATCCTCCTTACAGTGTTATCTCTGCATCTTCACCCACCATTTTAAATTGGATGCTTAGAACTAGCCCTCAGACATGAGCACTTTTGTGATGTATTCATATCCTTAAGCAATGTACAGTGATTACATACACATTTGAAAGCTCAATACAAATGTGCACATTTGAAAACTCAATATAAGTGGTATATTGGTGAATTCTCTAGCAAGTACTTTTTGATGCACAGTGGTCCTCACTGAAGGTGATATGTCACCTCTGATTCATTTACATAGCCACATACTGCTTTACATGTTCCAATTTGTTTATCATTTCTCTCCCTGTTGAAAAAGAGAAGTTGCTACATTTTGATTTTATTACTATAAGTTGGTGTCATTATATGGCTACAAGCTGGCTGCAATAGCTGCAAACATCACATTCTCAGGTGGTCATAAAGGAGTTGGGAAGAGAGAGGGTCCCACAGGTTTTGGACATATGAAATGGAGAATGGTGACGCTTATGTTGTATAAAGTTAAACTGATGTCTATTAGGTTCCTGGTGGAGCCCAGGCACAGGGTAAGTTCTCAGTCACTGTCATATGTTCTCTCTCTCTCTCTCTCTCTCTCTCTCTCTCTCTCTCTCTCTCTCACACACACACACACACACACACACACACACACACACACACACAATTTCCATCCCTTTTCTCATTTTATTTATAAAATACCAGTAATGATTATATTTTCACGCTGTCAACTCCCTAGGACCAAATATGTAGCAGGAAGCAGTCTGAGGGAGAGTTTAACTTTGATGAGTTACACAGTGGGGAAGGCATGGTGCCTGGGCTCTGTCTCAGGCGGCTGGAGTTTGCAGCATAGCTTGATATGTCTCAGGAGACCGGGAAACAGAGACACTGGGAGAATCACTTCCTTGTCCACTCTAGCTCTACCCTTTCTTCCTACGTATGCCACCTAGTTCCCATATCTGGAAGGCTCGGCAGCCTCTCAAAAATTCGGACACATGAACCTATTGGGGATATGCCATATTCAAACCCTCACACATGCCAAAGGCAGTCCCCTTCCTGCCAGAGCTCCTCATGCTCTGGGTGGAGAGAGCCTCATCTTCCAGGCGCCCTGTCATTCAAAAGCATTTCTGGTGAATTCCAAGAACAGCCAGGTGTGAGGACAGCTCCAGTGTGAGTCGGAGCCCCAAGAGCTTATTTGAACAGATACAGAAGCACCATGTCAGGTGCCCATTCACTGGGCCGAGGGAGCAGCTTGAAGATGATGCTTCTAACACCCCTCCAGGCAATGCTGGCCTGACTGTCTCTGCCACACAGGAAGCTCCTGGTTAGCCCAGCTCCCCAAAACCAGACTCAGGCTCTCCAGTCACACAGATGAAGCAGGAGAAATCAGTTCTTCCAGGGTTAACTTGTGATGTGCTTGGCTGCTCAGGCCAGAATTTCAGTTCATCCACATAGTGGACATAAAAGGCCAAATAAGTATAGCAATGTGTCCCTTAAGAACAGGACTCCATTCTAAGAAGTGGGTCACTGGGACATTTTGGCACTGTGAGAACATTACTAAATGTGCTTAGACACTGTGATGGTTTGAATGGGAATGGCCTTCATTGGCTCATAAATTTGCATGCTTAGTCCCCAATTGGTAAACTGTTTGGGAAGGATTAGGAGGTGTGGCCTTTTTGGAGATGTGTCACTGGGGGCGGGCTCTGAGTTTTAAAAGTCATGCTAGGCCTATTCTCTCTCTCTCTCTCTCTCTCTTTCTCTCTCTCTCTCTCTCTCTCTGCCTGATGCCTATAGATCTGGATGTAAAGCTCTCAGCTACTGCTCCAGCACTATGCCTGTATGGCTCCTCTTTGATTATTAGACTAACCCTCTAAAACTATAAGCAAGCCCCCAATTAAATGCTTTCTTTTGTAAGAGTTACCTTGGTCATGGTGTCTCTTCGTAGCAATAAAACAGTAACTAAGACAGACATTGCTATAGGACAGCCACCCACACACCCAGGCTATATATAGATACTGTGCATACAAATGGCACCATCTGTTGTGTCTAGGACTATGAGGAAATGAACTTGATGAGAGCAAGTGAAGCCTGAGATCAAAACAGAGAAGGGTGCAGTTCCAGGTCAAGCACCATGATGTGTGCTCTTGCATGGACATGGCAGACGAAACTGCTTCACACTCAGCTTCCCTACAGACAAAGGCAATACACTCTTTGTAGCTTCTTTTGATTTGTTTTGTTTATTTACTTACTTACTTGGTGTGTGTGTCTATCTGTCTGGTTGTCTGTCTGTCTGTCTGTGATTGTATATGAGCACAGAGGCCAGCAGAAGTCACCAGATCCCTCAGAGCTGAGTTATGGTGTTTGCAGAGATGCTGGGCTCTGGACTGCTCTCCTCCAGCCCCAGGAATCTCTCAAATGTCAAAAAATATGAACAAATTACCTGGTGTCCATTGTCCTCAAGTGTCACATCTGGTACACTGTGTGCATTCTGTACCTGACACCCAGGCTGAATTATCAGTAGCTGGGGGGCCAGCCCCCTGCTACCACCAGGGTATGCAAAAAAAAAAAAAAAAAAAAAAACCATGAAGGTGGTGAGAGTTTAGGAAAAATTCTTATGTGTCTGAGGGCTAGATTTTTTTCTATCTGAGGAGAAAAATAAGGAAACATACACTTTCTGATGGTAACTTTCTCTTTTACTTCATCTTAAAAAAAATCTCTTTTTGGAAAATCTGTCTCCACACAGCTACATCTCTTAACATACAGCTATGTATTTCTCTACTCTGTTACATTCCTTCACACACTATTGCATCATTCATTCACTCTTTACTCACTCACTCACTCCTCACTCACTCATTCACTCACTCCTCTCCAAAATCTCTTTACTCTACATCTTTGGTTCCAATTCTCTCTATTTCAGTTCTCTTTAGTTTCAATTCTCTCTGTCTCCACATGGCTAAATCTCTTACTCAGGACACACACCTAGCCCTGCAATCCCGCAGTCACTTATAAAATAATCATTCACAGGCTTAATATTAATTACCAATTGTATGGTCTAGCTAGCTCTTTCATCTTAAATTAACCCACTTATGTTAATCTACATATTGCCCCATGGCCATGGCATTACCAGTCTGCTGTCATGGTGCTCCTTGGGTGGTGAGCTGGCATCTCTCCCTCCTCTCCTTTCTTCTCTCTGTATGCCTGCTTGGATTTCCTACCTGCCTCTAAGCTTCCTTGCCATAGGCCAATGCAGCTTTATTTATCAACCAGTCAGAGCAATACATATTCACAGCATAAAGAATGATATCCCAGAGTTGTTTTGATTTACATTTCTCTGATGATTAAGGATGTTGAGCATTTCTTTAAATGTCTTTCAGCCATTTATGTTTATTCCTTTGAGAATTCTCTGTTTAGCTCTTTTTTAGCCCATTTTTTAATTGGATCGTTCAGTATTTTGATGTCTAGTTTCTTGAGTTTTTTATATACTTTGGAGATCAGTCCTCTATCAGATGTGGGTTGGTGAAGGTCTTTTCCCATTCTGTAGGCTGTCTTTTTGTCTTATTGACCATGTCTTTTGCCCTACAAAAGCTTCTCAGTTTCAAGAGGTCCCATTTATTAATTGTTGTGCTCAGTGTCTGTGCTGTTGGTGTTATATTTAGGAAGCGATCTCCTGTGCCAATGAGTTCAAGAGTACTTCCTACTTTCTCTTCTATTAAGTTTAGTGTAACTGGATTTATGTTGATGCCTTTGATCCACTTGGACTTGAGTTTTGTGCATGGTGACAGATATGGATCTATTTGTAATCTTTTACATATTGACAAATCAAAACGACTCTGAGATACCACTTCACACCTGTCAGAATGGCTATGATCAAGAACACTAATGACGGTCAATGTTGGAGGGGATGCAGAGCAAAGGGAACACTCCTCCACTGTTGGTGGGAATGCAAACTTGTACAACCACTGTGGAAGTCAGTATGGCGATTTCTCAGAAAATCGGGAATCAATCTACATCAAGACCCAGCCATCCCACTCTTGGGCATATACCCAAGGAATGTTCAATCATACCACAAAGACACATGCTCAGCTATGTTCATAGCAGCACTATTTGTAATAGCCAGAACCTGGAAACAACCTAGATGCCTGTCAACTAAAGAATGGACTAAGAAAATGTGGTACATATACACAATGGAGTACTACTCAGCAGAGAAAAACTATGACAGCATGAAATTTGCAGGCAAATGGATGGAACTAGAAAATATCATCGTCAGTGAGGTAACCCAAACCCAGGACAAACATGGTATGTACTCACTCATAAGTAAATTCTAGATATAAAGCAAAGAACAATCAGACTGCAACTCACAGAACCAGGGAGGCTATATAGCAAGGGGGACCCTAGGATGACTGTGGCTTATAATAAGTTTTGGTTTTACTCAATTACTGGGCAAGCCTCAATGAAACATTTCACTATTAGGATAAGAATATATACTGTATCCAGCTGATAATAGAAAAATAAAAAAAAAAAAGAACGATATCCCACAGCACACACTCTCACCTCTGCCCAGCTCTTTTCATGGTTCCTTCACATTGGTCTTTCACATAGCTCTACACAGCCCCCCTCCCTAGACCACTGTTCCTCTCACAGACAAACTCTGGACAATTATATGCTACATTTTCAGGGTCTGACCCATTCTCATAATACTTGTTAAGTTTTTTTTTTCAGGCTAGGAAGGTCACACTGACTGGCCAGTGAGTAACGCTTGGCCAAGCATGTAGCCTGAGTGGTTAACATTCCCAGACAGAGAATGACATTGAAATTCAGGACTTAACAATAACAGTAGTTGGTGAACCTTGAGTGGTTGGGATATGTGCAGAAAGAGAATTACTGCAGAGGGTTATGTCTACCAAAGTTGCTTCAGTTCTGACCTTGATTCATCAGCAAACACCTGGAAACTAGTCTTTGTGTATTTTCTGCAGAGGCAGCTTAGTCTATTTTGAATTTGTTCTGAAATCTAAAATTAGCTGTCTTTGAGGCTGAGACTACTGTTACTTTGCTGTGTCAATTAAGAAAAACATTCTAGTATATTTTCTATTCATCAGAATTATACAGCTTAAACAGAAATCATCTTCCTGACCATCCACAGTTATATATGCAAAACACACTACCAGTGGGCTGTGGAAAGAACCCCACAGTTGTTCTTTTTAGGGAGGTAAGTGGTGGCACATGAGAAAGTTATGGACAGAGAACAACCAGTTTCCACAGCTGGTGACTCCATAGACTTTGCCTGGTGGGGCTCCCCAACAGAGAGTGATTCATCTGGTGGGTTGACCTGTTAAATACTGGTTGTCACCTACTGTATACTCCCACGCCCTCTTGCATGGCATAGCCGTTCTGTTGACCCAGCATTACCTCAAAGATGTGAGCCATGTACTGCCACAGCTCTGACACTGTGAATGGGAATGTTTCAACCTTGTGAAGGTCTTCAGGACCTCCCCTACCTGTGCACTTCTTTCTTGAAATGTTGTTCCATGATGCAGGCTGATACCCCTTGCTGTTTTAGAGGCCAGGATTTCCCAGAGTGAGGCAAATGTGTTTCCTGTCCTCTGAGCTCTTCTAGTCTAGTCAGGGCTTTCAGTTGGAAGAGATCTCATACCTGTGGGGCATGTCTAGGGACACGTTTTAGCCATCTCAATTGAGGGCGTGGCAGGGATGCTACAGGCCTCCAGTGAGTATCAGTTGAGTGTGTGACACAGCACCCCACAATGCACCTGTCAGTCCTCCACAAGTGGGAACGATCTGGCCCCAGGTGTCAATGGTGCTGAAGCTGAGAGATTCTGAAGTTCCTTGTAAGACAGACAAGCAAACAAAACACAGAGGACCCAAGGAAAGGAGGAGCCTATCTCAAGACATAATATCTGGAAGTATTCTAGGAAATTGTGATATCTAAGCTAGACATAAAAATAAGGGAATAAGGAACAGGGAGCACAAAGAATGATCCCCCAAAAGGAAATGGCATGTTCAGAGAAAACTAGCCCTGGAGAAGAGTGATGCAAAAAGCCAGTGCTAGGCACTCACTGATGCCACCCAGTCCTGCACTGTGCAGACACTAACGGACATATAATTACAACCCTGTCACAGGGCAAATACTCTCACTGTCCTTGAGTCCTGGATGTGACAAAGGTAGCCTAGAGAGGTTAAACAGCTTGCCTGATGTCACATAACAGAGACACGGAGGACTCACAATAAGGATGGGGTGTTCTTGGGTCAGAGTCCATAACTTTGACCTTGTATGTACATAAGACACAGGACAGGAGTGTAGAGGACAGTGGACTGTGGGTTGATGGGAGGAAGCCATGTAAGCTACGTGGATGAGTCCAACATGGTGTGATGGCAGTGGGGTGTGCCTGGGGGATTTGGCAGGGAAAGGAATATGTTTCAGAGTCTGAGACTAGCAGAGGTCAGCAGAGCCCAGAATAAGAATCAATTGAGGTGCAGAGGCACTCTGTATTCTGACCTTAAAAGAAACTCTGCTTGGTTCTTCTGTGTTAAACAGAAAGTATGCAGGGGGCCTAACGAGGGGAGATGATTCTGAGCTTCTTAATCTCCATCAACCCCCCAGGCCCTCCCTCCAGGGGTGATCAAGTCCTTCATCAGCAGGGATAAAATTAGAAGAAAGTGGAAAAAACAGACTTCACTGTGGCATTTCCTAGGCCCTCCTCTGGGGCTGACCCCCAAGTATCTCCTAGGTGGCTCTTGTGGCCGGCTTTAGAATAACAGAATTGCTTAGTCCTAGAAAAACACAGTTATTAGCTATGATTATAGGGGAATCCAATTGAGCAGTGAATGTGATCTGCCTGTCTTGTTCTTATTGATGATTTCAAATTGCCTCCTTTCCCCCCAAAATTTCAGCAGAGGAGGAACCGAACTTGTAAGCAGATCCACATTGTTTATTTGTTATTTTTAAACAAATCAAATGGAAATTGATCTGCTTCCTCGGGAACACCGTGGCTGCCAAATGGTCTGGCTCTCCTGCAGGTTTTTGTGGGAACACCATCCGTTAGCCATCATGGCTTCAATTTGAATAATCAGAACACTAATTACAAGCCTCTCCTGGCATCCCCCTCACCAGCAGGCAGCAGCATTCACCACTAAGTGGGGTGAGAAGCAAGGTGATGCTGGACCCGTTTTCTTGAGAGCAAGCTGGGAGACTGATAAACTTCAGCTTGGAGGCGATCTCCACCCACTGAGCCATTCCTTCCTTCTTAACAATTGCTCCATTCAGGACCTAAGGTATGCGATGCTTCTCAGTAGCACTCCCATCCTAACAGGTGAGCCAGACATGGGCATCTAAAGCAAAATGTGTTCTCATGGTCACTCAGAAATAAAGAAAAGCAAACAGCAGCTCATTTTCTTGCTGCTGAGACAGAATGCCTGACAAAAGCAACCTAGGGGAAAGGGGATTCATTTTGGTTCACAGTACGAGGGCATAGTCCATCGTGGCAGAGACGTCATGCATGAGGCAACTGGTCATGTTGCACCCACAGTCAGGAATCAACTCAGTTTCTCCTCTTTATACCATCTAAAAGACAGTAGCCTAAGGTTTGATGCCACCCACATTTATGGTACTCTTACCATTCCAACTAATCAGATTAAGATCATCCCTCACAGCCAATTCCCAAAACATATAAAGAACACAAGAAACTAGATATCGACAAACTCACTGTAGGTGAGTCTCAGGGGACTCAGGAGAAAATCTTGCCAAGCTGTGGATGTCACCCCCAAAAAGAATGGCCACCTATGAGATAGCCTTATCCCAGGAAGATCCCACTCCACTTAGCCTTCTCTTGTCACCCTGAGCAAGGACAGCCTCCCTGAGTCCAGGACAAGAGCTGCAGCAGCCAAGGATGTCACAGATAATGTTCACCCTGGGGAAGCTAATCTCCTGGTGTCTGAGGACAGACTTCCTGGCTCCAGGACCAGAATTAGAGCTGGGTTAATAAGGGCCTATGACTCTGGTGAGGAAACACATCCCTCAGTCTGATCTGCTCTAATACAGAGTAAAGGACATCAGTGGAAGGAAAGGAGAAAAATCAAAGGGACAAACTGCAATAGTGTGTCTGCTGTCACCTTTTCTCTTGGTGCTGCCTCCTTCTTTCTATCTGTGGGTGTCTATATGCACACACACAAATACACACACGTGTGCACATATAAACATGCAGACATGCAAGTTTAAATCTAGAGGACACGTGTAAGAGAAACATGTGCTATTTACCTTTTCAAGTTTGGCTTATTTCACTTGGCATAATCATTTCCAGTTCCATGCTGTAGAGCTACTGAGCTTCTGTATTTAGGCTGGGCTTGGGCAGGCTGCCAGTTTGCAGCTCAGTGGCAGTATCTTTCCCAAGACCCCTCACCTGCATCAATGTCCTTCCATACCATGGTTTCATTTTTCTTTGCTGTTGCTTACAACTCCAGTGTATACATGCACTGAGATAGTTTGGAAGAAAATGGACCCCAAAGTGGATGGCACTTTTGGGAGGTGTGGCTTTTTGGGAGTAGGTGTGGCCTAGTTGGAGGAAGTGTGTCAATGTGGAGGCAAGCTTTGAGGTCTCATATATGCTCAAGCCATACCCAATATCTCAGACCACTTCATGTTGCCTGTGAGTCAAGATATAAGAACTCTCAGCTCCTTCTCCATTAAGGCACCGTGTCTGCCTGCGTGCCACCATGTCACACCATGATGATAATAAACTAAACCTCTGAAAATGTAAACCATCCCAATTTAAATGCTCTTCCTTCTTAAGAGTTGCCATGGTCATGGTGTCTCTTCATAGCAATAGAAACCCTAACTAAGGCAGAAGTTGGTACCAGGAGTGGGATATTGCTGTGATAGGCCTGATCATGTTTTTGTTTAAAGGAATTTGGACTTTGGTACTTTGGGTTAGGAAAGCAGTAGAAAGCTTTAAGCACTGCTTAATGAGCCATACTAGTAGGAGCATGGAAGACAGTGGTGCTGATAATGATTTGAACTGTCAGGGGCTGGCTAAAGAGGTTTTCAAAGGAGAGGAATTTTTGTATGTTGCCTAGAGATCTTTCTTGTGAATTTAGATGAAAAATGCGGCTGATTTTTGCCCTTGTGTGAAGAGTCTGCCTGAGGCTAAAGTGAAGAGATTTGGATTAATTCCATTGGCAGAGAAAATCTCAAAACAGCCTAGTATAGAATCTGTTCTGTGGTTACCAGTGTTCATGCTCATAAAGATTTGTAATGAAAAAGAACAAGCTGAGCAAAAGGAAAACAATTTGAGGAGAAAAGGAGCACCAGAAAGTGAAATGGAGCTAAGTCCTGTGTTCAAGGAGATAAACAGATTAAGAAAAGGAATAAAGGAGTGGTGACCTCAGGGCAAAATCCCACCCAGCTACAGCTTGTGAAAAGGAACTAAAGAAAAGCTTAAAGCTGGGTGTGGTGGTGCACACCTTTAATCCTAGCACTTGGAAGGCAGAGGCTGGATGATCTCTGAGTTCAAGGCCAGCCTGGTCTACACATCCATTTCAGAACAGCCAAGCTTAGGCAGTGAAGGAAACCATCAAAAACAGAAAGCTGTTGAAGATGTAATTGAATGAGGTAGCCATGTTCCAGCCCTAGAAAGCAGCATAATTTAGCAGCTTTGGCCACATGGTTTTGGAGTTAAGGATAGAAGAAAGAGGCTATGAAATTTGCCTCCATGAGTACAGAAAGCTGCTAAGGCCAGGTATGTGTTAAGGGTCCCTGAATGGAGGCCTACAGTGGTCATTGCATGAAACTCTAAAGTGAAGCCTGAATTCCCTTGGAGACCCCAAGATGTTGGAGATGCTAGAGCCATGGGATACCTGTGGAGGAAAACTGCTAACAGTGAGTGGAACCAGACCAAGAGAAAGAGTACATTATACATTAAAGTACATTATAGTCAACAAAGATGAAAGGAGTTAGACATTTGAAGAGAGTTTTGACATCAAACACAGAGATGCAGAATTTGAAGTTTGTTCAGCTGGTTTTTGGTCTGGCTTTGGTCCAGTATTCCCTCACTCATGTTCCCTTCATTATGTTTTAGAATGGTAAAGTATATCCTGTGCCATTGTATGTTGGAAGTATGTGGTCTGCTTTTTGATTTTGATTTTACAGGGGATTACTTTCCAGAGATTGTTTGAATCTCAGAAGAGACTTTGAACTTTAGACTTTTAAATAAATTTAAGACTGTTATAGACTATGGGAACTTTTGAAGTCAGAATGAATGCAATTTTGTTACATTATGATACAGCTATAAGGCTTTGGGGGCCAGGGAATAGAATGTGGTGAAAGAAAGACGATGGTTCCCAAAGGGAGTGGCACTATTGGGAGATGTGACTTTGTTAGGGTGGATGTGGCCTTGATAGATGAAGTGTGTCACTGTGGAGGTGGACTTTGAGGTCTCATATATGCTCAAGCTTCACCAGTATCTCAGACCACTTGATGCTGCCTGGGTCAGGATGTAAGGACTCTCAGCTACTTCTCCAGCACCATGTCTGCCTGCATGCCACCATGTCACACCAAGGTGATAATGGACTAAACCTCTGAAAATATAAGCCACCCCAATTAAATGCTTTTCCTTATAAGAGTTGCCATGGTCATGGTGACTCTTCACAGCAATAGAAACCTTAACTAAGACATGCATTATGCTTTCTTTACTCATCCATCTGTTGATAGAAATCTAGGCTCCCCCCCCCTGGCTATTATGAACTGCAGCAATAAGCATGGGTGTGCAAGTATTTCTTGGTATGCTGATGTTGAGTCCTGTAGGTATATGCCCAGGCGTCGTATAGTTGGGTCACATAGTTCTATTTTCAGTGTTTGAGGAGCCTTCACACTGATACATCCACACTGGCCAACACTCTGCCAACAGCAAGTCTTCTCCTTTCTCCACATCCTTGCCAGCATTTCACTGTTTTCATGGCAATAGCCATGCTGTCTATGGTGAGCTGGAATCTCAATTCTAATCTGCATCCCTCTGATAGCTAAGGATGTTGAACATTTTTTTTCCAAGTATTTACAGGCCATTTGCTTTTCTGTTTTCAGTAACTATCTATTCACTTCATTAGCCAATACAGACTGGAAGATCTGGGCTCTTCATTTTTCTACAGTTCTTTATAAATTCTAGCTATTGATGCCAGCTTCCTCATAGCTGGCAGACTTTTCTCCTGTTCTGCAGGCTGCTCCCACTCTTATGATGGTTTCCTTTGATGATGCACACAACAACTTAAATGGAACCCAAGGATAGTTTATTCTTCGGAGAGATCACAAAAAGATTTATAGATGTTTTCAGGTCAAAGAGAACAAAATTAGTACCTCAACTCCTCCATTAATTAGTTGTGTGACTTTGAGCCAATTCTTATCTGTCTCTGAACCTTGTTTTCTTTACTTATACAATGGGAATCTCAACAACGTATAAACCAGTCATGGGAATGACGCAAGTTTGTGTGCCTACCTTCTGTGGATTCAATAAGCCTCCTTAACAGCTCATTACAAAGGACCTAAATGTCAGTAGAGTAGATAGCCAATGATTCAGCACATGTGGACATTCTAGAGAGTCATAGTGGCCTTCCTGTCAGAGCTGTCTCTCAAAAAGTTTCAACTGGATGTGTTTCATGATACTTAAAAAAAAATCACAAAGGACAACATGTAACCCAGAAGTCTTTGAAATGCCCATTAGCACGAACCGTTTAGGAAAAGGTAGAGAGAGCCCAGAATTACTCAGCAGCTCCATCCCGGGCGGACACTCTTTAATCTAGCTTTTAAATTTTTAATTATGTTAATCTAATTTTAGACATTAATGAGATTGTGGTGCATAGTATCTATTTCCATTTCAGGTTGTTTTCCTTCCTTCTCGGTCACCCACTCTCTCAAACAGCACAGGGTGCTGGAAAAGGGGGGACTTCTTCAGAAGGCTGACCATGCTTCCCAGCATGCATCTACCTGGCTGCTTCTAGAATGGTCCATGAACTTTGTTAGTGAGGCAGTTGCAGGCCTGGCCCTGCTAAATCAGAGCAAGGGGTTTTTGGCCCTTTGCATTCTTTTGGAGAACAACCTTCAAGATCCCGGCAGACTCTGGGTGATGCCTCCGTGAATGTGACTGGTTCAGAGATCCTTGGAGCTGTTGTGGGATGCTGTGCTCTGAGCAGAGCAGCCATTACTGTGTTCATCAAAGCAGCTGTGCATGTGCAGCATTTACTCAGGATGGAGCCTGCTGAGGCTCCCTGGGAGAAGAAAAAGATGCAGAGGGTCATCCAACCCCCACCCTGAGATTCCAGCCACTACCCCTGCTCCTCCCTGACAGTTATCTACCATTATGTCTGAGACGCATGTGACTTTGGGAGGTGCTGGAGTGAATAGACTGTGGAAGGCTCACTGAAGGGGGTGACTCCATCTGTGCAGCTACAGGAAGTCATCACCCATGTTCCTGACAGTAAGATTAAGAGACTCACTGGCTTCCCAAGCTGGGCTTGGGTGGAATGCTTACATTGGTCTGTTGTTGGTGCCATGTAGTATGGGAATAAGATATTTGTTGCCACCTTCTCAGGAAAAGCTACATGGCAATGTTTAAGAACTAAAAGGGTGTGGTATAATAATACCTTGAGGAGAGGGTAAATAAGATGCGTAGAGTGTGTGATAGGAGTTTCAGATATGAGGGGCTGGCTTCCAATATTCTGCAACGGCACTGGGATCCCCTCTCCACAGGCATGGATGTCATCTTCCTAGTCTGGCTTCATCCCCTCCAGCTGTAGACACACATCGTACTTGGTGTACCCCAGCCAAAATCACCTCATTCTTTTTCCACCAAGTTAGACCAGCCATTGATTGGCCACTCCCACAAGTTCTGAGCCACCATTGGAACACCTCATTGTTAATCTTCATCCTCCAGGGAGGACTCCCAGTTGCCCAAATGGGGTAATGTATTTGTCGCTTTGGTTCATGGCTTCAGAGGTGTCAGTTCACAGTCCCCTGGCTCTGTGGCTGTGAGCCTGTGGTAAGGCAGAATATCGTGGTGGCATGGGGCAGGGGTGGTAAAGCAGGATTCTTCACATCATGGTGGCCACAGAGGGGCACGAGGAGTGGATCAAACTAGACACACAGTCTCAACTGATACATCTTCAACAGAACTCCACCTAAGGCTTCCAATCCTATCCCCATTTCCACAGAATCATCACAGCTCATTCTGCTGCAGGCTGATGGATTGATGAGGTACAGCCCTCACGATCCAATCATATTCTCAAATCCTCTCAGCATTGCACTGAGGACCAAGCTTTCACCATGTGAGCCTTGGAAATAGAGGCACATTTTCAGATCTACACTACCAACAATGGACGATCTGCCTGAGCCCATCCCTTCAGCCAGGAGGATGTGGTGTTCTGGTTCAATAGACCCAGAGACCAGCTCTGGAGCCTGAGGTGCCTCAAGTCCCCAAGGAACAGTCTGTGTGGCAGGAATTTCAGATGCCATAAGGCATGGTTTCTCAGTTCCTTCCAAAAGGAGAGGATAGCTGGCCATCTTCAACTCCATTCCTAGTGATAGGGTATGCTGAATTATTCTTACTTAAAGAAATGTACTCCAGGCATGAAAATGGACCATTCAGAATTTTTTAATCACACACACACACACACACACACACACACACACACACACACACTTTATTCTTTGAGAACTTCAAATATATATATATATGTATACAACAAAACATGATTACATACAACCCCTCACCCCTCAGCCTCTTCTAGGTCCTTCTAGCCAATTTCCCCTCTTCCAATTTTATATCCTTTTATTTTTTAATAACCCACTAACTCCAATTAGTGTGACTTCATGTGCATGGATCTAGGGCCATCCACTGAAGCACAGACAACATACCAATACCAAACTCCCCTCAAAAGAATGATTCTCCTTCCCCCCAGGAGCCATTAGCTGCCAGTAGCTCCTCAACTAGTAGTGGGAGTCACCCCTAAAATTCTGTATTTAATGTAAATATTTATCCAAGAGCACATGCTGACCTTAGGAATGCCAGGATGGTGGGTGCAGCTCTTAGGATCACCTAGGTGGTGCTGAGGGCTATGTGGAACATGATCAATGTTTATTATCATGAACATGGATACATCAAGGGTACATGGATTGTCATCAGAAGGTGGAATTCAGGATTTGGAGGTTGAGGAGAGAGAACAAAAAAACAAGAATTGACAACAATGGTGAAAAAATAGAGAAAGCAAGAAGTCAAAAATAGTTGGTGCTCACTCTGTAAGAGTGAGCATGAGGAGCTGAGTTTGATCCCCCAAAACCCTTGTGTAAGCCTGGGAGAGGCAGCACATGCCCATAATGCTAGATCTGTAGAGATGAAGATAGGCAGAACTCTGGGCCTTCTGGCTAATCAGTCTAGTTCAAGTCAGTAATCTCTAGATTCAGTTAGAGATGGTGTGTCAAAAAATAAGGTAGAGAGTGGTTCAGGAAGACATCCAACGGTGTCTCCACATGAAACACACACACACACACACACACACACACACACACACACACACACATCCCCCAACACAAAGTGATTGCAGAGTCATCGTGCAATATAATTTAAGGATTTATCCAGACTCCATGTAAAATTAGCAAAGGCTCCATTTGCAACTGGATATGATTGTTGAGTCAAATAACAGGATGCACTACTGTTGGGAATGTAACAGTCATGCTGTATGCCTGAAAGAAGAGAGAATGTGTTGGGGATGGACAAGAGAACTTCTCTTCTTTCTAGACCCAGAAATCAAGGGACAAACAGCATCTGCCCTCAGAGGACCAGCACTGAGGAGGCTGTGCTCATGATATCTGTAAAATTCACACGTCCACCCCCATGCCGTTTTTGATAAGACGTTTACAAATTCAGAGAGAGAGAAATGCGGTCATTTATACTGCAGCGTTGTAAAGCCTGACATTAGCAGAGCCACTGGAGCTCATGAATCACAGGAGGAGGGAAAATTCAGATGGATATAAATGTCCATTAATGATGGGAAAGTTAAATAGATTACACTCCATCCATACTATGCGGGAGTAGGAAGCCATTACAAAAGCAAGACATACCTCTATGGAGTGCTATGGAAAGATTGCTGAGAAACATGGGGTTAGAATAAGAAAAAGCAAATTGCAGAAGAATATGTACACCCTGATTCCATTTATCTATGATAGAAAAATATCTATGCATGTAGATGTTCAGATAAAGACTCCATCCCAGACAATACCAGTGATCATCTCCTGGGAGGAAATGAGTACCAGAAGACTGAGATTTCCATATTTTGTTTATGTAATTTTATTCTGCATTCTCTTTGGGGTTGTTTTCATGAAAAATATGTATTATGGTTACTACGTGAAAGTTGACAATGAAAATTATTACTTTGGGGAAAACTTGGGGCAGGGTAATTAATTAACATGCCTTCAGCCTTATAACTCACCAGCACCAATGTACCAATGGTACCTAGCTCTGGCTGTCCTGGCAATGCTGTGGTTCTCCAATCTGCCAGTCTTTCCAGCCTGGAATTCTCTTGTTCTCACCAACGTCATCCCTTCCTTCCATGCAGGATGCATGAAAATGTGTTTCATGTGGAATTCACAGTTGACAGGTTTGTTACAACCCCACTTCATAATCCCCATTCCTGCTCTCTCATTGGTGTCCATGAATATTCTCCTGCTCCTGACAGCCAGTTTTATTCCTCTGAGATCTTAGAAGGCCTCTTTCCCCATTCTCTTAGAAGCACCTAAATATCCCCTCACTCCTATGTACCTGGTAGACATGGTAGATTTACCAAAAGGCAGTATTGGCAGGTTAAGCCACCAGAAACATCCTATACCTTAGCAAATAAGCTATTATTTTGTACCTACCCTTATGCACATTATTTAATTTTACCCTAAGTACCTCTAGGAGGGAGATAATTCTGTACTCCCCATTCTACAGATGATAAAACTCAGACTTTAAAAGATGGGGACTCAGCCAGGGACACAGAGCTGATATGTGGTGGAGTCAATTTTAAGTCTACTCAAAGATAAATTAGTAAATCCATCCTTATTCTCCTCTATACTAAAGCCTTGACTCTAAGCCACCAACATCCTTGGGCCCAGAACAGTAAAGGAAAGTGGATGTAGAACCCAGCACTGGCCTTGAAATTCATATTAGTCTATCTTGTTCCTAGGAACTCAAAGATGAATGTTAAGAAGTAACAAATTACTCAGATAAACCCTCCTCTTTCTCACTAATTGGACTCCCTGAGCAAGAATTGTTGAGACCAAGGTTGAATAAAGCACAAGGACAAATAGCCAAACGAATAGAAACACATGAACTATGAACCAATGACTGAGGGGCCCCCAACTGGATCAGGCCCTCTGAATGGGTGAGACAGTCGATTGGCTTGATCTGTTTGGGAGGCATCCAGGCAGTGGAAACAGGTCCTGTGCTCATTGCATGAGTTGGCTGTTTGAAACCTGGAGCTTATGCAGGGTTGCTTGGCTCGGCCTGGGAGAGGGGACTGGACCTGCCTGCACTGAGTCTACCAGGTTGATCTCAGTCCTTAGGGGAGGCTTTACCCTGGAGGAGGTGGGAATGGGGGGTAGGCTGGGGGGAAGGGGAGGGGGTGGGAGGGGGGAGAACAAGGGAATCCGTGGCTGATATGTAGAACTGAATTGTATTGTAAAATTAAATTAAATTAAATTTTAAAAAAAGGAAGTAACAAATTAAATGAAAAGAGAAGCCAAAACTAAGGCCCATTTTTAGGAAATTTCTAAAGACATGAGTGCAGCAATGGTCATTGATGGGTTAAGCCATTTCTGTTCCAACAGGGACTTGTTCATTGCCTACTCATAACCTTTGGCATTGATGCTATTGTCACCTATAGAGGGCAGTGTGGAGCAGATAGAAAGTGGCGGCCTTCTCCAGATGACCAGGGCTGAGCTCATAAGAACAGGTGAGATTTTCTATGAGGAACTTCAAAAAACTCAGGCAGCTGGTACAGGTGACCTTAGAATTGCTTCCACTGTGTGTATAATAGAGCTAAAAGTCATTTGATTTCATGTCTGGGATGGCTCATCGAATGTCAGCCCTTTATGGCCCTTTAAACACAGATCACACCTATCAAAACAATGAAGCTTTACACAATTCAAGGCACACCTGTCATGCATCAGGCTCTATGGGAACTAGAAGAGAAGAGAGGCAAAGCCTCCAAATGCAACTGAGTTCCAGATGGCATTGTTTGGAGAAGACGGAACAGCAGAGGCAAAGGAACTTAGGATGCCACATGTTCGCAAGCATGGAGGTAAGAACCATTCCTCACATCCAATGACAAACAAGGAAAGCAGTAACATCCTTTAGGGATGGGAAAATGTAACTAGGAGGTTGAATGAAGTCCTAAAAGACACAGCTCATCGACAGTGGTACCAAACAAGCCCCAGGAATCCATCTGTCTCCTCCACCCCAGCACTAGGATGACAAATGTGCCCCACCACGCCTACATTTTTAAGGTGGTTTCTGAGGATCAAACTGGGGTCCTTTTGCTTGACTAGTGAGCACTTTACAGACATTTCCCCACTCCTGCCCCCTCTGGCTTTTGAGGACAGTGTGCCACCACTTCACCCATTCTCACATTTGTGCAATTGCCATTTGGTACAAAAATGAATGAGATGTTTCCTTTAGAAAGAATTAACTTTCTAGTAAGCCTGGAACTTCAGAGAAGATGGTGCCAAAGGTCCCTGGGAGGAGGGGGTGATTAAAGGGCACCACTGTCTTCTCAGAGGCATCCTAAGGGCTTGTGCATTTTCTGAAGGTTCCTGTGGGTGAGTTTGAACTGGCTTTTATTTTTTAACAAACTCATAAATAGTTGATGTTCTGAGGCTGACCGCCCTGCCGGCCTTCCTCCTAGCTCTGCAGTGGGGTCCTTGTAGCAACCTCTTTGGGCAAGGAGACATGCTTTGACCTACAGGAAGCTGTCTCACCACACAGCTGCCGACATGGGTAGCATTGTTCTACATGCAGCAGGGGTCAAGATGAGCAGTGGGAAGTGAGGAGTCATCTGTGCCCATGGAAACCAGCATCAAGGTCTGGACTCTAAGCAGGGCTGCACTGCAGATGCCTGCTTCCCTTCAGGGACAAGGGATACAGGCAGGGCATGCTTAATGTCAGGCTTTTAGATATAAAACCCAGAAGCAAATTTTGCCTAGTATCAACTGGGCAAAAATGTACAAAAATATGTTAATGAGCCCACAGGATCTCCTGGAGGAGATGTGGTGGGTTAAAGTGTCTCCAAAGAGACCCAGGCCTTAGTGCCTAAAATTTAGTATTTTAACCTTATTTGGGGGAAGAAAAAAAAAACCAAAAAAACAGGTTCTCACAGATAGAGTGGAGTGAAGAATGTGTGGTGGGGAAAGCTATCTTGGATTTTCTAAGCCAGCACTAAATCAAACATGCATCCTTGTAAAGGTGAGATAGAAGCTGATGTGGTGATGTGTACTCATAACCCAAGCACTCAAGAGGCTGAGGTAAGGCTCACCAGATGACTCAGCGTGTAAAACATGCATGCCACCAAGCTGACAACCTGAGTTCAAGCCCTGGGGGCCACATGTGGAAAAAAAGACTCAGTTGACTCCTACAAGTTGTCCTCTGACCTCCGTGTGCATATGTTCACAAGCACATATACACACACTTAATAAATAGAATAGAGATAGATAGATGATGCATAGACAGATGATAGATAGATCAATAGAGAGATAGATGATAGATAGATAGAGAGATAGATAGAGAGAGAGAGATAGATTTAAAACATTTAAAAATAAACGGGTATGAGGCAGGAAGACCATGGATTTGAGACCAGCCTGTATTATTGTACACTGTGTACTGACATTCTATCAACAAGAAAATAAAAAGATGAGAGAGATGGAATATTTGACATAGTTAGAATAAAAGAGAGTAAGAACACAGGGGCAGAGATGGGAGTGAGATGGGTTTACATCCTGTAGTGGGCTCCAAGACCTTGTGATGCCAAAGCCTGGACACTCCCCTGGCCCCTCTGTCCCTCTCTTGCTACCTTTGATGCCGGGCAAAAATTGCTTCCATAATTATCAATACTGGCTTCAAAAATGATGCCTGAAGCATACAGCCTGAATGATAGAGATGTGGTCACATGATTTTAGTCTAGCTGCAAGGGAGGCAGGGAAAGCTGGTGCCCAGCTTCTGTAGTGAAATGGACCAGAATTCTCCAACAGTACAGAGTCAAAGTGCACTGAGAGGTTTGGAAACACTGTTGTGTGTGTTCCTCTGGGTTATTTTCCCCCATCTGTTTAACAAAGTCCTAAACAGCTCAGTGTGCTGAAGCTGAACTTCAAGCTGGCTTCCCTTTACATTTTCTCTAGTTTATTTTTCAGCTCTAGGAAGTTCCTGGGCAGTGAGAAAGAGAGAGGGATGTCAGCTAGTGGAGGGCCGTCCCTTTCAACTCACTGGCTTCTCTGATCACTCAAATGTAACAGTAACAGAAATTTCTTAGCGTCTCCAGGTAAGGGCAGCCCTGGAACAGCCTTGGTGAGAGAGTGGTCCTCACTGTTAATTTTCATAACTCTCTAATGGTTGGCACCATGGGAAGAGGCTTATACTGATACACATGCACAGATATAGATCTGGATGCATGCACACATATATGTTAGCAGTGTGCTCTGCACTGTGTGCATTGCCCCCCTTGTATTTGGTGACAGGCACTGTTGTCAGGATGCCACTTTTATTGGTTACTTTTACACCTCTGTGACCACAATGCCTGACAGGAACAACTTACAAGTGGGAAAACTCATTTTGGCTCACGGTTTCAAAGGGTTTTGTTTCATCATGGTGGGGAAAGCATGGTGAAGTAGCTAAAGCCATGGCAGTGACAGTATATGGCAGAAGCTGTTTACAGCATAGTTGACCAGGAAGTAAAAAGAATGGCAGGATCCAGGGCCAGACTATAACCTTCAATGACCCGCTTCCACCAGCCCAGCCAGACTTTGTTTCCTAAAGGGTTCACAGCCTCCCTGAATAGCACCAGTAGCTGGGAAACAAATGTTAAAGCCTGAGATGAACCTGAGGGATTTTCCAGATTCCAAACATAACATCATTTTGCAAATGACAGGGTGGGAGCAGGGAAAGGCGAGCCTACTTCTCAGGACCCAATGAGACTTTAGAGCCATGGGTGACTCTTGCAGTCAATAAAGAGAGTAGGAAGACTCATTTAATCACTCATTGATATTTTTCACCAGTTTGTTTTAAGAATCCTGAGACTAATGGCCACAGGTTTCCAAGATACACCAGACTCCCAGTGGACACCAGCATGTCTCTGGGCCACAGAGCTCCAGACTCCTGACTTATTGAGATGGCAGCTTGGCCGATGGCTACCAGTGTGTGTTGCATGCTGATGAGGTAATGTTCTGCATGGACCTGGGAGATTGTTCTGTCTGAAAAGGAGTTTTGTTTCCTTTGTCAGTGATGGACCATGGTGGAGCCCAGCTATCTAATTTCAATCAATCCACAATTCCAGGAGTGGGTGGGTGTTAATGGAATTATAGCAATATCCCTGTAAAAAGTGGGCTGTGGCAGTACAGTTATGCTTGAATTGCTTGGGAGGTAGAACTAGGGGAGTGAGTCTAGTCAACCAGTGAGTTTCAGATCCAATGAGAAACCCTGTCTTAAAAAGTAAGGTAGAGAGTGATTGAGGAAGACACCCTCTATAATCCTCTGACTTCCCCATACATGCACACACATGTGTGTGTGCACCCACATGCACACCAACACATAAACACATACACACAAAAAAAAGACTGAGCCTAGTGTATTAGTTACTTTTCTGTTGCTGTGATAAAATACCATGACTATGGCAATTTATAGAAGGAATAATTTGGGCTTATGGTTCTAGAGAGAAAGGAGTTCATCAACATCACAGGCGGGCATGGTGACTCAGTTTGAAGCTGAGAGCAGAGGGCTCGTATTTTAAACCACAAACAGGAAGCAGAGCATGACCTGGGAATGGCTCGTGGCTTTTGAAACCTCAAAGCCCACTCCCAGTGATGCACTTCCTCCAGCAAGGCCATACCTCCTAAGCTTCCCTAAACAGTGTCACCAAGTAGGGACCAAGTGTTGAAATGTCTGAGCCTATGGAAAGGGGCATTTTCATTCCAACTACCATGCCTGGTCAAGAAAAAGTCAAGGATGTCTCTCTAGAAATAATGTCCCATCTGAGATCAGACTGCTGACAATGTGAACCATGTGTGTGGGTGTGTCGCAGGGAGACCGGAAGACGTGGGGGTCTGGAGCCAACCTGTGGCAAGATCTCATCATGAGAGACAGTAACAAGGTGCTCGAGGTCCTGAGAGATGCCTAGTGTTGCAGGAACTGATTTGTGAAGATCAGGGAAGTACACTGCCCATCTAGAACAAGCCTGCCCTTTGTCCAGTCTCAGGGGACAGGGCCCTGGAGAGAATCGTGGAGCTCAAGGAATGCCACATTATTTCCTGATGAGTAAAACAAATCCATTGACCAAATTTCTTCAAATTCACCAACTGCCTTTGACCATAATCGAAAGAGCTGCTATACAAAGAGCAGTCCTTCAACTCTGAACTGAAGATGGAGGAGGAGGGTTCCTACAGAAGTCATCTTTCCTTGTCTGTTTGTTTGTTTTTGACATGTCTGAGTGCCTTAACAACCCGGGCCTCTACTTCTGTTTGTGGATTGTGCTGGTCAGCTTTAGTTGTTGTCCTGGATAGTTTCATGTCAACTTGACACAAGCTAGAGTCATCAGAAAGAAGGGAGTCTCAGCCAAGAAAACACCTTCATAAGATCAGGCTGTGGTGTATTTTCTTAATTTCTGATTGATGGAAGGGTCCAGCCCACTGTGAGTGGTGTCATTCTCAGACTGGTGGCCCTGGGTTCTATAAGAAAGTAGGCTGAGCAAACCATGATGAACAAGCCAGTAAGCAGCACCCTCCATGGCCTCTGTGTCGGCTCCTGCCTCCAGGTCCCTGCTTGAGTTCCTTTGTAGACTTCCCCTCATGGTGGACTGTGATGTGGACCATAAGCCAAGAAAACCCTTTCCTCCTCAAGTTGCTTTTGGTCATGGTGTCTCATCACAGCCGTAGTAACCCTAGCTAAAACTAGGGTTTACTAGTCATTTAAACACAACCTAGAGTCATCGGGGAATAGAATCTCAATAAGACATTGTCTACACTGGGGTGACTTGTGGGTATGTCTGTGGGGTTGTCTTGATCACGTCAGTTGAAGTGGGAAGGTCCACACTAGGTGTGGGCAGCACCTTCTGGCAGCTTAGATAAAAGGACATAGAAAAAGCCTCTTTTTCCCACTTCTGCTCATTCTCTCTGGAAAGTTCACCGACACTGTTACTGCTACTGCTGATCTTTCCCCTGATGTTAGAAACATCTTCCTGCGGTTTCCAATGTGGCCTGAAGACTAGCCACTCTCTAGGAATCTTCCAGTCTTTCTGCACCAGATTGGGGCTACTGAAGTTCCAGCCTCATGGACTCAGCAGCTCCCTAATTCCTGGCCTTTCACTGTATGGCAGCTGCTATTCTTTGCATTATTCCATTAGTATCCTGTTAGCCAATCTAATGAATCCTTTTCTAATATGCACTTACTCTATTAGCCGCATTCCTCTAGGGAAGCCTGACTACTGTAGGGACCCATTTGTAGTAACTTGGGTACAAATACATATTTATTTGCCACTCCTCCACCATCCTCAAGTCCAACAACAAAGGATTCTCTTGGAATGCCATCTTCCATCCCTTCCTAGCCTCCTCCTTCTTATGCAGCAGATGAAAGTTGCTCAAAGAACCTTGAGTCTGTGTTATGTATATTGGACTTTTCCTAAAGGCCATGGGAAGCCAGTGGGGCTGTAAGCCTAGAAGGACCATAACGAGGTCTGTGGTTGTGAATGACACT
This sequence comes from Peromyscus leucopus, assembly GCF_004664715.2. Taxonomy (NCBI): domain Eukaryota; kingdom Metazoa; phylum Chordata; class Mammalia; order Rodentia; family Cricetidae; genus Peromyscus; species Peromyscus leucopus. The sequence goes on along the minus strand of NC_051063.1, from coordinate 87,356,703 downwards.
TCCACCTTTCATCTCATTGTGGGCTTCCCCGGTGGGCAGGAATTGACTTCCCTAGTAAGCCAGTATCTTCTTCTCCTAGGTGGGTACCACCTGTCACACCTGCCACACCTCCTCGAACCACAGTGGGTTTCTCAACCACAGCACTGTCAAGAGTTTGGGAAAGGGCTGCAGAGACAGCTTTGCAGTAAAGCCTTGCAAGCATGAAGACCTGCATTTGACCACTGGAATCTACACTGTAAAATCAAACATAGGTGTAGCAATACACACTTGGAATTCCAGAGACAGGTAGCTACTTGGGGCTTAATGGTCAACTAGCCCAGCTTACTTGGCAAGTTCCAGGCCAGTGAAAACCTCTGTCTCAAAGGAACAAGGTGGGTGGCAACTTAAAAAGGACAGACAGCATTCTCCTTTAGGCTACACGTATTCACACAAGCGCAAAAAATGCATGCACAAGCATGTACGCGCAGACACACACACACACACACACACACACACACACACAGAGAGAGTTTAGAGCAGGTTGTTTTGTGTTATATGCAGACATCCTATGTGTTACAGGACAGGGCACCAACATTACTGACCTCCAATGATTAGATGCCGTAATGGGCACCATTCCCATTTAGGACGGCCAAAAATGTCTTCAGGTTGCCAAGTATCATCTGAAGGGAGGAAGGCACAGTCATCTCCCCTGAGAATTCCCCATTCTTTTTTTAAAACCATGCTTTAGGATTATTATCTAAATCACATCTCCCAGGAAGTCTAGTTTCCATGGCTATTGACTCCTGAGCCCTCTACTTAAGCTCCTGTGGATTTTCCTCTCTCATCACTAAGATTTAAGGTTCAAGCTGGCCTACCAGCCAGCTTACAAACATCGCTCAGGGTCCCATGGTCACAATAAAGACTTGGGTGAAGAGGCCATTGGGTAACCATGGTCCAGCAAACACATTTTCTTGTGTTTGAAACTGTAAGGTCTTTGATGATGTACTAAGGATATCTCCAACTTCTGAATTATTAGAGAACTTTTCAGAACATTTGACCTTAAGCATAAATGATCTTTGGATGACAAGTGAGAGAATTTCTATTTCTAAAGCAGAAATCCACCCAGAGAGCTTCTGAAAGGAGTTCTATTGTTAGTCTGGGGAGAAGGAGGTCCAGGCATACCTCTGGCTGACTACCTGGTTCATCTGCTTCAAAACTCTCAAAACGCACCGGCTTAGAAGCCTATATTTCCAAGCTCCCTGTGCTCTCTAATTTCCTTTTAGAAGAAAAAGCAGGTGGCCCAGCTGCCACAAAGTAGTGAGGAGGGAACTTGTCAGAATTTGGTTCATTGGAACAGAAATGACAGAATGTCAATTTCCCTCCTAACTGCATGTCATAGTCGAGAATCAAATAAGCAATTACACCAGGCTAAATTGAATTCATTTCAGATTCAGATGCACAGCCTGTACCAAAGCTGCTCCATGTGGAAGAAACAGTCCCGACTATGGATGTGTTAGCAAGTCCACGGGTGATGAGTGCCTGCCCTGCGCTGTCTTCTACTGTTCAGTCCCAGCCTGTCGAGCACTCTTTGGCTGTGACCCTGCAGATGTGAGATAGTGACAGGGATATAACCTAATGGAAGAATTTTAGACATCATAGTGTGGAGGTGCATCCATTTAAGATCGGTGGTGGTGGTGGTGGTGGGTGATGTAAATCATCAAGGAAAGGTTGGAACAACCTGTCCCACTGCTCCTTTGACCTAGCTGGTTTGTACTAGGCATTTCTCCTAGAAACTGCCTGCAATGGTTTGCATTCCACTTCTTCTGACCAATATCATGGTGATTTTTAAAGACTTTCCAAGGCACCTTTACGTGGGGGCACATGTCAATAGAATAGCTAATAGCTTAGTATATGTTAGGGCTCAGCACCATAAGAATGCACCCAGCTCTGACATTAAACATGTTTTTATTTTTGCTGAGATTTGGCATTATAATAAAGGTACATTTTCCTTTGAAAAGATAGATATGATTGTGAGATAAAAATGAAACTAGAGATAAACATACCTTTACATGACATGGCTTTGTTTAGTAAGTAATTCCAGTAGCTCTAGCTTGTTGAGAACCCCCATTGCTTAGCAGATGGAGTGGCATCTTCTGGGACAAATGGAAATAAGGAGACAGGGTGTAGATTCTAGGTCTAACATTGCCTGCTGGGGTTTTTCATGTGATCTACCTTTTCATTGCATGTAAAATGTGAATAGAATGAAATTCATTTATCCATTCTATTAAAAATGATTTTTCTCACTCTTTAAAATGTTCTGTGAACTGAAATTTCATTGCTTTCTACAGTAAAGATGGGAGCAGCTGCTGACTAGCTAGATATCTTAGTGATTGCACTGATGAATGGATAGACAAATACGATGGATGTATTAATGCATGAATGCATGGATACTTGAATGCCTGGGCAGGTATAAAGATATGTGGGTAGGTGGGTGAAGATGAAGAGAGGTAGATGGGTGGGTAGATTGCTAGACAAATATGAAAATGGGTAGTGGGTGGATAGATATGAGAATGGGAGGATGGATGAACAAGTGGGTGGATGGATGGATGGATGGATGGATATAAAGATATAAGGAGGATGTAAATTGGTGAGTGGATGAATGGATAGAAGGATGCATACGAAGGTAAATAGTTGGATGGGTGGATTAATGAGTTGGTAGATAGGTGAGCAGCATAGAAAAACATGATAACAGTCTGAATTTCCACCATCACTGAGTCCTTTCATCTAATAACCCTCTCTGTCTATACCTTCTAAATTACTCTAGCTCCCTCCCTGACTGATAGGCTTATCATGGTCAATAAGATCATTGACTCTTGTTCAAGGTGTAGGAAAACCCATCAGTTCCAATTCCAGGAAGACAGCAGGCACGGCCCTGATGGGAACCACCCTTACACTGGGCTTACCTTTGATATATACTAGTCTGGATCCCTTGGGTAGGTGGTGGGTGCACATGGGAGAGCCTGCTTAGGAGTGAAACTACCAAAGAGAACATCAGAATGCTATTAAATGCCTTGTATATCTGACTCCTGCCATGCCTGAGACAACAAACACCTCAGACTTCCAATGGATGTGAGGTTTCATACATCCAATTTTCCATTTTCATTTCTTGCAAACATATGAAAGACGTACTTATACCAAGAGATGGGTATTTTTGCAATGTTCTGTGAAGTATTTACAAGGAATTCACGTATGGCTTCCCACTTACCACCCCTCTCCATGAATGCACAAGCTGCAGGCCACCTGTGTGAGGCCCGCTTCAGCTTTGGATTTGATCCACAGTCCAATTTCCAACTGAACAATTTGAAAACCAGTTCCATAGGCCACTTCCTAATTCTACACAAATATTTGCATTTTAGTGGCCAAAGGCAATGCCAAGTCTTCTTCTGTCTAACCAAGCAAAGGAGTTTCCCTTGAAAGATTCCTGTTCCCGACAAGGAACTCAATTAAAACAATTTTCACTTTGGGTGAACCAAAAGAATGTGGGGGAAATGTGTTTGTTTTCCTTGAAGCAGACCCTGTGTGTAAAAGGTTGCTCGATACTCTTCTTGGTGAAGGATGTCCTCCAGGGCCTTCCTATTTTCAAAAAGCTGTCACTGTGTAGAGACCAGTGGGGAACTTTTTGCTTTGTCTCATAGGGTGGCTTTAGTGTGATACCTGACTAAGAAGAGGGCTATTGTTATCTAGTGAATAACAAGTGTAGAAATTGTGACCTGTTCACACCCCTATCCCTGTCTGCTCGTCAAGGGCTCCAGTAGACAGCAACCTTAAAACCCTAAGAGTTATTTACATTCTCTCTGTCTCTCTCTGTCTCTCTCTCTCTGCCTCTCTCTCTCTGTCTCTCTCTCTTCCTTCCTCTCTCTCTTCCTCTCTTGTAACTGAATGTGGCGTCTTGCATATGCTTGGTATGCACTCAATCAAAAAGTTATAATATCCCTTAGAAGTTCTCTGCAGGACCCCACACGCATGAAGGAGTGAGCAGTTCATTTCTGCACAACTTTAGACAATCAGACTCTTGTGTTTGGGGTCTTGGAGCCTCAGATAAATGATGAAGGGATCATGGTAAATATAAACAGCCATGTGAAAGAGCGTAGGTATACGCCCATGATGTGAGAGGCAAAGGGCTGGGGGAGGGATATTCAGAATCTAATCTTCAGTCTCTCTCCCCAGGCTCTGAATGAGAAAGCCATGAAAATCACCCCCCTGGCTGAGACGTTTCCCACTCCTCACCTCCTTCCGCATTTTTTCTCCCCCAGCCATCTCTGGCTGTCTTCCTGAATCACCTGATACAGCATCATTTGCATAATTAAACTCTGCATCTGGATGAGTGAAGCCACAAACCCCTCTCCTCTGACACCCGGCCCATGCAGAATATTCTGTCTGACAGTGTTCTTCCATCTTCCTTCCCTCCGACTGCCGGGGCTCGCGAGGAAGCAGAAAGTCGGGAGGAGCCGCTTCCGGCAAGCTTCATATTAGATTCTAAAACCACTGTGATTCATTCTTTTTCTATCAAATAAAATTCCTGTCCTTACAGTAAATATGATGAATGGAAAGGGCACCCTTGGAGATTTATGTTCACCTTGCAGGCTTCCGGCTGCCCCCTTCTCTCCTCTCCTCTCCCTCATCTTCTTTTCATTTTGTAGTGTAACAAAGTTTCACAAGGAAGTATTTTATAGAAAATCCATGTCTGGGGATTTTATCCGGGCTTCTGTCGTAAATTATGGCAATAGAGAACTGGTCTCTTGCTATACAATTCTAGATATTTCAGCGAAGTGAACACAATGTAGTCACCCACCACTTTGAACTGGTATGGGATGGTACATCTGCACCCGCGGTTCAGATAGGAGAGAAAGACAAATGTGGACACAAGGCTGCCTCTGGCAAGAAAGAAGAGCAGAGGCCTCTCCCCAGCCTCAGGAAGGCCATGCTGAAATAAAATGGTCTTTGAAAGCCCAGATCAGCATCTATGAGACCAAACAGTTTCCCCAGATGAAAAATGACCTCATCCCTCGATTCATCTTTGCAGTTAATACAATGACCTTTAAAATCGAGTTGCTGAGAATTGGATAAAACTTAAAAAATATAAAGCAAGAAAGCCCTGAAAAGATGATAAGGGGTTGCTTAAATGCCTGCTAATCGGGCACCATGCTCCTCTGGCCTATGACACACCAAATCTCTCTGGCTCACCAGCCCTGGAGAAAAACCTAAGGAGAGAAGGAAAGAAAGGCTCCGGTGATGGTCTGGCTCCCTGAACATGATCTGGATGCTGCTTATGGTCCAGCAGAGGCCCCAAACTGCTCACTCTTCCCTCAGGTTGATGACCTTGCCTTTGGCAAGATGAATTCTCTTAATATAAAAGTTCAGTGTCTCTAAGAAAATTCTCAGCCTTTATCACACACAGTCTTGAGGAGAATGTCAGTCAAGGTGTTCTTTCCTCCCCTGGGGACAGGAAGAGATGCAATCCCAGGACAGTAAGACATGAATGGAGTAAGTTCAAGGCAGGATGAAGTTGGAGCTGATTCTCCTAATGGTGGTCCCCTATTTTCCTGTTAGGGTCCAATGTGCTTTAGGTCCCAGCACAGCTAGAGCTGGCCTTGGCTTCTGTCCTTGCTATCTCTCATGAATATCCTTCTGTTAAGTTCATGTTTTCCCGTGTGTGTGTGTGTGTGTGTGTGTGTGTGTGTGTGTGTGTGTGTGTTATGCATGTGCATGTGGAGGGGCCGAGGTTGATACTAGGCATCCTCCTCTGTCATTCTCTATTTGTTTGTTTGTTTGAGACAGGGTCTCCCACCAAACCTGGAGTTCGCTGGTTGGGTAGACAGACTTGTCTGCAAGCTCCAGGGACCTGCCTGTCTCTACCTTCCTGCTCCAGCATTGCAGATGTGTGCTACTGTTCCTGCCTTTTTATTTGGGAGCTGGAGATCTGGACTCACTCTACCCATGGATATCATCTGCCTCGCCCAAGCTCATGTATTTTGTACATGATCTTAGTTGACACCCATTGTTTGCAGACATGGAGCCAGTGGTCACAGCAGCTTAATGCTATGTTACTTAGACACAACCACAAGAGAGTTTGTCCAGTGGGACATGGCTTGAATTTGAGTGTGAGCTCCAAAGATCAGTATATTTAGGTCCATCCCCAAGGAGTCAGTATTGGGAAGTACTGAAGGTTTTTAGGAAGTGGGGCCTAGCGGGAATTTCTTTAATCCCTGGAGTTGTGCCCCTACAGGAACTGTGGCACCCCACCCACCTTTTCCTCGCTCAGTTTCTTGTTCTATGATATGCTGGGATTACAGATGTGTACCACTGTCCCTGGCTTTTTAAACTGGTCTGTCCTGGTACTTCAACCTCTCACATTCCATCCTCCAGCCAGGGCTCTCAAGAGTCTGACTACCCTGTGTGGGCCGAGTTCCTGTCTTCAGCCTTCTGAGATGAGCCTCAAGCAGTCCTACTCCTAAATTAGAAGCTGCGTCCTGTAAGTGCTGACTTGGCAGGGGTAACACTGACATGATTTCACAAATCACGATGTTATCCGAGGCAAAAGTCGCATTAGATCAATTACCACTCTATTTTGGTGCCATCTCCCAGTGTTTATTTCAGCTTACCTATTTTTAAACTGAAGTTCTCGGGCTTCTCAGCCACAGCCATGAACCTTTCCAGTCCTTGCTCATGCCTGCCTTCTGCTTTGAACTGAAGAGCATGATTTGAGTAGAGACGATGGCGTGAACACATCCCACTGGACCTCGGCTCTCAGGTCCCTGGTTTGGAGTCTTCTGGTTGGGGTGGATGGGTGGATTCAACACCACACAGTCAGAATCTCAGGGCTGGAAAAGGAAGCAACAGTCTGTGATCATTTTAGTAGAATAAAAGCTCAGCAGTGGCTAGACTAGGTAATACCTTCCTGCTAGAGAAGGGTTCTGGATAGGGTGAGGCAGGGTGGTTAGGGAAAGCCATGATACCTAAGTTACCCACCCCACGTGGCTGGTGTTTGGGCCTGAATCATTTCTTTCATGCCACAAATTTATATATTGCACATCGATGCCCTGGTATCAGAATGGGACATTGTTTACACACAAAATCTTGATTTTAAAAGTAAATAAAAACATGGTTATTGGGGTGATTCTTCATTCAATAGGTCAGGCGTTCTCATCATGTCCCATAACAGTATGTGGAGACAGTAGAAAGTGGGTGTTGTTATTTGTTAAGTGACCGTGTACGCTCAAATTCAGCTTCAAGTGTAATGGGACTCTCCTCTCTCCCTCCTCTCTTGCCCCCTCCCTTTTCTCCCTCCCTCTATGAAACCCAGCAGGTGATGCTGGCTTTCTCTACAAGCCGAAGAGCCCCCATCAGGCATCAAATCTGCTAGCATCTTGGCCTTGGGCTTCCCAAGCCTCCAAAACTGTGAACAAATATATTGTATTACAAACAACCTTCTGTTGTTTATAACACACTTAGCTCACCATATTTTATCACAATATCTCCAAAAGACTAAATGACCTCTTGACATGCCAAAGAAAGAAGCCTGAAGTAGACCCTTCCCCTCAGCCCTCAGCAGGGCAAACTCTGTCAACGCCTTCATTTTAGACTTGAAAACCTCTACCTCTTTGCCAGTGGCTCCTGGTGACGTCACTGTCATCGTGCTATTTTGTTCCAGGAGTCTCAGCCATCTAACCCATGTGAGTCAGATCAACTTTGTGAAGTGTTAGCTCAGTCTCAGAAACTGCTGCCAGAATGCTGTGCAGGGAACTGAGGGACCCACAGGGGCAGAGTGCATCTGTCTCCCTTTTCTCCATCATGATTTCCTCCCTCCTCCCCATCCCACACTAAGGGACCCTACACTGTGATGCCCCGTCTATCAAACAGTCATCACAGAATCATCACTATGGAAGGGCAGGTGAGGATGCCATGGGACAATGCCTGTGAGCTGCAGACACATGACCCACACTCAGTTGGTGGAAGGCTCAGACACCCTTCCTGGTAACAAGAACTTTAGATCATGCTTAACAATGACAGACAACTGCTCTAATGAGTGGTTATGAACTGTATTCAATAGATAATTATTATTGCTGACCAAGAAAAGTTCTGTGAATTTCTGTCACTTGTGGGAAGCTGTATGTGTCACACAAGCCAGGCTCTGCAGCTCAAGTGACACGCGACCAGGGTGAGGTGCTTTAGATTGTGCAGGGATGTAAGCAATGGATGATCAGAAGATACCGGACGACTGTGCTGTGAGAAAGCTCAACATATCAGTTCCAGGGGGTGGGGGAAGAGTGTGGAGAAACTCACCCAAGGATCTAAAAGATTTAAGGAACTGTAGGGATAAAATATGGGCACTGATTCCATTTCCTTATATGCCTCCTAGTTGGTTAGTATTAAATATGGGGCCTTTAGTTCCTAGAACTAGGATCCTTGGGTCCTTTAAAAATATGGACTAGCACATACTAACAATACATAATAATGGGATTTATTATGACATTTACACACACACATATAGAATGTATTCTGATCACATTCACCCCATTTTCCTCTTATCCTCTCCTCCTCCTGCTTCCTCTTCCCCTTTCTACTTCCATGTCTTTTTCCTGTGTGATCCAGTGACTTTCCTTTGGGTTGCTCGCAGATGCATGAGTGAGGGAGTGTGTAGAGGAGCTTGAGTACCTTGCCAGTGAGTGACCACATCACTGAAGAAAAGCACCCTCCCCCTCCAGTAACCACAGAGATCCCTAGGAAGGACTGAGACCCTGAGATCCTTGCTTTTCACCTTTATAATTATTTATCTATTGTTATTAGTGTGTGTGAACCATAGTGTATGCATGAAGGTCAGAGAAGAACTCTGCGGAGTCAGTTTTCTTCTACTTTTAAGTGTGTTCCAGGAATCGAACTCAGGCCACCAGTCTTGCATGGTAAGCCCTTTTTCCCTCTGAGCCATCTTGCCAGCCCTCTTCTTATCTCATAATGATAATTTTAGATATGAAAATAATGAATGAAACAGGATGGTGTCGATTAACTGTAATCCCAGCATTTGCCAAGCTCATGAAGGATTGCAAGGTTGTCACCGACCTAAGGTATGTAGCAAGTTCAGAATAGCAGGGTTTATATAACAAGATTCTGCCTCAGAAATGCTTTTCACATCCACCAGGGACTGGGAAATATTAGGATAATAGGAGTTTGGGGAACAGGTTGCCATGTTTTGAGCCTCATTCCAGACTGAGAACTCGGGAATTCTGTGGACTCTCTGTGCTGGAGCCCTATCCCTTCACACTCTGTAATTCATAACATAGATTGTCCTGACCCTCCATTTTAGAGAGATGAGAAAATCCACAGATAATAGCAGAGACTAGACTTGAATCCTGGTTCTTGAGGTCCTGGTGCTTCAGATCCAGGTCCAGTTTGGATAATGGCTAAATTGGTTTTAGGACTGTGGTAATCAAGTACCATAGAATGGGGTCACTACATCGTTGGGGGTGATTTTAAAATTCTGCCTCTCCCACATCTGTCTCCTGAGTGCTGGGATTACGGTCATGCACCACCAACGCTGAGTGTCTTTATCATTGTCTTACAGAGCCCTTCTCTCTCATGAGCCATCTCATCAGTCGGTTGCAGGATCTTGGCTTTGGCAGTCTCTCCTTGCTCACTTTTCCACAGATGTTTCCAGAAGTGCTTTGACATGCATCCCCAGAAAGAACAGACTGTGATTCCAACACATCTCTTCGTCATTGAGCAGAGATACTGGTCCTTCAGTTAATTTTGGGACCTCCCTGGGCCTCAGTCACCTCATCCGAAAATGACAGACTATAAGGATCAAATGGGTGATTGTCCTGAGACTTGCTGGCCCCTGGTCAGCACTCGATAATTGGTACCTATTATTAGCTCCCTCCAAGGCTGAGAGATGTGAGTGTATATCTGCCAAGGGTTCTGGGAGTGTAGCCAACATCACCTCATCTCAGACATGAAATTTCTTTCCAGTCTTACATTTGGATTCTACTCTATAATATATCTACATTTGTTTTAATATAAAAGTAATGTGTTAAATTACCGTCAGGGACAATGGAAAAAAAAAGCTCATAAGCGCTCTTGCAACAGGCAGCTCATTCGCCTGGTGTATAGTTTGAGCTCAGGCAGACTTAGAAGGTCAGGGACCCTTTCACTAAGGGGTTCCTGATGAAGAGTGGTATTTCCCACAGGAGGAATTTCTAAGATGTTTGGAGTTGACACTGATGTGGGTGGAAATGCCACCTGGGTCTTTGAACCACCTTATAGGGCTAGGGGCCCAGCTATGACAGAAGTTATCAAGACACGTGTGCCAGCACCAGCCAGGTTAAGAAACCCAGAGGTTTTGCTAATGGTGTAAGACTGGGTTTTATCCCTGTTTGTGCTCCCGCCTCCTCTTCCTCTTCCCTCCCTTTTCTCCTCCTCTCTTTGCTGTCCTTTTCTGATCCCATCTCCCACCAGCTCTCTTACTGATTTTTTCTTTTCCTTCCTCCCTCCCTCCCTTCTTTCCTTTCTCCCTCCCTGCCTCCCTTCCCTTTCCCCCTCTTCCCTCCTTCTCACACTCCTTTTATTTCTCTTCTGCTTTAGTGCCATCCTTTCATGGTTCTCCCTTATTTCTTTTTGTGTGCCCTTCTTCAGCTTCCTCTCCCTTCTTTTTTTAGTGTGTGTGTGTGTGTGTGTGTGTGTATGTGTGTGTTCATGTGTATGCTGACGCACTTGTTTCTCCAGGTGTGCATGGAGACCTGAAGACAACCTTGGGTATCCTCTTCAATGAGTGAGGCCATCCACCTCTATTGACATAAATTCTCTCATTGGCTTGAAGCTCACCAGTTAGGCTAAGCCAGTGAGCTCCAGGAATCCATATGCCCAGTACTAGGGTTACAAGTGCGAGCCACTACTCCCTGCATTTGTATGTTGATTCTGGGGATCAGACTCAGGTCATTGCACTTGCAAGGCCACTACTTAACTGATCAAGCCATTTCCCCACACACCCCTTATTCTAACATTGTCTACCCATCAAATGTCCTGTGCTTCCATCTCCCCCACTTTAAGTATTGTAGCTGTGATTGGGAAGGTTCAGGTAACTTTCCCATCACAGGCAAACTGTGTTGAGAAGCCATGCTTGCAATGAAGATAGAAGAGATGGCGGCAATGTGGGCCATTTCCACTGTGCTGTCACACACACATCTAAATCAAACCAGTGACCAAACTCTGTTTTGGGTCTGCTTCTACCCAAGAGTTGCCCAAGGTAACAGACTGGTGTTGTAACACGTGGAGACAATGCCAGCCCCTTCATCTATCAAAAATGTAATTGAAAATCCATCCCAATATTTCCCTTAAAGTATGGTGTGTTCAATAGAAGGAATATGTCAACATATTGTGTGCAACGTGGATCCTGGGTGACATCCTCTAACAACTGGTTGCACAGTTTTAAGTGCAGGACACATTCCACATTGTTTATATATTTCTGGGCTCTTTGATGACTGATGATTCAGGTGAATCTAAGACAACACACTTCAAATGGTGAATTTGAAATACTGCTACAGGTAATAGGGAAGAGAGCTGCGCCCTCAAATCGAGTATCTACTTTTACTTCTGTGACTTACCCCCAAGAACAAGAGACCTCTACTCTTCTCAATTAGACTCTTCTACATTGCATCAACCTGTGTTGAGGAGGGTCTCAGTTTCTACTCTATCTTGCCAAAAATCCTCCAAGTTTTCTTAGAATTTAAGAAAAATGATAGAAACCTACTGTGGGATGTTCTGTATGCTGTGAATATGTGTTGCTCAGATTGGTTAATAAATAAACTGCTGATTGGCCAGTAACCTGGCATGAAGTATAGGCAGAGCAAACAGACAAGGAGATTTCTGGGAAAAGGAAGGCTGAGTCAGGAGTAAAACACAGAGGAAGCAAGATGTGAAGGCAGAACTGGGAAAAGGTACCAAGCTACATGGTTAAACATAAATAAGAATTATGGGTTAATTTAAGTGTAAGAGCTAGTCAGTAATAAGCCTGAGCTAATGGCTGAGCAGTTATAAATAATATATCTCTGAGTAATTATTTTAAAAGAAGGTTCAGGACCACGGGGCCACGGGGCCACGGGAGCCAAGCAGGACCAGAGAAAATTTACAACTACAAATAGCACCCAACGTGGGGCAATAGTTTCCACTGAAAACCTAAAAAAAGCTTTAAAAAAAAAAGATTCTAAACAGAACGAAAAACAGCTTCCTGCTTCATGTCTCATGCGGGCTGCCAGATGCCACAGCATTCAGGTGTAGCATGGTGAATTCCCACCGCAATACCCAGTGATGTCTCCAAGCCATGCAGAGCACTATGTGGCAGATTTAGCTTTTGCTAGTACAGGGGAGACAAGGTTTTTGGGCTACACACTGCTGGATGGAGGCACAGACACACTGCCTCCCAGAGTCCAGTGGTGAACATGGTTTCCCCCAAAACTGGCAGTAAACATAGCTCCATCATGTTGGAAAGCTGAGGTGGGAAGATCCAGTAGCCAAAGCTATTATTTTAGTCCTAGTAATGCTACAGTTTAAAGCAATAGATTCACAATAGGAATTATTCAGATGGGATAAACCCTAAACAGTTTACAATGTATGTAAAAATGTACATAGGCTTGGGAGATAGGAAAAGGAATATGAACAGTTATATAAAGAAATAAGGCCGGGCGGTGGTGGCGCACGCCTTTAATCCCAGCACTCGGGAGGCAGAGGCAGGCGGATCTTTGTGAGTTCGAGGCCAGCCTGGGCTACCAAGTGAGTTCCAGGAAAGGCGCAAAGCTACACAGAGAAACCCTGTCTCGAAAAACCAAAAAAAAAAAAAAAAAAAAAAAAAAAAAAAAAAAAAAAAAAGAAAGAAATAAAAAGTTTCAAAAAATGAAGTCTTTAAAGAGACAATAAAATAATATAAAAAATAAGCCACATAAAAATGGATATTACACAGAGAATCTGGATTGTGTTGTCTTTGGGATTTTTAACTGCAGAAAGATGTTTGATTATAAAGGCTACACAGTTAAACCAATATGTATATTTTAAAGGTATTTTGACTTCAAAATTTGGATCTAAGGATATGTTGCTTTGGAAATGAGGCTCTGCTTTTGTTTCCACAGGAAGCAAGAGGCTGTGGATTTGTTCCAGGTTAAGATGGATCAGATTTGACCAAGCCAGATCTCCTGAATCTTAACAGATGGTACCTATTAACCAAGGTTATAGCCAGTCTTCCCAGGACTTGAACATTATCTCAAATTTTCTCAGGATTCCCATTAGACTATCAGTACCCACAACGAGCAGGAAGTAACATTAAAAAAAAAAAAAAAACTACGCCTATATTCCCCCCAAAATGGATTATGGATATTTGTCTTTGTTTAGGTTGCTGGTTACAAATTGTTATTGGTCATAGTCAGTCTCTTTCTTAAAAAAAAAGAAAGGATGATATGATATAGAAATATAGGATATAGATATTATAGGATAAAAGGGTGGATTATTGAACCTACTATTAAAGAGCAACTTCTTTAAAATGTTTTACATTGTTTATTGATACAAATTTAAAGTTAATTTTGTTATACTGTATGTATATTTCTACTCTTATTTAAGGTATTATGTTTGTGCAGCTCATTTAAATTGTGGATAATTAAGAAAACCAGATTAATAATTAGTCTTCTATGATAGTCAAACCTATAGTCATGTTGTTTTCTAGGTATACATAGATAAAATTCAATTTGATAGAAAATCTTCAAACACTTCAAAGACCTACAGAATATAGCATTTAAAATGTTTTAAAAACTTAAACTTTCCTGGACAATGAGACACATCTGCTCCTGGCAGCACCAATTTACTTCAGAGAGGAGGATGGGTGCCGAAGACACTCCATATGGAGTTTATCTTCTTCATGACAAAAGCTAGCCATTTGGGCAAGAAACTATTCTTGCCTGGACTGCTTGACAGTATGTTGTATAAAATGGACATGCATAGCCCATAGGAAGATGACCACTGAACCTTGCAAGGTGAAATGATCCTTCAGGTTTTTGCTTCACAGAAAAAACTACCAGACATTCTACAGGATACAGAAAAAGGTAACTGAGAGACTCTAGGCCTATGGGTTGAATATGGATGCCCCAATGTTGCAAAGGAACTTTAGATAACTATCCAGGCAGACAGCTGTCCTGCTGTTCTAGATTTTTGGATGTTACTTACAATGGTCTCCCTGTTTACTTAGGTAATATTATATCCTTCTTGGGTCTTTGATGTAGTTGAAGACTAGATAGTTATAATTTTCCTTGGTTATGATAAAAGATAAGTTAGATATAAAACCTTAGACTCAACAAATATAGGATAGATAGAATATTTTCTTTAAATTTGCCAAATATCAATAGACTAGATATTGTAATGGTAATTTTTGCTTGACAACTGTTCTATTTTATGTAATTTTACTATGTTAAAGTTAAAGCCTTCCTTTTTTGATTAGATAGAAAAGGGAAAGTGCTGTGGGATATTGTTCTGTATGCTGTGAATATGTGTTGCTCTGATTGGTTACTAAATAAAATTCAAATTGGCCAGTAGCCAGGCAGGAAGTACAGGCAGGTCAAACAGACAAGGAGAATTCTGAGAAGAGGAAGGCTGAGCCAGGAGTTGCCAGCTAGATACAGAGGAAGCAAGATGTGAAAGCAAAGAAAAGGTACCAAGCCATGTGGCTAAACATAAATATGAATTATGGGTTAATTTAAGTGTAAGAGCTAGTCAGTAATAAGCCTGAGCTAATGGCCAAGCAGTTATAAATAATATGTCTTTGAGTAATTATTTTAAAAGCAGCTGCAGGACCACAGGGCTGTGGGAGCCAGACAGTATCAGAGAAAATTTACAACTACAGAAACCTGATAAAAAATGCTAAAATAAGAACAAACCAACAGTCAACACTACACAGCTTTGATAGTTTAGGACTTGAAAACTCATGCTCACAGAGCTTATGTTAGCAGGTAAATGAAGCTACCAGAGTTGGCCTCAAGGAGACAGGGGCACATCTAGCTCTCTCCATCTCCATTCTTAGGTCCAGTATGGTTCACCTGCAGCTCTGAACCTGTAGCTCTTCTGCAGTAGATTGTGGAATCTGAACTCACGGGTAAGACTTAATACATGGTAATCATAGATTCTCTACCTAGCAGCATCAACAATGAAGTTTGTCAGTTTGTTTTTTATTTATTCTATTTTCCAATTGGTTCATAGTGCCAAGGAGAAAATTAGATGTTTCTAATTAATCATGTCTAATTGACAATGATACCAAGAGGAAGGGCAGTCAAACTACTACTGGGTGGGTTATTCCAGAGTCAAGGAGACAGAAGAACTCTATGACCCTGGCCTTCAGCAGCATTATCCTGTTGTGGGCACAATAGGATGGAGGATCTACATTGATATCCTAAGCCACTTGTGTTTATAAGCAATTGTTACTACAGTTAGTCACAAACCAATTATACTTCTATGGATAGAGAGTTGTAATCAATTTGTCTAGCAGACACCCAATTTGCATGACAAGAAGCTCCATTCTCCAAGAAGGCAATTCTGCAGGATGCAACTCAGATTGACAAGTTGGCTGGCTGTTCTGATCTTGTTGGTTTTCATCAAGTTACTTTTAATTTTATTAACTTCTAAGAAAATGATGAGGGAATTGAAAGATGGCCCAGTATCTAAGAGCACTTGTTGAATACTTCTTGCTCTTCCAGAGGACTTAGGTTCAATTCCTGGCACCTACAAAATGTTTCACAATCATTTATGGTTCTAGATGCAGGGGATCTAATTCTCCCTTCTGGCCTCTGACTGGTCACACACATGGTGCATATACTTACATGGAGGCAAAATACCCATACACTTAAAATGTTTTGAAAAGAAAATGACGAAGGAGTTGGTAAGCTAGATTAAAAACTGAGATTCTTCTGAATATCAGTTATTCCCAAAGGCTGACCTCTGAAGCTCCCAAAACCACCAGAAACTGTTAGATGTGTTGAAGTACATGGGCTCCTAAGCCAGGCACATTGGTTTCAATGCTGAGGCGGTAGCTTAATGGACTTCAAGTCTCTTAACCAACCACGGACAGTCCCTTATGCTGAAAGGATACCTTTAAAACATCTCCAGATCACAGATGGAGAAATATATGCCGAATCTGAGACTCCAGGCCAAATACAGGCATTACTTGTCAATCATAATGAAGCCAAGTCATACAGAAGGTTCCCAACTCTTAGTAAGAAGCTAGTCACTAGCTGTTGCCCATCCTCCTTTCTAATTTCTGCAGCACGAGTCATTCAGAACAGGACAAATCCTTAAGGCTATATACCAAATGGTTTCATTTATATAAAATATCCAGAGGCAGAGATTTTGGTCACTTTTTTCAGATCTTCAGATCCAAGTATTGAATACTTGACCCCCAGGTGGCGACATTATTGTAGAAGTCTCTAGAAATAATCAGAGGTGGAACATGACTATAGAAAATAGGTGTCTGAGATTGGATCTTCAAGGATAACTCATCCCTGACCACTTTCTATGTCCTGTCTACCATGGAGTTAGAATCTTCTCCCCTACCTGTTCAGATTCAGCCAAATTTAGATAAAAATGATTTAAAAGTAAATAAATGAAACAAGCAAGAAGCAGCAATATAAGAACTGTTAACATTGCCTTAGTATTCTAGAGAAGATTGTATGCATATGCTTGAGAATGTGTGCTCACCCATGGGTGTGCCTGTGGATGTCACACACCCATGGGTGCACCCAAGATTAATGTCAGGTGGTTTTCAGTCACTCTACACCTTATTTTTTAATGCCTGGTTTCTCACCAAACCTTGGGCTCACTGTTTCAGCTAGACTGATTGACCAGTGAGTCCCCAGGATCCACTCATCTCTGCCCCATGCTCTGGCACTGGGCTTACCTACATGCACCAACATACTCAGGATTTCTACCTGTGGATCTGAACATAGATCTTCATGCTAGGACAGCAAGCACTTTTCTACTGAGCTGTCTCCTCAGCCCTCTAGAGGATAAAGAATACCGAAGGATGTATGTAGGTTCTATGCAAACACTATGTCATTTTCTATAAGAGGCTTGAGTGTCTTCTGAATTTTTTTTTACCCTAGAGGGTCCTAGAATCAGTGCCCTGAGGATACTAAGGCATGATTGTTTATTAATTGTTGCTCAGGATTTGAAATGGAAATGGGGACTAACTATGAATAGATATGCTTTTGTGGGTAATGAAAATGTTCCCCAAATAGATTATATTGGATAGTCACACCACTCAATAAATTTACCAAACATCATTAAATTGTGCTCTTAGTGCAGATGAATGCATGGTCCATTCTTCACACATCAATGAAGTTGTTTGGGTTAAAGAGAAAACAAATAGAGGTGGTCACCGAGCAATTGTGGCGTTGTCCACACACCCCCTAGATCCTTATGTTCCCTACAGGCTCTCTGGCAGTCAATTCCTGTCCCAGGGCTCCATGCTCAGGGGCTTCATTGAATCACCAAACTTCACCCTGTGCACATGTGGGACAGACTTGAAGTAACAGACTTATGCTTCCTTGACAGCATTCTCCCACCACTGTCCTGCCCCGGGGCACATTTGAAACAGTCTGATCTCTCCAGTGCTCTGCTGATCTCTGGCTTCCACAGCAGCAATGGGCTTCCTCCTCCTTACCTCGCTTCCCCACCTCCTGTCTCTACTCTCCCATCGAATGGGCGGTTTCCACTTCAGTGTCTGCTTCTTTGTGGTAAGGACCTACTGGAAGCTGGCAGGCAGAGGAAGATGGTGACGCAGTTCAAGCAGACGGGAAGCTATAGCCTTGGGAGTCGGGTTGCCTAGGGTGGAGTCTCAGCTCTACCTTGCATTTTTTGCATTTTCCTCTGTGTCTGCTCAGATTCTCTGTGATATCTCTGTGTATAGACAGTGCGAGGCAACAATGCAGCTGGATGCTAATGGTAGCAGAGGCATTGGCATACAGAAAAATTTGTAATTATATAGTGTTTTACGGGATGATGCCTAGTCTACCAAATAGTTATAAACATTTGAACCAGGCTGAAATTTTTTGAAAAGAGAGAGAGAGAGGGTCAGTTATATTGGCTGAGGCTTATCTGCAAAGCATGCATTTGTGGACAGGGTGAAAAAAACTCCATTCTTACTGTCTGGGTGGCACGAGTCTTATTCTTGCCAAATGGCACCAGCTCTTCTACACATCTAGCAGGCAGAAAGTGAAACAGACTGTGCCTCACTTTGTCTGAATAAGTAAACTTGGTTGAGTGCATCTCCCAAGAACCCATTAAAGTAAAGTAATTATCAAAACTTAGTAGAATGGATTGTCTGACCTTCTGAAAGGAAGAGGATACTGTTCTGTCTCATTTGGTTCCATATTAAGCCTGGGGTGGCTCACTGGGTGGAAGAGCGACTGATTTGGGGACTTTGAAAAATGATTTAACCTCTCCAAACCGAGGTCCTGATGTGTGGAAAGGAGATGGAAACAGACATCCTTGGAAGGACATAATGCCATCAAAAAGGATATCCTAAATATTATGTGATTTAGTGTATACAAAGAGGACTGTGAAAGCCAAAACTGTAGCAGATGGCCACCAAATGTTTGCTGTTGTCATCTCTTCTGTGGTACCCCCCAGATATGATACTATGGGTAGAAATTTGGTTCTATCATCCTAAAAGAAGTAGAGCCATCTGTCAAGGCTGAAATGACTGTCCTTAGTCTGTCAGAAGTAGCACTACATGCATGGCAATTGCATGGTGTGTAATTGCAATTGCATGGCAGTTGCATGGCAGACATTACTAACTGATCACTGATATTTTCATTTAAGTTTAAGTACAGTCCAAGCACCTCTTCTGGTAGGCCACCCAAAACCACCACTACAAATTGATCAAATTTGCATGTAGGATGGAAATTATTGCCAGCTTCCTGTGTACGTTTATGAACAATGGAGTTTAGTGCACTGTCTGCCTCTCAATACTTAATAAAAAGAGGACTGAGGGAGAGATGCAATGAGATTATTGAATGCTGTGTTCACTGGCAGCTTCATTAGACAGTCTTGTTCAAAGAACAAGCTCCTATTCCTCTAAGGTCCCTCCCCCGAGATGTGGGCCTTTGCTTAGTAGTTCTGGACTGTTTATAAATTTAGGTACCAAAGAGCCTCCTCTGAATTATACATGTTGAGAAGATCTCATCTTGAGAGATGAAAACTCTCAGGTTGCAGCATTTCTGTCCAGTCCTGATGTTCCAAGATTTCCTGGAAGCATAAGCTACCTGAAGAGCTCACTCCGACGATGAAGGAGAAATCCTTAATTGATAGGACAGAGCCAACTATTTTCTGGCCGGGAGGCACATCTCAAAACTGTAAGTCCGGCATCTGCAACTGAGCTGTAATGCCAAACCTGATGGTGATCTCCTTAGAAAATTGGCTTTAGCTGTGTGGATGACTGCCCTTAAAGCAGAGAGCCCAGCATCCGACACCAAGGCTGCAATCGCAAGCATCCCATGCTGTTAATCACGGGAAGACTGAGTCTCTCTCCAGCGTTTGCCTTCTTCTCCTGCAGACTTCAAAGTATTAATGCTGTTTACACAATTGTAAAAGTTAAACTCATGTCTTCTAAATGAAGAAATGATGAAAGAACAAATAAAACCATGCAGAGAGCCCCATCAACCGAAGATGATGTCAAAATCTGGGGTCTTTTTCCTCATCATTGGTCCATGCATAATTTACTATAATCATGTTTGTGACATATATGCAAACATTATCTCTCCTGGAAAGGGGTTGCCTTTTTAAATTTTTCATTCCATAGCATAATATTGCACATGGTTCTGCAAATTTATTGAATTTTGGTTGTTGCAAAAATGTTCCAATTTATCAATATGTCATCATGCACTTAATCATGAAGCCACAGTGTTCAAAGTTGGATTGCATCTGGTGTTTACACACTGCAAAGATGCTGTGGTAACTGTCTACAAGTAAACTTTTTCTATCTGAATATGGAGGGTTTCATTGGGTCACGTTCATAGATAGATAGATAGATAGATAGATAGATAGATAGATAGATAGATAGACAGATGATAAATTATAAAGAGAGATAGTAAAATATATGAGAGATGGAGTTATAGATATAGATGATAGACATAAATATGCAGAGAGGTAGATATGTAGACACATAGATATGCTATGACAGAAGCTGTCTAAGGCTTGCATAACCCTGTGCTGGTCACCTGACTTTCATGCACATTTGCCCAGATCAAGGCATGGGTCATTTCAACATCCCCAAAGATCTCTTCAAGTCGTGAATTTTAAATAAGCATTAACTGCCTATAGGGAAGGTCACTTCCTTCTTTGCCCCCAAACACTTGCAGTTTCTTTTCTGAGCCAGAACCTCCTGGCCATACTGAACATCAATGGCCTCCTTTAGCACTGCTGTGTGGTACTTTGCTGCCGAAGCCAGTTTCTCGTAGGCATTTCCATTGTTCTCGAAGGAACTGGGGAGGGGGCACTCTTCCAGCTCTTCAGGTGGCATTCTGTCCTCTCTGTGTATGCTTGGCATTCTTCCTGTTCAGTTTACAAATGCCTTTTCCAGTAGTCAGCATTTCCCTGTCTTTCT
Source organism: Peromyscus leucopus (assembly GCF_004664715.2). NCBI lineage: Eukaryota > Metazoa > Chordata > Mammalia > Rodentia > Cricetidae > Peromyscus > Peromyscus leucopus. The sequence goes on along the minus strand of NC_051063.1, from coordinate 87,336,044 downwards.
AGAAATAATGGAACTTTACATAATTGTTTTGCTAAGTGAAAACTCACCAGGGATAATGTACATAAGCAATATAAATATAGAGATGTAAATAAGATAGATAAAAAATAAAAAGACTTATCTCCTAATACTGCTTCACTTCTCCAGAGACACCTGCTCATCTCTCCTAGTATCATCATCACCAGCACATTTATTGTGTACCCACTGTGTGCCCGAGATTGCCTCAATTACTGAGATACATCTTTTGATTCTTACAATACTTTCTCTTCATTTTACAGTTAAGGACACTCAAGCCACTTCTATGCAAGGACGACATATGAAGATGAATTTTTTAAGCCAGTATGACTGCCTTTGGAGATGGCATATTTAACCACCAGTCCAGCCCTTGCTAAGGTAGGCAAATACAGCCTGAGTTTTCAGACAGCAGCAGTTTACCGGTGTCCCATTTAGATTTCTGACAATTGACCTTTTTGAAAGGATATGCACCAATTCTAGCAAAAAGACAGCTGCAGGAGCTGGAGAGATGGCTCAGTGGTTAAGAGCACTGACTGCTCTTCCAGAGGACCTGAGTTCAGTTCCCAGTACCCACATGGCAGCTTAAAACTGTAACGCCAGTTTCAGGGGACACAAAACCCATGGCAAAACACTAATGTACATTAAAAAAAAAAAGACAGCTGTATCTTCAAGAGGGATACACTGTGCTTTACATATTGATTGTTACAAAACAAATGTGGGGTGGATAGCATTCATATTTTAATGACTTGATTGAGATATAATTTACATATGATAAAGGTTCACACTTTTCCTTATATTACAGAGTTGTAAACGATCACTACAGTGTCATTTTAGAACCTCTAAAATCATCCTCCCCCAAACAGCTACATGTCCATTAGCAATCACCTCTGAGGCCTCCTTCCTCAGCCTATGCAACCACTACTGTATGTCAGCCTCACTAGAGTGCCTACTCTGGATATTGCATATAAATAAAACCACGTGGAGCACGGTCTTTTGTGCCCGGCCTTTATCTTTAGCTTGCTGATTTTTTTGAGACTTATCTACACATTCTCACGGATCAGAACCTCATTTCTTTATGGAGCTGGGTGGTGCGGTCCCATGTCTGTGAGACTTCACCTTGATGGCCACTTGATGGGGCTTAGAATCACCATGGAAACACACCTTTGCATGTGTCTGTAAGAGAGTTGCTAGGTCTAGTTGAAGAGTGTATCCTAGGTGTGGGTAGCACCATCCCATGGGCTGGGGTCCTGGACTGAATAAAAAGGTGAAGGTGAGCTGAGCGCCAGCGTTTGTCTCTCTGTTTGCTGACTGCAGATGCACTGTGAGGAGCTACCTCACCCTCCTGTCCCCATGCCGTTCCCACCACGACGGACTATGCCTCAGGCAGAGTGAAAGAAGCCCTTCCTTGGTAGTTTTTGTCAGGAGTTTGTTACAGCAGTGAGCCAGTGGCTAATACTGTGTCGCCAGTGTGCTGAGCTGTGCATCTTATTCAGTTTTCCCTGGCCTGCAAGGGTGCATGTGCTCAACACCGCTTCACCTTGCTCAATCATCCCAGGCCTCGTCGGCTCCCAGTCACAGCCTGTATCCGAGATGTTTCCCTTCTAGTTCCTTCTGTTTCTCCTAAAAATGCCACTGTTTAATATCTTACCCACAGCTCACCTTTAGTCCATTTGGAATTGTGTTACACATCCTATAAGAGCCCAGCATCGTGTTCTTCTGATGGAAAATCAGCAGGTAAGTACTCAGAAAAAATCATTTCCCTGCTTGATTCAAACACTGCCTTTGGGTTCCCTTACAGGGTTCTAGTTTTTTGATTCCTAAACCTCTGATGTCATAATACATTTGATTCAATCTAATATGATGTATAGTATCATGTAATATGTAGCATTATGCAGATTAATATAATATATAACAATGCTTTCTGATGCATATTAATATATAATAAAATAATTCTGATCCATGTTAATATAATATATAGTTTAATGCATAGTAATATGTTATATAGTATAATGCTTTCTGATGCTTATTAATATAATATGTGATACATATTAATATAACACATAGCATGTTATATTCTGATATATACACATAGTTGCCTTTTATATGCACATATTGATATGCATGTACCTATCAGCTTGGTTCCTGGGTATTTGCTCTTGTATTTGATGAATTCAATACCCTACTTCCCCTCTCTACCATTAAAAATAAATATCAATATTTTAATTGATACTGGAGCTTCAAGATAGTTTGATGATTTTTTTAAAAAATATTTTTTCTTTTTAACTGTCTTCCCTCTCAAGGCTTATTTTCCTTGGACAACATGCAATGATGTTTTGAAAATTATTTTTAGAAATTTTTTCATATTGTTCCTGACGCTTCTTACTTGTCTCCCTGTGTTACACTACATGCTTTGTATCTAGTGCTGTGCTGGCTCCATTGTGGCTCCGTATCCACTTCAAGGGCATGGCTACTGGTAGAGAGGAAGGCCATTAGTACTGTTAGCTGTCTAATTCTGTTTCTGGTGTTCCAACAAATACTGATTGTAGTCAGGCCACTCCTGCCTACTCCTCCTCCTCCTTCCCTCCTTCTCTCCCTCCCTTCCTCCCTCCTTCCCTCACTTCTTCCCTCCCTCCTGCCCTCCCTCCTTCCCTCCCTCTTTCCCTCCCTCCTGCCCTCCCTCCTGTCCTCCCTTCTTCCCTTCCTCCCTCCTGCCCTCCCTCCTGCCCTCCTTCTTTCCCTCCCTCCTTCCCTTCCCTCCTGCCCTTCCTCCTGTCCTCCCTTCTTCCCTTCCTCCCTCTTTCCCTCCCTCCTTCCCTCCCTCTTTCCCTCCCTCCTGCCCTCCCTCCTGTCCTCCCTTCTTCCCTTCCTCCCTCCTTCCTTTCCTCCCAGCTTCTTTCTTGCTCTGAGAGTCCACTGAGTTTCTTACTACACAAGCAAGCCATCAGCACAAAGAGCCCAGAGCGATGAGGCTTCTCCAGTGCTTACACTGGTGGTTTTGTTTTCTTCCTTAGCTCATTTATAAGAACTTCCGGGATTATTTAAAGATTGTCATTTTGCCGTTTTCAATGGAGTTTGGCTTAACAGCCTTCATTACAGTCAAGTGATTTCTTTCTGTATTTTACTCTGTGTCTTGTTAGACATGGCTGTCCCAAGGTCAAGCAGCTTCCCAGCTTCTTCTTTAGCATATGATGTCATTACAGCTTTTACTGAGACCTTACCTGATTTAAGCAGTGTTGAACTGACATTCTTGGAGTAGCCTCTGCTTGGTCATTACACATTATTCCTTTAATAAAGAGGTTTGTTTCTATTTATAAGTAAAGTTTATTTCCTATTCTTGGTGTTGTCTTCACTGGAACAGTGTGTGTGTGTGTGTGTGTGTTAGAAATAGAAGCCAAGGTCTTGCATACACCAGACTGATTCTATTATTAGACAGGTGCTCTGCCACTGAGCAGCAACTGCAGGCCCAGAAATGGACTTTGAACTGAGGATCTCAGCTGTGCTTTCTATGGTGTTGGTTATGAGTCCTGGCTTTCACCAGGACAGCTATACTGAAGCTACTTCCCTGACATCCTAGGCCAAGTGCACAGGAACTGCCAGAGTCGGAGCTGGGATATCACCAGTTTTCAAACCTCACCAGATGAATATGCCACACAGTCAGATCTAAGAGACCTGTTTGGGATCTGGGAAATACTCAAATAGCAATGAGAACCTCTTGTTTGTAGACAGTGATATGCAACTTGGCTTATCTCTGGTGGAAGAACTTTTTCAAGGGTGAATATTGCTTGTCTTTTTGGTGACTCATTTCTTCAACTCTCCTGTCTTGACTTGGGTCATTTTCTTATTGCTTTGAAGAAATTAGTCATTTTGGTGGTCAGATGACACACTGGCCATCAAGTTAAAGGCAGACCTTCCTCTCCTATTTCCCTTCAGGTCTGAGATTCCCATTATCTTCTTTTTGACATAGCAATGTTGCTTTTGTCCTAAATTAGATTTGTAGAGCGTTAATCCAGTTCTTTTACAAACAAGCTTTACAGAAGGCTGAGGAATGTAGCACTTGCCTCAAAAGTGCAAGGCATTCCCACATCACAATAAATAAATATTCAGAAAATATTCAGAAAAGGCTTTGGATATATTTCCCTTCTCTGCCATAATTTATACTTATATTTATAGTGTTAGGTTTGCATGAGAAACTCTTTAGGCTATTGTTTCTCTACTCCAACAGCTACTTTAGAAGGAATGGCAGGTGCCCTGTGGAGTGGCTGCCTTTGAATCTTTATTTCTTACCTCTCTCAAGGAAGTTCATCAAGCACCCTAAAAATGGGGGCGGGGGAGGGACGACGACGACGACAACGACGACGACGACGACGACAGGTGGCTGGCATTTCCCATATGACTAAACACTAAAGGGCAAAACCTTTGCCCTTTCCCTGCCTCGCAGCAATCAGAAGAGCCCGACAAGTGCACTATGAACACTTGTCTACGTCAACCTGATGGCATGAGGCCGCCCCTCAGCCCCCTGCTTTGCCATGTATCTCTGAGCTCTCCCAGAGCCCCCACGTGCTGTCTTGGGCAGTGTTAAAAAGTCCCCTGATAATCTCTCACGAAAAGGCATTCACCTCACTGCCCATTCTGAACCCCAAATTTCTGAGACCCTAACACGGCGGTGCGTCTCTTGTTGTTGGCTTTCTGTCTGGAATAACTTCCACTGTAGTTTGCCCTTTTTGATTTCTTTTCTGTGGCAAGGCCTTGCTGCATAACCCCACCGGGACTGGAACATGCTAGATAGCCCAGACTGGCCTCCAACTCAAGATCCTCCTGCTTCAGTCTGTGGTGTGCTGGAATGGCAGGCTGGTGTTACCATGACACACTATTTGTTTGTTTATCTATGTATCTATGTATCTATGTATCTATGTATCTATGTATCTATCTATCTATCTATCTATCTATCTATCTATCTATTTATTTATTTTAGCTTTTTGGTTTCTTAGTAAGTCTCTGGTTGCCTTCTTAGTCATTTGTATAGTAAAGGCACTGTAGTCTAAAACTTTTCCTTAGACTAGATTTTGTCATACAGATTTTCATATAAATATGTTTTTATTTTGGCCTTTAATTTTTTTATTACTTAATTTTTTTCATTTAGCTTACAATCTGACCACAGCTTCCCCTCTCCTACCTCCCCTCTGCCCCCTTCCCCAAATCACCCCTCCTCCAACACTGTTCGGAAAGGAACAGATTCCCATGGGTACCAACAAGCATGGCCCATCAAGTTGAGGTAGGACTAAGCTCCTCTCCTTGTATTAAGGCTGGGCAAGGCAACCCAGCATGGGAGCAGGTGCTAAAAGCCATCCAAAGCATTAGGAATAGGTCCTGCTCCCACTGCCAGGAGTCCCACAAGTAGACCAAGTCACACAACCTTCACACATATGCAGAGGGCCTAGGTTGGTCCCATGCAGGCTCCCTAGCCATCGGTCTGGTCTGTAGTCTGTTGAGTTCCCGTGAGTAGGCCCATTGCTTCTGTGGGCTCCCTTGTGCTGAACCTGACTGCCCTGGTTCATTTCTCCTCTCCTCAACAGGATCCCCTGGGCTCAGCCCAGTGCTTGACTGTGGACTGTCTCTGCATCTGTTTCCATCAGTTACTAGAAAGCTCTCCAATGACAACTGGGGTATTTACCAATCTGATTATAGGAGATTTGATCTTTAATTTTATTTATTTATTTTTAAAATTTCATATGTGAGTATGAATTTACACTGCATTTACACTGTTTTTTTCTTTCCTTCTCCAATCTCCAATGCCTCCCATGTTCCCTCCCCCAACTCTGTCAGATTCATGACTTCTTCTCTTTTAATTGTTGTTGTTACACACACACACACACACACACACACACACACACACTCACACAGCACAACACATACACTTGCACACTAAAACCCTAGCCTGTTAAGTATTGTTAAGGATGAGTTGTGTAAGATTGTATGTCTCAGATTTTATACTGTTAAAAAAAATAAAAACATTTCTAAAACCATTGGATTGTGATCACAGAGAATTTAGCTTAAGAAAGGTTCTTTTTATTGCATTTGTTGAGGTTTTCTCTGTGTCTGGGAGTATAATAGACTTTATGATTAAAAGAACCGGCTGTTTGCTTTCTGTCCAGGTACCTCTGCTTCTCAGTGAGTCTGGGGAATTGAGTTTGCAGGTTGTGCTCAGGGTTTTCTTCATGTCCCTCTTCATTTTTATTTCTATTTATCTGCTTGCTATGAAAAACAAGTGTATTGATTTCTTCAAATATATATGTATTTATTTTATCAAGTTCCCATTGTTTTTCTAATAGTTTTCAGTCTGTGTGTGAGGCACCAGCAGGAGCTCGATGCCACAGTAAGGGCTTGAAATAGTCATTCATTCATTCATTAAGTCCCCTGACGATCGTGGGAGGAGGATTCGGTGTTCTCCCAGCTTTGCACACACAGATAGACAGACATAAAAGGCTTGCCCACAGTTTGAGTGTGAACTGTCCACTGCAGTCTCGCATTTGAATGCTTGACTTCTGTCTAGTGGCACTGCTTGGGAAGGTTGTGAAACCTTTAAGAAATGGAGCCTTGTTGGAGCAAGTGGATCACTAAGGGCGGACCTTGAGCTTCTATAGCCCCTCCCTACCTGATGGTGGATGAGCTGTGACTAGCCCGTTTCCATGTCTTCCTCATCATGGTGGAATGGTCACAGAATAGATCCTTATTCCCTTAAACTGCTTCTTATTAAGTATTTGGTCCACAGCAATGAGAAAAGCAGCTAGTACTGCCTCACAGGTTGATGAGAGAATGTGGCATTGTCAGCTGGGTGGTTTGCAATCTGAATCTCATCCTCAACCACAGGCATGTCTGACACCCATGGCAGGTGCAACCCTCCTGTCCGTAACCACCTCATTCCATGGTGACCATAGGCTCTCTTTTTATGGGACGTTTATTCCTGTTAGCTAGATTACCTTTTATATCTGACTTAACAGTTATCTGACCAATGACCCAAGCCAGGACAACATTCACTCTTAGCTGAGCTGTCTCTGGACTGTGTCGGAAGACTTACAGTATGCCAAGTGGTAAGCATCAAGTTCAGCAATGCCCAGGACACAGGAAGCCAGGCTACACAGAGTGTGTAATCTAGGTAGTTTATACTATGGGAAAGATAGAATAAAGTCAAAGTGATTGGTGGTGCTGGCCCAGCCACTACATCCACCAGGATGATCAGGAGCAGAGCCTCAAGGGACACAGACATCTGAGCAAAGACAGAATGAACAGATAGGGCAATGCTATGAAGTGAACACCCTTCTGGTGTGTTCCAAAAATGATGAGGAAGTTAGCATGAAGAAACCTTATGAGGAAAGAGGGGACTGGGTCAGATACAGCAGACTCTAAAAGTTAGAGTCCCAGGATGCTTCTATCTATCTGGTTTACCACCTCTACCCTCTTGGTTACAGAGCAGCTGCTGAAACGTCCCCTATACGTGCTATATTTCAGTTAGAAAGAATGGAAATGAGAAGGGGCAAAGGAGACCTGGTCCCAGTGTGTTTAATGCCTTCATCTGGAAGTGTTTCTTGGGAGTTTTGTCACCTGTTCCTACTATCCTTTCTCACATCACTTCTAACTAGAACACTGATAACCATTGCTTTTGTCTGGGGCACACTGTCACTCCAAATAAAAACAGAGTATGTCACCAAAAAGGAAGGGAGGAATAAGTGTTAGTAGGTAGTGAGTGAATGCTACCATACCAAAGAGCTAACCAGAAAATTCCCATTTTCCTGGAGCCTTTTTGGAATGGAGTCCTTGGATATAAGAGATTCCGGAGTCTCCAAGGGAACCAACAGTAGAACAGCCTGATTTGGGGGATGAGGAACTGAGATTGCATATCAGGTGGGGAAGCAATTTTGGGTTTACAGAGCTGTGCTTGACCACAGAAGGATCCAGGGGCTGCACAATAGGAACTGCGGCAGAAGGGACTTTGGAGTGGCTGGGGGCAGGGAGTCAGATAAATGGGTATCTGAATGAAGCAGGAATAAAGCCTATAACACACCAAGTGCTTCTTGTCCTTTGTTGGTAAGATGGAACAGTGTGTGTGCGTGTGTGTATGTGTGCGTGTGCGTGTGTGTGTGTGTGTGTGTGTGTGTGTGTGTGTGTGTGTGTGAGTTCATGAGTATTTGCATGTGCAGGTTCAGAGGACAACCTCTGTTGTCTTCCTCAGTTACCATCTGTCTTGTTTTTATGAGATGGGAGTCTCTCACTGGTTTAGAACTCAGTAAGTAAGGTAGACCAGTTAACCAGCAAGTCCTATGGATCCACCTTGTCTCTGCCTTGCTGGTGCTGACTGATATTCTGAACACACACTACCATGCCTCTTTTTTTAAAAAAAAAAAAATTTAATGTGGGTGCTAGGAATCAAACTCAGGTCCTATTGATTGACTACCAAACACTTTGCAGATTGAGATGTCTTTCCAAGCCTAAGATGGTGCATTTTATCTTTTTTTTCTTGTTTTGTAAGCTTCCCCAAAACCATTCCATAGCTCTTGTTATGTCCCCATAAGTAGTTACATTTTTATTAATCACTGTTTATGAAAATCCCAAGCACAGAAGTCCAATGAACATAGCAACAACTTGCAGATCCCAAGAGTGTTTTTTATACAGTAGAAAAAAAAAAAACAACCTACAGTCATTTGTTCAGTCCATGGTGGATTTTGGAGGCATAAAAGGAGTCAGAGTCCTCCAGGAGCTGTATCTCAAGGATAAGACGTGTACTATTTCACAGTCATTGCCTCATGAGGTCTCCCTGAGGCCTGTGGGGACTTGGCCTACCCTACTCCCTCTAACACATCTCGTGATTTTCAATTCCTTCATTGCACTCAACATTCTCCAAACCCATTTGTTTGCAAATTTACCTACTTGTCCTGATGTACCTGACCCACTGGGTACAAGGTCCACAGCAATAGGAGTCATCTATGTTGCCTCATTCACGGTTGAGTTTCCATGGATTCCCTACCCTGAGTGTCAAGGGTGTTCTCAATCAGTATTTGAAGAATATAATGTGTTGAAGTGTGTAATAGGAATATTAGTCACTAGAAAATGCTAAATAACTATGACCTTTCCTTACCACCTATCATCATTCTTGGCCTTGATGGCTGTATTGGGGTGGGGGGCAGAGGAACAAAACAGGTAGGGCCAGCATATGTTGCAAAGGGGATTTATTAGACCGAGTTACACCACAGGGGCAGGGTAGTCCAATGACGTCCCAGGGCTGGACACTCTTGTAGTTGCTCAGTACATGAGGCTGGATGTCTCAGCAGTCCCAAGCTGGCACTGAAGGCCTAGAGGATTCCTGGAGACCTGTTGATTTTCAGTGTATATTAGAAGGCCAAGATGCTGGACTATGACCTCAGGGAAGGACACCGGCAGCAGCAGCAAAGGGGTGGATGCACTCACCGGCACCCCTGGAGTCCCAGGAGCCGAATTTGACACCAGTACATTTGTTTGAAAGGAAAGCATCCCTGTGAGTCTAGTTTGAGACGTGGGGCTGGAACAGTTTGTTCCCCTTCTCACCCATCGGAGTGTCTCCAGATTGTAGTTGAGGCTGTGATACTTCACAGCGTCAAGTACTGGTTTCAAACAAGCAGGGAATCTCTCAATCAAAAATAGTGTTTCTCACTGTCCTTACCCGATGCCTCTTCCTTCCCCTGCCTTCCCCTTTAGCTTCCTGTGACCACTGAGGCTTGCAAGCCCATGAGACTTCCTTTTGAACCCCTCCATCTAGCAACCCGGTTTCTAGCTATCTCCAGATCTTGCCTGCAGGAAACTGGCCACAGGAAAGTTATTTGCTAACTAGAGCGCCCTCTGCTGATGAAAGAATCCCTGGAAACACATCTACGGGTCAGCTGTTGGTCTGTCATGTGGGGGCTGGCAGAGGCCACTTCCTTCCCTTGGACGGGATAGGGTGAAGGGCAGAACCCACACTCTGTAGGGTCTTCTCTGACACTGCTGCCCAGGAACAACCCCCCCCCCCCCCGGCTTGTAAGCATCTGATGGAGACAGTCAGGGATTCTGGGGGTGGAGGTGTTCCGTGCCAGTCTCACACCATCGAGCAGATGCAGGTGAGCCACCTGCTTTCCAATGTCTGTGCTGATGCAGAAGTGAAACTCAGAAGGAGTTTAAAAAATTCTTTTGAAGAGCAAAGTTGGGTCAATTGGTAGCATTTGGGTATAAAAAAAAAAGACTATAAAAACAAGAAACAGACATGTGATTGAGATTAAAACGGAAACCATATACCTCGCTAAATTTGAATGTTAGTCTGAAGTTTATTTAAATTCAGAAGGAGGTGGGCGAAACCCCAGCTCACCAGAACTCTACGGCAGGAACATTTGGAAAGGACAGGAAATTTCTTTACTTGGTGATCAGGTTGTGATCCAGCTGAGAGTCCTCCACTGGTTAATGCTTCCATTTCACATGAAATAGGTGACGCACTGTTGCAAACAATGTCACCATTTTCATGTCTCCTGGAAGACACGGCTCTTCTTTTTCTTTTTCTGTTTAACAATACTGAGGTTCAAAGATGTTGAACAACCTGCTTACAGATCATGAAATGAAAATGTTACTGAGATAGTATTTGAACCTGAGCATGTACCAGGCTCCAACCACAAACCTGCTTCATTATGGAAGAATGCCCCCTGGGTCACTGTACCCCCAATCCTGTGATTGACTATTGTTCATGCCACATACAGATTTCACCCAAAGCCTTGTATTGTACCAAGTGGCAGAGAGAGCAGAGGTAAAGAAATGATGCAAGAATCTACCCTTAGAGAAACTGGAGCATCAAAGTTCTGGTGCTACATAGCCTATTCCAGGCAGCCTTCCATAACTAACCTTTCTCCTCTCTAATGCTTCTGGCCATTTAATATCTATTCATAGGGGCTTGCCATGTACTCCCAGCTGGCCTCAACTGGTAATTCTCTTGCCTCCATTTTCCAAGTAAGTGTGTGTGTGTGTGTGTGTGTGTGCGCGCGCGCGCCAATAAGGTTGGCTTTCTATGTCAGTCTGAACAAAAAAGTTATTTGTGCTAGTTATCTCATTTAATCCTTATGAGAAAGTGTCAATAAAGGTCCTGTTATGTTAAGCCCAATCTTATGGGGGAGGAAACTGAGGCATAGAAATTACCAATGGATACTTAGAGGCTCAGTTATAATGCAGCAGAGGGACCAGGGAGATAGGTCAGTCAGTAAAGGAGCTCACTCCCCAGAATCCACATAAGAAGTCGGCTGTGAGAGCAACTGTTTTTGCTGTCCAAGCTCTAGGGAGCTGGAGGCAGTTGACTCCGGGCAGCTTAGCCTTTTTTTTTTTTCTTCTAATTTCCAGGCCACAAAACAAATAAAAGTAAACAACAACTAAATAAACCAAAAAAACCCACCCCCGAGGTTACCTTCTGGCCTTCACATGCACAAACATACATGTACATGTGCACATACACTCATTAAACCTGGGCAGTCTAGTGCTCACCCATCTCATTTGGTCCTGTGTCCTGTTGGACAGTTCCTTGAGGGCGACGACTGTCCTAAACATTTTCTTTGCAATCGCTAGCTTAGGACTGAGCACACCCAATAACTCAAAATGCTCACTGACTAATTCAGCTTTTCATCCTGAAAAGTGATGGAGAAACAAGATTTGGCATTATGGGTGGTGGTGGGAATCCCACAAATCAGGTGGAACTTCTCCAAAGCTCTGACTCCTGGGAGCCATAGTATGGGAGCTTAGGAACCATATTTAAAAAGAAAGGTTCCTTGGGGAACCTTCATCATCCCCAGATTTCGCTTGCCCAGCAGGATGCCTGCATGGAATAGGGTCTCATGTATCTTTGTGGAATGAAAAACTGAGCTTTGAAAACCCTGAGGACTCTGGATACAGTGGCTGGAGTCACTGCTGAGTCTCAAGCAGGACCTTGGCCTATGTCCTATCAATCAGGGCCACCCGTCTCTTTATGAATAACTGGAAAATGATAATAAGTCTTGTATCCCTCTCAGTTCAAAGAAGCCACTTCTGTTTGGTGACATTCAGCAAACTTAGGGTACCTACCTTCTGGATCTCCTAGCTGACTGTCTGCCATCCTGAGATGGACATTTTAGACACCTCAATTCACTGCAGCTCCCAGTTATTCTTTCCTGTGTTCTGTCCTACCTCCCCATTCACTCTAAAATGTTTGAAGGGCTAGTTATCCTGGAGCCAGAAGAAGATAATCCCAGACGTCACCTCAGGTAAATTTTCATCCGGAAACCCATCAAATGAGTTGTTTATGGCATCTCCAACCTACCTGCCCAGGGCAACCGAACCTCTTTCTTGAGTGGCTCTTTATGAGTCAAGATAAACAACTGTGTTTCTCCAGGGATTTAGGCCCAGGATCTTTAACCTCAGTGCTGAAGCATCAGGGCCCTGAGGGAGCTGAATCAGAGCCTGGGCTCTGGAGGACTCCAGTTAATTGTATCATGTGGAGGAAGCATAAGTCATTGCTGCTTTACAGGCAAAATGCAGTAGTGGTCTCGAAACAAGGTGGAATACTCCCCACAGCCAGCCAGTGCAGGACTGGGAAGCTGTGTTTACGCCTCCTCTAACTTCTCACGTTGTAGCTGAAGTCCTGGGAGGGGAGATGATTTGACCATGATGGAAGAGACTCAGTGGAGACTGCACTGATAGATGAGGCAGGCCACTGTTCTACACCTACTTGCACCCATCCACCTGAAGCTATGGAGCAGCTGAGTGGCTACAGAGATGCTAGCATTATCCCAAGGCCAGAGGTGAATCATGGGACCCTGGTTACATTCATTCCATGGTCTGACTTCCTGGGTTCTGTGACTGGTTTAGGAGTAGCTTCGGACCTATAGATGACTCCATGAGAAAAATCCTCTCTGTATCTTCAAAGAGAATCCTGGACTAGAAATGAACTAAAGTTACAACTAGTCTCAGCCACAGAAGCCAGGCCTCTTGTGATGGTCCAATGGGAAACAGATCTCATGTTAAATAGAGAGGAGAACAGGAAAGAAAATTCTGCAGTAGTTGCTCTGGGTTGCTGGATCAAGCTATGCCTGGAGTCAGTCCTCTGAAATATCTAGTTATATGATCCAGTAAGGTTTATTTTCAGATTGTTAAACCAGGTGTTTTATTTCATGAACTATAAATATTCCCCCTGTTAAGCAGAGAAGAGACTGGTGAGCCAGGGAGCTATTCTCCCATACAGTCTCACTCTTGGTGAGGTGGTGGGAATGCCTCTGTGCCTGGCTGCGGAGCTGGAGGACTCTGCACTGGACTTCAGGTCACCAGGGCAGCAGGTTGGCCTACGACACAGGCTATCCCAGAAGCACTCCCATGAGCCCACGGCCCCTGTGGGAGCCTCTGTAGTGATGCCGACCACATTTCCTTCTGAGATGCCATACTGACTGGCCCTCAAGCTTACTGTAGGTAAGAGCCACCCTTACTCACCTTGGGATTCTTGTACCTGGCCCCACAGCTGACACAGGTTGGTGCTCTGGTATGCTGATACGATGGACGGAAGGGTCCCTTTCTTGCCACTGTCAGCCTCAGTCTCTGATAGATTCTGTACATATCCACTCTCTTCCCTCTAAAAACCAGGATGATGTTCAAAAAGGCAGGAAACGAAGTCAAGAATTCACTGTAAATTCCCAACTCACTGACAGACACATCAGTACCCTCCCACCCCCGCCATGTGCAGACATTCGTAGCTGCTACTCATCAAAAGGAAAAAGGCAGTAAGACTGACCCAGAGAGGGCTGGGTGAAATTTGAGTTCAGAGAGATTCTTCCTTCCAAACTCTCATTGATAGAGGACAGAACACAGGCCAAGGTCAAGGGGGCAGTCCTGGTGGCTCAAGGTCACCAACCAGGACAGGAAAGTGCTTCTCCTTACACAGCAAGGCTGGACTCACCCAGCTCTGAACCTAGTGCACACAGCCAGTCAGGATGGATGGATGGAAAGAAGTGCAAGAAGGAGGACTCTGCGGTTGGCCAGGCGCCTTCAGGGGCTGGGAAACTCCTTTAGCCACCAAAGCATCCACTTGCCAGTTGGATTTGGTGGATGCTGGATTGTGAGTCCTTGGGGACTAGAGAAGTGAGTCAGCCAGCCCTGCATCTTTGGTTGGCCCTGGGGTGGGGGGTGACTCAGAAGTCACAGTGCTTGTGCTGATTAACCTCGGAGAGTCATTGAGAACCTCCTCCCCATCGCTTCACTCGGTGATCCAGGAATCCCGGGCTGCAAGAGCCCGGACCTGTGACACTCCCACGTTTCCTCCATCTCCACCTGCTAAGGTTTTCACAGCGTAACCGAAGATCCCGGGACGGAAAACTCCGTGCCTCCTGCATCTCCGCCTCTAGCTTTCTGGCCACATGGAACCCAGGGTCTCAGGACCCCTCTCTCCTCCGCAAGCCGAGCTGTCCCGTTGACTCCTCTGTCCCCTACTTCTCCCCTTCTCTACCCCGAGTACTGGCCTTTTCGCACAGCCACCTTGTTCCCACGCCTGTTTTGGGGATGTCTGTCTGCTCCCCTCGCCCCCACCCCCTCCCTCACCTTCTCCTCCCCACACTGCCCTCGGCTCCTCCTCCAGGCCCCGCCCTCTGCTCAAGGCCCGGGTCCCTGATGGCCCCTTCCCCAGGTCTGGTCCCCTAAACGCCCGCCCCAGAACCCGGAGGCTGGGGTGAGGACCCTGGCCCAAGAGAAGGAGAATCATGCAGGGCTAGCTCCCTCCTCTCACCGTGTCCCCGCGCGCGCGCGCCGCGCCCCCTCCGCGGCCTCCCCGCGCCCGCCTCCCGCCTTCCCCTCCTCCTGGTGACGTCCGGGTCCCTGCCCGTCTGAAAACTCCGCGCCGCGGCGGTGGAGGCGGCGGCGGCGGCGGCGGCAGAGGAGGAAAGGGAGGAGGAGGAGGTGGAGGAGAGGAGCAGGAGGAGGAGCAGCGGCGAGCTCGGGCGACGGCGGCGGGGCCCGAGCGCGGAGCCCCCGGGATAGAGCGCGCACCGGGGTGTCCCGGCACCCCGCTCGCCCCGGGCCGCCGCGGAAGATGGTGGCGGCGCCGTGCGCCCGGAGGCTGGCGCGGCGCTCGCACTCGGCGCTGCTGGCGGCGCTCATGGTGCTGCTGCTGCAGACGCTGGTGGTGTGGAATTTCAGCAGCCTGGACTCCGGGGCTGGCGAGCGGCGGCGCGCGGGGCAGCGGCGGGAGCAGCCGAGCAGCAGCAGCAGCAGCCGGCGGCCCCTCGCCGGGAGCGCAGGGACCTGGCTGCCCATCCGCCCGCAGCCCGTGGAGGACCCGGAGGCCGAGCCGGCGGAGGAGGAGCACGGGGAGGCGGCCCCGGAGGAGCCCGCGCGCAGCAGCTTGGCAGCCGCGGGGCACTGGCCGCCCGAGCGAGGGTAAGGTGCCCTTTCAGAAGGGGATCGGGATCCGCGCGGACAGAGAGAGACAGATTGGCGACCCTACCCACGCCGCCACCAGCCCTGGCCACTCCAGTAGGGGTATCCGGAGGGACTCTGCGCCCTGGTTGCCCTGGCTGCCCTGGGCAGCTGCAGGGTCGTGCACTGAGCTGCTCTGCTCTGTGCCGGAGTCTGAGAACCGCCCCCTTGGGGTCTGGAAAGTGAGCTCCAGGGGAGACGCACTTTCAGGGGGTCCTGTTCCCTGTCACTCTTGCTGGGTGCCCTAGTTGCTCTCTAGATGGGGGCGTTGAAGCCTCACTCCCACCCGAGTGCGTGCATCGGATCGTGACCGGATCCTCAGCCGCTGCTTAGGAGAGGTTCTCCACGCAGCCTCTCTGGTCTGAGCTGTTTGCTGTGGGCTGAGAAGGGACCTGGAATGAGTGTTTCAAGTCCTCCACCACGTCCCTGGTACCCAAATCCACACTGGTCATGAGTGCCTGCTCTGACTTTGAGTTCTGTTTTCCCCTTTGGGTGTCTGCTGCTTCTGTCTCCACCTTCCTCAGTCCCTAACCTTGCCATCTCCTGCCCTCCCTGACTTCACCTCCTCCGGGATCCGCAGCTTCAGGATACTGCCTCTTGGTCCCAGCTGGCTCTCTCTGACTTTACATAGGCCGCCCGTTGCACTTACTGTCTGTCTGGGTGCACTATCACCACACCTCCCGGTGTGCTTGGATGTGGACAGCCAGGGCTCCGAATCTGTTTCCCACAGTTCTTCTAGGGCCACCTGGCTGCCTAGGTGGGGCCGCAGCTTGTCTTCCTCCCCCGTCCCCAACTTCTTTGGAGGCATGTTTCACCTTTTTCTGAGCAAGGAAGGCAGGGAAACTGAGTCCTTAACTATGGGGCAGGGTCTCTGCTCTGCGTGGGAATGAATGAGTGTCTGCCTGTCTGAGGGCTGGCGTGAGATGCCATGTGACTGTCTGTCCATCATCCCAGTTCCCTGCAGAGAACTGCCTAGCATCTGAAGGGCAGTAGCCACCAGGGGAGTGTTTCTAGGATCTGTAGGAAGTGAACAGTCCTTGTTATTGCTTGTCACTCCGGCAGCCCTCGCTGAAGACTGCCTTGACACTGTATGTCAGAAGTGCTTTCTGATGTGCTCAAGTTCTTTGGGGTTGTCTTGACCCTTGTTGCCTGAGCGTAGCTCTTTGTGCCTGTGGGCTGGAGCAGTCTCAGGACTTGATCTGACGGCATTTGGCTGCCGTATAGCTACCAGGGAGAAGTCTAGCCCTCACCTGTGGTGCAGAGTGGAGAGAAAGGCTTGTGGGTGAGAACCTGAGCATTCTCAATGTCCCCAAGTCCTTCCTGTTTGTACCCGAGGGGACCCAGGCACACTCACTGCCTTTGAACTCCCGGAGTTGATCATGTGTTCCTGCTGAAACACTATTCTTTCTGGAATTAGAGACCTCCTGGGAGGTGAGAGGGTCTAAGAGCATGTACCAGCTGGCTCTATGTGGAAGCAGGCAGGGGCGGGAGGGGGCCATGGGATTCACTGTACCTTCTGCAAATGGGGTTCAGGAGGTACTCTCAGGGTACACAGACCACCTGTTGAGATAATCGAGAGGGGAAGAAAAGAAACCATCTGCTGATTTCTTCATCACTCTCCAATGTTCTAAAACGAACCGCAACCTCTCCGTGTGTGTTCAGCTAGGCGTATTATTCCCTCATGTCCTAGCCCAGTCACATCAGGTCTGGATTTGGAAAGGTGGGTGTCAGAGTGCCGCATCCCCTTTTAACCATGGTTTTGGATTCCCAGTCCTAGCAACAGAGTTACTGGGCTTGTCTCCAATCTTGCTTTCATCTGTAGGTTTACGTCGGTCTTCCCACCTGTGTCCTCCAGTGTCTCCATGTCTTTGCCTTCCCATGTAGACATGTACGCAGTCTGTTCCTTTTTTCTTTTGCTTTTCCATTCTAGTAGTTGTCAACTGTTCAGTCTTGTTGCTGCTACTGGACTGGAGTTTTCTGTCATATACTTGTCTCTCCCGTCGCTTCTCCCTTTCTCAAATTCATCTCCCAGAGGCTGCATTGTGCGTAGGATGGCTAGAACTAGGGGGTCTATCCTCCTCAAGCTGTGCCCACCCCAACCCCTGCCCTTTTGTGGAGCTCAAGGAGACCAGAAGGGGGCAGGCTGTTCCCAAAGTCCACCAGAGCTGGAGCTTGGGATGCAGTCAGAGAGAGCCACAGACTGCTAACAACCACGGAGGCCCCTTGCAACATGCCGTACATTTCTGGACCCTGCCTGGGCTGCCTGCCTGCATGATGTTGCAGAGGGAATCACAGAGCATGCAAGAGTGAGACACACAGTTGTACATGCATATTCGTGCCCGACGCAGCAACACACACACACACACACACACACACACACACACACACACACACCACACGCCCTGTGATTTTTCCAGATGGTTTCTGCAAATACCACGGAA
Organism: Peromyscus leucopus; assembly: GCF_004664715.2. Lineage (NCBI taxonomy): Eukaryota > Metazoa > Chordata > Mammalia > Rodentia > Cricetidae > Peromyscus > Peromyscus leucopus. The sequence continues at coordinate 87,318,123 of NC_051063.1, read as the reverse complement.
GCATATGCTTGGACAATGATGCTCATCTCTGTGCCCCGCTTTGTGGTAGACTGAAATAGGGTAGGGTGGACATTCACAGCCTGGGTGGGTGGGTGGGTGGGTGGCAAAAGGTGTCAAGTAGCTGTTATGGCTAAAGTATTCTTTAATCCAGACCTGTCTGTTTTTCCCCTGACTGCTTTCCCCCTCCCAGCTTCTGAACTGTGAGCCTTTTCTGTTTGGAGAGCAGTGTCTGGGTACAAAGCTTGTACCTGTGGCTGGGCATTGGGGCACTTAAGAAGGGAGGAAGGAGCTCCCAGGTGTGTATGCAGGTGGGTCAGAGGGTGTGTGCTCTCTGGTTGAGGATGGTGGTGAGTTGGGCATTCCTGCAAGGTTTGCTAGCAACCTCTTTTCCACTCAGCCTCTCTGAACTCAGACATTAGCTTGATTCGGATTACAGCTGGAGTCTGTAGTGGGGATTTTTCTCTGGATCTCAGTAAGACATGGACTTTACTGTAGTCTCGGAATATAAAACGGAGAGCACTGAGCTGTAGATGAGGTAAAGTAGGAGGGATGAGGGGACTGTCAAAAAGATCAACCAGCAGAAGGTATTGAACGGATTTGGGAGGAAAGGAAAGCTGTGCCTGCTAATGTCACACCTTTCTTTCTTTTCCCACCTGGCCAATCTCTAGTCCCAGCATTTACCACTTGCGCCCTGAGATACACTGTTACTTAGTAAGTTGCCTTTAAGAAATCTAACTTTGTATTGTCCTTGCCTACTACACATTTACAGCAGAATGGGGTTTTTGTACAATCTGACCCCTTTGAAAGGCTGAGTTTTCAGCAGCGATTCCTCATTCTTCACATTACTCAGATAACTCCGGACTCTTTCAGACGTTAGCAGTGACTTTGGAAGATGGTTCCAGCGGCGTTGGAGGCAAAGCTTCCCTCTCTATCCAAATGTTTGCAGAGGAGAGAACAGAGAGTGTTTGATGGTTGACTTGTTTCCTCTTCCAGTGCTATATTTTGTCTGAACAAGGCATTACACTTTGTATGCAGAAGTGTGCGTCCTTGGACACTATTTATCTGGCTGCAGCCATAGCCATCTGCATAGCCACACACTGGAAATGCTAAATAAATTAGATAAATAAAAGTAGAAGTAGTTATATAATTTAATAATAATGTAATGAATATATTTATTATATAATGGCTGTATATCCATTATCTGAAATACTTTGTAAGGAGTGTTTCAAAATTTGGATTTTGAAAGATATTTTGAAATATTAGCACATAAATAACAAGGTATGGTGAAGGGTGGGACCCAAGATTAAACACACAAAAAAGTAAACAAGATTATTTTTTCTTTCTCCTCTCTTCTTCTTTCTTTCTTCTCCTCCCCTGCTTCTCTTCCTCCTCCTGCTTCTCCTCCTCCTTTTCCTTCTCTACCTCCTCCTCCTCCTTCTTGTCTTGCTGTGTACTCTAGGCTGGTGTCGAAATCATGACCTCCTGGGATTACAGCTGTGTGCAAGCACTCGTGGCTTGAACAATTCATTTGTGTGCTATGTTCACCTTGTAGACATGGCCTAATGGTAATTTTGCACACTATCCGTGCCTGCATTTTAACTGTGACCTGTCATATGAAGCAGGATTAGCATTTTCCACTCATGATGTCATGGCTATGCTCTGGAAATTTGGGTTTCAGAGCATTTAAGAAGTGGGGTGTTTCGTGGGTATATGTGCGTGTACATAGCCACCTTCCTTCCATCTTACACACTTCGAGCATTCTCTCTAGTCTGTCACTTCATTTTTTTTTTAAACCTTTACAAGGTTGGGTGGTAAAACGCTTGCTAATTTTCAAACTGGAAGCCAATTGAGGTTTAAAATTCTTATTTTCTGGGAATTGTTTAACTTTGATCCATGTTCTTAACAGGAAAAAAAAATAATGTCTTGAGTTAGCATAGAAAGTTGATGTGTGTGTGTGATTTAGAATTTGAAATATCCTTGCGCATACCTCTGTAGTAAGACTCTACCTGTCCACTCTGAACTGCCCACAATGAGACGGGTTGTAAATCTATGTGCAAAGAATCCAAAAGAATCCAAGATGCCCCTACCAGTACACTACCTGTGCAGGGCGGGTTCCTCCAGCCCTCATATTGTCCTTTACAGTCTCCCCTTTTTCGTTCCCTCCTCCCCCATCTCTGTGTGATTGTGTGTGTGTGTGTGTGTGTGTGTGTGTGTGTTCATGTATGCATACATGTTCATGCGGGCATGTAGACATGTGCGTCTGGGTACATGTGTATGTATTTGTGCATGTGTGTAGAGGCCAAAGATCAATGTTGGGAAGCCTCCTCCATCGTTGCCAAGCTTAATTTTTGAAACGAGTTCTCTCACTGAGCCTGAAGCTTGCTGATTCCGCTGGGCTGGCTCACCAATGGGCTCCACGGATCTGTCTCTCACCACCTCCTCAGTACTGGCATTGTAGATGTGTTCCACCATGCCTAGGAACATGTGACGGGCCCAACACAAACGGGAGTCAACAGGACACCTTCTGATGTACAGAAGGTCAGAGCCCAGCTGTGCACTGTCTCGTCTCCATGGTCTGGGCAGGTCTCTCTCAGCTTCTCTGTAACTTGGAGCCACCTCTGTGGGATGAAGAGGGAGAGAGGTACAGGTTCGTGAGAACTGATTGCTCTGGGCCCAGACTGACACTCCAGAGCCAGCTGGCCTCTCAGAAGGAAATCCAAGAGGGTTTGGAGTAAGCATTTGCTTTTCCAAAGTTACTTAGTTTTCCCCCACACAATAGAGTATGAGGAAACTCTGCAGTAGAATGCCTCAGGGTCCTTTGGCCTGGGCCAGCCTTGGCACAGGACAGAATAAGGTAGAGAGAAGAGTAACATTTCTTGAACATTGGCTGTATGCCGGACATTATCTTGGTGTTTTACATCTATTAAATTTATTCCCATCAAATCCCAGCCCAGTGTGTGTGTGTGTGTGTGTGTGTGTGTGTATGTGTGTGTGTTTGTGTGTATGTGTGTGTCTGTATGTCTGCATGCATGTAGGTCTGTCTACATGAATATCTGTCTGTATGTCTCCATGTCTGTGCCTCTCTCTGCATCAGTCTATCCCTCCCTCTGCTATCCACTCATCATCTATACCTCCACTCCAGGAAGCAAGATGTTCTGTCACTCACCTCATACAAAGTTGAAACTGGGGGTGCTGAGCTAGGAATTGTTGGCCTTATGATTACTGGTTTAAAAAAAAGGAGGGGGGAGGTTCTGCAGACACCATCTCACTTGCTGTGCTCATACAGATGAAGAAACTAGGAAGCAATCCCAGGCTGCTTTTGGCCTCAAGCTGCCGGGAGTTCTGAGCTCCCTGTCTGTGTAGCTTTGCAGCCATATGCTTCTTGAATGTCCTTGTTCCACTTTAACAGATTCCTAAAAATGTGCAGACTCTTGAGAAGAACCAGATACCTAAGAATGGTGTGAATAGCACGGTTGTAAGCGGCAGAGCTGAGATTGGAACCCAGGCAGTCCACACTCTGAATAGTCTATTCCACGTTCTTTGTGTCATCCTCTGACTTTAGACCCCAGAACTCCACTGATTCCAACAAGATTCCAAGCCCCAAAGGCAAGATTTTGTTTGTTTTAGTGTTTTAAACTTTAGCTGCATATATTGAAGGAGCCCAATGGGTGCTTTTACACACACACACAACACACACACACACACACACACACACACACAAAGTTTTCTGTAATCACACATATGAACATATATATTCCTTATACCATGTGGCACACTTTGTTTGGATGCAAAGAGCACCAAAAACTACTCTTTTAACCAAATTCTTGAGTTTAATAAAGTATTAAGTATGTTACGTTATGAGGCACGGTCCTCCGAGGCCCCTTCTGGGTATTTGGATGTGTTCATCCTGGTCTCTGCCATCTTGTTTCCTTTTTGTGCTTTCTATTTGAAGACAAGAGTTTATAGCTCCAGAAAAGGAAGGGAGAAGTACGGCCTCTAGTGAGACACTACCGAGTAACTGACTATGATTTGCTGAGTCTTGCCCTGGGAAGGAGTTCTGGATTCAGGGAAGAGGGACAGGGGGGTGTTGTGTAGATTTCTAAGAAAGGATCCTCACTGCTGTTCCTGCCACTCTACTTTTCAGTTAAACCACCCAGTGGTTATCTCCAGAGAAGCCCAGGGCCTGGGCCATTGCAGCAAGAGTTATCTCTGTAAACATGCAGTCCATGTGGGTACTTCCTTCCTCTTGCAACAGGCACTTCCTGTTTGCCTGTGGAAACTTCCAAGGCTCTACCCTGTGAGCCCCATGGCTAGCCTATCCTTCCACCACTGTGGAAACTTTCCAGGCTCTACCCAGTGAGCCTCGTGGCTAGCCCATCCTTCCACCATCAGCCACCAAATTACAAGAAGGTGGTAGGAGGTAGGTGGATGTCACCATAGCCTGGGGGAGGGAGACCAGTACCAATCAGTATCAGAGTCAGAAGCCCAGACCCCTGAGCAGGTGGGGAAAGCTGGGAACTCATTCCCAATTCATTCTTTTGAGGGTGTCTCCCCATCCACCCAGGCCTCTTGAAGTCAATGAAGTGGATTTGTTCCTGCTGAGATCTGGCTTGCCCCAGTCAGGTGACCCTGGCTTATCTGGGCATCTAATCCAGGCTAATGGGTCAGGAGCTGCTAATGAGGCAGTGTGCTAAGACATATCTGTGTCTGCTTGGGATCTTTCCTGTGATCCTGTACGATAAGGCCAAAGTTGATGTAACGGTTTCCTACCCCAGACATGCTCACATGGCAACTGTGATAATGATGGAGGAGATAATGACAATAAGGAGAATAATTTGTGTTCTTGACTATTTATCTTGTACCAGACACCGAGGATTGACTAGACAGTTCTACTACTGAATCCTTTACACCAGCTTATAAGTAAAGGCTGGTATCTCATCTGTTTTTACTGGTTAGAAATAATAAGTTTGTGCAATGAATTGGATGAAAGTTAAATCCATGAGAAGAATCTTAACTAGTCTTGAAGGGTGGTGACTACAGAGACTGTGTTTGAGTCTCTGCCTAGTTCACTGTTGGCAAATTGTCTGTTTTTAGCCCCACTTTTCTCCTATCTATTAATGCATACTTACTATATCTAGTCACCTATCCATTCACCCATTCATCAATGCATGCATGCATGCATGCATGCATGCATCCATCCATCCATCCATCCATCCATCCATCCATCCATCGCTCCAAGCCCTCCTGGAGGATGAGTGTAGCAGACAAGGGTTAAAGTCACAATCATAAGCAGCCTACCAGTAGAAAATTCTTCTCTACTGGGCTGGATGAGAGATGACCTCTTGCATACAAGAGAGAGTATTCTCTGGGAAAATGGGAGTAAGAATTAGTGTCACCAAGGGCCCCAGAAGCTTTGGAGTCTCCTGCCATTTCAGAATCTCCAGACCTGAGTACTGATCTGTTCCACTCATGAAGTCTAAGCTCCCCATATTGTAGCTGAAAGACTGAGCATACAGATTAGGAAGTATGGCCAGCCAGATGCAGCCTGAGAGGCAGATTTTGTGCCATTTATGATAATGGCCAGGCTCTGACATTGTCTTTAGGTATTTGGGGCTCAGTTTCCTTGTCTGAAACTCCATGGCCTTGATACAACATTATGGGCCTTGGTAATGAGATGTAACTCTGGCCCATCATCAATATCTGTTTTTCCTTGATCCATGCATTATTCTGTGCACCACCCATCCATCCATCCATCCATCCATCCATCCATCCATCCATCCATCCACCCACCTATCATCTACTCATGTATCCATCCCCACACATTCATGGATACATATATATGTGTACACACACACACACACACACACACACACACATATTCTGCCCATTCATCATCAATTCATCTATACATACATGAATGGTCCATCCATCTACCCTCCTATCTGTCTTTCCATCCATCTATTCATGGGACTGCAAATCTCTGCCTATATAGTAAGTGCCATAAGTAATTCTTTTAAAAGTTACAAGGGATGACAGTCTTGTGGCACACTTTGTTTGTTATGAATGACCAAACTGGAAATGGTCATACTCTGAACCCTTCCATTCTTAGAGCCCTCTCCCAAGATCCTTTTAAAAAATCTCTTTTACTGAGCAATTCCTCTGGTCTGTTGCATTTGCAACCTGTTTGCAAGACATTTGTGACCATTGCGGAAGGCTGAGAGTGTTTCCCTGTCAGTCACCACCTCAACTGTTTTCACCTCCCCTTGGCATGGGAGAGATGGTGGAGCCCCAGAGAATGTAAATTCTCTCAAACCCCAGACCATCAGAAGACAGACCTCACTGATGAAAATAGAATCCTGCATTCTGCAGTTTGGTGAGCTCTCCACTTTGTGAGCAGCAGGATATCTAGAATCATCTACTCCCACCCACTTACATGCTCTGCATGCCCTTACACTGCAATGGTTGGCACTGGGAAGTTGGGAGTTGTTGAAGAAAAAGCCAGGTGAACCAGTAGAACATTCTGGATCCCCTTGGCTCTATCAAAGATATCTGACTTTCACCTCTGTGAGTCTTTTTGGAACTTCCTCTGATGATGCATATAAACCCAACTCTCTCTAAGGGTCACAGAGATTAAATCTGATAGATGGAGAAGCAAGTGTTGTGTCACTCAGAAAGCCACATAGAGACAGATGCTGGGACTCCTGTCTCAGAGTCAGGGAGGGGGAGCTTTTTAATCTATCTCCTCCCTGATGATTGATTGAGTGATTGGATGAATGAAGCTCAGTAGAGGACCCACACATTCCTAAGCCGTCTGCATTGATTCCTTGTTTGAGGGCCTGCCGCGCGCCAGGTCCTGTGTAAAATGGGGGAGGCATAGCCGAGCCCCTGCTTTCCACTGGCTGTGTTGGGACACAGGAGTGTTCACAAGCAGACTAACCACAATGACATCAAATTTAAAGCATTGAAGAGTGAAGGCAACCACTGAGGTGTCGGGAAAGTAAGGCGCCCTGTATGGAGGAAGGCTGAGGTTACGGTGGAGCAATTTTGTTCTGCTCATTTTATCGTTGGTGTGTATTTCCCTTCCTTTGGCGTGAGGGTGTGTTTTGGAAGGATGTTTTTTGGCTAGAGGAGTTTCAAACTGACTGCAGGAATCCCAAGTAAGCTGCAGACACCGATGTCAATTCACCCGTGATTTCAGGAGGGTTAAGAGCTCTGACACAGGAGTTTTGGGGGCTGGGAATGGAGTTGAGCATGTGCAATGCCCTGACTTCCATTCCTAGCACAGAAAAAAGAAAAAAAAATTAAAGCTATTATAGCTGTCTACAACGGCCTGCCTCTATTCATGTCTGCGTAAAAGTTTGCGGTTCTTGAATCTTGTTTAAGTTCACTTAACTGCTCTGTGTTCTTATTCTCTCTTTCCCCCTCTCTCCCCCCTTTCTCTATGTACGGCTTGATAAACAGTCACTAACTGAGCGCACCCCAGACACCCACATCCAGACCAGGAAACAGCACCTGTGACATTGCTGGCGCACCCCTCCCCCACTTCGTGAGGGGGGCACATTTAAAAATGTTACCAATGGCTTTGCGTTTCTTTACATGTCAGCCTCAAGGCTCTGGTGGCTTTCCATGGGAATCAGAAGGCAAGTAAGGAGGAAGAAGTGATTTGCCAGACTGTAAACATCATGGTGCCAACTCCAGTCTTAACTGGCTCCCAGCTGGGTTTGGCGAATGACTTTTGTACATTGTCCTATTAACCTGTTTGAAGATTGTTGGCTGTTCTGATGATGACTGTGCTGAGGCTGTGGGGGTGGCTCTGTCTTTTTTTAATAAATATTTTTATTTTATAATTAATTTAATTTTACATATCAGCCACAGATTCCCCTGTCCTCCCTCCTCCCAACCCCCAGCCCTCCCCCACAATCCATCCCCCACTCCCACCTCCTCCAAGGCAAGTGTTTGTCATACAAGTAAGAGGGCCTGAATGTGATCCCCAGAACCTACCTTAAAAACAAAACAAATAAGCAAATAACAGGTGTGGTAGTGTGTGTGTGTGTGTGTGTGTGTGTGTGTGTGTGTGTGTATTGTAATCTCCATTCTTGGGAGGCAGAGACAGTTGAATCCCTGTTGTTAACTGGCCAGCCAGCCTAATAGGTGAGCTCAGGTCAGTGAGAGACTGTTTCAAAAGTCATGGTGCCTGGGGAACAACACCTGGAAGTTGTCCCCCCCCCCCCCCCTCCTTACTTCACACACACACACACACACATCACACACACACACTCACACACACACACACTCACACACACACACACACACTCACACACACACATACACACACACACAACACTCACACACACACTCACACACACACACCACACACACACACAAAACACTCACACGCTCACACACACACACTCACACACACACACACACACACGCTCACCACACACACTCACTCACACACACACAGAGTCACACACACACACACACCACCACCACCACCACCACCACTTACATGAACATGTACACACACATAAAGGAATACAGAGCTGTGTTGTTTTCTTCTGAAGTCCAAGTGAGAAAGGTTTAAGGCAGACACCGGGAGGGACTGTACTCCGGCCTGTCGGAAGGAAGTGTCCTAGGCTTTCTGAGATGGCTGTGGTGGCTACGTTGCTTCTGCACAGACTCCTGTGGAAGACTCCCAGAAGTGTTCTCTGTGACTTAGTCCCAGCCCTTCCGGTGGGTCTTTGGGATTTCTGCCTCCTGTTGAATCTGTGTACTCTGCTCCACTCTGTATTGAACATGAAATTAGCTGTGATGAATGGGTTCCCAGACAGACTGGTAAATGGCTGCAGTAAGTTAACCCAGAACCAAGACTCCGCAATTCAGAACCAGGGTAACAGAACCACCACACAGATGTCAGCCGGGACTCTAAGTGACAATGAGGACACATAATCATCTCCTGAAGAGGGAGGTGGGGACTGAGGAGAGCCCAAGGACAGCAAGATCACTTCACAAAGTCTCATGCTCAACCACACTGGCATTCATAAATAAACAAAAGCTTGTGTAATGGAGAGCTCTGTGTACATTATTTAAGGATAGTATTAAAACCAGCTTAGATGGATCAAGAAATATGGAGGTTACCTCATTAAGTGCCCTTTCTTTGGGGATGTAGAAGCTACTCTTTCTATTTTCAATTTTACTGGTAAAATGGGGTTTTACTAATTAGAGATGTAAGGGAAAATATTCTTTTTTTTTTTAACCTTTGCCAGACTTTCAGCTGTTTTCTGTTTGTTTGTTTGTTTTCTTATTTTTTCGTGGAGGACCAGGCTTTGCAGATGTTCGGTATGAAATAAAAGCCTATTCATTGCCTCTCATTCATGCTGTCTTTTCTCTCTGGCTGGGAAGGGACAGCTGGTATCAAAGACACAGAGAACCCCTCTGGCTTGCAGGTGACTCGACTCCAGGTCTGATGTGAGCTGCCCCTCTCTCCTAGGCTCTCATGTCTTCTCATGTAGAAGGCAAAGAGAAGACAGTTTGAGGAGGGTGGGGACCACTCAAGAAAGGGGGTTTAGCGAGCACTGGTTTGCAGGGGGCCTGGCTTCTGTTACTCTTTCAGGTCAGAAGGCTGGTGGCAGCTGGGGCTTCTGAAAGGTTCCAAACTGTCAGCCAGCTGTAAGGAAGCCCGCTCTTTGTTGGGGGCGGTCAAGAGGGAGATAATGCTCAAGGAGAAGTGGACGCAGGAAAATAGTGGGGAATGGAGAAACCAGAAGCAAACCTGTGTGTGAAAGAAGCCCAGCACCCGACTGGCTTTCATCTCTCCTCCTCCTCCCTCTTTCCATTGAAGGAAGAAGACCATTTGTAAACATCGAATTGGTAGCCCAAGTCACTGATTTCAAATCCAAATCTATTCTTGTAGAATGCTTGCTACTCCTGGACTCTGGCCTTTGTTTCAGGAAAGGTGACAGTTTGAAAGAGGAAGGTGTGACTTTCTTTTCTGCAGGGACTTCCAGTGTGCCCCGGGGGCCACCCTGCTTATCCGAGTCACTTGAAACCACTGTTGGGCTTTCTGTGAGTCAACTTCCCTTTGCTGTGGTGAAACACCCATGATCGACTACAGGAAGGCTAGGGAGATGGACTGGCTCAGGGGTTCCAAAGTTTTCAACAGCTGGCACTGCTGTTGAGCCAGCGATGAACTGGGAAAGTGTGGCGAAAGGGGGCTCCCCACCTCACGGCAGCCAGGAAGCTGAAAAGAGTTGGCGGCTGCTGGTCCCCCTAGCTTGCTCTGGTGAGGGCCTGCCCCCGACAGACTCCATCCCCTCAGCTGAGCCCTCAGCTTGGGACCACACCTTCAATGGATGGGCTTTTGTGGGCCACGTAACAGGATTTGAGTTAACTCTCAAACTAACATGCTAACAATTGTGGTTATCTGCTAGATGTCAGTGTGTGCCGTGCTAAGCAAAATCTCAGGGATTATCACATTCAGTCATTTACAACAGCCTTATCAAATGGGGGCTGTGCCGGTCCCTATTTACTTTATTCCCTGATCTTTATTTCCCTCAAGAGACTGAGGCCTGCGAAGAATGAAGAAGTCCCCCAAGCTACAGGACAGGGGTATTCTGATTTTGACTCAGGCAGAGTGACCTGGGAGCCTGTATGTCAAAATTCTGGCCTCCATAGAAAGGGGTGTGTGGGGGGAGGTGTGCACTTGTGTTTGTGTCTGGGCGTGTGTGGAGGCCATAGGTCAATGTTGTGTGTGTCCTGTCATTCTTTCTCTGAAGCTGGAGTTTTCTGATTCAGTAGTCTAGGTCGAGCAAGACCCTGGGATCTGCCTGTGCCGCTCTCCCCAGCACCGGGATTACAGATGCACTCTGGCACACTCAGGGTTTATGGGCCATAGTCCTCATGATGGCACTGAAAACTCTTTACCAACATCTCTGGTAGATGATTTTAACAAAGTACTTTCTCTGACATTCTGAAAAAAAAAAAATCACTCTACCAGGAAGTTGGCCCCATTCACCCATTTCATGGATGGAACTCCTGAGACCCAGCACCAAAATCAAGCCAGCATGCAAAACTGGAGTGTGACTTACTATTGCTAAATGGAGGATCCAGACAGGTTCAGACCTGCCAATTCTGTGCTGAGAGGCTCCACCCCCATCCTCACCATGTTGGGCAGGGTGAGTGGCAGGCACCTTCCATCCACAGTGGGAAAGAGAAGTAACATCCACAGTGTAATATTTTGATAAGTTGCTGATTTGTATTAAAATAATAATTACAGCAATTATTACAGACTTGAATTTCCGAGAGACCCAGCTGCTTACAGAGAGAAAAATAATGAACCGCATATTCTCTGGAATATTGCATGGAAGCCAGGCCTCGCCCTTTCCCTCCCAGTGTCCAGTGGAGGTTTGGCTGCAGGCTGACAGGCACGGGTTTTGCCAGCTGATGTTGATGTGAGTGGGATGGGGAGCAAAGGTCCCCCGTAGGAGTCACTGGTGACCAAGGAGTGTGCCATCCCAGGAATGCTGGGTTTGAATGGTGGTCCTGTCCTTCAGTCTATCTGATGGGGGTCACTTTCGATACAAACACAATGCCAGCTGGAGGGGAAAAATTGGGACCTGTCTTTTATTGTTAAATAGTTCAAAAGACACTAGCAGCTGCTAGGACCTGCTCATGGTGAAGGATCCCTCGCTGATTTGGTTTGACTGTTGTTGATTAGATTATAAGCTACTTTGATTGTGAAGATGTATTATAGTGCTAATTTTTATTTACTTTCCTTCCCAGTGCTGGGCATGGAACCTGGGGATAGATAAGGCTCAGCAAGCCCGGTACCTCCAAGCTGCCTGTTGCCTGTTCGTGGACCTTTAGCTGGCCCCTAGGTGGTGGCCTTGAGAAACAGTGCTGCTGTGAACATTATATCAGAATTTAGTGTGTGTGTGTGTGTGTGTGTGTGTGTGTGTGTGTGTGAGAGAGAGAGAGAGAGAGAGAGAGAGAGAGAGAGAGAGAGAGAGACTGAGACTGAGGAAGAGAGGGAAGGAGGGAGGGAGGAGAGAGACTGAGACAGAGAGGAAGAGAGGGAAGGAGGGAGGGAGGAGAGAAGAAGAAGAAGAAGAAGAAGAAGAAGAAGAGAGAGAGAGAGAGAGAGAGAGAGAGAGAGAGAGAGAGAGAGAGAGAATGCACAGGGCTCAGACTAGAACTTGCCAAGAGTCAATTGCCTCCTTCCTCCATGTGGGTCCCCAGGGTGGAACTCAGGCCGTCAGATGTGGTGGTATGCACCTCTATCTGCTGAGCCATCTCTCCAGATCTGCTCTGAGCATTCCTAGAAGTGTCTTTGGTGAATACACAAGCATTGATTAGATAAATATCCACAAACAAAATTGATTTACTCACTGTTCTTTTTTCTTTTCTCGCTTCCTTTTTTTTTTTTTTTTTTTTTAAAGAAATGTCTGGTTTGGAGACAAGCTTTAACTTTGAAACCTTAATTTTCACACCAAGGAGTGGAGGTTGGTGATAGGTTCCTAGGTTGAAACTCCAGGAAGCGGCTTACGTCCATAATTAGGGTTGCAAAACAGGAATCCATACAACTGAGATGCATTAGATGATTATGGTTCAGTTCCTTTAAGGCTGTTGGGAGCACCCCTGACATTAACTGCTTTGGGAAGAGATGCCATCATTTAATTTCTTATGCTGAAGTCATATGGTCCAAAAAGCTGTTATCTTTACTCAGCAAAACAGGTCTGGCAGAATTAGGCCTTCTTTTCCATCCCCATCACTCTCTGCTTTGATTGACTTCTCTTTATCCCTAGCTGTTCTGGTCCTCCTGCTGGGAAGCAGATGAGCACAGCCTCTGCCATAAGATCTCTAGCCCGCAGTGACATGTGTCATTTCACATTGAAACCCTGTGCTGAAGTGTCCCTTCGGGGACTGCATATGTTGTGGGCCGCAGAACATTAGAGCGCTGGGCCTCCATCTAAGGCCCTGCCTTCCTGCGCAATGTCAGCATTGTTTAGCGGCCCAGGATCTGCCTTGCTTTCTGAGCTCCGGTCACTTTCCATTTACTGTCCCACTTCTGCAGTCACAGCTGCTGACAGGGTTGGGACAAGGATTCCCTTCGATCCACCGTCTTTCAGGTTTGCTTGGCGCCGGCTAAACACAATGACTTCATATTCTTTCCGGGGGCTTGTTAAGGAGCCTGTCGCGTTGTCTCCAGCCAGCTCTCTCCACCAGAGTCACATCCTGGCTGTTTAAGAAGCCTGGCCTCAGGTCCTGCTGCTTGCAATGAGCAGCTTCACCTGTGCCACAAGAGGATATGCTTGCTGATGTTCTTGTTATTTTTGAAGGGGGTGAAATATGGATTTTTGTGCTGGAAGTAGACATGAAATCCCATTTCAGCCACAATCTGTTACGTCTGACTCAGTCTTGGGCAGTTTCAGTTGCAGTTTTTTTATGTGGGGTTAAGGCCCCAGAATGTGGATTCCTGTATGTGGAATAGTTAGCCTTGCAGTTTGAGTGGCCTTGCTCTCCGACCCCAGTTTCATGGTCTGTTTCCTAAACCTCAGAACCATAGTGTTTATTAGGACTCTTTATAAAGGGGTGTGTGTGTGTGTGTGTGTGTGTGTGTGTGTGTGTGTGACAGAGAGGGGGGTGAGGGAGAGAACACCATGGTACACATGTGGAAATCAGATGACAACATTCAAGAGTTCTAACTTGGGTTCTGGGAATTGAGCTCGGCTGATTGGCTTGGTGGCAAGTGCCTTCACCTGCTGGGCCATCTCGCTAGCCCTCTGACCTCTTCTTTGTCAAGACAAAGCTAAGCTGGATATGGTAGTGCATGCTTGTAATGCTAACACCTGGGTGGTGGTGGTGGGGAGAATAAAGAGTTCAAGGTCAACCTCTGCTTACATAGGGAATTTGATAAGATATAAAACAAATGAGACCGCTCTCTAGATGTTCTGAGATGCCCTCATTAGAACTGATGATTGACTTGATCTCAGAAGAAAACTGGCCTATTTCAAAGGAGGGAATCTTCTGGCCTCATTCATGGGAAAGCAAGGTGTTGGAAATTTGCTTGAGAAGGCAGTCACATAGAAATGTAAACTGATAAGATGTTTCTAGGGCTGGGGATCTGACTTAGTTGATGCAGGGCTTGCCTAACCTTCCTACATCCCTTGGTTTGATCTCTAGCTCTGCATGGCATGGCAGCACATGCATGTGATCCTAGCATTTGGAAGAGGCAGGAGGGCCAGAGGTTGAAGCTTATCCTTGGGTACATAGCTAGTTAGGGGATATCTTAATCAATTTCTGTTGTTGTGACTAAACACTATGACCAAGGCAACTTATAAATGAAAGTGTTTAATTTGGGTTTATGGTTTCAGTGGGTTAGAGTCTGTGATGGTGGATCAAAGGCATGGCTATGGTATGGCTATGGGAACAGCTAAGAACTTACATAAGTAGGAGGCAGAAAGGGCATACTGGAAATGGCAGGAGTCTTCTGAAACCTTAAAACCCACCCCCAGTGACACACCTCCTCCAACAAGGCCATGCCTCCTAATCCTTCCTAAACAGTTCCACCAACTGGAGACCAAGTATTCAAATAATATGAGCCTATGGAGCCTATGGTTCTCACTAAAACCGCCATAGAGGCCAAACTGGATAACATCAGCCCCTATTTCAAAAAAAACAAACAACAAAAAGAATCCTGTCTATATCACTCTTATATGAAAGAAGAAGTCACATGGCCCTTTCAGATGAAATGCAGTGGCAATGGGAACAGCTCACATCCCAGCCTGACAGGCGAGGCTAACACGGTATCCAGAGGTAAATGCATAGCCCATTTTCAAAGCAAGTTAGCTTTAGATATGGAACACAGAAGATGAGAGTGGTGGAGACTAGAGGCCAACGTTTACCTTTAAAACAGGTTATTGAGGATAAACTAAGACAGGAGGGAGCAAACCTGGAAGAAAAGGCAGAAATGGGTGAACCAGGGTCCAAACGAGGTAGTTTCAATTCATGAATGTCCCTCATAGCTCAGGCCACTGGAATGAAAGCTCTTTGGTGAGGTTCCTATCTCCATTTTTATTAAAAATGAGTTCCTTGTCCCAGTTTTATTAAAAATATTAGGGATTTAGGTGATTAGGAGGAGGACCTTGAGCACAGGAAGAGTTGTCTTACATGAGACCATCATGTCCCTTGAAGTCTTTACAGAATTTCTTGGGAGTCTACTATACTCATCCTCCAACAAAACCATTCTTCCTTCTGTAGTGGCTTTGAGGTCCTCAATTTCCCTGCAGAGTGACCTCACCAGCACAAACCTTTTTCCTCTTTCATCTTTGCATCAAAAGATCCTGTGTCCTATCTCCTGCTTCTGTTCTTCCTTCTGCCCCCCCATTCTTTGTCCCTTCTCTCTTTCCAGACATCGTCTCATGTAGCCCAAGTTAGCTTTGAACTCACTCTGTAGCCAAGATTGGTCTCAGACTTGCAGTCTTACAGCCTCAGCCTCCTGAGCAGCTAGGATGACAGGCCTGTGCCATCAAACCCAGCTCATCTGGGTATTTGTATTTGATAGTGGTGTTCTGCACACCCTACCCTGAAACCATCATCCTGGGTTTGGCTGCAGCATGGGTGGGAGCTTGCTACGCTCAGGTCTTGTCTTCCCATCATGGAGTAGGGCAAAGCAAACTGGGTGTACAGAGACAAGGACCTCTGGAGCTGGATCTTGTTCTGTTTCTCTGGGTTCAGTCACTGCCTGCTTGTTTCTGTAATAGATGGAGAGAGCTCTTGGTCTCCTGAGCTCTGAACAGTCTTGGCCCTCATGGTGTGCTAGGCCCTCTTCGAGTATGTCTCTTCTCCTGGACCCAACAGAGAATGTTGCCAGGGTTCATGTCACCTCTGTGTGTCATAGCTGATCCAATGGTTCTGTACACAATAAGAACTTCCTTCCCATGTCTTCCTCTGCCTGCATAACTGTAGAGTCTCCGGCCTATTATTAGGTTCCTGTGGCTATCACAGCTGCCCTTGGGCCCCTTAAAGCCATCAGTGCATCCCAGAGCTGGGGTAGTGGCACATAGTAAGTGATCAGAAATAAGTTTTCATTTCCTTTAGAAGTTACCTGAAAGATTTCATGAGGCAAGAGCTATGCACCCCTGCTTTAAGGGGCCCAAGGTGTGGCTCAATGGTGGGGCATTTGCCCAGCGTGAGCAATGCCATAGCTTCCATCCCCAGTACCATCAAAAGTGTGTGTGTGTGTGTGTGTGTGTCTGAGATTCATACATCCTCTAGAGTCAACTCTGAGACTCATACATCCTCTAGAGTCAACTCTGAAACTCATACATCCTCTAGAGTCAGCTCTTGCTATATGATCTATAAGCTCCTCGAATATACTGATTGTATCTTGAGACTATGCTCTTAGGACTTAACATGTAGAACATTGATACTGATGTTTGGGGTGATAAATAATAATAATGATGGGATGCGTATATGACTTAGTTGGTAGAGTGCTTGTCTAGCATGAATGAAGCCCTGGGTTCCAATCCTAGGAAGGTATAAACTGGATGTGGCAGCTCATGCCTGCAATCCTAGTACCTGGGGTGGAGGCAGGAGAATGAGAAAGTCAAGATCATTCTTAGCTGTGTACTGAGTTTGAGGCCAGCCTGAGCTCCATGAGATGCCATTTTAATACATGGGTGTATGGATGTATGGACAGACAGACAGACAGACAGACAGGATGATCATATTAAGCTGGCCACATGTCATGTGTTTTACACTTACTGCTTCCAACACTGTGATGTGAGTGTTGTCGAAGCTGTTGGCCAGTGTGTGGATAGAGGAAGTGATGCACAGAGAGGGGAAGTAACTCCAGCAGAGTGGCACAGCTGGTTAGGGGCAGGTTTGTACCACCCCTCTGGTGGGGGGTGGCCATGTTCTTCACATCCCCATCACTGGATGCTGAGTTCTCTCACTGAGATTTGGGACTGACTGGATTTAAGTGAACGGATGAACCTGGGCACGGAATCCTTACCTGTGCCCTCACCCTGTGATGGAGTGTCTGGTACATGTCCAGCCTGCTTAACCTTCCTCGGCAGCTCATGTTCTTAGTCTCCATCATGGAGGAATGATCACTGGGTTCCTGAAAACAGGACAAGGGAGGTGCTGTGGCTGTGGTCAGAGTTGTCACCCTGTCTGGGACCCATACTCCACCTGGCAGGCTAGTAGCCCGCTGTAGTGGGATGGAAAGTCGGAGGGGCCTGGACTCACAGTCTGGGGAGGGCCGCTTGTGCCTGGGCTTAGAAGCACTTCCCTTTGTGTGTGAAAGAAAGCACAAGTGATATTTTTATACCACGCCACAAATGTTCATCTCAGTTGGAGCACACAGTGCGACGAAGTGGGTAACGATAAGCACAAGACCTTTGAAACTAGGCTGCCTAAGTTCAAGCCCTGGCTCTGCCACTTAGCAGCTGTGTGACTGTAGAGATGCCATGCACAGGGCCTCAGCTGCTTCATCTGTAAAAAGGGAGCATGGGACCCACCTACTGCAGAGGGTTCTGTGGAGAGATAGAGTGAGCAGACACTGTATTTCACTGAAAACAGCACGTGGCCAGACATATTACATACTGTAAAGTGCTTATTATTGCTGGTAGTGATGGTTCAGGTATAAGGGGTGGGGGGTGGGGGGGTGGGGGGGAAGGTGTTTAGTAAATAATTTTTCTAAATTCTAGAATGAATTTTATGAGAGCCAAGCATTTCATTTGCATCAGAACATACTCTTTTGCCCCAGAACCATATTAAACTTGAGCTGCATCTCCCTAGGGATGGGGCCTTTGTCTTCAGGAGAGCCCCTCCCCCCAGCATCTCTGTGAGGCTTGGAGTGTGCTGGGCAGTTTTAAACATGTCATGTTGTTGATTCGTTGTCTCAGCCCCTGGCACCCAGAGCTTTGAAAGGGTCCCACTTCCGAGCCTGGCCCTGTTTTCTGAGGGTCGGGTATTAGCCTGTCTCTCCCTGGGATGAGGAAATGTTTCTGAAGACAGCCTGCCGTTTTCCCACAGAAAGCACTGACAGTTTTTGCCAAGTCTCAAGCGTCTCGACCTCGAATTCGGCAGACTGACAGTGGGTCTGGGCAGCCCTCCCAGGTCCCCCTCTTCCATAGAACTCAGTGTTTTCATGGCTTGTGTGGTTCTGTACTGCAGGACCCATCCCCAGCCCGGCATAGGGGTGCTTATTCTGAGCCCTATTTCCCATTTGGATGGCATGGAGGTTAGACACTCTGCCCCAGAGCTGGAGTGAGTCATGAAGGCTGGGGCAGGCCACGCCCAGGACATCTCCCCCGAGGGACTTACCATTTGTCCCTGAACCCTGTGCTGAGCTGGGCAGTGGATGGTGGGCTTCAGAGGTTGTAAAGAAGGTGGAAACAACACAGAGCCTCCTGGCAGAGGGAGCAGGGCTGTTGGGCAGAGTCCAGAAACCCTCTTGCTGACAGCGACAGTCTACGGGTTTGCAGAGAAGCAAGGCCGTGAATAATTCATTGATCCCACTAACTGAGTTGTGAAAAGCATTTTCGGAGAGTCCTATCTGCAGGTTCTCTGGGGAAGGAGACAGGAAGAGTAGGTGGGGATGAGGTTGCCTTCTCCTCCAGCCTAGGGCTTCTGAACACCCTCTTGTCTGGTCTGAGGAGCCAGGCTGTGGCCCCTGAGCTCAACAATGGTTTGGTTGGCCCAGCTTTGGGAACGGTGTGGGCAGCTGGGCTCTGACTGGGTTGGGCTGTTGCTACAGAGGGTTGATGAGTCTCCATGCTGGATCTCAGGTTGTGTCATTGTGAGGGACCCAGAGTCTTTAGAGGGGAGACCTTAAGAAGCTCTTGGGCCTTCTACTTCTCTGCCTGAGCAGCTGCAGAAGCTGGAGGACATGTGGGTGCTGCTTCTGGAAGCAGGCCTGACCCTTGAGATCTTGTGACTCACTGTGGCTGCTGAATGTGGCAGTCTGGGCTTCCTCTGCCCACTTTGTGACTGAACAGGCAATGCCAGCTGGTCAGCAGGTATCAAAAGCCATGATTGGACCCCTGGTGCTCCCCCTCCCCATGCTTGTGTGATGTGGATCACCTCTCTGCCTCAGAGTTCAGCCTGGATAATGGGATCCCCGTGGTCCTTCCTTGGAAAAACGGTTGTGAAGACTAACTAGGGTTCTATTGCTGATCACTTTTGTGTCCCTGTGACTCACTCCCTGAGGAAAGATTTATTTTGTGTCCCCGTTTCAGAGGGTTCTGACCATGACAGCAGATGGGTTAGATCAGGGAGGTGGGAACACGTGGTGAAGGCTGCTCATGTCATGGAGGGCAAGAGAGCAAAGGAGGAGGGGAGACGGTCCAGGATAATGCAGCCTCCAGGAGCCATGCCCAGGGACCTACTTCCTCCAGCTAGGCTTTACCTCTTGAAGGCTTCGCAACCTGAAATAGTGCCACCAGCTGAGGGCCAAGTGACAGAATCTGAGTCACGGGGGGTGGGGGGGGTGTTTTAGACTCAAACCATGGTGATATTTTCAAATACAAACACATAAATATTTTCTTATCTAAAATAAAGCTGGGGTTGGTATCTCCTGAGGTCTTTGTCACAGCTCCGTGAGGAAGGGCAGTTGAGAAGGGCTGGGTAGGGGAGACACAGACGCAAAGCAGGTGTCATGGTGGCCTGTCTAAACACAGAACCCCTCTCTGTAAGAGAGGGATCTGGGTCTTTCCATAAAGCTTTGCTTAGTGCTGCTGGAGTCACTGGAGCTACACGGCTCTTGTGTAAAATGAGGTGATGATGATAATATGTCCCCCAGTGAGCAATGGTCTTTCGTTCATAAATGATTATCAAGCCCTTATCACCTACCGGGCATTGCCTAAAGAGTATGAAATTAAAAAAGCACCTTAAAAATTACATTGTATTTAGTGTGTATGTGCTTGGGAGTAGATACACAAGTTCATATGAGCAAGCCACAGCATGTGTGTGGAGGTCAGAAGCCAACTTCAAGAGCTGGTTCTCACCTTCCATCATGTAGAACCTGGGGACTGAACTCGGGTTGTCCAGCATAGTAACAAACACCTTTCCCCTCTGATCCCTCTCACTGGCCTGAGTGTGAAATATTGTGATGAACCGGAGGTCTCTTCGTTGTAGATGTGAGACGACAAATCAGAAACAAGAAATGTTTTTACTGGATTCACAAACAAATGCTCCAGAGCAGGGTGGGCAACTTTTCCCTTGAAAGGGACGTCATCCCCAGTGGGGACACCTGGAGGAAGTAATGGGAAGTGCATGCACCCAGGACACCTGGAAGGAAGAGTGTGGTGTGAGGTGAGGCCTCAACATGCTAAATCAGAAGCAGCTTTAAGAGTGAGGCTAGGACAGTGAGGCTGGGTATGAAGCAAAGCGTGATGGGGAGTCATTGGGGGTGCACGAAGCAAGGCAGGAAAACCACAGGTTCAAGGCCAGCCTGCACTACAGAGCATCTCCTCTGGCTAATAAGTGCTTTCAGGAGTTGTGTGTGCACATGTATGTGCTTGTATGCATGTTTATGTGCATGTGCCTGTTTGTACATGTGTGTATGCATGTGTGCATGCATGCATGTGCATGCTTTTATGTATGTGTGTGCATGTGTGCACGTGGCTGTGTGTGTACAGGTGTTTGTACATGGGTTTGGAGGCTGTCATTCCTTAGATGCTGCCTGTTTTTTTTATTGAGACAGGACTCTGATTGGCCTTGAACCTGCTGGTGTAGCTATGCTGGCTGGCCAGTAAGCCTCAGGAAACTGCCTCTGCCTCCCCAGCACTGAGGGGATAGGTGCTTACTTGCTCACTCACTGGCTTTTATAACATGGATTCTTGGCATGGAACTTGGATCCTTATCCTTGCACAGCAAACCCTTAACCATCTGAGCTGTTGCCTCAGAACAAGTCTCTGGTTTTGAAGATCTTTTCCACCACTGATGTAAGTCAGCTCAGTCAGGTCTGAGTCAGCCTCCTTTGGGAGGTAAGGATACTCGTGGGGAGAGATGGAAGCAGAGAATCGTTGCTGCCCTTGGAGCTCAGGATGGGAGGTGTAGAGGCTGTGTACAGGCACAACATGGAGTTATTTAGTGGGAGTGAGTTCAAGGGTGCAGTACAGAGTAAGCACACTGGTTCAGTGACGTAAGTGACACAGGGATTAGAGAAGTGTGAAAAGCCTGGTGTACTCACAGGGTATGCACATATTAAATGATCACGCTGCCCCCACCAGTGTGTGCAGCTGTTATGTAGCAATGAAGAACTTGCTGGTGCCTGGGAAGAAGTCAGGGAGCCCAATACTCATCCTGCTGTCTCTAGCCTCAGAAGGACCCCAGGCCTTGTCTTCCTCTCTGTGAAGAGTCCCTGTTCCTCAGTTTTCTTCTCCGTGCAATTTCAAGCACAGGTTTCACTTTGTAACTTGATTTCAGCTCAGAGCACCTGCTTGGGTCTGAGGAGCAGTGAGCACAGAGAATGCTGAATTTGGAGTCCAGGCTGGGTTTGAACCTCTTTTCTGTCGTCTGATCACCCTGGGAGGTACCACTTCTCAGAGGAAGGTCTAGGTAGCATGTGGGCATGTGTTCTCTAGGAGTGACTTCACAGTCCCCCCATACTGCTCCATCTGCATTGTCCTGGAAGCTGGTCAAAATGTGGGGTGCGGCAGTTCCCAGACCTACAAAGCCAAATTGCTCCTCTGAGTGATCCTGTGGTGGGTTTCTTTTCAGGGCCTCCTGTATACCAGGCTGACCTCAAATTCCAGGTTGGAATATAGTTCAGGATTACATTCAACTTAATGGTAGGTGTGCACCACCTACACCCAGTTTATGGGGTTCTGAGGATTGAACTCTGGGCCTTGTGTACCATAGGCAAGCACTTTACCACCTTGAGCTACAGCCCCAGGCCAGCCTCTCAGGTGTTGCTTATACATGTGGACACTTAAGGGTCCCTCTATAGAGGGAGTGTTTGAGGTCCAGTGGGTTTAGTAGGGGAAACCTGCAATTCACTATTTCAGTAGTTCTGTAGAAGCACCCATGCTATTTTAATGTTTCTGGGCCTGAAACAGGGTATGGCCCCTGAAAGAGGAAGATAGCCTTTGCTTACGGAAAACAGTAGGTGGTGCAGAGTTTGGGAACTCATAGAAAGTTCAGGCTGCTGCGGAGATCACAACTCAGGTGTCCTGACTTCCGGCATTCCAGCCTCCCACCGGAGAGGGTGCCAGGAGGATAAGAGCAGCTATTTATTAACCCCTACCTGAGCTAGGTGTCGCTTTGCGTTCTGGCTGTTTGGTAGACTTGAATCACCAGAGTCATTCCATGTAAAAGGGCGATGGCTATGTCCATTTTATTTAGGAGGAAACCAAGGCATAGAAAGGCTGACTCAGCATTGCCCTGTGAGGATGTGGCAGAGCTGGGATTCCAAAAAGACAGACTGCTCTCACCAAACTACATAATACCACCTTATCCGCCATGCAACTCTCTTTGATGTGCTCCGTCTAGACGGCAAGGAGTCCAGGGCCCCTCTGGTACATGTCTACTGATGAGGTGACCTGAGCATACTAGTCAGAAAGTATGACCCAAATGCTGAAATTCACGGTGCAGGTTTATAATCTTAGCCTTGGGAAGGTTGAGGCAGGAGGACTGGTCAGCATGGGCTACATAAACAAGTTTCAGTATCCATGTGAGACATGAGAGCCGATGTGGCTTTGTTAGGAGAGTGCTTGCCAGGCATGGATGAAGCCCTGGGTTCAACCCCCAACACCATGTAAACTGGGCATGATGTCCCATGCCTGTGACCTAGCACTCAAGAGGTGGAAGCAGGAGGACAAGCATTCAGGGTCATCCTCAGCAGCCTGAGCTGAGCTACATGAAGCCATGTCTTCTTTAAAAATATAAAAAAGTGATGATAAAATTGGCCAAGTTCTGTGAATTTATTATTTGGAAATAATGGCATGGCACTTTTTGTTTGTTTGGTTAGTTGGTTTTTTTGAGACAGGGTTTCTCTGTGTAGCTTTGGCACCTTTCCTGGAATTCACTTTGTAGCCCAAGCTGGCCTCGAACTCACAGAGATCCACCGGCCTCTGCCTCCTGAGTGCTGGGATTAAAGGCATGTGCCACCACTGCCTGGCCACACTTGTTTTTTTGTTTGTTTGTTTTTAAGATGAGGAGTGCCTGGTTTTACCATTGGCCTTCACTTTTCTTATTTAAGTGAATTCTGCTTCTTGGTTCAGACTCGAATACACAGCAGTGTTAGCATGGCTCAGGTCTGTCTGACCAGAAAGAGCCTGTTCCTATGTTCCCTTTTCAGGAGACATTCCTGGAAATCTGCTCCATTGAGTCCCTGTGTCCAGGTGATTTTAGATTGTGTGCAGTTAACAGTAAAATCTCACCAGCATATTGATCTTCCAGAGGACCCTAGTTCTGTTCCCAGTACCCACATTGGTTGGCCCACAACCACCTTTAACTCCATCTCAGGGAATCCAGTGCCCTCTTCTGGCCTCTGAAGGCACCTGTGCGCGCGCGCGTGCACACACACACACACACACACACACACACACTTAATAAAAATAAATCTTTAATATAAAATACAATTGTAGATGGAAGTTTTCGTGTGTCCTGCCCAGTCCCTCAGCTGCTTGGTCCCAAGTAAATACACAGAGGCTTATATTAATTATAATCTGTATGGCCTGTGGCTCATTTTTCTTGCTAGATAGCTCTTTCATCTTAAATTAACCCATTTCTATTCATCTATATGTTGCCACATGGCCGTGGCATTACTGGTGTGCTGGCATCTTGTTGCTCTTTGGGTGACAGGCTGGCATCTCTTCTTCTGGCCCGTCTCTTGTCTGTATCTCTGCTTGGATTTCCCACCTGCCTCTAAGCTGCCTTGCCATAGGCCAAAGCAGTTTATTTCTTAACCAATGGAAACAATAGATATTTACAGTGTACAGAAAGACATCCATAGCATAAAATGTTGTATAAAATCAGCTTCAGGTGAGAAGCATTAATGAGTGAGTTCTGCTTGGACTTGTATATGTCATTATGTGTGTTCAAATATTCTGAAATTGTACACAAAATCTCAAATCTGAGATACTTTCTAATGCCTGGAATGAACACTAAAAGGGACAAATACAATAACATAGTAAAGTACATTTACATATTACATGATACTGTACAATGTGTAACTAGTATAATAACAACTTCACACCAGCAATGGCAATGTCATAGGCACCTGCCAGGCCCATGTTCAGTCCTGTGTTTAAATTAGCTGTTTCAACCCATGAAGTAACTATGGTCTTAGTCCATTTCAGAGGCATTTCAGATCCCTGCCCAAGGTCCATGAGTAAACTGCAACTCTGCATACCCAGGCCTTGAGCAGTGAGTCTTGTCACTTCCTGTAGAGCAAATCCCCCACATGCTGATCTTGGTGTCGTTTTGTAGAGGCTGAGGCCCATAGAATGACTCATTTTGTGGGGTCATTGGCCTTTGTGTTTTCTTCTGTCCTTGGAGGAACTAAGGATAAAGAGGAGATGAAGGGGTGTGGAGGGGATGGAGGAGCAGGAAGAGCTGCAAAGATTCATGGGAAGGTACTGCAATCTTCCCAGCACTCTCTGGGATGACATCTGCCTCCTCCCAAATAGTAGGTGAACACATCAACTCCCTAGGAATCCAGAACAAAGGAGCACATATGTGCCAATGGATCCACCTACAGAGGGTGGGGTGCCCCCAGCTTAAACTGTCTTCAAAGGGAGCAAAAGTAGTCCTTCCTTCCCCTTCTGTCTGTGGCTGCCAGCTCCCAGCCATCACAGTTTGACAACAGCAACCCCACTCAGTTCTCCTGAAAGATGTAAACATGTGCACACATGTGTACATGTGTTCTTCAGCCAGGCTAGCTTATGACGAACCTGCTTAAAGATCATGAAGTTGAAGATTGTGTGAGAAGGTCAGAGCTGGAGCTCTGGTAGGGTACTTGCCTAGCATGCACAAGGCCCCAGAGTTCCATCACCAGGATTGCAAAAATTATGATACTAAGCTGTACATATTCAGTAATTCAGTAGAACATAGACTTCCAAGTTTGGATTTCAATCTGGTTGGTGAAATACAGTCTGTCCTTCATCTGGACTCGGGCCAGTGACAGAAACCTCAGCCATAGTGTCATCCAACCTAGAGGTCAAGAGGAGCAACAGCCCATAGCCAGCGCTCTGCAGTGCCCTACGCCAGTTACCAGGTGGGTTTGGTATACTCCACATCCTTTCTGATTAAGATGTTTTCAAGTTAGGATGGTTTATGGGATGTAAAATTTCACAGTATCTGTGTGTGTTTGTGTACACATATGTGCCTGTGCATCTAGTGTATTTATTCTTCATAGAAATTACCTCAAGGAATTGTAGAAGCTGAGAAGTTCCCTGAGCTTCATTCAGCAGTCTGGAGACTAAGGAGAGTAAATGTTTTATTTTAGTCTGAGAATCCACAGCCTGGAACAGGAGGAGCCAACTCTAGGCCAAAGACAGGGAAGGGAGTCAGTCCATACTTGGGGAACTGGGCAGCCAGAGTCAGCTAACCTGCTGTCCGAGGTCTTTCACTGATTGGGAGAGACCCACCCTTTTTAGGCATGGCAGGCTACTTCACTTAATCAAATGAATAAACATTTCCTGACTTTATGATAATATTATCCATAAACACCCTTATGGACACACCCAGAATCATGTTTAACCAAAGATCTGGGCACCTGTTACCCAGTTAGCACAGAATTAAATGGCTCAGCGTGGGCAGGCAAAGCGGACTTCCAAACTT
Organism: Peromyscus leucopus; assembly: GCF_004664715.2. NCBI lineage: Eukaryota > Metazoa > Chordata > Mammalia > Rodentia > Cricetidae > Peromyscus > Peromyscus leucopus. Next base: position 87,292,326 of record NC_051063.1, on the reverse strand, counting down.
TGGATATTTAATCTGCACAGTTCATTTTTGGATCATGTGTAGAGGGCTATGGCAGAAGGCTGGCTCTTTATCCTTCCTTTTTGATATGATCCTATCTTTATCCACAGCCATTATCTGCCACTTACTATAGCAAGGGAGTTCCTGAGGGAAGGCTTAATCTCATTCATTATCTATTTTTGCCACTGCTACTTAGAGCACTTGATACAGAAGAACAAGAAGAAATAAGAACTCCTAGAGGAAATTTGAATGAAGACAGGACTTTTAAGGAACTGAAACAAAGTAATGGCAAAAACAAAAATAATAACAAAAACACCTTCAAACGCTGCTCTCCGGGCTGCCTGAGTAACTTGTGACTTAGATGAGGCAATAGGGAAAGGGGTAGGCCGTGGTGAGAACAGACACTGCCATAGTAGAAGGAAGCCAAAGGGCTCACCTTCATCTGCGAGCATTGACGACTCTGCCTGTGGGCAATACTATCTCCATTTTGGAAGCAGAAAAAGCAATGGGCAGAGCAAGTGACTAATACAACACCAACCAGTATGCAAGCCTTGAACTTGGATATGAACCCAAGTAGCCAGATTCCAGAGCTCAGTTCTACGCTACACATCGCGGGACCTATGATGGCATACACTAATGCCTAGGGCTGCTTAATCTGGCTTCTGTGTTGCCATTACCTGGGCCATAATCACAGTCACTTTGAGCATTCTGTGCAAGGGGGACATGGTATCCCATGGGGAATCTTCTGGTGGGATAAAAGAAAGACTGTCCACCATATCTTTTATTACCACCATGAGTGGAAAAAAAAGTGGTTGTGGAAATGTTCAGGGATGTTCATGTGGAGAGCAGCTGGTAGAGGGCTATGCTGATAGACTTGGGGTCCGTTCACAGTGCCTGAATCTCACTATCTCACTTCTGGAATAATTCTAGAATAGCATCTCTCTCTCTCTCTCTCTCTCTCTCTCTCTCTCTCTCTCTCTCTCTCTCTCTCTCTCTCTCTCTCCTCTCCCCTCTCCTTTCCTCCCCTCCTCTCCTCCTTCCCCCTTTCTAGAACATAGACCTGTTTAAATCTCTCTCTTCATTTCTCTCACTCCTTTTCTCTTTCCCTCCTATTTCTTTTTCTTCTTTTCTTCCCTTCTATGTCTTTCCCTCTCTTCCTCTATCTGTCCCTCCCCCTCTTTCCCTCCCTCTCTCTCCCTTCCCCTCTCCCTTTCTCTTCTCTGCCCTCTCTTCCTCCTCTGTCCCTCCTTCCCTCCCTTCTCCCCCGCCCCACTCCTCCCCATTCTTCTGTTCTCTTCCCCATTTTGCAGTGCTGGGAACCCAGGGTCTCTGCTTGCTAGGCAGCTGCTCTGCCCCTGAGCCACACACCCACCTCACTAGGCTTCTTTGAGCATTGAATGGAGCCTCAGCCCTCTTCTCCTGCACAGCTGAAGGGCATTCCATTACTCACATTGGTCTCATCCATTTTTTTCTGAAAATTTCCTTACCTTCCTCTGGTAATTTGACTTCAAGGGCCCTGCTAGTGAATATGGGTGCACCCCGCCTCCCCAAGCCAGCTCACCATGGCTGCCACTACTCAAGCCCCTTTGCTGAAGATGCTAGGAGGCTGATTTGGCCTCCAGGAAATGCTGGTAAAAGTCTGGACGTCAGGGGAGGGAATTCTGCTGGATTCTCACAACTTGGCAGATTTATATTTCCACATTTCGGAAAGATTCTCCTGCCTCCAAGAATAACTTTCTAGAAACGGTAGACGGGGACCGGCCTTTGAAGCATCCTCTTTGCTGAGCATGCTCTCTCCCCATTAGAAAGAGGCAGGAGCCTGCTTGGGCTGGTGATGTGTCTTGGGGCACTGCTCCAAGAGGGATGTGGTGCCGCCTTGCAATGTGGATACCAGCACAGGCCAAGTACATGTTGTAGGTGACATCCCTCCACATGAGACAGTTTCCTGGCACAGCTCCAAAAACATTTGGATGATAAAGATCTCCTGTCCCCAGATGCCTTCTGGTTTCTGCGGAGCCAAATACAATTGTAGGCGAAGGACTCTGGATTTGGAAAGCGGGTTTCTGTGGCCACATGTGGGAGATTTGCCCCAGGGGAATACTATCCAAGTGAGAAGCAGGCTGCTAGCTCCCCACACTGGCCCAGATGGCTCCAGAGCTCTCTCGCCTGTGTCTAAGATGTTAGGATTTTGGCAAGCATGATTTTCCCCCTGCCTTGGCTTAATCTTCGATGCTCTTTGTGGAAAATGTTACAAGTGTAACCTGACCACTGAAACCCATGGGAAGATGGCCTGAGGGCAGAGTTTGCTTCCTCTCAATTTTCCTGTCTGTAAAATGGGTCTTGTATTTTGCCCATACAAAAGGATTTAATGAGCAGGTGCACAGAGACCATTCAGCTCGGGTCCCCCTTCAGGGAGCAGGTAAAATCAGCCATTTCTACTGTTGTTGTCAAGGTTCTTCCTGCACGGCTTCTTGGACCGTGCTCTGTGTTTTACAAAGTGAACAGAATGAGGCTTCATTCCTCCTGCTCTAACCCGAGATGTGTGACTCCCTGTCTTCCGTGTTGTGAGCTTAATAGACATGTGAGTTTTCGTGACGAACACCAGGTGTTGCTGAACTGAAATTGCATTTCTGAGCTGCTCCCCAGTTCTCTGTGCATCTCATTACCTGTGGCGCACAGAGGCCACATCCTCGCTCTCAGGTTGTTTGAAACTCATTGCCTTCTGCACTCCTATCCCCCACTCCAGGAAACCTCCACCCTGGGGTCCATTTCTGCTTTTCATTTTCATAGAGTGACCTCATTATTCATTCACAGCTTAGAAGCTGAATGTGATCACAGTAGTTTTAAGTAACAAGACCAAACCCAATTTTAGTGAACACTGGCACCATCCCTACTGTGTGCTGTGAGGCTCAGCATTGGTGGTGTCAATCAGAGCTCCAGGAAAACTGGGGTGGGGTGGGGTGTCAGGGTGGCTGGTGTAGTGGCTATGAGGCTCCAGAACAGTGGTTCTCAACCTATGGTTATAAAGTAGCAATGAAAGTAAGTTTATGGTTGGGGTCATCACAATATGAGGAACTATATTAAAGGGCACACCATTAGGAAGGTTGAGACCACTATTCTAACGGCAAACCGTCTTAAGATTCAGTTCCCTCCACCTCTTCCCTGCCTCTGTGGCTTTGGGCCGGTCACTTCACCTCTCTGAGCCTCTGGCACCTTATCTCTGAGATGAGGAAGATGTGTGCACCATCTGCATGCCTTCAGGAGGAAGTGAACGAAACCATCTATGTTTTCTACCCTTTGTAGCCGATCAGTTGATAGCTGAGCATCTGTCCTCAGTTGCTCACTGGTGGATGATAGGGAGGAAAGTCACAAAAGAATCATCAGAGGCCTGAGCCCTGGAGAAACTGTTGGCATCTGTGTGTAGGCAGGAGAACACACAGAGAGCTGTGTGTGTGTGTGTGTGTGTGTGTGTGTAGAAGCAAGAAGACAACCTCAGCTCTCGTGTCTCGAGCATTGTTTACCCATTTTAATCAGGACTTACTGGTCAGGAAATGCCAATGGGCTGGCTAGGCTGGCTGGCTAGTGAGTCCCAGGAACCCCCTCTCTGCCTCCGCAGTGCTGGCATTTCAAGCACACACCACTATACCTGGCTTTTTTTTTTTTCTTTTTCCATGTGGGTTCTGGGGATTTAACTCAGATCCCCATGCTGAGCCATGTCCCCCAGCCTACCAGTGGTATTTTAGCATACTGAATCTTCTTTCGCCAGCTGTTGTATCTCAGCACAGAGTAGGAGGAAGAGGTTTTGTAAGATGCTCCATAGGACGGGTTGGATGTACCAGTAAAGAGTCTGAGATTTGTTTTCCTCCTCCAAGGCCTTTACCTCCCCAGTCTCCGAGGCCAAACTTAGATGTAACCAAAACCACAGCCGCCTTCAGACAGGGATGGAGCCTGAAATAGCTCCGAGGGCCCTGTCACACGGGCGTCTAGGTTTACAGCAGCTGCCTCTGCCTTCTGAAGAACTCCCTTGTGTGGTAGGAGACAGCGATGAGGCCCTGAAGCACAGGGTTGGAGAAGGGGCTTTGCTTTGGCAAAAGAAGGGTTCAGAGCAGAGGGTAGTCCCTCCACCTCACCTTGGGTGCAGGGCTTGGCCCGTGTCAGCCATTTCTCTTGCAGCTCTGCCCTCTCTGGAGTCATCTGTGTGAAGTCTGTGATTGGACCATTTCATGGGCGTCTCCTGGACAGATCCCAGGAGGCTAGGAAGCATCCTCCCTCAGCTGGATGCTACTTCCACATGGCGCAACCTTGCCTTGTTCACTTGGCATCTGCCAACTGTGCTCTAATGCCTATACGGCCATGCTGAGAGGGGATGACCAGCCAAGATGGATAGGTAGGTGTGCCATGACTGTGCAGCCAAGCACCACTGAGCACCTACTTTGTGCGGCAGAAGGCCTCTCATATCCCTGCCTTTTATCTTCATTAATGACCATGCATCTATAGTATATAGTCAGGGTGGCTAAAGTCTATTTTTTTAAAAAAAAATTGAGGGCAAGGCAGTATGAGGACCCTAGTTCACTTTCAGAACCCACGTAAAAAGGTAAGATGTGCTTGTAATCCCAGCCCTGAGGAGGAGGAGACAGGAGGCTCTCTGGTGGACACACACACACACACACACACACACACACACACACCATGCACGCACGCACACGCACACATGTAAAGAAAGCTGGGCCCTTAAATTAAAGGAAATACAGACTCACTTTTCTTTATGAGTTTTCCATTCTCACATTTTGAGGAGTCCCCATCCCTCCTTGTCCCATACTTAAGGGTTAAAGTGAAGTACTTCACTGTGTACAGACTTCCTTGGCTGTTGCCAGGAAGAAGGAGAATTTGGGAATGGATGTGGAGTGAGGTGGTTCCTGGAAAGATCCATGTGTGGGGTGTGGGTATGCTGTGGTGTCTCCTTGGAGTCTGGGGCGTGCCTCAGTGTGAGACGAGCCTAGCATAATGCTTCCTGAGACATTGGTGACATTGATAGCTTTCAGACAATCTTCAAAAGTCAGTGGTGGGAAAAGGACATGGTTTTTGATTCAGAATGGGTCACCCCAGGGCTGTCCACTCAGATAAAGCCCTGGTTTAGTAAACCCCAAACACAGTGAAGCGGACACAGTAATGGGATTTATGCAGTACTCAGTTAAGGGCAAACCCAGCCCCATAAACGCACGTCCAGGATTCAATCTGCCAAATGAAACGTTAAAGGCGCCAAATGGATTTCTGGAAGGGATCAAAGCTAAGACATAGTTTGCTTGCCCATGATAAGCTCATCCAGCACTCCAGTGGGAAAGACCAGCAAGAGAGAAGAGGGAAGAAACAGAGTTCAGACTGTGGGGGACTCTGTAGTGTCTCAGATATTTTTCCTTTTTAATCAAAGGGGAGAAGGAGATGAGCAGGTCTATGTATGAGGCTGGTATTCCTTATCAGATACTTTGGGGCTGCAAAAGAGACACCATAGGTCAGAAGAGCCTCAGTTTGGCAGTCTTGTGGGCTTGTTTTCTGGCCCAGCACTCAGATGACTAAAGCCATTACAGGCCGTGTGTGTGTGTGTGCGTGTGTGTGTGGTGTGTGTGTGTGTGTGTGTGTGTGTGTGTGTGTGAAGATGTTAAAGAGAAGATCCATAGTAGAGAGTGAGTTTCCTTCTAGATCATACTTCCTAGCCTTACCTCTGGACGTTTTAATGATTTTTTTCCCACTAGCTGAAGCCAGGGCTTTTCCATGGAAGATGTGTGGTAATGAAGCAGTTTGGAGCTCTGTCCTCCAGGATTTCATTTTCTTGTGCACCTATCAGAATTGTTTCTGCAGTAACCACAGATTCACTTTTCAGGGTGACAGCGGGCTTCCATCTTGAGTGTGCCTGTGAGGTAGGTCAAGGGTAGATGACGGGCGTAGTGAACATGACCCTAGTGTGGCAGAGTTCTATTTTCTTTTCACCAGTGCAGCCCGTGCCTCTGGAGCCTCACTCCTGCTTCATGAGCCTCATGCCTGGCTCCATCTAGGGTCCGGCCTCTCAAGCTGGAGGGCTGCGGTTGGGTTGGAGTTTGAGGTGCTGTGCCTCAGAACACCGTGTGCTCTGACAACAGATGAATTCAGTATCCACCATCAAAAGGCCAAGGCATTTGTCTGAGGCAGTCTCAATGTGGAATAGCCAATGTGTCTTTCACTGTGTTATAACTGGTAAATTTGTAGGATTACTAACTAGTGTAGTGAACTTTGAAAAAGAGTGAGACCATAGGACCTAGCCACCCTTCCTTCCTCCCTCCTCCCTCCCTCCCTCTCTTTCCTTCATTCCTTTCCTCCTTCCATTTCAGTGTGGGGATTGAACTCAGGGCCTCGCACATGCTAGGCAAGTGTTCTATCACTGAGCTACAGCCCCAGCCCATAACCTTTTATTGAATTAAAAAAATCTGCTGATGAATGAGTTATATTCTGTGAAATTTATACAGTTTATGTCTCAGCCAATGGTAGTGAACTCACAGAGCTGAGCATCCATCACCAAAAGCTAGTTTCAGGATGTTTTCACCAGCCTGGTGAGATTTCTTATGCCTATCTGAATTGTTACCTTTGGCGTCAAGTTCCAGTCTAGGCGTGTTGCCACCACTTGGCTTCATCACTGACCGTATCTCACAGGTTATGTTCATGTCCCTCAGTGGCTGATGACTTGTAGCTATGTTTTAGCTACTGTAAGTCATGCTACTGTGAATGGTGGCCTTCATGTCTACATCTGTGTTTTCACCTCTCTTCAGTAGAATCTGGGAAGTGGAACTGGAGGTCACATGGCAAATTTACGTTTAATTTACTTTAAAAAAAAAAATCATTGAACTGTTTTCCAGAGTTGGTTTCATCATTCAACAAATATCGGTCCCTGAGTGGAGCTGTCGTTTCTGATTTTACTGTAAAGCAAGAGAAGGAGAGACTGAGTGGGAGCTGCTGCATGTGAAGGCTAAAAACTGTCACCTTCGGGTCTGCCCAGCATCTTCACAGCACACGGGGAGGGTTCAGCTCTGCTCTCACAGAATCTTCTCTGACACAAGTCAGCACTTCTGGACCCCAGAGTGATCCAGGGCCATCCTTCCTGCTGCCTCTCCTAAGCTGGGACTGCCAGCAGTGGTCCCCAGCAATACAGAAGCTTCACTTTCATAGAAGATACTTAGTTCCACACTTGCTAACCTGGCATTTATCTGGTGATAAGGTGTAGTATCCATGGCCCACCTTTGAATGTATTCGTTTACCTGCATTGGTCGCTATGGGCTGTTGTAACAGCAGCCAGAAGATGCGCAGTAGTGCTTCAGAGCTGCTGGGCACTCTGCATTTGATAACGACAGTTAGTTTTATCCTTGATCAACAGTGGCATGGCATCCTTTCTGGACAATGGGCTGAAATTGCATAACTCTTCCTGGGTGATGAGAAAATACATTACTTTCCTAGATCGAGTTCTGCTAAGTGCTTCTTAACTTGGATTTTAGTAGGTTTAGATGAAGTAGATCTCCTTCTCCTCCTTCTTTCTTTTTGGAAGGGAGGGGTGTTCTCCTTTGCTTCTTAAAACACAGTATATAGAGTTGCAGTGTCAGCCTGGGAACTTGCTAGCACTTCTGACTCTCAGGCCCCACCCGAGACCTTCCCAGCCAAAGTCTGTGGTCATAAAAACTCTGGGTGGTACACACACTTTCCACAGTGTGGTGAGTATTGCTCACAAAGTCAAGGGTCAGCAAAATGTGACCCCAGCGCCACATGTAGACAGCTCTTTGCTTCTTCCAATAAAGTTTTATTGGGACACAGCCAGGCTCATTCAGTAAGTGTTATCTGTGGCTACATGGCATTGTACCTGCAGGGTTGAAGAGCCTTCTCAGGGCCCACAGAGTCTGAAAGTTAATCCTGATCGTCAGTGTGATGGGATTTATAATCACCATGGAAACAACACTCTGAGTGCGTCTGTTAGGGACTTTCTATATTGGGGTAACTAATGAGAAAAGATTTACCCCAAATGTGGCTGGCAGTGTGAGCAGCTACCCATGCTCCTCATTCCCTGCATCCTGACTGTGTGCAGTGTGAGCGGCCGCCCACGCTCCTCATTCCCTGCGTCCTGACTGTGTGCAGTGTGAGCCGCTGCCCACACTCCTCATTCCCTGTGTCCTGACTGTGTGCAGTGTGAGCCACTGCCCACACTCCTCATTCCCTGCGTCCTGACTGTGTGCAATGTGAGCGGCTGCCCACACTCCTCATTCCCTGTGTCCTGACTGTGTGAGCCGCTGCACACGCTCCTCATTCCCTGTGTCCTGACTGTGTGCAGTGTGAGCGGCTGCCCACGCTCCTCATTCCCTGTGTCCTGACTGTGTGCAGTGTGAGCCGCTGCCCACACTCCTCATTCCCTGTGTCCTGACTGTGTGAGCCGCTGCACACGCTCCTCATTCCCTGTGTCCTGACTGTGTGCAGTGTGAGCCGCTGCCCACACTCCTCATTCCCTGTGTCCTGACTGTGTGCAGTGTGAGCGGCTGCCCACGCTCCTCATTCCCTGTGTCCTGACTGTGTGCAGTGTGAGCGGCTGCCCACGCTCCTCATTCCCTGTGTCCTGACTGTGTGCAGTGTGAGCCGCTGCCCACACTCCTCATTCCCTGCGTCCTGACTGTGTGCAGTGTGAGCGACTGCCCACGCTCCTGCTGCCTGGCTTCCCCACCACATCACCTCACCGTGAACCAGAGCAGACCCTTTCTACCTTGACTTGCTGTTGTCAGTGGTTAGACCACAGCCACTGGAGGAGCAGTGGGCACAGAGCCAAGCTATTCTTACCAGATCTCATACCCAAACCTGCCCACTGCTTCTCTGGAGTAAACTCTGCTCTGTTTACTGTTATATTTTTATAATTTGTTAAGTTTTTTTTTTTTTACTTAATTTTCCCATTTTGCATTTATTACATACACAGTGTTATTCTAAATCTTTTCCTCATTATTGTTTCCTAAATGATAGAGGATAGTGGCTGTTTTCACAGTATTTGCAAGATATTGAGTAGGATAAGTAACCTATAGATGAGCACAAGAATAGGAGAGGGTGTATGTAAATTATATACAGATAGAACACTGTTTTATGTAAGGGATCAGTGCCTTGTAGATAATAAAGGAGGGCAGATATCTCTCTCCTACTCCATCCCACCCTCCCCCTCTGTGTGTGTGTGTGTGTGTGTGTGTGTGTGTGTGTATGGAGGGTCATAACAGAGAGACATGGACAGATGTGCAAACATAAATTTGTTAACAGAATTGGCTTACGTAATTACAGAGGCTAAAGAAGTCTCAGAGAATCTGCCACCTGCTAGCTAGAGACCCAGGAAGGCTTGGTCATGAGCGCCAGTCTCGGTCCAAAGGTTTGAGAGCCAGGAGCGATGATGATGTCAACCCTGCCCTTGGGACTGGAGAAAACTGTGTGCTCCAGCTTTATTGGTGAGGCAGTAAAAGGCAAGCTCCTCCTTCCTTTCTCCTCTGTCAGTCTCAAGGAATTGAATGACACTCACTTCATTAGAGAAGTTCATGCCCTTTACCCAGTCCATGGATTTGAGTATGACTAGTATCACAGACACACCCAGAAATTATATTTAACCTGGGTGTCCCATACCCCAGTCAAATGGACACCCAGGGTTCACCATCACAGCACCCACTGTTTTTGAGTGTGTGTGTATATGTGGTGTAAACACACGTGTGTGCGTGTGTATGTGTTTGGAAGGGGGGGGTACACAGCAAACACTAACCACGGAGTTATCTTCCCACCCTTGCCCACAAAGCACCTGTTTTTGTTTTTGTTTGCGGAGGGGGGGGGGCGGCACTGCAATGTAGCATACCTGGCTCTGCAGCACAGTTCTAGAAGGAGGAAACCCAAGGGATGTGAACTCTCCTACAAAGGCCAGAGGCAATCTTGGTACCAGTCTAGGCCTTCTATATTGTTTGAGACAGGGTCTCAAGCACACTGCTGTGTATGCCAGACTTGCTGGCCCCAAACTTCCTGCACCCCCTTGTCTCTGCCTCACATTTCACAGTAGGAGTGCAGCTGGGCTTCGTTCATCTGGCTTTCCATGCTTATGAGGTCCAGCCTCAGGTCAGCATGCAGCAGGCAAGAGCTTTACCCACAGAGCCATCTCCTTGACTCTCGTTTTAATTTCTTCAGCAAAGCAAGAGACTTAAGTCTGCTTGTGCAGAGGAGTTTTCAAAGAGGAGTTTGGAATCCCTCTAGTTAAGGATCGACCGTGGTCGAACCTTACATCTTAAGGTAATTAATTTCTCTGCAGCAGATGACACGTTTGTCCTGTCTGGATACAGGTTTGGATGGCCCAGGGCTATTGGGGTTTTTAGGCCACAGGCCACTCAGGGAAGCTTTGCAGCTCCTGCTCCCTGGATCAGTGCTGGCGGGAACTGCAGCCTGTGACCCTGCAGGTAGCTGATTGAGTCTGAGTATGGCCTCCCCACCCAGCAGGACTGGTGTGAGGCACATTTGCTGTAATTCCTCCCCTCCTCCCCTCTGGAAGATGGTTTAATCAGAAGGCCTTCGGAAACAAAAAAATAAAGAGAAAGGACGAAGAGGGAGACCTAGTTTGGTGAGGCCAGCAGAAAGCTGCCACTCTTCCAAGATGTCCTTGAAGGCTCTGGGCAGAGGAGGGGGAGGGGATGAAGGGGTGAGGGGGTGATTAGATGGGAATGCAGATGGATCAGAAGCCCAGATCCTCTATGATGCTTTTAGCACCTTTTGAGAGATCAAAGGACATGCGAGGAACATAATTATGACTCTAGTTAATGATGGGTTTGCAATTAGTGCTGTGGTCATTTGTAGAGCATCTGCTGTGAGTTGGGTCTGGGCCAAGCCCTGCCCATCTCTGAATTCTCACAGCATCCGCATCTCCAGCTCCATTTCACAGTGGAGCTGTTTGAGGTTCCAAGGCTTAAGTCGGTGGGAATCAAACAGCTAGGAAGCAACAGAGTCAGGTTCGTGTTGGACTTCCGAGGGTGCGCCTTGTAGTTCAGGCTGCTCTTGGTGCCCCACGAAGAATGACTTCTGTGGGTGGAAAGTAAGAACGGGGTTCTAGGGCAACTTTGAAACCTGAGCGATTGTTTCCCCACCTGTACCTTAGGTGCTAGATAGGTGAAGATTCTAAAAATGTATTTACATATTTAAAAATTGTGTTTAAACAGTTAAAAAGTGTATTAATTATGCAGGGTGGGGGAGGGGCTTAGTTAGTTACCTCAGTCAGGGAAGTTCTTATTGCATAAACACAAGGGCCGCAGTTTGATCCCCAGCACCCAAGAGAAAAGCTAAGAGATCTCACCAGGGCTTGCTGGCTGGCCGGCTGAGACTCATAGGTGAGCCCCAGGTCTCAATGAGAGCACAAGTCTCAAATGGTGCTTCAGGAGCAACACTAAGATTGTCCTCTGCCTTCCACATGTATGTGCACACACACATGTACCTGCAAACACATGTGCGTGCACATACATAATGTATTGATCGCATCTAAACTAAGTCGCTGTAACTGGACTATTAAACATGATTTTAAAATGAACTAATAGTCCCTTCCCCAACATAAATGTGAGTTTCTTTTAAGTAAAAACAGTGGTCTGGGTGAGATACAGTATGGGCTGCTGGCTCAGCAAGTCTGGAAGCATCTTCCTGAGCAATTGGGTTAGCTTGGAGTGCAGTATTGGGGTGGGAGTAATGCAGAGGAAAGGTAGAAGTTGGGGTGCTGGCCTGGAGGCCAGAGGTTGGTATTAGGTGTCCTTCTCAATTGCTTTCTGAATGAAAAAAAGAAAAAGAAATAAAAAAGGAAAGGACATGACTGTTCTTAGGCATGGTGGAGGAGAAAGTTTGTTATAGATACGTGGGAGAGCATAGCCAGAGGCAGGGACATCTGGGAAGTCCACAGTGAGCATGGCTAGACTGAGCTGGGGCATGTGAGGAGAGAGGGGGAGGGAGAAGAGAGGAGAAATGGCCTGGGCCAAGAGACCAAGAGAGTAAAGGGTAGACGAAAGGACCAGGTAACCAAAATGGTTGGATTATATAGGGAAGGGGATCTGGGGGAAGGACAGCCCAGCCTCTGGGCTGGAGAAGTTTAGGGTAGGGGGTGGGGTGTGCCAGCCATACCCTGTAACAGGTAGGGACTGAAGGATGCTGGGAGAACCTGGTGGCCAGGTCCACTTTGATATGGTAATGGACACCTCAGTCATTTGTCTCAGATTTGAGATCTAACACTTTCCACCTTATTTTCTGAAACAGGGTCCTCACCGAACTACAGGTTCATTAATTCAGTGAGACCAGCTGGCCAGCAAGTCCCAGGGGTCAACCTTCTCTGCCTCCCTAGTGCTGGGGTTGTTACCCACTGAGCCATCTTGTCAGACAGTGCACCCAGCTTTCTGCATGGGTGCTGGGGAGTAGTGTTCCCACTTAGGTCCTTATGATTGCACAGTAGGTACTTTACTGACTGAGCCTGTCAACACCTTCTTCATGGACAGACTCCATTGATTTTCATAGCCTTTCTTGAATACTAAAGAAGCCCCTACGGTAGCCTCTGAGGTTTAAACATCTTGCCTCCTCAGACGACCTTGCTTTATTTCTTCTGCCCAAACCAAGCTGGCTTTTTCTTTGTCTCCCAAATTCTTCAAGCTTCACGTGCCCCATGGCCTTTGCACCAGCTGCACTATCTACACCATGCAGATACCGGCATGGGTAGCCCCTTCTTATCATTCTGTTCGTCACCTCAAATTTACCTTCTGAGTGTGGCCTTCTTCCTTGTTCCCTACAGTCGGCCAAAGACAACAATAGACATCAGTGTGTAGCTGTGTGTCCATAGAACTGTGTACAAAGGCATGAGGTGGGCGAAGTTGACCTGTAGTCTTCCAGCTCCTGCCTCTGGTTGCCTGGTTGCTGTAAGGTTTCTCTCCATCCGAAACAGTCTTTGCTGCACACAACCCTGTCTCCTTGGCTATACAACAGAAGCCCCATGCAGACAGGAACTCAGTTTTCCTTGGTGTGTGGTGTGGACTCCTCAGTGCCTCGTGAACAGTGTGTGCTTCCTACCTGTTTACTGTATGACTGGAGGTGGCCAAGACCACTGTGCTTGTTCTCTGCCTCCTGCAGAGCACTGAAAACAGAGTTCAAGGCCAAGGGCCCAGGGAAAGCTGGGATCAGGCTACAGGACAACCTGGGAAGTCAGCCCAGGGAAGAAGCAGCGGAGCATCGTCACCATTAAGTCTTCCCAAGTCAGAGTGCTGCCTGGAGGGTGACTGTGGTGTCTGAGCTTTGTGTGCTCTGGGAGGGATGGAGCAACATGCCCAGCCACAACCACTGGATGAATGAAGCACAGTTGCTAAGAGCTGTGGGTGGGCCCTGTGGGATCAGTTTCCTGTGAATAATGAACAAAGAGTCTTTCATGAAATAGGGACTGGAGAACTGTCCCCAGGAACTTGGGGAGTCTACACCCAACTTCCAGGCCTTGATCGTAGCCTAATGAGGTTGGAGCCACATTCAAGGTAGAAACCAGCACCATACAGAGCCATGGGAGAGAGAAGCAGACAGTGTTCTGCACCTACTGTGTACTGGGTGGTGAGTGTCCTTGACCTCTGTGTGAGTGAGAGGGAGGCGCACCCATGTGCTACATTCTCTCACTCTCTTTTCTTCATCTTCCTGTTACCCACCAGTGGCAGCCTTTTAATTTAAATCTACTTGGTTTTTACTTAGTCTCAGACTAAGCTATGACATCCAGAAAAATGACATTAATGAAGCCCATTTTCTCCTAATGCATATCAATGTTTAAATGAGTAACTATTGAAAAAATGTATAAGGGTTTGTTCATGAACCGCCTGCCTCTGACTCCTAAGTGCTGGATTTCAGATGTGCACTACCACATCCAGACAGCTTATTTGTTTCATGTTTGGGCCCATCAGCGTGTGGATATAACGAGCCATTATGAGAATGGGACCTGAGTCAAAGCGTGAAGATCATCTGTGCTCTTCTGACACGTAGCCTGTAGATAATGTTATGCAACGATTTCTGGGCACTGATGTTTTGACTGCAACGCATTCCTGGAGGTCATGTGTGGGATTTTTAGAAATCACGTCATCATGCAAATAGTTATTCTATAAAGCCTGAGTTTTGGAATTTTAGGTTGTGGGTTTTCCATGTGTCTTTTGTTTAATGTAGAGTTGTCTTCGACAGGATGATGGAAGGACTCTGCTGGGAGGTTCCTCTTGGCTCCTGTTGCTGGCCAGCTTCTGAGCCAAGCCTCTTCTGAGATGGCCTCTGCATCCTCCAGTCTGGTGCCTTCTATTGACACCTCCTTTCTTTCTGTTGAATCTTCTTTTCTTTCTGCTGGAGTTCCTCACACCTTGATGACCTCAGGGAGTGATGCTTCTTTTGTGGTAGCTGGTGTCTAACAGGCTGGAAAGTGGAAATTTCTAGAAACTTCAGGGTTACTAAAGAATCATCCATCATAAGATCAAACTGGATTCTAAGAGTAGGGAAAATATACCCATTTCTTAATAGTATGTAGGAATAAGGTCCTATTGAAGAGGAAGATGTGGATGGAGATACAGTTGCTGATTTTCTTCAGGAAAAAAAATAGCCAGTCTGACTAGAGATTTTTGTCCCCCAGGATCTACAATGGCGACTCTTCTACCATGGATTTCCAGCCTCTCTGCTGTGGGTTTTGTGTTGTTCCCCAGAGATCCACACATTAGAATGGGCTTGACTCTCTGTGTTTTAATACCAGGAGGTGGGACGAGGCAGGGCTAGTGGAAACCCCTGAGGTTGATGGAAGGAACGGAGGTGGTTCTTGTGAGATGTCTGGTTCTTTTTCATGTGGAGGTTGTTATAAAATATAATATAAAATATTATAAAATAAGATGCTTTCAGTACCTTGAACCCCCAGAGCTGTGAGATAAATAAACTTTTTCTTCATAAAGTTACTCAGCCTCGGGTGTTTTATTATTGTGACAGAATAATAGTCCCATAAAAAATGTAATGGGAGGATTTTGGAGGAATTTGGAGGGGAGAGAATGGGGGAATGGATTTAATCAAAATGTATGCATGTTTGAAATTGTGAAACATGGAGAGGGAAGAGGGAGATAAGAGAGGGAGAACAAGGCGGGACAGCTAACACTGAGGGCCATCTGAGGGATCATATGGAAATCTACTGTTGTAGACGCTTGTTAAAGTACATCCATACATGAAAGAAATCCAAATGCAGTCACCAAATAATGGGGGGGATAGTGCCCCAACTAGATATCTCTCATCACCAAGTAAAATCTCAAGTGCCATGACTGGGTTACATCTAGTTGAGTCATGGGCCAAATGGGGCCCCATAGCAACCTGTAAACAATGTGGGCTGTTGCCAAGGCTATTGGTTGCTCTCCACAAACTAATGGTTAGGCCCTATTGCTGAAGACAGCACTTACATATCTTGTTGAACACAGAGAAGTCTGGGCTGTTGCCTAACTAGAGTCTTCACCCCTACTAGTATTCATGGTACCAGAAGGTACTCTGAATGCCACCAGAGAAGAAAACTAAACACCAACACAGCTACAAACCCTTTGACCTGCAATGGTGACCAGTCTCCGTGATACATTGCTGCAGTAGTGGCACAAAAGTTGGGAAGTAACCAACCACTGTCTGATTGGATTTAAAGCCCAATCCACAAGCTGGAACCCATGCTGGACACTGCCCCAGTGGCCATGAACCTTATGCTGGATAGGTCTTGGACCTAGGGGAAAACCAATACTATTTTTCTGCTAAAGCAAGACAGTAATAAAAGGTCTCCCAATGATAGTCTACTATACCCATAGATCACTGTGTTGCTCAACCTCATCAGAGAAACTTCCTCTTGTAGTAGAGGGGGACTAATACAGAGACCCACACCTGGATGATGTGCAGGCAGTAAGAGACTTTGGAGCACACAGTCACAAATGGGATGTCTTCATCAAACCCTCCCCTCAGAGCCCAGAGAGCTCTATAGAAGAAAAGGCAGAGATGGAAAGATTATAAAAATCAGATGGATGGATGACATCAAGGAATCTGTATTTTCCAGATACAACAGGCCAATACACATATGAACTCTAAAGAGACTGGTAGCCTGCACAGGGTCTACACAGATTCAAGTCAAACAGGGTCCCAGCACTTTGAGGGATAGTGAACATGAGTCCCCATCGCTCACCATAAAGGTATCTCCTTGCAAAGGAAAATTTAGTTTTCTCCAATGGAGTGTCACTGAGGATGTTACCACATACTTAAGGGCAGGCCCCATGCCCAGTAATAGATGGTCAACACAAAGGAAACTCAATGGTATTTTTATAGACTTTGTGTCACACAATGTTTTGTTTGGACATTTTACATCTTATTGGTCTTTTTTCTTATATATTATGGCTTCTGATTTTGTGTTGTTATGTGTTTTGTGTATGTGTATGTTTCTTGTACTTTCCCTTTTTTAAAAAAAAAATTCAGTCTCGTTTGCTTTTTTGGTTCATCTGTTTGCTTGTTTGCCAAAGAGAAAATGAAAGGAGGCTTGGAGTTGAGTGAGTCGGGAGGCAGGGAAGATCTTGGAGGAGTTGGGAGAGGGGAAACTATGATCAGATTATATGGTATGTAAAAAAATATATTTAGAAGAAGAAATTGTGACACATGAAAAGCTATGATGAGAGACACAGCCCAGGTGTTCTGTTAAAGTCAGAATACACTGCCTGTGTGCTCTTCATGGACTCCTGGTGTTTGATGGGATTGTGAAGTCGAAGCAGTGCATAGGCTGGCCTCGCGGTGTGGGGGAGGGGCGGGATGCATGCATTGAAGTGGTACAAGGACAGCTGCCTGCTGTCTGTTCCAGAAGTTCTCCTACAGGGGCCAGAGCTGAGGGACTCTGGCTAGGGCCAGCTCTCCTCCCACCCTCAGCTTTGCATACGCGAAGACAGATTCAGCTGTTGAAGTAGAGACCAATCCATGCAGTAAATTGATGTTTTGGGGTTGACATTTGCTTCTCTGCCAAGTTCGCAGCTCTTAACTGGGCTCTAGCTGCCCTTTCAAAACACAGCACAGTGAGAAGCAAGCACGAGTGGTCTGTGGGGCCATCCCACCCTGCACTAGAACGCTAGAACATCTGAATAATTAGCCAAGCACATTTCTCTGGATGGTGCTTAACTCTACAAAGAACGGTCAAAAGATGTGTCAGGTTAGCGGTAATGAAAGGTCAGTACTGCGCACGCTGGGAGGTTTTCAGAGGAAGATGACCTCTGTGGCAGTGTGGTTTCTGAACTCCAGCTGTGACCACACTTCTTTAGCCTTGCATTTGCATGTCTGTTGATCTGTCCCATTCTGGGATTGTTCACAGATTAAAAGACGAAACATGCCTTGCTTTTGAATTGCTCAGTGTGTTGAGCAGGTTTTTCTGCATTGAGCCCTTATCAGTACTAATAGTAAGCATAGTATATTTCTGTAGCTAACCATTTGACATTAGAGGGCTCAGGGGTAGATGGCTTCCCAAGAAGCAAGGAAGGAAGGGAGAAAGGAAGAAAGAGAGGAAGGAGGGAGGAAATTACATTATCTATACTGCTGTAGCTAATTTGAAAAGTTAAGTGTATAAAGTCTGTAATTATTTGAAAATGCAAAGCTAAAAATTTTAACCATATGATTCTGGCATAACAAAAAATTAGGTACAAACTGTAATTTGGATTTGTGCATGTCTTATGTTCACCTGGCTTTAGTACTTTATAAAATTTGAAGTTTGATCCTACAAAGCCAAAACAGCAAGCTGTGGAACAGTATTTTGTTGCTTTGAATAAACTTGGCGCATGACTGAGCCTCTTGTTGAATGGGCTAGTACTAAGGACTGGACCATGTGCATGGTGCAGCAGGTCTGGGTGGGGAAATGCTCAGTGAACTACTTCTGTGGCCCTAGAATTCTTTGGAGCATTCTTCCCATAAATTGTCCAAAGCTTTTCACACTTAAAGGGAGCAGGCTCCTCTCCCTCAGTTTTCAAAATTGTACTTATTTTCAAGAGCTGGAGAGAAGCTCGGTGATTAAGAGCAATGGTTGGTCTTTCAGAGGACATAGGTTCAATTCCCAGCACCCACATGGTAGCTTACAATTATCTATATAACTCCAGTTCTGGGAAATCTGATGTCCTCTTCTGGCCTCTGTGGATGGGCACTAAATGCATGTGGTACATGGACATATATGCAGGCAGAACATTTATATACATAGAATTAAAAAGTGCACTTATTTATTTATTTGTGTGGGTATCTGGTCTATGTGTTAGGAGGGCCTGTGTGTACAGGTCATAGGACAACTTGTAAGAGTTAGTTTTCTTCTTTTACCACTGGGGCTTAGGGGGATGGAGCTTGGGTCTTCAGTCTTGATGGCAGGCGTCCACACCAACTTAGTGTTTCTGCTACCCTCCCCCACGTCAACTTTCAATACAAAGAATAGGGTCACTGAGTTAAATTTTTCCTTACATAACTTTCTGTTCATTTTTTACCATAACTTTTCCTTATAGCATTTATACTGAATCCATTCAGCCATGCTAAAGCAGGCTGTTTGATGCTGTTTAAAACAGAGCATGCTATGGCCAAGGCCTGATGACACACACCAGTAGGTTTCGGGCAGCTGAGGCAAGTTCCAAGCTCTGCCTGGGCTCCAGAGTGAGTTTGAGGCCAGCTTGGGCAGCTTAGTGAGACCCTGTCTCAAAAATAAACAGTTAAGAGGTCTTGGGCTGTCGATCGGTGGTATCATGCTTGCCTAGCTGCACAGGGCCCTAGGCTCACACTACCACAGACAGGAAAAGTGAAGCAGGGGCCACTGAGAGTCACTCAACCTAATCTCTGTCTGTTTTACTGGGGCCTCAGCTAGCATGTTCACTCCAGAATTTAAGGTCCATTGTATGATGTTTGCTGCAGGGATGGGTGAATCTAGCCCGATGTCAGTTTTTGTTAATAAAGTTTTATTAGAGTGCCCACTCCCATCCATTTACCTATGGCAGCCTTCCCTTTACCATGGCACATTTACAACACGGACCCTGCACCACAGTGGGGGCCTCCCCACACCAGGGCAGATGCCTTCTTGACTGTGTATTCCTGTCTGCAGACTCACTAAGCTTCACCCTGTCATAATGAGAGAGACCAAGCCACTTAATCTTCCATTGTGACAGGCTAGAAACAGAGTGAGTCATTTCTTAGGATGTGTGTTGAGACTTCCTGTGGGTACTGAGTGAATCGAGGTTGGGGCAGAGAAGGCAAGGTGTTCATAACAGGAGCCACCCTTGGGTCTGCCCTCATGCCTGGGTCTTCATTTTTACAAGGGTTTGAGTGACAGCACCCGGAGGAGTGTTGTTCTCCGTTACCATAGAAACGGGAAGTCAACACTCCAGGCGGGGCCCCTGGGGAAGCACCAAGTTCTGCGCGAGGCGGAAGATGGTAGTAACATTGTTGCTGTAGATACACCTTGTCTCTGTCTGGTGCGCCTTGTCTGAGAGAGCAAGCCTCACTGGGTCTGGCAGGGTGCTGCTCCATGGAGCTAGCTTCTGACATGGCAGACGGCAGCTGGCAGGGAGACCCCAATGAGGGGACCACTGACTGTCCATCAGAGTCCCAGATGAACTTCGATGTTTTCAGTGCCCTTTGCTTCCTCTTCTTCACCTCACCTCAAAAATGCTGGTCTCAAAGACAGGCTTTTATCCTCCCCAGTCCTTGATGTTAGATTGGCAGTTAAGTCTCCATGGTCCTTAATCTGTTTATATGGATTTTATTCCAGTTTCCGCCTGTAGAGTAGGGAATGTGGTTGAATTCAGGCAGGGGCAAAAAAAAAAAAAAAAAAAAAAAAAAAAAAAAAAAATGGGTTCTGGAATCCTTGGTATGCATGTGAGGAGTTTGTGTGAAAGCCTACATGTATATTTGTGGAGCGTGTGTGTGTGTGTGTGTGTGTGTGTGTGTGTGTGTGTAGAGAGAGAGAGAGAGAGAGAGAGAGGGAGGGAGGGAGGAGAGAGAGAGAGAGAGAGAGAGAGAGAGAGAGAGAGAGAGAGAGAGATAGTGTGTATTTGTAAAGCATGCATATGTTTACCTGGTCTACCCCACAGGGACCTGAAGATTGTATCTTGCTTCCTCTATACCCCACCAGTGTTATACACGTAACCTCTCATGTGAAGGATGCCCTTGAACTTGGGCTTTTGGGTGGCCTTGAGAAGGTATATTCTCCCTCCGCAATGTAGGCCCTCAAATCCAGCAGCTGTGAGGAGTAACTCAGAGGAGTTTTGGATTCCTTTTCACGTGTGCCCTGAAAGTCAAGGTGATCGAAGCTGGCCCGCTGTTGCCATCGGCCAGTTAAGAGTACAGCCTGCTGCAGCAGGGAGCTCACCATCCCATTGCATGGCCCATTCAGAGAGTCTGAGTGGACCTTTAAAAATAACGTGCCGAAGGTAGGGGGATGCCCTTCTCATTGATCTTCCGCCTGTCAGCGGCGTGGTGACTGAGTCAGTAGCTGAATTAGATATGCCCATCAGTCTTCAGGATGAACCTCTGCTCTCTTAGGGGACTTCAAGGCCCTGGAGGTTCTGTTTCGGCTGTGTCCTGAGCTTCCGGCTACCTCATAAATCCAGGTTGGCGTTTGATCACGCTCATGGGATGAGCCCAGTGCATCTACCTCAGTTGTGCCTGACTTGGAAACTCCAGGAAAGCAGTGGCCCTCAGAACTAATGCCAACGAAGTGGCATTTCCATCTGTTGGCTGGAAGTCAGTTCTCAGGGCTTCCACGATGGCTCAGTCAGTAAAGCGTTTGCCATGCAAGTCGTTGTCTTAGCTAGGTTTTTATTGCTGTGATAAATAAACACCATGACCCAAAGAAACTTGGGGAGGAAAGGATTTATTAGCTCACAGTGAGTTCCCTAATACACCCCATCACTGGCTGAAGTCGGAGCATGGACTCAAACAAAGCAGGAACCTGGAGGCAGAAACTGAAACAGGCCGTGAAGTAATGCTGCCTACAGGCTTGCTCCATTTGCTTGCTTGGACACACCAGCACTGCCAGCCCAGGAGTGGCACTGCCCACAATAGGCTGAACCCTTCCACACCAATGATCAGTTAAGAAAACTCACCACAGGCTAGCCCACAGTCCACCCTAATGGACACACTTTCTCAATTACAGTTCCCTCTCTTCAGATGAATTTAGAATCTGTCAAGCTGACAAACAAGCAAACAGCAACCAGGACACATGAGGACCTGAGTTCACAGTTGAGGTTGACTTCCGGCTTCCATGTGCATTCATACACACACGCATATGTACTTACATGAACACACACACAAACGTAAGTATATACAGACACATAAACCAGATACAAACAGATGTACACAGACACTTTTTTTTTTTAGTTTGGGTTTCTATTGCTATGATAAACACCATGGCCAAAAGCAACTTGTGGATGAAAGGATTTGAAATAGCTCTCAGTTCCTGATCACAGTCCTTCATGAATGGAAGACAGGACAAGAAATCAGAGTAGGAGCCCAGAGGCCAGAATAGAAGCAGAGGTCATGGAACATCGGTGCTTACGGGCTTTCTCCTCTTGGCTTCCTGGGCCTGCTTCTGTAGATACACCTCAGGGCCATCTGCCCAGGAGTGGCCTCACCCACAGTATGCTGGACCCTCCTATGTCAATCATTACTGAAGATAATTT
Organism: Peromyscus leucopus; assembly: GCF_004664715.2. Lineage (NCBI taxonomy): Eukaryota > Metazoa > Chordata > Mammalia > Rodentia > Cricetidae > Peromyscus > Peromyscus leucopus. The sequence goes on along the minus strand of NC_051063.1, from coordinate 87,270,610 downwards.
GCAATAGATTGCCACAAGCCAATCTGATGGGGACAGTTTCTCAATCAAGATTTCCTCTGCCTAAATGACTCTAGCTTGTGTCAGATTGACATAAAACTAGCCAGCCAGCCAACACACACACACACACACACACACACACACACACACACACACACACACGCATGTGCACACACAAACATACAGAAATATATACATATATACAAACATACAGATAGGCACACACTGCAAACTCACACAGACCCACACATGTACATACACAGACACACCCACAAATAAATACAGATACAGTGGTTTTTGTTCATTTGCCATTGTGAGGCTTCATTATCATGGTCAAGGCACTTCTTCAAAAAAATCAAAAACAAAACAAAAAACCCCTCCATCAGCCTCCTATTTACTAAGCGACACCACAGGGATGCCATCTAAGCAGGGTTTTCATGGCTGGGCATTTCAAACAGCCCAAGGTGATCACACCAGCCTTCCTTGGCGAGAAAAACAATATAATTCAATTTAGAGATAACGTAATTAATTAGGAAGCAAATTGCATTAAGTAGCTCTTTATTTGATGGCACTCTATCAAGAACGTAGCAGCACAGGGGCTGCCACGCCGTTCTTTTCGGAGCTACTCACTAGCGCTAATAGCAGCAACTCATATTTCTGTGCCAACTTGATGCTCAGGGTCCATGTTCGGGGCTTGGTCATGACTGATCTTCCATGAACTTCCCAGCATGCCTGTGACATAGGCCTGTGACACATGACACAGCGTCTACAGGTCCATGTTGAATAGGTGACCTTAGGTGCTTCACTCCCTAAGGGCATGGTTTAGATTCAGGCATGCGGGCTTCAGGCTCTGCCTCTTTACTGGAGAGGAGGCACTGCCCTTTCTTGATAGAGCTTGGTGTCAGTCTCTGGAAAGGGCACAGCCAAACTTTTAACTTCGTGAAATGATGATGATAGCTATGAAGTTTACACTCAAGAACTGTGTGGTCCTGTTACAAAACAAAAACAAACTCCTTTGTGGCAAGCAAGATGACTCGGTGAAGGGTCACAGCACTCACTTTAAAAGAAAGTGTGGTCTCGTGCCTGCCTGTAAGTGCTGTTGTTGCAGAGAGAGACAGGAGCATCGCTGGAGCTTGCTGGCTGCCAGCCTAGCTCCAGGTCCAGTGACAGACCCTGTCTCAAGGGAATAAGGTAGAGAGCGATAGGGCCGGACATCCTCCCCTGGCTCCACTGCACACACCTCACATACACTGGGGCTCAAGTCTTTGTTTCTGTGTGGCGCTGTGAGCTCAGGATCGACAGTGACAGGGGCCATATCGGCTGGTCTCCTGATGGGTGACTCATTAGCTTCTGTAGTAAAACTCAGAGCATAATGCTGTTTCTTACAAAGACCCTACAGGTGACCAGGAGCTCCTGGGGACATTCCTTCTCCGCCTGGGCTGGGTAGCATGAGTCTCCTGTCTGCAGTTTACTTTACACAATTCCTTTCTTTTCTTTGTGGTATGGTCTCACGTTGCTCAGCATACCCTTACACTCGATAGGAATTGAGGATGACTTTGAACTTCTGATCCTCCTGCCTCCACCTCCCAAGTGTTGGATTATAGGCACACTGCAGCATTGTACCCAATGTATGATGTGCTGGGAATGGAATCTAGGGTGCTGTGCATGCCAGGCAAACACTCTTCCAGCCGAGCCACACCACCAGCCCCAGCCTCTTTCCGGAGAAACTGTTATAAGCAGTTGAATCAGTGCGGTACGGTGGACATTCCTTCTCAAATGTTCTGTCCTCCACCTTGTCTGTTAATAGACTAAGCTAGGATGGTGGCTATGGTTCAGAAGTCAATACCACACACACCACTGCTAATGTGCTATGTAGGGGGCGACCTTGAGGGACCCCCAAGCTGAATCAAACCCAAGCTACTGGGTCTTACAATTCTTTGGTCACATGTATGCAATCTGGTTCCAGTCTTGCCTTCTAGTGGCTTGCCTCTTTCAAACCCCCTTCTTTTCTGCTTTCCAGTAAAGTCCAAAATAGAATTAAATTGCAAGTTGATGTTGACCCATGACTCTTTCTAGCCCGGAAGGAGTTGACTTTGGCACCCTTCGATGGCTCTGGGCTCTTTCTGTTCGCTTTTAGAAGGCGGCTGTGAGGAAAGTCTTTGTAATTTGTGTCTCTTTTCTCTGACTAAGGCTTTCTGCACTTCTGATAGGTGTCATTGTGGGCAGATGCCTTGGCCTGGTTTCTGAAGCCCAATTTGGTTCTCCCTGCTGTCTAAATCGGGTGTCTGAACTTCGAACAGGCCAAGGAAAGCTACAGGAAGCCTTCTTATTCTGCTAGCAACTGAAAGCATATCACACTCGATACTGTGGTCTTGGCCAGTGGGCTTGGAATAACCTCGGGGAGTTTTTCAGGTGGGGGCTGCACATTTGAGTAACTGGTTAGCAAATACACGTGAGCTCTTAAGAACATGCAGCAGGAAACCTGAGCACTGTGCATCTGAACCAGGAGGAAGCTGATCCAGGGCTTAGAACTCCAGAGATCACAACAGCATTGTGTCTGGGGCTCTGGGTGGAATAATCCCTTGAGAGTCTGGAATATCTTTATGTACTCCAGTCCATGAGAGCTTACTGAGTACATACCACTGGGGTTAGTAGGCACAAGGGTGTGTGTGTGGGGTGGTGGAAATGGGACAGTGGTTGATACTGGGTGCCTTGCTGCCCACCTTATTTTTTGAGACAGAGTCTCTCTCTAAACCTGGTATTCATGCTTTCAGCTAGATTGGCTGGGCAGTGAATCCAGGGGTCTTCTTGTCTCTGCTCCTCTATGCCTAGGATGATAGGCACAGGCTACTCTATGAAGCTTTTCACATGAGTACTGGGTATCAAACCCAGGTCCTCAAGCTTGCAGGGCAAGCATTTTCCTCACTGAATCATCTCCCTCGCCTCAGGCGGTCATAGTAAAACCAAGATCTCATTGGCTCCTTAAAAGAAAGCTGTGCTATCCCCAGTTCAGGGAACAGGAGACTGAAGCAATTGCTCAGGACACACGAGATCAGAAAGGGACAGAGAGGAAACAGACCTGAGTTTCATGCACCTCCCAGACGCTCACTCAGTCTGCAGTGACCTGAGGGTGTTAAAATGAGGAAAGGAGGAAGAGGAAGAGGAGAAGGGGGAAGAAAAGGAGAAGGGAAACGAGGAGAGGAAAGGACGGAGATTTCAGAAGTCTCCTCAGAAAGTCCTCATGGTAGGTGTGGCCAGATGGTCTGTGATATCTCCTTTCCCTTCCCTGCTTCATCTGAATACCCAGGCGATGCCCAGAGCCTTCTGAGCACATAGAAGGATGCATAACATGGATGGACATTGGATGGATATGGAGACAAAAAGATGACATGGATAAACCATCTCACTATTGTCCTGAGGGGCTTGTGGTCCCTCCTGACCCTTCACCCTGCAGATGAGCTGCCAGGAATTTGAGTATCTGCCTCTGCCTTCCCAGATGAGCAGAGCTCTCTAGATCCTGGCTGCCTTCTCAAACCTGCATTTCCTCATTTCTGCTGCTCCCAGGTTTCTTAGGTCCCAGTGATATTTGGGCAGAGAGTGATAGAGATCACCTCGGTCTCTGCAGGTCCCCCAGGGGAACTTGGCAACTCCTAGATACTTCATAGGAACTCTGGCATAGTCCTCATAGAGGCACAGAGAGGGCAGGCGATGTTCTCTGGCTCACACAGCCACAAGTGACCTCAAGAGTCATGGAGAGTTTGAGGACCCTGAGGGTGCTGCTAGAGGGTAGAGACGGTTTCACTTGCTGCTTTATACTCATGGGTGCCAGCAATACCCACAGCACATAGCAGATGCATAGTAAATGTTTGGTGGCTATGTGCTGAATTCACAAATAGAAGCTGTCTTCCTGTGACCATGTCCCCACGTACGGCTATGGTTACAGGTACAAAGATGGCAGAGATGTGGAGCAGCAGTTTCTATTACTTTATTTCTGGCTTGTGATATGCCCTAGGGCTCCAAATCTGGCCTCCGTTGGCTTCACGCCCAGCCCTCAGCCACTATAGACGACAAGGAGCCTGCTTGTTCTGGTCTAGCCTGGGTATCTCCTGGCTCCTAGGCCCCACTGTGAATGGGTGCCTTTGAGAAATTGCATCAGATGTCTTGGCTGCCCACCGCAGCTGAGGCCCTCAGAGGAAGATTCCAGAAGCCATTTTGGCGGCTGTCTTCCTGAATTCCGTCTCCCCAGGGCTCCCAGTGGGTGAGAACAAGGGCTAGCTGTGACAGAGCCCTGTGCCTCTGGGTGGGGTGTGTGGCGGATGGAAAGTCAGCCGCCCTGGCCCTGGGGCTTGCTTTATAAAGTGGCTTCTGAAGTCCTTCTGCCACTGGGCCTTGGCAGCCACATGGAAACCCCAGAACTGAGGGAGCCTTGTGTCTGCTGGGAGGAAGATGTGAAAATGAGGGCTGGAGCAGACACAGGGCTCTGATGCCAGGAGAAACAGGCACGGTGTTGTGCGCAGGAGGCCGAGCTGACAAGAACCACATTCAGTACCTGGCAGGACTTTGCTCCATGCTGTGGCAGCCTCCTTAGCACAGGGCAACATTGATCTTAGAGGTATCAGTGGTGTGTAGAGGGGGCCCAGAAGCTGTCTGCTTGGCTGGAGGGAGTCTGTGCCCTGACTGTCCAATCTGAGCCCTGCATGTTGCTATCTCTGAGGCTTCTTTGGTACTGTGTATGAGTGGGAGCCCCCAGAAGTGTGCAGAGGGAGGGGAGGCTTGTCTGAAGATGGGCACAGAGGCACGGATGTGTGCATTTATACCTCTCTCCCTTTCTGAGACAGGCATCTCATGTAGCTGAAGTTAGCTTCAAACCCTCCATGTTGACCTTCTGATCCCCATGCACTGTTCATCTCTCTAAGTGGGAATTACAGAGTTACACCATCATGCCAGGTCTCTGTGGTGTGGGGGATCGAATCCAGAGCTTTGTGCTTGCTAGGCAGGCACTCTACCGACTGGTCCACAATCCTAACTGTGCCCTTTTGTAGCTCTTGGCTGCCTTGGCATGGCTGTATGGGCTGGATGTAATATGTGTGCATGCTCCCATATGCCAGAGTGTGTGCTAAGGGTGTTCCTGAGATGGGCAGCCTGCCCAGATTTCAAGCATAACTTCCTCAGCTGACCACCATGTAACCTTGAAGGAGCAGCCTGGCTGCAGCTGGCCTTGATTTTTCTCCCCTGTGGAGTGGGTGAGCACACACAGGACAGGGCTGGAGTTTTTACTAAGGCAGTGCCTGGTCCTGGGTGAGCGAGAGATTCCTGTCTATTGCTGCAGCTGCTCTGATGCTATGCTGTGTGTGCACACCCCAGAAGTGAGCAAACAAGAAGCTCCCTGTCATGTCATGTTGATAGCCATGACAAGAAGTGTGACATCTTTCCCTCTTTCCTTCTGAGTGAAAGCTCCGCCATGGTTTGCTCTGATGTGAGGAAAGCAGCAGCCGGAGAACCTTTGGTTTCTGAAGGGTCTGCCCAGCTGGTCCACTCCCCAGTTCCAGGGTAGGATAGCAGTGTCTGTCCTTCCCTAAGTCCCCTGTGTCTCTTTTGTTTCGTGCATGTTTGACATGCTATCTGAGCCACCATCCACCTCCAACACACACATACACAAGTAGAAACACATACATGCTCACACATGTACACACACATAAACACATATACTTACTATATACAAGTACAGGTATAATCATACACACACAAGCACACACACATATATACAAGTACACATATAATTACATTCCATATCAAAATCACATGTATACACATATGCATACATAGAAGAACATGCATACTCACAGACATGCAAACATACAGCATACCTATACATGTAGAGATGTACATGGATACATATATATATATATATATATATATATATATATATATATGCATACACAGATGCAGGAACATGCAGGAAAACACATGCACACACACATGCACACGTACATGCACGCACACTTTATAAGATGCTCCAGATTGTATCTGAGGACAAAGAGCTATCTCATGAAACCCCAGCAGTGCTCAGCACATGGGCAGCATCTGTCGTAGCTTGTCACCTTTAGATCTCTTTTGTCCTGAAGTTCTCCCTCTTAGAGCCTGGTGGTGGCCACTCTGTCTTTCCACGGGAGGCACCTGTTGCATGCTGGGAGACTGGCTCAAGATGGCATTCATCAGCCCCTCCAGTGTGGTGTTAGGGCTGAGCTGCACGGTGCCCTCTCTCGGGCCTCCTCTGTGTATCCTACCCCACAGACCACACAGCTCCATGTGTTCACTTCTCTACATAGGAATGACGTGTTCTAGCAATATCACCCCCGATATGCTCAAGTCAGAAGCCCTTTTCTTCCCTTTGATTTTGTATTTCCACACGTTGAATCATCCAGTAAAGCGTCATAATGAAACTCACTGTCTTGTATGACAATTTTAGCAATCAATCATGGAAAAAACAAAAACATCCTCCATGATCGATCATTCTAACCCAGCTGCAGCTTCCACACCTTTATGGTCTTCCTGTGTTCCCCTATATCCTTTGCTTGAAAAAGGTTTACACTTTGTAAACACTTTAAAAACAAAAACATTTCTGGAGGTTGTACATACCTCTGGTGGTACACACTTGTAATCCCAGAACTGGGGAGGCAGAGGCAGAGGAATCCTGAGTTCAAGGACATCTTGGGCTATATAAAGAAAGCTCTGTTCTCAATGAACAAACCCCCACTCCAAACAAAAAAAAAATAAATAAATAAATAAAAAAGAAAGAAAAGAAAAAAGAAAACTGCACACCTCAAGCCTATATAGGAGTCATTTTCACTGCTGCATATTTTATTGAGTTCCTGTCCCTCAATTAACATCTTAGTTCCCCAATTATGAACATTAAGATTTCTGTTGCTACAGTAAAGAAATAATGCTGTAACTATCTTTGAACACAAGGCCTTTTAAGTGTATTTTCTCAGTGTGTTGCTGCCTCAGTGTTTTCAAGCCTGATATAAAAGATTCAGCCTTGTTAAGGCACTTGATGTAATAATGAAACCCCAGGACCACAGTAATAACTCTCATAGCGGCTAACCCTTCGTGGACCAGCCAGGCAGCCACTCACTTTCCCCAGTGCTTGCTAGAGAGTCTCATAGTTATTCCTCCAATCCCTAGAGATGAGATGTTCCGAGTTGTATGTTACAGATGGAGGGCTGGAAACAAAGAGTGGTTGAGGAACTGGATGAGAACACAAGGAAGAGATGTTAATGGAAGCAGTTGAAAGTTATAGTCCCAGATAGGCGCCTGTGCTGGCTGGTTTTATGTGTCAACTTGACACAAGCTAGAGTCATCAGAGAGGAAGGAGCCTCAGTAGAGGGAATGCCTCCATGACATTAAGCTGTAAGTCATTTTCTCAATTAGTGATCAATAGCAGAGGGCCTGGCTCATGGTAGCTGGTGTCATCCCTGGGCTGGTGGTCCTGGATTCTGTAAGAAAGCAGACTGAGCAAGCCATGAAGAGCAAGCCAGTAAGCAGCATCCCTCTGTGGCCTCTGCATCAGCTCCTGACTCCAGGATCCTCCCCTGTTTGAGTTCCTGTCCTGACTTGCTTTGGTGATGAACAGCAATGTGGAAGTGTAAGTCAAATAAACCCTTTTCTCCCCAACTTGTTATTGGTCATGTTGTTTTGTTGCAGCGATAGAAACCAGAACTAAGACAAATTGGTACCAGTGTAGTGGGTTATTGCTCTGACAGACCTGACCACATTTTGGGGAGGATTGTGGAAGGACTTTGGAACTTTTGGCTAGAAGAGCCATTGGGTATTGAGGGCTCAGTGGGATGTTCTGTGGGAGTTTAGAAGATAATGTTGAGAGCAGTGCAGAGATGGAGGCTTGGCTTGTGAGGTTTCAGAGGGAAGTTTAAAGAGTCTATTGGAGCCATTTATTATTTTGAATTAAGATCCTGTGATTCTGGCTAGCTGGGGCTGAAGAATCAGCTGTGATTAACAAGATATTAGAACTACTAAAGCGAAACTTTACTATGCTGGAATACTTGGTGCTGGTTGGCTAGAGCTAGGAAATTAGCAGTGATTAAGAAGATACCAGCATCACCCATACCTCTAGCTCCCTGTAGATGTAGGTGCCAGTGAGCTGGCATGAAGCCCCTCTTACTTCATGGCAATAACCCAGCCCCATGTGACACTCCAGCAACCCTGTGCTCCCTGGTGGGGGCTGCAGAGGTGGTCTTTTGCTTCCCTGTGCCTTTGCCTGTCTGACATCCTCCCCTCTACAAGGCCCCAAGGTTCCCTCTCACCAAGTATAACAGGAACCAAGCCATGCAGTTTGCTGATTGGATGTTTGAGATGGTTCCAGACACTCTCTTCACCTTCCAACTTGTCCTTCTGCCCTGATGGCCTGGAACTGTCAGGAGAGAGCTTAGGCTGTGAACTCCTTGTCTACCCTTCTCGAGGACGAGTCAACTCAACGGCAGACCTTAGTGAAGTTTGTTGCCAGACCCTTAATGCTTCATGCATAAAACAGGGCTTCTGGGTATTATTTTCCCCTTAACCCAGGAATTGTTTGCTTTATCTCCGGCAACGTGTATTTTATTCAGAAACAGAGAACATTGATCTGAGATGAAAAGAAAAACAAACAAAAATCATGCTTTCCAAAAAGACTGTCAGTGGCTTTAAATTAATCAAGGCACAGGTGTGGGTGGTAGGGGAAGACTGGGACAGGGGTGTACTTGGTGGTGATTAAATCTCTGCCATTTGGCTATGGGGACAGCACCACTTTTAGGAGCAGGTTAAGGGGATGAAAATCTGAATTGGCATGCCTATAAACACATTATTACTTCAACCGTGCGATAATTTGCTGAGAAAATGCCATTATTTTCCCAATCTAGGTCCCCGGGAGAGCATGGCTGGCACAGGGCTGACGACTGCCCTTGCATGTTGATGTCCAGGCAGTGTCTCAGGTTGGGAGGACACCCTTCAGGTTAAAGCCTGCTCGTTCTGTTGAGTTTTCTCCTTTCTGTGGAGCAATGCAAAGGGAAGAGAGCTCCCCTCTAGCTTGAAGGCCAGGTGCCTGAGCAGTCGTGACTGCTCCTGACTTTCAAGATCCAGTGTCTTTGGAGTCTGGGGACTCCACTATGCCCCCAAAAAGATGAGGACAGACTGGTTCTTGAATCCTTGGTGGGAAAGGGATTCTGAGGTGCTGTCATCCTCAGCCCATTGTGATCATGGATAAAGAAACTGCTATGGGCAAAATTGTGCCCTTGCTCCCAGACTCACAAAAGGAAATCACAGCTTTGAATATGTCAGTTTGAATAAAAACTGCTTAAGGAAAGAAGGGTGGTAGCAGTGTGATGAGTAAAGTGGGGGCTCACACTGGCAGGGGATGCATCAGTTTCTTATCGCTGTGATGGATACCTGACCAGAAGCAACCTGAGGGGGGAAGGAAGGGCTTTGGTTTTTTGTTTGTTTGTTTGTTTGTTTTTTGCTTTTTGACCCCTGGTTTGAAGGGATGTAGTGTCTCAAGGCAAGAAAGGGATGGCAGTGGACCCATGATGGAGAAGCCTGAGCTGGCTTGCTCATGTCCTGGTCCCCAGAAAGCGGGGAGACTGGGCCTGGAATCAGAGCTGGTCTAAAACATTCCCTTTCCTTCAGAGAGGCTCTGCCTTCTAAAACAGAGCTATGAGCTGGGCACAAAGTGTACAAACACAGGAGCCAGTGAAGGATGTTCCACATTCAGGTTATAACAGTGATCCCCAAGTATATAAGACTGGTGTCATTGTACAAAGGGGACATCACACAGACATACAGACAGGATGTGGCTCAAAGGTGAACATAGGATAGGGTTGGTCTGCCACAAGTGCAGGAATTTCAGGGGTTCTTCTGCAGACATCCCTCTGCCTTTGAGGTGAGCAAGCAGTCAGGAATAATATGCTCTTCATAGAGTGATGGCCATCTTGCCATAAAGCTCTAAGAAGATAGGCTAACCATTGAATTTGTCCCAAGGACTACTGGCTTCCTAAAATAAATAACTCTTTCATTCATTATCTTAACATCCTGAACTTTGCCCCCTACTAGTACAACTAAGAACAAACACATTCATTAAGCATTTTCTGTGTGCTATAGCTGATCTAAGTCTTCACCCTGCCGTCCTTGGTGAGTTGGCTGTGGAAGCAGCCACTGGACTTGGCTCAGCCATGGCTTTCATACCCTGCCACAAGAAGTTTGGTGTCAGGTGGAACAGAACTTGGGGAGGGAAGCTCTGCTCTGGTCTTGCGAGGGCTGGTTTTGGAACATCTGGCTCTCCTAGCAGCCCCCACTCTGACAGGCCCTATAATGACTCTGATGTCTGCTGCAGCCAGCACCTTGTGAACCATCCCAACTGTGCTTGGCTGGTTGGGCCTTAAAGAACTCTGCTGCCAATGGACATATGAGAGTGACCAATGGGGTGCATGATCTGGGCCTCTCCCTGAAGGGTCTCTGGAGAATCTTTTGTTGATATGGCAAATTATTCTTATTTTAAAACTGGTCAGAAGTTCCACTGGATTTGATGACAGAGTCCCTGAGGGAACTCGCTGGCCCTGATGAATCTCCTGGTGATATATCTGTGTTAGAAGGTGCCTTCACAGGCGGGAGAGATGACTCAATGGTTACGAGACCAAAGTTAGGTTGTCAGCACTCACAGCAGCTCAAAATTATTTCTATCTCCATCTCTAAGAAATCCCACATTCTCTTTTAGACTCCGCAGGTACCTGCACGTGCACCTGCACATATTTAAAATCGGCTTTGGCTTTAGCTGGTCTGTTGACCAGCTTTATTGGGCACTTGTCAGAGTTTGAAGTACCATCAGGGGAAATCATGGAAATTAAGGATTGGAATAGTTGCTTTCTATTGTCTCATCTGATAGTCCCGACCCCTCTGTGTGGGTTAGGTGCTGGCCTTTTACCTGTTGGCAAACAGGCCTAGAGAGTACAATGCTGGGATTTGAATCCAGACAGTCTAGTTCTTTCCAGGCCACTTTCTCTGTTGCTGTGAGCACCACCTTGCCCTGTTGGTTTCTTTTGTGACCAGATATTATGTCTCTGGGGTGTTGGGCACATTGACTCGTGTCACAGGAAGTCACTGAGGCTGGAGGCCACATGCAGTTGAGTTCTCCAGGGCTTTGTCTCCCTGTTGGATGACTCAGTCTGAGAACACAGGAGGGCCAGCTGTCAGGCCAGGTCTGGTGGGCCTCTTGAAGACAACCCCCACCTCCCATGGAGAAGACGATTTCACAGAAGTCAGTGTGGCCAGGAGCTGTGCCTTGTGACCAAAGGCTTGTGGCTTTCTCTCTTCATAGTCAGGATTGGCCTAACAAGCCCAGCTAACTGGCACACCCTTCCTTCATGTTCTCTTCCAGAATTAGATTCATAATTTCCAATGCCGGTGAGCTAAGAATTTTCCAAACCTGTAAGTGGGAGTTCCATTATACCCAGCAGCTCCATCAATTTGTTTCTGTCTCCTCATCTTGTACTGCATGCGCCGTCAGGAAGACCCAAGCCTCCGCTTCAGTGCTTTGCTTAGGAATCTCAGCTAGACACCCACCCACTTGACTCCAGCCCTCACTTCCCACAAAACACAAGCTCATCCGTGTGATTTGAGCAAGTCCTGTGCCACTTCAATAAGAGGGTTTTTTTTTTTTTTTTGTTGTTGTTATGTTTTGTTTTTGATGGTTAGTTTTAAATTTCAGCTTGTCACAAGGCACAGCTTAGAATCTCTGGGGAAGAGGGTCTCACCTGGGGCGCTGTCTGGATTAGGCTTGTCCGTGGGCACATTCATTTGATTGATAATTGAAGCAGCCCACATTGGCCATTCCTATTCCAAGGCTGGGCCCTGAACTGCACCAGAGTGGAGGACGCTAGCCAAGCACAGGCAGCAGCAGCAAGCGGGCAGCATGGGCGCACTCTGTCCTCTCTGTCCTCAGCTGTGGAGGGGATGGGACAAGCTGCCCGAGTTCCCACCCTCACTCCTCCTCAGTCATGGACTGTACCTTGGAGTTGAGTTAAAATAGGCCCTTCCTCCCTTCTGTTGCTTTTCGGTCAGGGTATTGTACCACAGCAGCAGGAAGAATGCTCACAGGTTGCTTCTCCTTGGTCCAGGAACACACTCCGCTCCATTCCTGAACTGTTAGAATGGTCTCCGTTGTCTCTAGGTTAGTCAGCATTCACTGCATGTCTTTGTGCATTTTTCCAGAGGCTGAAAACTTCCTTGAATCCCTTGTCAACGTCACCTTAGAACCCCCTCTATGGCAGCACTCACCTGTTCTAGCACGTTCTCACTCTTTCGCCAACCTCTTGGTCACATGTAACAGAGCCCGCTCAGCAGCTCACTTACCCACCAAAGCAGCCCCCCTCTTCCGAGCACCCACCTCTCAGAATACTCTCACAGGTTTCTGGTGATATTAAACCACAAATACATACTTCCCAACTTGCTGGCGTCTGGGATGTTGGATCACAGCCTGTGGTGAGGGCCATATCTGGACTTGTACACGGCTGCCTTCCTATTGAATCGTCCTTTGACCAAGAGGGTGGTCATCTGCATTGTGTCTGTTCTTGAAAAGGCTCTACCCCTATGCCTTAATGACCTTCTGAAGGTGAATTTTCAAATGATAGTACTGGAGAGACCATTAACCTGTCTGTGTGGGTGAAGGAGCAGTGTCAACTCTGCCTCCGTCCCGTAGGTGGACAAACCTCTTCACACCTCTGTTTATTCCTTCCGTTTCCCTCTCACCTCCCTTCTCCCCTGTTACTATCTGGTTATGTAGCCCAGGTTAACCTCTAACTCATAACTTCCCCTCAACTTTGAAGTCCTTAGATGGCAGGCGTGAGCCACCACATTAACTAAGCCTCTCTTTCTTTAACTGTGTCTTGGCATGTGGTGGGTTGGATGTAGCAGGTAGACTATGTACTTATTTGATCCTTGTGAGGCTAATCGAAGCAGTTTTATAAGCCCTGTGGTGGTGCCTGGACACAGGGCCCAGCATGCAGCACGCGCTCATAAACACAGCCTCCTCTGCAATTGTTGCTTTTGGCCCAGGAAGTGCTCCGAGCCACATTTGCCCGATGCGGCACAGTGGCCGTCAATGAGGTGCTGCTGCTGAGAACACTTGAGCGGTTCTTACCCTGTGAGATATTTAATTCACGTTTTCTTTCAGCTAATCGTAATTTAAATTAATTAATTTATTGAAAAACATTTAAAATAAGTTTAGAACAATGTGAGCCCGAGAAGTTAGTTGTTAATTTGCCCTATTTATGACAATTGTTTAGCATCTAAACTGAGATCAACTGTTACACAAGACACACAGACCTGTGTCCTCTGAGTGGATGTATTTTTTTTTTAATGTGCCACAGAGCTGTGGTGTCTTCCACTAGTTATTAAGTCATTCACCAAATGTTCTTGAGTGCCAGCTTTTTAAGGGAACACAGAGGAGAATTTTAAAATGGTAAGTTTCGGCGAGGTGTGGTAGAACAGGCCTGTAACCCCAGTCGATGAAGGAAGGTCACAGCTTCAAAGGCATCCTGGCCTATAGAGTGAGAATCTATCAAAAATAACAACTTTTTAAAAATTGAAATATATAGTGAGTGATGGGCACGGAATGAAAAAAAGCTAGTGCGATGGGGAGTGTAGGTGTGTGTGAGGAGGAGTGTCTGTACGAGCAACCCACCTGGGCGGCAGCATTTGGCTAGAGATCCTGATGACCAGAGAACCATGAGAACACACTGAGGAAAAACCTTGTGAGCAGAGAGGAAAGGCCTTGGGACTTCAGAGATAATGGAATAATCTAGAAATAGATGGCTGCCAGTTCTGGAACATAGAGGACGAAAGGAGAGCGTAAGATGAACTTGAGAGGCAGACATAGCGAGGACTTCTGGTCCTCGGTGACCCGGGAGAAATGCAGATTTTATTTCTAGTAAGATCAGAGCCCCAATGGTGTGTGCCCTCAGGAGTGCTCAACTTTCTGACATGGTGACACGGCATTGTCGTCTATAAGCTTCACACTGGAGATCTTGGCAAGTGAGCTACAAAATATTGCCCACCTCTACCCCTTCAAGTAAACAAATCTCACAATGTTTTAGGCAAATGGATAGTTAGTGTTGGGCTGTATTCATCTATCCCTGGGCATGTGAAGTCTGGGGCCACGAGTGGTATCTACCTGGTTACCGCCTTATGTGTTCAGATGCTTACAGTGTTATAAAGGTCCCTCTGGGCAGTGGTTGGAAATGGGTCCATGACCAGCAAGAACATGTTCTAATTCTGAAATTGTCATAAATTGGACTACTGATGGAGATTTGGATGCATTTGATGTGGACTCTGTTGGATTTCCCAGGGACCTGGAGATGGGTTGGCTCTAGGAGACTTGATAGGAGGAGAGATATCAAAAGCCATTCCTGGGAAGTGGCTCAGTAGGTAGTGTCTGCCTAGCATGCATGAAACAAAGGGCCAGAGTTCAATCCCCAGCACCTCAGAAAACAGGCATGGTGGGACACATCTGTAATCCCAGTTCAAGAAGTGGAGGCAGGAGGATAAAAAATTCAAAGTCATCCTTGGCTATATACCCAGTCTGAGGCTAGCCTCAACTACATGAAAGCCTATCTCCTAAACCAAACTGTCCTTCTGCCGGTGCGGGGCAGGCACTGGATGGCTGGTGTCCCTGTGGACATGGTTCCCATTTTTATTTCCTTCCTCGCTCCTTGGTCTGCCACTCTTGTGGGAGCTGGTAAATGTCCACACAGCCACAGGCTCATAGGATCGAGCCCGCTTGGATCTAGGAGCAGAGCATATTCTTTGTCAGCTTGGTTCTGGGTGCTTTTCTTCCTATAACTCTCTCCCCACTGATCACTTCCTGATGCCGGTGATGATGCTGGGATTAAGGACAGATTTCTCCATCCCAGAGCTGAGATCCCTGGTTGGGATGCCAAAGTAGCGAAGGAGGAGGTGAGTGATTATTTAATTGTATGCAAATGAGAAATGGCGATTTCCACAGACAAAGGGCCAGAACCTGAGTCCCCTGAGAGCAACACCTGAGTGGTGTCACTTCCTGACTTGAGGCACTTGGTGAATTTGTTCTTGACTAAAAATACCTCAAGAGCTTGTGGCAGCTTAGAGAGCTGTCACTAAATTGAAAACAGGTTTGCGTGCGGCTGATTATAGGAGGATTAAAAGTTGGTGGGGAGCTCCCCACTGTATTTTAACCCCTGGTTCACCATCCTGTCTCAGATCCCGTCACCATTAATACACAGCTGGATTGGGATGGAGGGTTCCACAGCTCACTTTTTTCTTTAAAAATAATTATGTGTGCATATGCACATGGGGGCTAGGAGTGGACCTCAGGTTTCTTCCTCAGTAGATTCCCACCTTAGTTTGTGAGACAGGGTCTCTAATGGGACCCGCAGTGCCCTGATTTGGTTAGACTGGCTGGCTAGAGAGCTCCAGGGATACATCTGTCTCTGCCTCCCCCACCTATGGATACAGGTGCGTGCCACATGCCTGGCTATTTATGGGTGTTGAGAATCTGAACTCAAGTCCTCATGCTTAGACAGCAAGCACTTGGCCCACTGCACCATCTCTCCAGTCCCCATCTAACTTGTATTTCTCTCTTTAAGAGAAAAGGCTTTGTGTGTTTTAGTTCATGTCTATGAGTGTTTGCCTGCATGTATATATCTGTGCATCGTGTGTGTGCAGTGTCTGTGGAGGCCAGGAGAGGGCGTTGGATTCCCCTGGAACTGGAGTTACAGAAGGCTGTGAGATATCTGATATGGATTCTGGGAATTAAACCCATGTCCTCTGGGAGAGCAGCCAGTGCTCTCAACCACCGAGCCATCTCCTCAACCCCCTTGTATTTCTCTTTTAAGTTATCCATGACCAGAAAGTATGTTGCGTGCATTTCAAGCTTGAGCAAGGAGGGTGTGATAGTGTCCTGGGGCTGAGTTGGGGAGGAAGTTTGTGTGTGTGTGTGTGTGTGTGTGTGTGTGTGTGTGTGTGTGTGTGTGTCTGCAGTAGCTTCAGGGGCTTACCTGTTCGAACAGGTGCACTTACAGGACAGCTATGGAATGCTGCTGTTCTGCTCTGTTCTTTGGGCTCTACCACTCCTCCCCTTACCTTCTTAGAAGCAAATTGTAATTTACCAAAAGTAAAGGCAGGAGCTTGTGCCTGTTGGAAACGTGAGAGTTGCTTCTTGCCTTTGCATTGAATACGCACAGAATATGAAATCCTACACTCTGAGACACACTGTTGGCTGTGCTGGCTTTTCCTTAAACCTATGCTCCTAGCAAGGAACAGAGCTTAGCTGGCCATGGTGGCACACATCCGCAGTCCCAGCATTTGCGAGTCCGAGGCAGGATGGTTTTGAGCTCAAGGTCAACCAGGGCCACATGGTGAGACTGTGTTTCATAAAAACAAAACAAAACAAAACAAATAGCAGAGGTTAAAGACCTCCCTGTCCTCTTGTATTTTGGAAAACAACTCACTACTCAGACTTCCTTGCCTCTGTGCTCAGTGCTGCTACCCATGGGTCCCCCTTGTTTCCTTACAAAAAACCCAGGCTGACCTGCTTGTCCCCACTGACACATCTACTAAACTCTTTGGTCAGCAGATCTGGTCTTATGTTGTGGTCTCAGCCCTCCGGCCCCCCAGGAAACAGAATGACACTCGTACCTACAACCCCATAGCCCACCCTTTATCCTGTGTTCCTCTCCCCACACCTGGCCCATCTGTCTGACCTTCAAGTCAAGCTCCTTGTCCTGTATCCCGCTCTTTGCAATATTCTCTACAGATGAAGCCCCTCATTCTGTCTGGCTTCACATTTTCTTTTTTCTCCTTCTCCTTTTAAGGTTTTTGAAGTGTTTGGGTTGGAACTTAGGCTGGGCCTTGCAGGTGTCAAGCAGTGTCTCTGTCACCGAGCTTCATGCCTAGCTCTAGTGAGGGTTTTCTCTGATAATGCCTGTGGAGTATCACATGTAACAAGAAGCAAGCCAGGGCCTGAGGCCGAGTGGAGAGCTTGGCTCCATCTGAATGCAGAGCCTGGGCCTTGTGGTTGGGTTCACTAGTTCCCAGGACTCTACACATGAATGTTGGCTACGCTGCACTCAGCTTATCAGGTTATGACATAGCTTAAAATAGAAGACACCCAGCTGCTGTGGGATGTCCTGTATGCTGTGAATATATGTTGCTATGATTGATTGATAAATAAAAATGCTAATTGGCCAGGAGCCAGGCAGGAAGGATAGTGTAGGCGAAACAAGGAGAGAGGAGAATGCTATGTGGAAGAAGACTGAGTCAGAAGATGCTGCCAGCTTCTCGATGAGTAGCAAGACGTAAGTTACCAGTAAGCCACGAGCCACGTGGCAAGGTGTAGATTAACAGAAATGGGCTGAGTTTAAGTGTAAGAGCTAGACAGTGGTAGATCTGAGCTAATGCCCGGGCAGTTTAATTAATATGAGCTTCTGAGTGATTATTTTATAAGCGGTTGTGGGGTCCGTGGGGCTGGACAGGACTGGAGAAAGCTCCAGCTACACCCAGCCTGGATTTGTATTGTCTTATCTCAGTCACACTCAGCCTCAGTTTCCCTCTCTATAAATTGATAATGATACACCTGTCCCATGAGGTCACTGTGTGGAGTAGATACAGGTGTCCCTGTCATGAAGGTCTGCTGTGTCACTTTAACAAGCTGTAGGTGCTCCTAGAGCAAGGCTGAAAGACACACATGCTGGGGCCTGAGGAGATGGCTTAGTCAGCCAAGTGCTGGACTTGCAAGCATGAAGATCTGAGCTTGATTCTAGCACCCACATAAACAGCCTCGTGCAACTGTAAGCTCCAGTAACCCCAGCACTAGGGAGGCAGAGACAGAGTCCTTGGGGCTTGCTGGCCTCCATGAGCTCCTGGTTCAGTGAGAGAACCTTGTCTCAAAACGAGATGCAGAATGACTGAGAAAGATAGCTGACATTAGACCTGGCCCCCATACTGCATGCTTCTATGTGTGTGCGAGACACACACACACACACACACACACACACACACACACACACACACACACGTTCACACCCACATGCATGCACAAATACATATTCTCGGCTACTGCTTACACTAAGCTTTATTACTGTAAGAGAACAGCCAAGAAAACAAAAGAAAAAGATTGATATTGGCTCCTGGTTTCAGAAGTTTCTGCCCATGGTCCTCTGGTTCCCTTGTTCTGGGCCTGAGATCCCCATGACACCATGGTGGCAGGAATTGATAGCAGGTATTTCTTATCCTCAAAGCAGATGGAAAGCAGAGAAGGGCCAGGGGAAGGAGGGGTTCAGGCCTCTTTAAAGCCACATTCCCACTGTTCATCTTCCTCCTACCAGCCCACCCCTCACAGCCCATTCAACTAAGAACTGTCAATTAGTCATTACCATCACAGGCCAGTCACCTGGGGATACCCCCAGGGGCTTGTGTTTGGACACTCAGTCGCCAACTCTTGGTAGTTTTAAAGGCTGTCGAGCCTCCAGGAGGAGGGGCCTTGCAGTGGGCCTTTGAAGGTGACACGCACCCCTTGTTCTGACCTGTGTTCTCTGCTTCTTGATTTGCAATGATCTGCTACACTTGCTGTCACGAATGTCACCAGGCCTTCCCTCTGAGGGGCTGAAATCCTACCGAGATCATGAAGCAGAATAAGCTAGAATAATGATGCTTTCTGTCAGGTATTTTGGTCACAGCAATGTAAAAACTAACATGGTCACTAGCCTGGGACCAAGTCTTCCACACACAAGGCTGTGACAGGAGTGTGTGTGTGTGTGTGTGTGTGTGGGGGGGTTATAGCATGTCTAGATGACAGTGTTGCTCCCACAAAAAAAATGTTGGAGACTCTGCTGGAGGATAACTCTAGGAAACAGGATTTCAGTATGGTTTGCAGCTCAAGTTGGCCTCGAGTTTGTAATTTTCCTAGTCAGCCTCCCAAGGACTGGGATTCCAGGTGTGCATCACCACACCTGGCTTAAGATCACTGTTACTTAAGTACTTGTACTAACAGAACCCTCCGGAAAAGAAGAACAATGGGCTCTCTCTCTCTCTCTCTCTCTCTCTCTCTCTCTCTCTCTCTCTCTCTCTCTCTCTCTCTCTCTCTCTCTGAAATGCATACACATGCACACCTACACACACACACACACACACACACACACACACACACACACACACACACACACACACACATATACAATGAGCCCATACATGCTGGGCATTCAGCAGGGATATTCAGGAAGGTGCTGAAATGATGGGATTTGGGCTGTGCTCCCTGAAAGTGGGTGTCATGTGGGGGAACTGCAAGGCTCTCCTTTGGGGTTCCCAGGCTCCCAATGGATGTGTGAGCTGGGAGGAGGATGGGACACAATAGCTCAGGTGGCCTTGCCCATCAGACAGCTAGCTGTATCTTGTCCTAGGCTGTGGGGAGCCACTGATGGCCTTCAGGCAGAAGCATCATGATGGAGATGATAATGATGATCATGTTCATGACAGTGCCTGTGTTTTCATAGCTCCTTTCCCAAGGTGCCCTTCTCTCCAAAGCTGGGAGTGCTTCGCAGATGTTACCTAATTAATCATGGCGCTTCCCTGCCGAGGGACATGCGGGTAGCTAATACCTCCCATTTTTCAGTGGAGCGAAACAAGGTGATGAGAAGCTCACAGGTAGCCATGGCAGAAGGCAGTGTTAGGTCTGGGAGAGGCGTTGAAGCTGACTTTCCGCCCTTACTTCCCACCTCCCCACTCTTGCTATCCCACCTGTTCCCAGTACAGCAGCCGACGCTGTTGCCTTGGGCTCAGGGATATCGGATGTATGCATCCCAATACTGTAAGGATGGAAAAGTCAATGTTGGCATTAAATGTTTAGAGATGTCCAAGTCTGGCATGTGGCATAATGATAGGTCAGTCAGTATCACAGCCAGGTTGGGGCACACCTGGGCCCTTGTGGTTTTCTCCTATTTTCCTGGCAGTGTCTCTCACCTGCCTCTCCCTATTCCAGCTGTTCTTCCTCAGCTTCCTCCAAATATGGATTCGACTGCTACAGGCAGACACTGGAGCCTTTGGAGAGCATGGGCTAGGATTTCTTGTACCCCAAACAAATTGGACCAGGGATGTGTAGATAGTGGTAGAATCACAGCAAATTTATTAAGTAAGAAGAGCTTTCCCAAGCAAAGAGGTGGGCCAGAAAGGTAGGAGATTCATGGTCCTGGGGCAGGAGAGTTATGACCTATACATATGAGAAGGCAGGTGCATTGGTATTTCGAAGGCTTCTCACATGTGCTGTGTCCCTTGGTGTGTGTGTGTGTGTGTGTGTGTGTGTGTGTGTGTGTGTGTGTGTGTGTGTTGTGTGTGTGTGTCTGTGTGCGTGCATGTGCATGAGTGTGCACATAGTATTTACAGTCTTCTCTGTCATTGGTCTCCTCCTCCTTCCTGCCACACTCGTACCTGGGTTTTACGCTTTGTCTTGGTATCACATCCATTATCCATGAGCCTCCCTCTCTCAGCCTTAGTGAAATAATGCCCAGCACCTGTGTCCTGGGGCTGCAACAGAGTGTGGAAGAAGTGATGTCTGTCATGTGCTTGAATAAGGCCTGGTGCATTATAAGCGCTTATGACATTTAGTAAATTGTCAATGCTCTTAGAGGAGGGACTTAAAATACATCCAGGCTGGATTACTGTTCTAAACTGATTCTCAGAGCCAGGTACCTTGAAATGGAATGTTTTTTATGTTTTTTCTCTCTCTCTCTCTCTCTCTCTCTCTCTCTCTCTCTCTCTCTCTGTCTCTCTCTCTCTCATATGTGTGTGTGTTGTGTGAGAGAGTACACACACACACACACACATGCACACACACACACACACACACACACACATGCACACACAGAAAGAGACACACACACTCACATACATATGAGACAGGCTCCCCCTTTGCTGTCCCCAGCCTCCACCTTTCCAGTAAGTATTTACTAATCCATAAACCACCACAAACCAGGCTTAGGCTGCTATTTAAAGCAACTCTGCTTCTAACCCAGTGGAATGTGAGCCTGGCCCTCCCCCAGCCCCACCCCTTTGCTCCTATGGTGTAAAAACTCAGGGTGTCCAGCCTTGTTTCTCTAAAAGTAGGGTCATCCACCCGCTGAGGGTCACTGACTGGGAACTGAAAGAGAGGTGGGATGCTTGCAGCCCTGCCTCAGCCAATTCAATTAAAAACTGGGACCCTGCTGGCTTTTTAATTCCAGAGAGTCTTACTAAGTTGTCCAGGCAGGACCTGAACTTTCCATTCTCCTGTCTTGGCCTCGGAAGTAGTTGGGTTTGCAGGTATGTGCTCCTGGCCCTGGCAAATCCATCGTTTCTGCTTTAGTTTCCCCATTAGGGAAAGAGGAATAAGGGCTGACAAGATGTTCAGTGCACTAAGTTGCTTCTTAGCAAGCCTGGGGGGAGGAAAGAACCAGGTCTCATGGGTTGCCGTCTGATCTCCACATGTGTGCTATGGCGTGCCTATTTGAGTGTGAGTGCACACACACATACATTAAATAAAAATGTAATAAATTTTTAAATAAATAAATAAAAACAGAAGGATAAAGGCATTCTGACTTTCTTGGATTCTGTTACTGAGGCCCAAAGTTTTACAGTTTGGGTGTCACCTCCTAGCTCCTGTGCCTGAGCCATCTGCAAGTGGCTGAGCAGGTAATTAGGAACATTCTCCAACTCTCTCCAGCCTCAGGCTTCATGCCAAGGACATCACAAACAGTATTAGTCTAGACGCTGCTTCCACCTCCAGAATCACCCTCTAATGTCCCTGCACTTGTAGCCAGATGCACCTTGCTTAGGGTCAGGAGGCTGGCACATAACTGTGTTGAAGACACAGCCTGTCTCCAGGGCTTCAGACATTGCAAAATGCCATTGCCCTTTCCCTGTGACACAAGCCAATTCCTAACTCAATTCTTAGAATGTAAATATTCCTTTTGTTTAAACCATTCATCGTATCACTGCTGTTCAAAGTCAACATTCATTGTGCAGAGACCGTATGTCCAGCACCCTGTCTGCTTCTTGGAAAACGGCCCAGGAACCCTGAATCTCAGTGAGTGAGGAACAGAAACTTTCCAATAAGACTCAGGATGAGGGTTCGGCATCCCTGGTCACTGCCCACTACAGATCAAACACACAAATAAAGAAGTGTGCTTGGGGGGCTGGGGAGATAGCTCAGTGAGCTCACTAGCCAGCTAGCTTATTTGGTGAAGTTCCAGGCTAATGAAAGACCCTGCCTCAAACAAAAGGTGGATAGCTTCTAGAGGAACATCACCCAAAGTTATCCTCTGACCTCTATGTGCATGGACACACACACATGCACACTCTCACACACATGCATATACACATATGCACACACATGCAACAACAAGAATAATAAAGTAAAATGAGCATGGTGCGCTCTTCCTGAATGGTCCACATGGGGAATCCAAGGAGGAGGATTGTAAGTTCAAAGTCAGTCTGAGATATATAGTGAAACCCTGTGTTGGGAGTGGGGTGGACCTTTGCTTGTAATCATTTACATCCTTTGAAAAGAAAAAAAAATCAATTCTTAAGATAAGAGTGTGGCTGTCTGGGTGTGTATACATATGTATTTGTGTATGAGCCTGGTGTGTGTGTGTGTGTGTGTGTGTGTGTGTGTGTGTGTAACAGAGTCTTGTACCCATTTCATAGATGAGGAAACAAGAGTGTGTAATGGCTTCTTGACTTGTCCTGACACACTAAACATGGCTTCTGAAGACTCTAAATGTCACAGTTCCCAGCTACCTCTGCTGTCACATCTGTCTCCTGTAGACACGGCTCCCAGAAAAGGCTTTATGACACACCAGTCTGGTGGCTTCCCCAGGATGCCCTGTTTGATTTCCTGTAATCCCCATTCTGGGGAGACATAGAAAGGTGGATCCCTGGAGCTCACTGTGCAGCCGCCTTTGCTAAGTAGTGAGCTCTATGTTCAGGGAGACACTCTCAGAATATAAGCTACTGAAGAGGACACATGACTTGGACCATCACACGCATATGACGCATATGTGTGCATGCACTGACATGCATTCACATACATGCTGGTGCACCCACATACATACTCATTAACACACACATAGGCACCCACACACATGCTTATTCGTGTGTGCACACACAAGTTGGGTTGGAGCAGAAGATCATTCATTGGCACCATCAGCCACAGACAGGAGTGTATTCGTGTTTGGCTCACTGCACCTCCCCCATAGCAAGAGGCCAAGGTAAAAAGGCCTAGCACTAAATCAGACACCATCTTTGTCCCGCAAAACCACAGTTTTTCATCTGTGCAGTGGGTTACTGGTCTCCGGGCTTTTTGTAGCTCTTGTGTGCTCAAATGCAGCAAAGGAAGGGACTAATTTCCTCAGCAGGACTCAGCAGGACTCAGCAGTTGGAATCCAGGACTATATGCTGATTATACACCTTCTAAAGTGGATGGCTCCAGTGTGAACTGGGGTGAGAAAGTGCCCAAAACTCACAGACAGAACGTAATATGCTTGGGTTTGGGGAACTCCTGAGTGTTCTGGTTATCTCTGGGACAGGAAGTTTATGAGACAGTGAACTGAGGGGTCCTGGGCCCATTCTACACAAGACACACAACAGTGGGACAGAGGTGTGTGATGGGTGGTGTAGACAGAGAGGTGTTTTAGATACTGAGTTATTTTGTTGGTTGCTATGCTTCTTGAGACAGTGTCTCCCTAAGTAGCTTAGGCTGGCTTCAAACCCATGATCTTACTACCTCCCCTCATTTCTCCCCTTCTCTTTTTTAAAAAGAGAGGACCAACTCTTTAAATTTGTTTTCTGACCTCTACATGTGTGCCATGACACATTAAATAGATAGATAGATAGGTAGATAGATAGATAGATAGATAGATAGATAGATAGATAGATAGATAGATAGATAGATAGATAAATAGATAAAAATGAAACAAGACCAAGAAGTCTTTCAGCTACTTGCTGTATTTGTATGAGGACCTGAATTTGATTTCCAGAATCTGTACTATATTTTTAAAATGTGGGTCTGGTGCTGTGTTCTTCTAATCCCACCACTGGAGGAGTAGAGAGAGGTGTATTCTTGTTAGCCCTCTGGCCAGCCAGCCTAGTAAAATTGAGTTCTAATGTAATGAAAGATCTTCTTTAACAAACCAACAACAACAACAAAAAAGTAGGCAGCACTTGGCTGATTCCAACAGTCAACCTCTGACCTCCCTACACACATACACACACATGGGCACCTACACACATCTACATGTCTATCCCATCCTTCCCCACACAATACTAACCCACTTGCTTATTTTATGTAGCTGCTAATGAACTAGCCTGACTATGGAAAAAGCCTAGTGGCACTGCTTACCTGGAAAGGTGAAGGCACACACAGCCTTTTGAGATCATCCTTTTCTAATATGGTTGGAGAACTGTGTACACACTATTTACATTGTATTAGACTCACAATTAAGCAAGAGATCACCTAGCACAAACAGGAGCACACTTACATGTTGTATGCAAACACTTGTCTATTTGACAGAAGGAGCTTGAGCCCTGATGATTTGGGATCTGTGGGGGATCCTGGGAGAATCTCCTGAGCACTTTAGGGGACCACTGTCCTAGCATTGAAACCCTCGCATTGATGGAAGCTGTAGGACTTCTCTCTACTTTTGACATTGTGCCCTCCCCACCTTCTCCTTCCAAATTATGATTTTCTCTTACTCTGTTAAAATGTGTAAGCAGTTTACTCCAACTGAAGAAAGCAGGGTCTTAATTAGCCTTAATTTTTGAAGTCTGCAGCTGTAAACTGTGTTGGAAAGATTGAAAAGATTAGCGAACTAGTAATAAGATAATTGTCCCTGAGAAACGCTGTTAGCATGTAAACACAGTTAGCAGGTGAGATCAGAACAACTGTAATATCCCCCCCCCCTTTTGGTGTTTAAAGATGCTCCTGCATGAATGATTATAAATGCAAAGTATGGAAGTGGAATATGGAATGATTTTCCTCTTATTCATTCCTACTTCTGTTCTAGCTCAGAGTTCAAAGTCAGCTTGGGGGAACCTGAAGCCGGCCCTTCTCCGACTTTATACCTAGAATACTGAATACTAGTACCAGGAGTGGGGTGACTCAGAAAATTTTGAAAAATTTGAGACACTATGCAGACAATGTGGAGATTTTTTCCTAGATTTTAGGATGTAAGATACATACCTGTATTTATTTTTTTGTGTGTGATGCTAGACACTAAACCCATGCCTGCTAAGATGTGCTCTCCCACTGAATTGTACACCCCCTCCAGCTTTGGGAACATACTTTTGATTTATAACAGCTACACATAAAGTATAGTCCCAGTAGAGCCTAGCTCACCAGCTACCCCAGCAATCACATAAACAGTATTCTTTCTGCTTTCTTAACATAGACATCAACTGATCACTTATACACTGTCATTTCTACACACACTTTTCTTTGTGGGGAGATTGTCCCTCACTTTACAGTCAGGGAACATCCCATCATTCACGTGGAGCTTTGAGCATCTGTCTCCCATCTGCCTATTAGATTACAACTTAGCAAAGTTTGAGATACACTGGATTTAAAGTCAGCAAGTATCTACCCAGGGTGTTCTATGGACCAGTCCCAAGTTGACCCCATTAAGCATCCAAATAAAGGGGGCAGTCCTTAGCCTTGGGGGAAATGGGACAAGTTATCTAAATAGTTCTAACACACCTCATGTTATTGCTTCATTGCACTTTGTAGATATTCTGCATTTTTCACATTGAAGAACTGTGGCCACCTCCCATTAGGCAAGTTTGTGAACACCAACAACTCTGGCCATCATTAGCATTTTTATCAACTGATTCTAATTATATTGTGTGCCTGCTTTTGGACAAAATGCTATTGTACAGTTCGTGTAGTATCTTGTGAACATAACTTCTGTATGCATGAAGCATCCAAAAAGTTTGTATGGCTGGCTTTATTTCAATGATTACTTTCTTGGTGCCATTTGGAGCTGAACCTACAGTGTCTCTGAAGTGTGGATGTTTGGATCAGAGTGAGAAAGCAGCCATGGGACCCTGTTCCTTCTCTGGCTGCATAGACGACTTTTAACCAAGTATTCCTGGATATATCATCACATGCTTTTCTTAGGCTGTATCATCCTTGGACATTGTAAGTCAAGTTTGCTTCTTGACCAGCTCATGTTCCGTTGTTCCCCGCTTTTCTCAAAGCCCAGTTTCTCCTTCCAGAACCACTAGGCATGACTCAGGACCAGCTAAGCCAGAGATTATGGACCCTAGTTCACACTTCCACAGAACCCCATTCTCACCACACCGGAGCATCCCAAGTGAAGAAGTTGTGGTGGCCCAGGTGCCTTAGCAAATTGTCGGGCCCATGCTTCTTCCCAAAGGGGAGGCTGCTGTTCAGTGGGCAGTGCCTTTAGGAGGTGCTAGATGTGTGCTATGAGATCTTCAGTTCTCCCAAGAAACTTGGGAATTTTGCACCTTTGTGTGAAAGTTGGCATTCAGCATCACTCTTTTATTCTTAAAGCATCATACAGGCTGATCAAAGCCCTTCTGAGCTGAATGAGGTTCGCTGGTCCCAGTTCATTTGCTACTTCTGCAAAACCTCTGGTAGTCAGAGTCCCACAGTGTCCTCCCCACAGAGGCTCTGGGGCGCTGAGGATGACTCCCACAGCGTAGGGAATGAATGCCATTGGAGAACTCGGACTTTAACTAGGGTCTGTGTCTCCCATTCTTCCTCACCCTCCCCTGCAAATGTCTCAATGAAGTTCTTGGGAAGGAAGCACTTCGTCCCCTGAATGGAGCTTGCAGAAACACCAAGCATGGCACGCATGTGAGCTAGAGTCCCCCTCCCACCCAGGGCAGAAAAGCATAGAAATAAAGAGAATCATTGTGGGCTTTGGCTCAGCCCAACAGGAATTAGCACAGAAGTTGTCCCCTGGGTGTCAATTATCAACTTGCCTGGGGATCTCAGGCTCTTGCTTGACCTTGGCAGGAGGTCTGACAAGTTGGGCTTTCTGGGTGTAGAATTGGTCGTTTCAGAAACAAAACCATTGAGACAGAGTTGAGGAGAGTTGCTTATTCACTGGAGAAAGGAGTTCATTGTACATTGGGGTGTCCTGTACCCCCTTCCCTTTCTAGCCTTGTCCTGTCCCTTTCTCCCAGCTGGAGCTTTGTGAGCAGTGAGCAGCATGCTGTCTCAGACTGGGCTTTCTTCGGTCTTCCTGCCTCTGGGGGCTTGCGCACGTTTTTGGCTCCTTGGGCCAAGTCTGTTGTCGTGGGTGATGAGAGCACTTCCTTCCAGTGCTCAGAGGAAAACAGCCCCACAGTCTGCAGGCAGCTGCAGAGGCGGCTGCAGGAAACTAGCCAACAGAGAACACCAGGAACTTCCGGTTCTGCCTACTCCCGCCTGCCACCTCCCTCCTGACCCACAGCCCCCCTCCCTTTCTGACACACAGTCCCCTCCTCCCTCCCAACTCACAGTCCCCATGAGACCAGACCATGAGGCAGGGGAGCCGGTTCCATTGATACAGTGCTTATGGCGGCACAAATGTGAGGGCCTGAATTCACATCCCCAGCATCTTGTCAAAAGCCCAGTGTGTAGAGAGGCGTCTGTTGTCACAACACTGAGGTGGAGACAAGAGGATTCCTGGACCGTGTTGGCTAGCCAGTCTAGCCAAATGGGTGAACTCCAGGTTCAGTGAGAGCAATTGGGATGCCAACCTCTTGATGCCAACCTTTAGCCTTCACGCATGCAAATCCACACGGAAATGTGCACACAAACACATACACACACAACACACACACACACCCTAACATAGCATGAAGCTCTCAGTGTAGAGGTTTATCGTTCACTCATCACCATGCTCATCATGTTTCTCTCCTTAGAATCTTGTTTCCCCTGTGAAGTCATGGCACTGTATCCTGGACATTCCTTCCTGGGGCAGGGGTGAGGTTGAGGCATATTGGAGAAGTTGTCCACAGGCATTATGGAAAGATCTTTGGTCCTGTGGAGTTATGTAAGATAAAGCTTGGACCCTGAAGGTTGTGGAGTCACATGCTTACGTGCTTCTCAGACCCAGGTTGGTTGACCGGACTGCCTGTACAGCAGAGTCCTTGTCCAATTCCAAGCAGCAGTAGCCATGTGGTTCTTGCTGTGGCCCTGAGGCCTGCCTGCCTTTGCCACATCTGCTGACATCTCAACAAAAGGCATCCATTCAGATGCAGAGATGTCATCCAACATTGAAATGCCTCCAACACTTTTTAAAAATGCTTTGCTGGTCACATGGGTCAAAGCACACCACACCCAAGTGTTCTGGTTCCCTTTTCATTGTTGATTTTCAAATGACTGTGATGATAGTAAGGTTAAACCAGCCTGGCTTTCTGGTTTTTGATCAAGTCTCTTGTCTGTCTGTCTACCTCTTTAAGTTAGGAACAGTACCCCAGAATATCTGTAGTGTGGAAACCAATAAACACATGATGTCACAAAACACCTCCTCATAGTGGAACTACAGATAATTGCTCATGTCTCTAAACTTTAGGGGTATTTTGTTTTCCATATGTCTGTCTGTCTGTCTTAGTGGCAAGTACATAGCCCAGTCCAGCCTCAAATTTGCTCTGTAGCTAAGGGTGACCTTGAACTTCTGACCCTCCTTCAGGTGTCTCCTGACTGTTAGGACTACAGGAGTGTTCCAGCATGCCCTTGTTTTATGCAGTGCTAGAGATACATGTTAAATAAGTGTTCTACCCACCGAGCCACATCCTCAGCCCCATGATGAATATCATGTATCACAACTGTTCTGTGAGAGTGGATTGAAGGTATAATAAAATAATGCTTATCTTTTTATTGTTGTCATTTACTGATTGTGGTGCCCTTTAAGGACCAGTGATTGACAGCTGTGAAGATGGCCATCACAGTGCCAGGGTTGCTCCAGGGAAGCTGGGGCTAGGATGAGAAGCCCTAGTTGGAGAAGTCGTCCACTAGCATAATACGCCAGGTCCTGAATTAGCCTAGCGTATACCAGGTCCTGAATCACATGGACAGCCCTGGAAATTAAAGTAACCACCGTCATCATCATTGACAACACCATAGTGTCACAGAGAAATGGAAGAGTGGTTCCGGAAGGCATGTTGAACCCCCTCTGCTGAGGTGTCCTGATCCCCACGTGGACTCTAAATGTAGAAGACCATCTGTCACCTCAGGCCCTCAGAGGAACCACATATTTCCAGCAGTTCTCCCAGCCCAAAGAGAATCCTCCTGTCCATCCTGGAGCTGGAGCTCAGAGCTTTTTCCTCCCTGCCCTCAGAATTGTTTTTTTCCCTCCATGGTTTGTGCTGGCATTTCTGTGTGTGGTCCCTTGGAAACATTCCACCCATGAAGCAGAGCTGAATCATTCTTCCAGAGCTGGGATGTGATGTCTTTGGTACAAAATATGTTCTCGTATTGGAAGAGCAGAAAAGAAAAAGGAGGGGAGCCTGGGAAGGCTGAGAAATTTGTTTTGGCAAAACAGGATGAGTCTAATGTAACGTCTAGAAACTTGGATTCCAGGCTCAGATTTTGGCAGTGTTGGGGATCAAACCCACAGATCACATGCTAGGCGAATGATCTACCACTGGCTACATTCCCAGCCATACTGAATTTTGATTCAGACTGGAGGTAGCCCTTAGGAAATGCATTTTTCTCCTGGCTCTCACATGACTCACCAGAAAGCAGGAAGCTAGATTGAGGTCAGCAATCACTAAGTCAATCTCACAGGAAAGATAGAGTCTGTCTATAATGTCTGCTCATTTGCCATATTGAGAATCTGAAGCCATGTCATTGCTGAGGAATATCCTCATAGTGGACTGGGGCCATGGCTCTCTTAGTAGAGTGTTCACCTAACCTAACACATATGAAGCCCTGGGTTCAATCCTCAGCACTGCACAAAGCAGACATTGTGCATTCCCCTGTAACGCCAGGGAGCTGGAGCTGGAGAATCAGATGGTCAAGGTCATCCTTAGCTATATAACACGTTTGAGGCCAGCCTTGGCTTCATGAGATGCTGTCTCAAAAACCATATATGTACACATACACGTACACACACGCCCTCATAGATGCCACCGAGAGATGTAGCTACACACCTGCATCTCTAAGTTCTTTTCTTTTGTTCTTAATCTCACATCTGGGGCTCAAATCCAAACTGTTTCCCTGTGGAGCAAAGCCCTTACCTACCCATCCCCAAAGCCACAGAACACAGCATAGTGTCACTGAAACACCAGGTAGTAAATGATGACATGGTGACACTTGATGACATTGGTTCCAGGATGGCTACTGCCATCTTGGTCATCCCAGGAAGTGAACTCGAAATTGGTAGGTGCCCAGCAGATGCCGATGACTGAACTAATCTGGACACGTGGTTTTGTGTTTCCAGCCCCTGGCAGATGTGTGACTGATGGCCACATCCAGAAGCCCAGAAGGGAGCTCTTGTCTGGGTAGCAATGGGCAGAGGCTGAGCGTAGTACATGGTGGAGCCTCTTTGTGTACTAAAGTGATTCTTAATTTAAAATGAAGGGCCTTGTAAAGTGGCAGTGATTATCCTCAGAGAAAAATTAACACTGAGACTTTCCCATGCTGGGTTAAAGCTGAATCAGGCTCTGGGACACCATCTCAGTCAGTTTTTACAGCAAGGATGAGAGATAGTTGTTGCCGTCATTATTATTGTTGTTCTTGGGTGTGCAGTGGTGTGTTTTTGTATGTATATGCCCCGTCACATGAATGAGTGTGCACATGGAAGCCATAGGTAGACCTCAAGTGCTGTCCCTCAGGACCCACTTACCTTATGTTTGGGGATAGGATCTCTCTCAGAGAACTGGAGCTCTTTGTAGACTACACTAGCTGGCCAGTGAGCCCCAGGGATCCTCCTGTACCCACTTCCTCAGCATTTAACATGGCACTGGGGAATGAACTCAGGGTTTTATGCTTGTGGGGCAAATATTTTTTCTGACTGGACCCTCAGTCCCTGTTGTTTAACTAACTGTCACAATCATCAACTCCAAGACCCATAGTGAGGAAATGGGACTAGGAACTTGTGATCCAATCCTCTAGTCCTTGAAGGTTCCATTAAACTGTGAGATGTGGCTAGTGATTCCCATTGATCACGTGGTTAAGCCACTGGGAACACTTGTCACATAGTGGTCAACAAGGACATCCATGGCACTGGGCCCTCTGACATTGCATCAGCTGCCTTTCCATGGCTGAGACTAAAATCTTCTGGAGAACAACGGAAGAGAAGATGGTTTTGTTCTGGTTCATGGTTTCACAGGATCCATCCACAGTTCTCCGTCTGTTGATTCTGCGATCATGCTGAGGCAAGGTATCATGATGGTGGGAGCATGGTGAGGTTCACCTAGTTGTATACAGGGAGTGTTGGGGTAGGTAAGAAGGGAAGAGAGAGGTAGAGATAGAGAGAGAGACAGAGCAAGAGACAGAGAGAGATAGAGACAGATAGAGACAGAGAGAACAGGAACTATCTCGAAGCAGCTGTTTTCTCCATGACCTACTCCTTCTTTTAGCTAGGCATCACCTAATATTTCTTTTCCAAATATTCTCCAAATCATGTTGCCAGCTAGGGACCAACCCTTCACTATATGATCCTTTTGGAGAGTCACTTCAGAACCAAACCATAAGAGATACCCACTAATGATCCGTGCTGGGCAAATTACTTCTTCAAGCATCAGTTTCACTATCTGTTAAATGGGCTTTTAATGTCACCTCCCAGACATGAAATTTCAGTGGCCTGCTTAGCACAGGGCCTTACAGTCAGGAGGGTCCTAGTGCTCCCTCATGTTCTGATTACTGTCAGCAGTGGCCAGACATATGACCTTATTTATTTGTTGTGGTGTGGTGAGTGAGTGTGTGTGTGTGTGTGTGTGTGTGTGTGTGTGTGTGTGTGTGTGTGTGAGAGAGAGAGAGAGAGAGAGAGAGAGAGAGAGAGAGCAATTGTTCATGAAGGTATGTACCCAGGACTGGAAGCTGCTAGAAGGTGTCCTCTTCATTTCTCCACCTTAGGTTTTTGGTGCAGAGTATCTCACTGAACCTCGCCGACTAGACTGGCTGCCAGGCAACCCCTGGGAGCCAACTGTCCCTACCCCAGTGCTAGGGTTACAGGTGCTCACTGCCACAGCTGGCTTTTAGGTGAGTGCTGGAAAGCCTGACCTTTGCCCAGCAAGCCCTTTGCTACTGGATCTATCTCCCCAGCCGCCACCTTCTGTTCCAAGACAAGATTCCCTGTTGAACCTAGAGCTCACTGATTTGGTTAGACTGGCTAGCCTGGATACCTCTAATACCTCTAGAATCCTCCTGCCTCTGCCTCCCCAGAGAGGTGATCATTGGCATATGTGCTGCTTCTGGCTCTTACATGGGTGCTGGGTATCCATGCTCAGGCCCTCATGCTTGGACAGCAAACATTTCACTGACTGCCATCCCCAGTCCACATCTTCTTAAGGAATAATAAACGCTCTCAGGTACAAACAGCAAAATTGCACATACCAGTGGTAGATAGTTTTGTTAACCATTCATGTTCCAGGGTCCCCACACTGAAGGGTGGAGGCATTATGATGGTTACTGAGTTCCTATGAGGCTGTACTCTGTCATATTGTCCAAGGCTGTGGGTGATGAACTCCCAGCTCTGCCAGCTTGACCTTCACAGTATAGATCATTGGAATAAAATAGATGGAAAGAATGTTGAACAGGAAGGAGACCTATACATGTTTAAAACTTTTTAAACTTGGAAGATAGCAAGAGGAAGACAAATGTGCCCTGTGGTGGTAGCCTGTGTGTGTCACTGGAAGGCACTGCTGTGGCCTTTCTCCTCTCTATGGGGTTTCTGGTTTCTCACCTCCATCCCTAATTGAATGTGAGTTATCACTTTGCAGCAAGGTGTGGTCTATGTGATTCTGGCCTGTAGCCAAACCAGAACACACCTCACTGAGGTGACAGGGAGATTTCCGTGTCTTTGACCTCTCTTCCTCATCACTCAGTACCACTTGGCAGCCTTTTGCCTTACCTTTCATCTCAGGGGCCACATAGGTGAAAGAAGTCACCAGGGAAATGCCATGGAGACTTGGAGAGAAGCTACCATTGATGCTGTGTTTAGGGCTTGAGAAAGAGGTGAGAAGAAACCACATACCCTTAGAGTGGAAGCGTTCAAAAGAGGACAGCGGTAGGTAGTTATCATGGGGCAGGAGAGACACCTTATCCTTCTAATAAGGAAGAAATAAACAGCTAGAGTATTGCAGCAAATTCCTCAGGATGCAGATGCCACCAACATCAGAAGTATTAGGAATCATATGTGCAGAAGACACTCTGTGGCCAGCTGAGTGGAGATGCAAGGTCCACCTTTTGCCACTTCACCTGTCATGTCTCTCCCTCTCCTTGTATCCCCCTGATAGAGGGCAGAGACCCTCAGGATCCCTTTAAGGAGAATGGCCCAAGGTCATTCAATAAAAAAGTAGGTCCTTTGAACCCTTCCTTAGAATACCTTTAAGTGAGTTTCTACCTTGGGAAATAGAAGTTAAAGGATCCACAGCTGCCATTTGAGAAACCAATTCTCTAGTGCTGGTTCCTACCTTTCTGGGCATTGTTTGTGAACAGACTATCCCCCCCACCATGAATATTTATTGCAGGGGAGCAGATACCTCCCTGGGCAAGGCTACAGCTAGTGCACCTGTTTGGCACACAGAGAGCACTTGAAATGACTTAGTGTCTTTTGTGCATTCCTTACTGAGATGGAGTCAGTTAGTCAGTGTCTACAGTAACTTGCATTTCAGAGGAATTATGGCTTATTAGAGTCGCATATCCAGGGATATATCTACATGTTCATTAAATAAAATAAAGACTATTTTGAACCCATAAGCATTTTTTTCCAGATGGGGTCTCACTGGGTAGCCCCAGCTAGCCTTCACAGAGATCCAAGTGAATTCTGGGATTCAGAGCATGCACATATTTTAAGGCTCTGTTTTAATGGAATGCTCTGAAAAACTGATGATGTCAGCTGTTTCCTACTCTCAGAGATTAGGACAACGAATTTCTACGTCTGCCAAGATCACTTTAACTTTGTACCTGTTTGACCTGGATGTTTATTAGGAATGCCTCCATGTGTCCCACACAATAAGTTCTGTTCCACATTCACGACAACTATGGGGGAAGCTAGTCTCTTATGTTCTGAGGTGTAGTTTGAATGGAGCCTATTCAGCATTCCTCATGGAGGCTCTAACCCCCAGTACCTCCCAATGTTACTGCACTTGGAGCTAGGTTCTTTAAAAAGATTAAATAACATTGTCATGGCAGGTCTGATGTGCTGTCATTGCATGAAGAAGATATTTGGTTACAGGCACCAGAGAAGCATTAGAACAAAAGCCACATGCAAGGGTAGGAAAAAGGGGCCTCTGTAAGCGAACAGAGAATCCTTCAAAGCAAACCACCTTGACTTAGGGCTTTGTAGTAGGAAGGTTTCTCCAGTCCCGCCAGGCCCCCACACTTCTGTGGCCTGCTTATAAAATAATCACTCAAAAGCTTATATTAATTATAACTGCTCAGCCATTAGCTCAGGCTTATTACTGACTAGCTCTTACACTTAAATTAATCCATAATTCTTATCTATGTTTAACCACATGGCTTGGTACCTTTTCTCAGTTCTGCCTTGACATCTTGCTTCCTTTGTGTCTGGCTGGTGACTCCTGACTCAGCCCTTCTTCTTCCCAGAATCCTCCTTACCTGCTCACCCTGCCTATACTTCCTGTCTGGTTACTGGCTAATCAGCGTTTTATTTATCAACCAATCAGAGCAACACACATTCACAGCCTACAGAATGACATCCCACAGCAAGGCTTCAGACCCTAGAATAGTGAAGAAATGAATATATGATGTTTGTATTGACCAGTCCATGTGTTGCTGTGGTAAATCAAGCAAACTAATAGAGTGGTTAGGCATAATTTGAACTCAGAGCTGACCTCTGACCTTCCCTCTCTTCCCCTGAGCGCCCTTTGCCCTGTGCCAGGCTCTGACTTGTGTCCATATAACTAAAGTGTCCTTTGAATGTATTTTGATTTGGAAGTGAAATATCCTCCACAACCTCATATGTTGGAAGACTTGATCCCCAGGGGTGGAACTGTTTTGTGGGGTTGTGGAACCTTCTGGAGGCAAAGCCTAGCTGAAAAAAGTGGATTGTGGGGTAGGGGGAGCAGCATGTGAGGCTTATTTCTTACCCTTTTCCTCATTAAGTCCACCAAGATCCCATGAACTCCACCGTGCCATCCCTGTGTTCTCACAGACCACCCTGAGCCAGGAGAAAGCTTCCTCCCTCCTTTGCTTCTGTGGCCATTTTGTCACAGCAATGAGGAGAGTGACACAGAGTGCTTCTGACCTGTGTCCAAACTCAGCTTCCACCCGGTGGCTTCTGGCAAGCCTGTGTTTCTGGAGTGTTGGGTGTTTGGGGGTGAAGCTTTTCGTCCTTCTCTATCTGTGATCCCAGGAAGAGCTCCAGGATCTGCACAGGTCCCTGGTGCTGGATAACTAAAGCCAAGCCACTTTTTTTTTTTTAGACAAGGTCCTATGTAGCTCAGGCTGGCCTTGAACTCATTATGTATCCGAGGTTGACTTTGAACCAACTTTCAGTCTTCCTCTAGCTTTCACATGCTGAGAATGCAGGAATGTAACTTCACACCCAGGCTTTATAGTGCTGACAGTCAAACCTATAGCCTTGTGCATGATGGTAAGCACTGTACCAGCTGAGGTCTGCCCCCACTTAAAGCATATCTCCATGGTAGAAGTTTTTCAGTTCTACCCACAATCATAGGGTTCATACTGAGAGCAAGCCAAGCTAGTCTTCAGACACATCCCATGGGATTGGCTGAGACACAGAGTGTACTGTAAGGGCCCATTGACTTCATAGGTCTTATGTGGAAGACATGAGTCATTGTCACCTCCACCCCAAGCCGTTGCCTAACATCCAATAACAAACTGCCTGTGATGTCCATAGAGCAAAACCAAAAACCCAGAAATGCCTGGTGATACCTGGGGTTTTAAGGCACACCTTCCTCCTCCCTACTTTCTCTCCTGAAGTTTAATTTCTTGTTAGAATCTGGCCTTTGGTCTCCATGGAGTAGACAATGTTTGAGTTCAGCTTCCTGTTCTTATGAACAAGACTTGTGATGGGCAGATGAGTTTCATTTCTCTTAAGACTGCAATCTGACTCTCCTCTGATTGAACAGTTAGCCAGAGGCAAGTGCACACAGAATCTCTCTGACTCATGCCTGGCTTCTTTGTGGTGTCCGGGTGGCACAGCACAAGCTGCTGGCATAGAACTCAGTAAGTGCATGTGGCCTGATCTGGCTAACTCCTCAAGTTCCCTCTGCAGAGGGCAGAGATCGGGCTTCATTTTCCGTCATGGTACCTGTGGTCATTTCTCTAAATGGAATCTATAATCTTAAAACAACATGTATACAGATGCCAAAGTGTGTATGAGGGGGGAAGGGGAGGTCTGGTGTTCATTGAGATGGTATGGCTTATTGCTGAATGTATGTCTCTGGTAGACATGAGCCAAAGTGCAAGGTGGCTTTTTCCAAGTTGGGCTATAGTCACTATGAGTTGCTATAAGAGAAAGAGGACCATCTGTGGCTGGGCGCTCTCCTGTGTGACCTTGAACAGGCTGTTCTGGCTTCTCTGGCTTATCCATCGGAGGGCTGTTACAGGGGAAAATGAAATAATGGCTGCATAGGAGGCAAATCCAGGACCTGGAATGTGGAAAGAGTTCACCAAATATCAGCTTCTGTTGCATGTGAGCATCCCCTACCTTCCAAGCCTACAGTGCTCTGAAATCCGAAAACAACATCAGGTCTGTTCATGTCCCAACTGCGGATGCTCAAAATTCCATCATCGCTTCTGGTCCCAAGCATTATGAACAGGAAATGTTGATATTGTAGTGCTTGGCTGTTCTAAGCCTTGATTAAGTAGTAAAGTTAATAAACCCGGGGAATGGAAGCTATGTGCTCCCGGAGAAAGAGAATCCTCAGTGGTCGTCTCCTTTAGTGGTTATTGGCTTCTAAGACTCCTTCTGAAAAATCCTGTAGGATGTAGAAGGCAAACTCAAGGGCCTTGCAGGACCCTCATGGCCAAGCCCATCCTGCTTCATGTCATGGTGCAGCTAGCAGGGAGTCCAACCCTGATAAATGATAGCTGTTCATTATAGTTATTTCAGTTTTTTTCCTTTGAATGCATTTGTAGGCTTAAGAAAAGTGAGTTCCAAGGTTGTGGGGGTTTATGACCAAACTTTTCAGTTCTTTCAAGGTCAGTGTTTCGAAAGTGTATCAGTTAGATATGACCACAGTCATACTGTGTAACAAATTACCCCAAACTCAGTGAATGAAAACAGCAGGCCTGTATTTTCTCCATACTTTCTGTTGGTTGGAGGTCCATTGATCTAGGATAGGCTTAGTCTAAGCTGCACGTTGGTTACATGTCTCTCCGCGTGGTTCTTAGCTCCCTTGCACCAGTTGGCCACCTGAGCCATACTCTCCTTGAGATGACAAAACCACAGAAGGTCACGTTCAAGCATATCTTGTACTTCTGTGTATGTCATGTCCCGATAAACTTCCAGTGTGTCAAGTGAGGTGACCATGGCCAAGCTGAAGAGGTAGGGAAGCGTGCTGCAATGCACCCCAAAGTCCCACAGCCACAGAGTGTGGCTCTAGGGATCAGTAAAGAATGAGGGTCACTAATTCACTCTCCCCCACGCCCCAGTTGCCCTCTCCAACGTCTCACTGCAGTAGGTGCCATAAGGGCTTCCCTTAGCATAGGAGGTTCTGTGGTCCTGACATCCTCATTACAATTCCAGAAGCACTCCACTGGATCCAGCAAGCACGTTGCAAATTCCCCTTTGGTCTCCTGAAGCCTTCTCTCTGACAGACAGGAATTTACTCTACTGTAAACCTAAGAGTCCCAATTTAGACAGACACGATGGATTAGGCAGACGGCATCATTGACCCAGTTCCACTTCGTTAGCCTTTCCAATTAAGGAGGTTGTTACTGTGAGTGAGACCTCACAGATATGCAGTCATACCTTGAGTCCTCAGGACCAAGCTGCTTAGGGAGAGTCTCACATTTCCACTGTGCACCCAGGGAGGAGAAGAAAGTGTGGTTGGCATGAGAACAGCCGCGTGTTAATGACACAGGCCCCTTGTGAGCGCTTCATCCTCTTCCTGGCCAGTTAATTAAGATGCTAAATAAGGACCCTTTGTGCTCCCTCTCCCAGAAGCTTTTGAAATAAACCTTGGACTCCTGACTGTGTGTGACAGGGTCTGTGATTTTGGAACTCCAGATAAAGAGTAGATGCTGTGCTGTGTCAAGGGACCAGTCACTTGGTATCATCCACATAGTTGGCAGAGATTTTTTTCCCTTGGCTTTCCAAGGAAGGTCTTTCCCAGTGAAGTTGTTCTTAGGGGTTCAGGATGGCATTCCCCCTTTCTTCGCTGTCTTGGGATTCTGAGCAACGAAGCATAAGCCCCACACAATAGCCAAATGGGCCGTGAAGCACAACTTAATTAATCTGGGCATTCACCCAATGCCCCGTGCAGCACTAGCTAGAATTTGGCTTTGGAGAAGGTGGCTAATTTTGAGACTGAGCTATGGCTCCTTCTCTCCTGACTCAAATCTCAATGAATATGGGCAGAGGAACAGTTCGAATAGATAAGCAGGCTCAGGCTGATGGTGACATGAAGAAGGGGCCTATGTGCTCTCACAGTGTGGGTCAAACAGAGTCTGCTACGCAGGGTCTGCTGCTCCCGGGGTCTGCTGCCAGCCACAGATGGGGAGGATGGATCTGTCTCTGGAAGAGTAAACTGGGTCCTGCCCTGTATGGCTGCTCCACGGGGAGCCAGGCTCAGCTCTCCAGCATTGCATATCATTGATCATACAAATACTAAGGCTAGAGGGGCCTCTGTAAGGTTAGGTAGAATAGTGAGGCTGGGTCCCCCACCCTAAGTAGCTCAGTACACATTGAGTTCTGGTGGGTCATAGCTGAATGCTATCCTGGGAAAAGGGCAGGAGAGGCTGTGGTGGGAAGGCCTGAGCTGTTTCTCGGAGACTCCTCATTGGTTCCTTGTGGGTCAGCTTAGCAATGTGGTAGCGTGAAGGAAAAGCTTCCCTTAGAGTTCTCCTGGGTGCAAAGACTAACTGGGCGCTGCTGGTATGAAAACTAGCATGAGCGAGGTGTCTCCTTGGCAACATCCCTGAGCTGTGCCAGGGAAGTGCTGGGACTTGGGCTCAAAACCCAGAATTGGGGGAGGACGAATTCTTCACCTTCATGGAAAGTCCAGACATCAAAATGTGCCTGAGACTATACCTCAAATGTGCCATGAGGAAGATAATTGCCAAAGAGGGATCAAGAAAGCAAGTGGGGTGGTCTGCTAGTGTGTTCCTATAATCCCAGTAAAATAATGGTCATGGGTTTGAGTTGAGCCTGGGCTACATAACAAGTATCAGGCCAGCTTGGGCTACGCAGAAAGACCTTATCTCAGAAAATAATAAAACAATATAAGACATGTTTAAAGGAAGCAAGTGGAATCAGACCTGATGATGAAAGCCTGTGAGCCTAGCAATTTAGGAAACTGAGGCAAGAGGAATACAAGCTCAAGGCCAGCCTGGGATACAGTGAGTTCCAGAAAGCTAGCCCAAGCAATTTACTCAGATCCTACCTTAAAATACAAAGAGAGGGGTGGTAGCACATACGAGGCCCTATGTTTAATCCTATTTCTCTTCTCTCTCTCTTCCTCCCTCCCTCTCTTCCTCCCTCCCTCCCTCCGAAAACAAACAAACTGTCCTTCCTCTCCAACAGGAGTTTAGAATGTTACAGTGTTTCTACAGTTTTTCTTCACTCTCCCTTTATTTGTAGTACTTAAAGAAGGGTACCCTAGTGCTAATTTTCA
Source organism: Peromyscus leucopus (assembly GCF_004664715.2). Lineage (NCBI taxonomy): Eukaryota > Metazoa > Chordata > Mammalia > Rodentia > Cricetidae > Peromyscus > Peromyscus leucopus. Next base: position 87,230,566 of record NC_051063.1, on the reverse strand, counting down.
TGGCTTCCTAGAAGCCTGTATTGGAAAATCTGCTTTGATAGAGCCAAACTTCAAACTGGATTTCTACCCAGGGCATTACAAGCATGGCTATTCTCTGTAGAGGTGGCCAAAAGTGGTTTTCCCAGAATCATGAACACATATGATGGTTAAGTTCCGAGCAGATATGGTGTAGACAAAAATAGCCTTTACGTGCTGAGTTTCCTGTTTTCCTCGGAAACCGCTGGGGAGAGAAATGCCATCACCTCCTATTAGTCTTTGCCTCCTCCATCTGTCCCTCCCCCAACCCAGAATTCATGCTTAATGACCCCAGACTTTACCACCCAGCATCCCCAGTCAATTGGCTTTTGTCAAGACTGAGTGAATGGGATGTTTCAGTGGCCTGAAAAGATCTTTCCTGGCCTGCTGGAATGTGCTACTCACACAGGAATTGGCTTCTCCTTTTCTGTCTTTCATTCTTGTAAGATTAGACATAATCTCACAACCTTGTTATGAACCAGAACTTTGTAGTTATGTCTATTTCTCTTATGGATCCAAATTCTTTCATGTGGGGTGGAGCAGGGAGCATTGAACACACTGGAGATGAATGGAAAAGGTGCTTTTTCTTTTTTAATGTGTGTATACATGTTTATAGGTGTGTGTGTGTGTGTGTGTGTGTGTGTGTGTGTGCACATGTGTGCGTGTGAGCATGCACACACATGGGTACACATTCTTATGGATACCTTATGGTGCATGTGTGTGTGCTGGTACAAATGTGTGGGTGTCAGAGGACAATCTCAGGTATCAGTCCTCAGGAGCCATTCACCATTTTTTGTTTTGTGATAGGGTGTCTCACTGGCCCTGAGCTCACCAAATAGGTTAGGCTGGCAGGCAGTGATCCCCAGGAATCTGCCTGGCACTGTGCTCCAGCTCTAAGGTTGTAAGTGCGCACCCCCTTCCTAGCTTTTCATGCCAGTGCTCTAACTCGGGTCCTCATGCTGGTGGAGCAAGCACTTCACAGACTGAGCCTCCTCTCATCCTCCTTCTTGGCACCTCATTGTTTTGCTGGTCTTCTTATGGGCAATCTCGGGCCTCTTTCATCCTTAGATATGGAAAGGAGTACTGGGATTCAGCAGGGGGCAGACTGGGTCAAGTTCTGGCATCCTCAGAGAATGGAGAAGACAGAGTCTGACAGACCCCACCCGACTGGGATATCAAACTGGTTTGAAAGGGGTGTTCACATTGGAAGTCGACTTGCCTCATCTCACCATTTATGAGTTTTTTTTTTCCTTTCTCCCCACAGGATCCACACCCGAGTCCACTGATCACCCTAGAGACCCAGGTGAGTGCCTCCCGTGGTCTTTGCCAATTATCTCTACCTTGAGGTTCCATGACCAATGCTTTGTGGTAGTCTTCTGAGCCCTGTGGGACACAGAGGGGACAGACAGGCATATCACAATGCCCTCCTGCCTCATTTGCATGTGTGGTATGCACAGACAGATGCAAGCACACTGGCTGATTGTACATATGTGTGTGGAATTCTGCATACATTCACATACACACAGACAGGTCACTGAAGGCATCCCCTACCAGTGATTCCAAGCAGGTGACTGCAAAGGGAGAGTGGAGACAGGGGAATGTCTGGTCATAGGTGGTACTGTTCCACTGCTCTGTTCCTTTGTGGTTAGTGCAAAACGCCACTGGAAATGTTGGGAATCCTGCTAGAGTCACCAGTACTGCAAGGGAAATTGGGGGTCCTGTTGAGATTATTAGCTTTGTTAACAAAAAGAATTTAAGAATGGACTCAAATAGAAGCTTGGAAACAATTTTATTAGAGTTTATAAGAAAGCTCTCAGGTAGGCAAGCTGTGAAGCTTGGCAGCTGCCCTGAAGAGAGAAACAGAGAAGAGAAAGGGCCATGCCTTTTGGGTAAGCCAGCACAGAGGTCAGCCACATGATGGACAAGCAGCCACACAGTGGGGAAAAGCCTTCAGACCAAGAGTGGAAAAAACCCAGAGTACCAGAGATAGAGTGTTGGGGCTCTGGTTGGTACCTGAAAGAACAAGACAACAGAGAAGAAAGAGGGAAAGACATTGTTCTGAGTCTTGACTGATAAAGGCGGGCAGACCCAAAGGAACTGCTTGGTGGCTTGTAGGGATTGCATTAAGGGGCAGAAAATCTGTGAAGAAAAAAAGTACATTATCTCAGTAAAGGGTTAATTATTCCGCCTATCGCGTTAGTGTGGCTTAAGGTGAGTTGCCTTTCTGAAGGGTGGTTTCTTGACGAGGTAATTGGCCATCCCAACTGGATTAACTCTTAAGGGATCAGACAATAGCATGTCTCTACTGAGAGATAGATGCCAGTCTTTTGGCTGGCAGACAACAGCTTTCCCTTAATCGGCCTTCAATGACACTGTAATAGCAAGACCCAGCTCCCAGGGCAGGAAGTTACACTTACATCTGCTTGGGAACATTCTGAATGATCTAGATAGCAATGGTATTTCTGTGTGGGACAGATGACCCATGGGTTCAGAGAAGGAAGATACGGCCTGCCCCTTATGTCTTCTTTGTGGGTACCTATGAGACCCAGGTAGAATACAATTCTATGTCTTCTAGCCTTGTGGCATTGGTGAGGCTGTCTACCCTCCAAGTCATTCCTTTTCCATCTAAAACATGCCACCTGGGAGAGTCCTAGTGAGAGCCTCAGGAAGTAATCAGAACACCAGAGGTTCATGGGGCACTTGTGTATACTCTTATACCAAAGCACTGCAGCCTTTCCTACCGGCATTGAAAGTGATGTGTCTCTGAATGGATGGCCTCCTTAGCTCTATGGCTTGGTTAGACAGGAAAGAGAAAAGGAAGACAGGCTGGACCCCCTTTGGAGCCCCAGAGAGAGCACTTTCCAGGTGTCAGACACATTAAAACATATTGAACATTTCATGGATAAGTAACAGCCTTTTGGGGGATTTCTGCAGCATGCTGGCAAATACCACCTGCCTTCCCCTGCCTTCCCCCAGCCCTGGATCCTGGCCACTCATCAGTATCTCTGCTTGAGTCTTCCCAAGGAGTGAGAGGAGAGTCACAAACCCACCTAGCCTCAAGGTGGCCTAACTACTAAGAAGCCCATAAACTACAGGGAAATGGATTCTCAGGGTTTCTCTGTGCTTGTCTGTCCTCCTGTCCCACGGTGCGTACCACTATAACTGCCCTAGGGAGGAGCAGGCCCCAGGGATGGCAGAACAGAACAGATGGGACCTCTCTGAGGAGGAGAAGGATTCTGAGTCCTCTCTTCCACTTTTGCTCATTCTTTGCACAGCCCTTTAGAGTATACCTAGAGACAATCCACTCATTGTCTCTATGAGGGAATCTTACCTGTCAAATTAAGTTACCTAACAGTTTGTTTTTTCCTTAATGAAATTCACTCGACTCTAAAAACCATATTAAGCTAGTGGGTCTCAATCTGGGCATAATTTTAAGGCTCAAAGGATATTTGCGAAGGTCATGAAGACACGTAGGGTTGTCTTATACAGGGGGACCAGTTCATCCTGTAGTGACTGGGTTGGAGCTCATTAATACATAAGCAGCCAGTACATTACAAGCTTCAGGCCAGTGAGAGGTTCTGTCTTAAAACAAAGCAAAACAAAACAAAAAACAGCACCTGGGGAATAGTATCCAACAGTATCTGAGGTTGACCCATGGCTTCCACATGGGAAATAATTATTTCCCACAATGGCAAAGAGCCTATCCAAGGTTCCAGTAGGATCAAAGTTTAAAGACATTGCATCATCAGTAGTATTAGTAAAAGCACAACATTGAAGAGCTATGCCTGTGTGTATGTAGGTGTGTATATGTATCTACACAATGCACATCTCTATACATATATTTGCATCATATTGAGTAAATTCTAAATTACAAAAATAAAGTTATAGCACTCACTCCTTTGGGTATCCTCCAAAACCATTTCTGTGAATTCCCAGATGTTATTTGTCCCACTTTGGGAAGTATCTGCCTCCCTGTCTACCCTGGGTCATAAGATAACTCCCAGGGTAGGCTGTGAGGCGGACTGTGGAGTGATAACTCTCCTCTCCTTGCTCAACCCTTTCCCAGAAATTGTTCTTTTCAGGAAAGCTGTGGACAAGCATTCCATGTCCAGAGCACCAGAAGCCAACTCTTCTCCCCTGCACTTGACCACCCCATGTCCTTTGCTCTGGACATCCAGTCAGCTCTTCAGAACCTCCATGGGAAGAATGGCGGGTGCCCCATAGCTTTGGAAAGCATGTTATGAGAGGGCAATGCCCCTACACAGTGACCACTGTTAAGGTTCTGTGAGCTCCAGGGTGGTGGCGCAAAACACACTTTTGACATCAATACCACACACCTTTAGGGAAGGGTTCCATAGTCTTCAGCAATTCCCCCATCAGTCTCACCCGATTCATGGTCTTTGGGGTGTGAGAGGAGCTGTAGGGTATTGTCTTTATGACTTCAGATTTTTTGTGTTAGAGAGACATTGTAGTGGGTGGGAAGATATTTATCAGTGGGTAAAGGGCTTTCTCTAGAACCCACATCAGGAAAATAAATCTGGACATTGCAGGGCTCCTCTAATTCCAGAACTTGAAAGGCAGAGACAGGTGGGTCCCTGGGGCTCACTGGGCAGACAACATATACTACTTGATGAGCTAGAGGCCAATCTGAGACTCTCAGGTTGACCACTGGCTTCTACACACACACACACACACACACACACACACACACACACACACACACAGAGCATTAGAACACAAATAAAGTGTGAATGTTTTTTTGTAACTTGCCCCAAATCCATATGTGATTTGGTACTAGGCCTTAGCCCATCACAGAATATACAATGAGATTCTGCCCAGCTGCCCTCCATGCAGTAAGTCAGATAAAAAGGCTAAGCTAGATTTTCTGGTTAAAAAAAAAAAAAAAGTAATGTCCTAAATGTTACCTATGTACCATGAGCAAGATGATAGGTGTGGAGGACTTGGAAGAGCTCACCCTGCAGAGGCAGCATTCATATGAATTTTGAGCCCTGGCCAGGTTCCCTCTTCCTCCCATAATGCCCTTTCTGCTCCCTATGGGATTGCCTGCTGTGTCTTAGAGTCAAGATCCCAGGTGTATGTTGGATATCACCATGAGCCTTGTCCTTACGTCACACATACAATATGGCTTTGCTGACAGTCCAGGTTGAACAGGATCCCAGGCCACCAATATACCCACTTACTTCCTACAGCTCACTCTCCCTGATAATAATTACAGGAGTCTTTCACATGTGGCCTGGTATATCTGCCTTCACATAGTTATGTGGAGCTGGGGAGATGTATCAGTTGAACTCTGAGGGTCTTCTTATGCCCTCTGCCATCAGCATGGTGGAACTTTGCACCTGCTGGCAGCAATAGGATTCTCTGCTTAATAGATTAATATCATGAAGGAGTGAGTAATGTCCAAGTCTCTGGTGTCAGACCTCTCTGTAGCACATGGCTCCTGTGGATGTTTCAAGTAAGCTCTGCTTGGCAGTAATGACCACTAATCTGCTCTCTGGCTGGAAGTACCTGAGAACCAGATGACTTAGAAATGAAAAATCTGAAAGGACTTTAAATTTGGTTGGTGGCTTGGAATCATTATTGTCAATCATATTACCACTCACACTATTATTAGATTCAGTTTCCAGATGAGGCACTTAAGGGTCTTAAAAGTCAGATAACTTACCCAAGGTCCCACAAAAGAGATACAGCAGTAATTGTGTGTCAGGCTCAGGGTCATATGACATCAGAATATTTTCTTGCAGTCTCTGTTTTATTAGGGTAGAGAATACAATTGCTGTGATCAGTAGAAAGATTTACTAATGCTTAGACTAAGCCAGACATACCAGTTCTGATGTTTATAAACCACTATCTATGGATGTACTTAGATGAGGGTGGATGGATGAATATATGGATACATAGATGACAGCCAAACATTGATGATATATAGCAGGCAGGTAGATAGTGTCTTACTGTAGCTAGAGTTTTGTCCACAGACAGGACAAATCTGTCACCCGCCAGTCCCACAGCCGCTCAGACCCAACCAAGTAAACACAGAGACTTATATTGCTTACAAACTGTATGACTGTCAGGCTTCTTGCTAACTGTTCTTATAGCTTAAATTAATCCATTTCCATAAATCTATACCTTGCCATGTGGCTCATGGCTTACCGGCATCTTCACATGCTGCTTGTCATGGCGGCGGCTGGCAGCGTCTCTCTGACCCAGCTCTCCACTTCCCAGAATTCTCCTCTCTCCTTTTCCCGCCTATACTTCCTGCCTGGCCACTGGCCAATCAGTGTTTTATTTATACAGAACAATATCCACAGCATTTTACTTACTATTCTATACTGCAAATAGACACTGTGACTAAAGCAACATATAAAACAGAGGCTGTCAACCTTCTTCATGCTGCTACCCATTAATAAGAGTTCCTTACATTGTGGTGACCCCCAACTATAAAATTATTTTGTTGCTATTTTATAACTGTATTTTTGTTACTGTTATGAACTGTTATGTAAATAGTTGATATATAGGATATCTGAGACCCTAATGGGGGCACAGCCCACAGGTTGAGAACCACTGCAAGTCTAACCCAAACTTATCTGATAGTGGGAGTTATGGGTTGAGAACCACTGTTACAGAAGAAAGAGTATATTTGGGCCATCATGGAGTGGAGCATGGCCACAGACAGGCAGGCATAATGCTAGATTAGTAGCTGAGAGCTTACTTGTTGATTCAGAAGCCTGAGGTAACAGTCACACCAGGAATGACATAGACTTTTGAAACCTAAAAGCCTGCCCTCAGTGATAGAGCTCTTCCAACAAGGCCACACCTCCTAATCCTTTCCAAACAGTTCCACCTACTGGGGACTAAGTATTCAAATACATGAGCCTATGGATGCTATTCTCATTCAAACCACCACAGATAGACAGACAGAGAGACAGACAGATGCATAGGTAGACAGACAGAAGATATATGCATAGATGGCTAGATGGATGGATAGATAGACAGAGGGAATTCTTTGCACAGGTATCCACAGCTGTACTTCTATACGTAGGTAGAGGTGATGATGGAGAGACATGTGGCTTGGATGGTTGTAGACAAATAGATGTATAGATAGATAATGACAAATAGATGCATGGATGGGTGCATACATAGACAGATAGATAGAGGGACTGCTGTACTCAAAGAGTATTTTTATTCTTTTATTTTTGTCACACAGGCTGCCATAAGGCCTGTGGGTAAAAGGCTTAAGCTACAGACACAATCAAAAAAATTCATTTCAGAACAACAAAAAATAGACTGTCTCCCTGAACATCAATAATGTTGTGATAAATCTGAATGCTTTATTTGATTCTTTTTCATTGATCCTCAAGGGGGACTATCATTTCTGAACCTTCTCCAATTGTCATGGCCTCTTGTCATTTAATTTCGCCTGCTCCACATGCTGACTCCTACCCCCAAGGCCCCTCTGTTGATTAGTAAATGGTTCCTGCTCCAATGCAGATACACCTGGGGAGTTGTCTTGAAGGAGCTCTTTTGTAAAGATCTGTCAATCTGGGTATTTCTGAGGTTGGCTCACTTGGAAGGGAACAGAACTTCATTTGCATGGAGATCTCTCAGGGCCTTGGAGATCAAGGGCAGCAGGAGGGAAGTCACTGACTGTTCAGTTTTCAAATCTAACCAGGTGCTTGAATTCCTTTGATCAGCTAAGTGGGGGCATGGAGGGAGGGAGTGACAGTCACATTATTTAAAGATGTTACTAAGGCCAGGAGGATTACAAACAAAGCCAGGGAATGTGAAAGGGAATGAAAGCTTAAAAATTATACTGTGTAATCCATTCATCTTGGCTTATTCAATAAATAGCTCTGAGGCCATGCAGAGGCCAGCCTTGTGTGAGACATCAAGGATGTGACAGTAAGCGAGGCAGAAGGCTTCTGCCTGGAGCATCATGTTGGGAGAATCAGATGAGAAATGTGCAAGCGTATGATCATGCCCTTAACATCGGTAGCCATAGTCAAGGGAATGAGCCACTTGTGCATATATGAGAGTAGGTGGGCAAGAGGGATTTGCTCAGCAAAGTCTCTCTGGGGAGGTGAGAGTTTTTGATTTTGTTTTTACTGATACAGAGGAGAGAGTCTCATTATATAACCCAGGTTGGCTTTGACCTCGTAAGCCTCCGGCCTCAGCCCTCCAATGTTGGGCTAATTACACTCCATGGGAGGTGTGTTTTGAGCTTGGAGCTGACACAGTCAAGAGTTAACCTTGCTAAGAGATGGCAGTAATCACATTCCAAAGCTTTTGCATAATCTGTCTGGGTGCCTATAACAATAATGCCACTTTTCCTTAGGATCAATTAAACCATGTGAGCTGCTTCAAACTCCTTCAGTGCTTTGTGTCATCATAATGTCAAGACGGATAAGGAATTGCCTTATCAAGCCAGAATGAAGGAAGATAAATGAGAGGGAAAGAGAAGGGACCTAAATTCCCAGCCATCCGGTCACTGATCACAAGACTGTCCAGTGGGAGGGAGCTTGAAGGCCTGAGTGTATTGTGCTCATGTGGGGACCGATGTTGGGAATCTCGAGGATGGCTGCCATTAGCTAAGTTATGGACTGCTGTGCAAATGAACTTGAGCTTCCTCATAAAGCCAGTAGTTTTCAACTAAGGTGATGCTGGCCAGCAGAGGACATTTGGCTATGACTAGAGACATGTTTACTGTCAAAACTCAGAGACAGAGGGTGCTCTTGACATCTTGTGGGTATAGGTTGGGGATCTGCTAGCCATTCCACAATGTGTAGGACAATCCCCCTCCTTCCAAAAGTTTTCCAGCTTCAAATATCAATAGTGTCAAGGTTGAGAAAGCATGGTGTGTGCTTGTTTGCTTCTCAACAGCTTATTTCACAAAGATACTTCAGCCCGGCAAGGCTGGCTTCTTGGGTATTATTGTTTATGCTCAAAGGTCACTAACTTCAATTAATGTAAGATTTTAGCCAGCCTGCAGGTTCTTACCATGGCATATTCATCCCCCTCTGCATTGGCATTGACCTTGGCTATAAACATAATAAACCCTTCCCCCCAGTATTCATAACCATGTGTTCAGTGTACACAAAGGGCACATCTCGTTTGGATAATTATGATTGTGGAAGGAAAACTCACCAGGAGAGATAATTTCCTTCAAGATTTATGGCTCATTAATATAGAGAATATTCAGGTTTTTGTTTTTGTTTTTAAGAAATTGCAATTGGGAATATATCTCAGTGGTAACACATTTGCCTAGCAGGTGTCGGGCCTTGGGCTCCATCAATAGCACGGCAAAAGTCAAACAAAAACATAATAAAAGTTCAGCTACTTGGCTGGGGTTCAGAGAGGGCTTGGTCAAGGCTTTTGGACGACTGGAGCAGGTCTCCTGGTTTCTAGGCTTGGTTCCTCTTTCTGGGCCGAGCCTCTTTTGTATAAACTTCTTTCTCTGGAAGCTTTCCTGCCACCACTGGGATTAAAGCAATTGCCGTCTGTTCTCCTCTCTTCCAGCTCTGGGCTTCGATTAACCTTTTCCTCCATAGAGAGTGCTTTTTGAAGTAATCAGGAGCTTCTGAATGGCCCTTACCTGAGTCTCCAGCCCATTAATTCTTATGATGCCCAGCATCTGTTGAGAATGGCAGAGACCAAATTGCCTGCCCATCTTCTGCCTCCTGTGGGGAGCAGGGCCTCTTGAGGGGAGAGCAGACCAGTCTGGGACAGCAGAGCCCTTTACTGTCATCATCCTGCTGGCTCTGATTTGTGGGTCTTTAATTAACTTTGGTGGGGCTGGACCATTGCCTAGGCAGAAAACGGGACTGTATGCAGGGAAGATCTGTGGTCCCATGGCCAAGGATCCTTTCTAGTCCCTGTGACTCAGAGTGACTGCCGTGAAGCACCATTCCACAAATAGCCAGCCAGTTCTCCAAAGCCCAACCACATACATCTGCACAGTCACAGGACATAGATGGTATTGTCATCGTCCTTCTTCAGTCTCCAAGCCAAGGCCTTGGGGGCTTGAGTTCATCCCTTAACTCACCATACACACAGTCATTGTTTTTATTGGCAATGGCGGTTGTATTCGTCACTTTTACATCACTATGACATAAGTACCTGACAGTAGCAGCTCTTGAGAGGAAAATCTCCTTCAAGCTCATCCTTTCAGAGGCCTCAGTCCATCGAGGCAAGGAAGATGGAGTGAGCCTCATGGCCCTAGAGTATTATATGTAGCAGAGGTTGTTCATATCCTGGTAGACCAGAAGGCAGAGGGAGAGTCCAGAGCCAACAGCAGTTCAAAGGCCTGCTCTTAGTGACCTACTTTGGCCAGCTGGGCCTCTCCCCCTGAAAACTCCACAGTCTCCCTAAATAGCACCACAAGATGGGGACCAAACTGGCAAAATATAAACCTGTGGAGTACATTTCAGATGCACCAGCCATAACAACACTACTCATTAACTATGACTGTGTGGACATGAGAACTAGTTTGCATGTGTACTTAGCAAGCTAGTACTTTCAGTGAGTTTATACTAAGCCATTATATAGTATAGCAATAACCAGTGAGTATGTTTACTTTGAGATGAGACCTGTACATTCTGTATAGTTAGCAACCTAATATTGTTAGCTAGTATTTACTAAGCCCTCATTCAGAAGGTTAGAAAGTTGTTACCATGGACTCCATCACTCACATTTTGTCACTGTCCTGTATGGAAAGTGTCTCTGTCTCTCCCCTATCATGGATGAGAAACTGAGGTATGAAGAGTCTCCATTATTTGCCCAAAATGAAACAGGATTTGAACTTAGCATCTTAGTTTGAGTTTGTCTGGAGATAAAGCCCATGAGACGGGAATGAATTTTAATCCTATTTTGCAGATGAACCAACTAAAGCCCAAAGTCACACCCAGTGCTAGGACAGGAACCACAGCCAGGTGACAGATGAAGGAAGCCCTATTGTCCTTGCTACCATGTTGCTAAGATACTGCAACAAAGCAAAGATGCAGATTTTGTAGAGATAGTCATTAATGTAGTGTGGGTTCCATACAGTGGAGATACAGATGGGGTAGATACTGACTGGTATAAAGTAGGCTGTGGATTAGGTATAGATCATACGTGCTTATGGAAATAGACTAAGTCAGGTATAGATATGTGCATAGTCTGAGTATAGATTGGTGTAGATATCTGGTAGGAAGAGTAGAGATTTTCTTCCAGCAGACAGTGTCTGCCCTCAGAGAGCCCCATGCACTTGGAGCACTGGGGTGGAAGCCCAGGCGACTGCCAGCTCAGGGACAAGACATCATCGCCACGTTTGCACTGACTCAGAAGCATCAGGAGGCCACACTGACATCTGGCATAGTTATGTATACCATCATGTGCCAAGGTCTATGAGACTTGGGCTGTCCGCTCCATGGAGTTTTCAAGCAGAGCTGTATGAATTTGAGAACTCAAGAGAGTGTTTCAGTACTAGAATGTTAAAGCTGGGTTTGTAGGTTCTGGTTGCCAGAATAATTCACCCATGAAAACACCTTTCATATAAATTAACAGCAGGAGGGCAGTCAGGTGCACAGAGATATAAACATTCCTAGATGGGTCAGAGAGGGCCTGAATGAAGCCGCTTACTGTTTATCGTCACTGCAGGTTTTTTACGCCAAGGACTTTGCTAAGCACTGTGTGTATGTAGCCTTTTCTAATCATGCCCACAGTCCTCTGGTGGGGGGGGGGATAGACATTGGAGGCTGAGTTCTGGCCTGAGATGCAAGAGCTCTGGAGTGGCAGAGCAGCCTCAAACCAGCCTCCCTCCCAGTCAGTCTTATCATAACTCACCCTTTGAGTGAGAAAACTATGGCCCAGGGTGGCTGGATAACTCTCCCGGTCACTCTGCAACCCAGCTAGACATGTCAATCTAGACTTACCCAGAGGCCCTCTGGCTGCCAGGGACAGTCAGATGAGAAACGTGAGTCCTTAAAACAAGAAGGTGGGCCCTGGTAGAGGGCTGGCAGTCCTGCTCTGGCATCTTCACTTGACTGTCTCCATGTTGGACATCTGAGAGATGAAGTGTGGCCCCTCTTCATCTTCATTCCACCCACTGTCCACCTCCCTCCCCTCCCCCAGAGGCTGACCTTGGTGCTTGTCATCAGTAAAGACTGGCTAAGACTGGCTAAGAGAGGCAGCAGGCAGGCAGGCAAAGCAGTGTGGTAAATGTCCATGTGTGGCTCTGCCCCTGTGGAGCTCTGCCACCTGCGGACATCCATCACATAGCCACGGCTCCTCTGTCCTTCCTCTCCAGCTCCAGGGTGGTGCCACCTGCCAGGTCTAGCCTGCCTCGGAGCATCCTCCTTGACGGTTTTCTTTGTAAAATCTCATTGTAAATTTCTCCTGTGGTCCCTGGTACTCTGGGAAAGCAGTGTCGTTTTTTTTTTTTTTTTTTTTTTTTTTTTTTTTTTTTTTTGGGGGGGGGGCACTCCTTTGATGACCCAGTGCTGCTGCTAGGGGAACTCTCCAGGCTGAGTCACCATCATCTAAGGCTGTGTTTTGACATAGGAAGGGGTCTTTATGTGGAAAGAGGATCCCTGAAGAGAAGAAGGGGGCAGGCAGGGCTCTGAGGGCAAGAGGCTGGGTTGTGGAATGATTTTATAGAGAGGATGGTGGCTATCGTCTTGGGACCATCTTCCCCTAAAACAGAGCCAAACAACAAACAGGATAAGCACTTGTGTTAATATCTGAGGACTCAAGCATGTGAGAAGTGATGCCTGGGACATAGGACAATAGCTCCGCATCCTGCCACTGTCTCACATCCTTCTGTCTGCCCTAATCCCAGTGCTTCTCATTCCAGGAGAGACTAAGGCCTCTCAGGTCTGGGTAAGATCTAAGCATTCAGGTTCTTCCTTTGGATCCAGACAGATGGACACAAGGGAAGGAGGCCATTTCTTCTAGCAAGCAAAGACCATGAAAACTATTCTTTTCCTGTTTTCTGTCACACTTCAGGAAACGTTAACTGCCCTGGCACTCGTCTGATTTCATAGAAGTGGCACCACCTCTCTCTGTGGCCTTGAGAGCTCTTGGGAGGGTCCCAGCCATTTTTCTGGCACATAGCAGCCCTTCCTGTGGCTGTAATCTTTCGGAAAAGGAATATTTTATTAATTATGACCCCAATTCTGTTTTCTGAGAGGCATAGTAGCTCTTGTTTTGCCATTAGTGGGTGAGGGCAGAGGCTGAAAAGGGGGGAACTGAAATGAATCGCTAGTCTATGTGACGCATGGGTGGGGCTGAGGAACATTCCCAGAGCCTGCTCGATGCTGGAAGAAAGAACCTCAGATGCTCTAAAGGGCTCTGAGACGCTGGCTGGCAGGATCCAGGTACTGCCCCAAATACCAACAGGCACCAGTGATGGGTCAGGAGGCACCTTCTCATGTCATGGCCATTGTTCAAAGTGATTCTCCAGGCCTCCTCTGACTGCATATGGGTTCTGTCTGTCCTTAGGCCATGTGGAGGGGAGGTAGTGGTGGTGGATGAATCACAATGAGTCTCTACATACCCCTTTGTGTACAGTCCCCACTGGGCTCCCTGCTGCCCTCTGTCACCTCATCTGGTAGAATGTGTCCAGACCTAGTCAGGCAATGGACCAGGTCACAACTACTCACCTTCATGAGATGGCTGCTACTAAGACCCAGCTCAGCAATTCGCAGGTGGAGGCTGGACCAACATGGTCCATTTAACTTATTTAAATGAACTATTTATTGAGTTTTGACAAAGGGCCTCATGTAGTTCAGGCTAGCCTAGAACTCAATAAATAGCCAGAGGTAACCCTGAGTGTCTGGTCCTTCTGCCTTCACCTGGATGCTGGGGCTTTAGACGTGCCCCATCATTCCAGAGTTTAGCCAGCACGAAGGACAGAACACAGAACTTTGTGCCTATGGGGCAAGCACTCTACCAGGTGACCTGCTCTTAACCCCACTTTTCTGCTCTTTTGCCTGCAGCTGCACTGTGCACTTGGGCTCCAGGTCCGCCCTGATTCCCCCTTGTCTCATCCATGGCTGCTCAACCGTGATCCCCTGACATTGTAGAAAGGTTCATTCTCCACTGCCCTCTGCACTGTAAGACATTCAGCAGCATCCCGGCTTACCCACTAACTGGAGTGACACACCCTTACAGTCTGGCCGTTAAGAATGCCTTCAGACTTAGCCACATGTTCCTGAGGGACAGATCATCCCTGGCTGAGCACTACCTGCCAAAACAAGGAGTGTGTGAAAAGACTAAAATCCATGACTCTATTGGTTCTATGCTGGCGAAGCCACTGGTCAGGCGGCCAGTTTTGGCTCCTAAATGACCTCATATAAACCTTGTTCTAGACACATCACCAAGTGTCTCCCTTCACTGCACTGATTTGCCAAGCAAAATGCTTCTACTGTTCTGTACATTTATAAAATAGCAAGACGTGGTCACAGGTCTTTATACCCACAGTGAAGGGCTCCAGCTTGGGGAAGTGGGACCTCCCAGTCCAGGTATCTATTCCATAGGAGGTGCCAAGTTAAACCCCAAACACAACACAAGGCTGCATCCCTGAAGACAACAGCGATGACATTGACTGGGTTTTCAGATCTGTTTGGCTAGGCAGTCTCAGGAGGGTGTGGGCTCCCCCTGACACTGCCAGAAATAGTTTGTGGCTTTGGGGCCTAACACTAGGATGTGTTCAGACCTCACTGGCATCAATCCCTGGATTTGCTGAAAGAAGCCTGTGTATAGGGCATCAGCTTAGGACAACGGGCCACTGTAGGTCCTGGCAGCCTCTGGGTGTTCCTCCCAGGGTGTTTTCTGAGGGTAGCTGTGTTGGCTGCAAATGTGGTTTGTTTTTATTTTCTATTTTTGCAAATACTCCTTTGGGGACTTGTGGGTCCTTTCTTAATTTGGATTTCATGGTTGCAGTCATCGGTACTATACTGTGTGGCTATATCATTATCACACTCTTCATGCATTGGATATTTATTGAGAGTCTACTGTGCCCAAGACACTGTTTTCAGAGTCTGGAGTCAAAGCAGTGAATTGACACTGCTTTTCCGAGCTCACACACGGAAGGACAGTTAATGAGAATTGTGGGTACGTCAGATAGGACAAGTACTATGGAAAGTAAGTCAGGCAGAAGGCTGTGGACGAGTTAGCTGAGTTCGAAAAAGGGTCCCCCTTTGATGTGACAGGACAGTTCCACATAGCAACATTTGAACAGAGAGAAAAGTAGATGAGCTCATTACATGGCCGCATGAATGGGGGCAATTGGTGCAGAGTCCTGAGGTAGGGTATTTTCTTTTGTTTTTTCATGACAGGGTTTGTCCATGTAGTTTTGGTGCCTGTCCTGGATCTCACTCTGTAGACCAGACTGGCCTCGAACTCACAGAGATCCACCTGGCTCTGCCTCCTGAGTGCTGGGATTAAAGGTGTGCTCACTTACACAACTTAAGTAAAGCATAGCTCTCTGAACAGATGAAGATAGGTTTCTTCTGTATCCCAGAAACTAATCAATATTTATATGTATAATCCAGCTATTATTTGGCTTAAAAGGGCTTATTGGGAAATGTTATCATTTATATTATTTTCTACAGAGAAAATATTTTGCTGTTTAAAAAAAAAGAAAGTTTGTACCACCACCGCCCGGCAGTAGGGTACTCTTGGTGTAGAGAAGCTAGAGCAGAGAGAGGTTTAGGTCAGTAGGATGATGTTGAATTTAGAAATGAGTTTGCTTCCACTCTACACTGGGAAGCCCTGGAATTGGTGGCTCCTTGCTGCAAATGATCTGTAGTGGTCAAGAATGGAGGCTGTGGCAAGAGCCACAGGGATGCCATAGTGGTTTGGACCAGTGTTAACAGAAGCCAAGAGAGTTGTTGCATTGTCCGTATGATCTGAGAGTAGAACCGGCTGGATGGTGTAGGGTAGCAATGCAAGTGCCTGGTAAAACAAGACAAAATAAAACCATATGGAAGCATATCGAGGGAAGTGAAATCCGCAGGCCCTTGCTCCATTCCTCAGGTCACTGCTGTTCATGACTATCATCAGTCCTTTGGTGCATGTGCATCTGTGAGGTGTGTGTGTGTGTGTGTGTGTGTGTGTGTGTGTGTGTGTGTGTGTGTGTGTTTGGCGATAGGCATTTGTTTGTTTCACGAAATAGAATCTAATGAGCCATATTGTATAATGACATGTACTTCCTGTCTCTCAATCCTCATCTCATATCCACCCATATTAATCTTCCTGATTATTAGATTTCTATTTTGTCCAACCCTGTTTCTAGCACCTGGCTTAGTATCTGTTACACAGAAACTGCTGGATAAATAGTAGTTGAATATGTGAGCTGTCCCTTTGCTGGTGAGTTGATTTCCTGTTGTTAGATATGTAAGTGGCTCTTTTTCATTTTCCTGTTTTCTACACAGCTGTTAGTCATTCTTACATCCGTAGCGTAAGTGACCAGATTTCACCAGCCCAGAGGGCACGTGTTTTAAATGATGTTAAGGGAAACTGACTTGTCCTGCATGAGGCTCCCTCAGATCTGTGAGTACTTAAGTGATTTCCTGTTTTCTATTTCAAAAGCACGGGCAATTGTTAATGTGTGCTTTTATTGACAAATACTAGGGTAAGGGATTGAAGCGTTCACCAAAACAGGTATTTGCTGGTTCCTTGTTTCCTTTCCAGTGTTCCAAGTCCCTCTTGGAGTCTCTGCCCCCTTGAAGCAATGGAAGCAAGTAATAGCCCTGAGACTGTTTGAGCACTTAACTATGTGCAGGCCACCATGCTAAGTTCCTCACAGGGGTAAACTCACTCAATCTCTTTACTAAGAAGGTTCCAGAAACCCCTGTGAGATAGTGTGGCTGTCATCCAGCTTGTAAAGAAAAAGAAGACAACTGAGGAGAGAGAGCTAAGTAAGTCACCCAAGGTCACAATGAGAGCAAGCTTTGGTTCTCAGCAGAACTCAGCCACCAAGGCACAGTGGGTAGATTTAGTAGTAGCTGGGACTGTCCTTTGAGGCTCGACCACTCTGTGATATTTTAGAAGCAAGAAATCAATGAATTCTTTGGGGAGTGAATGGTCTGAGCACAGGCTCAGGGCTATGCCTGGCTCATGGCCCAGCCTGTGGTATGGCAGCTGGAGACAAAGCTCTATGCTAGGCCTCTGGAAGACAAAGCCACAGGCATGTGAAAAGGCATGCCCAAGGCCACATAAGAAAATAATGCCACCTATCCACAATGAGTTACATTCTCCCTTGACCAAGCACCCAAATGAACTGCTGAGCCAAGCCAACGATTTGACTATAGAGGTGGTGACAGAATACTGAATTGAATGAGACAAAAGGTATATGGTTAGTGAGTAGACAGATGGAGAACAGAATAAATGATAAAGCAATGGATGGATAGATGAATGGTGGGTGGATGGATAGTGGGAGATATGGATGTTGGATGGTAGATAGCTGAATTATAAAGTAATGGATGGATGGATGGATGGATGGATAGTGAATGGATAGGTATTATTGTAAATAATGGATGAATAGAAGACTGTGTGGAAGGAAGGATCACAGAGTGATATATAGATACTTAGATGATAGATTGGGTAATGGATTGCTAGATGACAGACATGATAGATGGTAGATAGATAGATAGATAGATAGATAGATAGATAGATAGATAGATGATATGCAGAAAGATGATAAACACATGATGACTATGTAGATACATAGATAGACTCCCCCCTCAGCTAGGTAGCTAGACCACCTCAGTTCACTCTTTGGAAATCCATAGCATGCACCAATCAGTGCTTTAGTTACTAGGATTAAGATATGCAGGAAACCTGTACTTCATCACCAGTGAGCCCATAGTCTAGAGCAGGTTATTGCTCCCTCTGTTCTCTCAAGGATCCCTTTGGCATCTGCAGGAACCTATGTCACCTCATGTCTAAATATGCATAGTAAGACAAAGGAAAACACGTGTACTGAATACAGCTCCAGAATATACGCAAAGCCAGCGGTCTGCAGGTGCTCCTGTGCTTGCTTGCGTTTTAGCCTTGCTCGCTAACTAGATTTGGCAGCGGATGTATTAACTACTGTCAGTTAGAGGAGTGAGAGGAGGAAACAGTAACCCGAGACATCTGCTATCAGGTAGTGTGACATGAACATGTTGGCAGCTTGATCAGAGGTCTCGGGTACTGGCAATACCTTTGCAGTTACATTTATAAGTGAAGGACCCGATGCATCTTAATCAGAATTAGCAAAAATAATTGCCTGTTTAAGTACAAGTTCAATGACCCCTACGTTTTCTCTACATAAACTCCTAAGACCACAGCTGCCTGGACAGTTCCTGGGGCTGGATAGGGAGACATATTAGTGCAAATGTGACAGGGAAGTCCCCCACAGAGAGGCTGTGTGCAGGGCCATATGCATTGAGCTTTCTCCATCACTTCCTTTTTTTTTTTTTAAAAAAAAAAATAGTATTATTGTTATTATTATTATTGGTATTGAGGTGTGTGCCAGAGCACATGTGTGGAGGTCAAAGGACAACCCAGTAAGATTGGTTCTCTTCTTCCACCTTTATGTGGATTGCAATTGTCAGTCTCAAGTTGTCAGGCTTCTGTCATTGGGCAGCAAGCTCTTTTATCCCCTGAGCCATCTCACTATCCCCTAGTTTTCTTCTCTGTTTATAGCTGAATCTTTATGAGATATGTGGACTTTTCCCATGTGGAGAATGGAACCTGGCCCCTTTGAGCAGGCAAGAAAAATGCTCAGTCACTCAGCTAGCTATTGTCCAGCCTATGGAAAGAGCCCGTTGATGTTTCTGTCTTCGGACTCTTATCCATTTTGTGATAGTATCTAACACCCCCAACCTAACACCCATGGGCCAGCTCCCTAGGGAAGCAGCTGTTTATAATGTCTTCCAAAGGGTGAGTGAGAATCAGGCCCGGATCAGAGCATATCCTTCCATATAGACAAAGCTGTTCCCGAGAAAGCAGAGGTAGAATGTGAGCATGAACAGGAAATTACAAGAGATAATAACAGCTAGGAAGCACAGGGCAAGGATCGGGGGTTATCCGGTGAAGTGGTCAATGCAGGAGGGAAAGGCCCAGGTACTAAAGACCCTATCAAGAAAGCCCAGATCCTCCTATAGGTGATATGGAGCCACTGAAGGTGTCTGAATAGAATTGCTCACTAGGAGATCAATTTGAGGTCCTCTGCTGCTGTGTGGGAATGTGTTGTAGAGGTGAGTTTAGAGGTGGAAGGGACCTAAAGAGGACATTCAGAAGAGCTATAATGATGGGTGAAAGGGATGCTGAAAAAAGGAGAGGAAGGGACATATTGAAGGGGCATTAAAACAGAATGTAGGTAGAGTGCTTGCCAATCATGCATGAAGCTCTGGGTTTAATCTCCTGCACTGGATAAAACCACATGGAGTGGTTCTTGCCTGAAAGCCAAAATGTTGGAGCAAAGGGACAAAGAGATCAGAAATTCAAAGCTGCCCTTGTCTACATAGTGAGTTCAAGGCCAGCCTGGGCAATATTATCTCAGAGAGAGGTGGGTAGAAGTAGATAGGATAAGCAAGAATTTTGACATTTGCAGTACTAGTGCAGGGAAATCTGAGTTAGGAAATAGGTCAATAGTGGACAGGTCCAGAGTGAGGAAGGAAGGGTCCTTGGAGACATGAGTCTTTGTGATGTGCTGGGAGGTTGTCAAGAACACGTGGGTCTAGAGGGTCAGACCTTGGCCTACCCCTTCTCTCTCTCTCTCTCTCTCTCTCTCTCTCTCTCTCTCTCTCTCTCTCTCTCTCTCTCTCTCTCTCTGGCAGGCAATGATTGACCTTGACCCAAGGATCTCATGATCGCATATGTGCTAAGAGAGAGGTCCTGTGGAAGCTCTTCTCTCTGCCTCCCTAGAAGACAAAGTTGGATGGGGGCAGAGGGTGGTGCATCTCTGGACTTGACAATGCAGAATCTCGCACCTAAGAACTCCAGCAAAAGTGTTCCTTGTTCAGTTCATGGAGGTCCATGTCACAAGCCACTGACTTCTCTTGGCTGTGAATACAAGCAAAACTAGTCAGACTCACCTGCTCTTCAAAGGAAAACCTGCTTTTTTTTTTTTTTTTTTTTTGAGGGGGAGAGGCATTTGTGAGCCCTTATGGGACTGAATATTAATTTTTATCCCAGCTGCAATGCATTACACATGACCTTATAAAACTCCATAATGGCTGTTCCTGGATAACACAAATGCAGAGTACACTCCTTTCACTCCCTAAGTGATTGTTAACAAATTTGTCACTCAGTTTTCCTGTTGGGAAAGTTGCAAGGCCTGTCATCTATACACATGCACATGCTTTCTGAGCTGGCCTGACACTGTCAAGGTCTCAGACCAACGCTGCCCATAATGCGGAGACCTAACAGGGGAGTGTGGGGGCTGTTGACTTCTCTGGGTCAGCGTTCCCGATGGAATCCACAGGGGCTAACACCGTCCTGATCCTTTACAAGGTCTATGTATCTCTCTGATGTACTATGGTAACCCAGAGAGACAAGTGTGTGTGTGTGCACATGTGCATGTATGTGTGTGTGTGTGCATGTGTGTGTGTATGCATGTGTGTATGTGTGTGTGTATGTGTGTGTGCATGCACGTGTGAGCGGGCACATACACACACGCATGGGTTGTCCCATGGCCTTCACATGTGAGTATATGAACACACACCACACACACATGCACACACCAAGCAAGCCCTGGGGCTATATCACCAGTACCCCTTGATTGCCTTTGGCCACTGATCATCCCTTTTCCCTCTCTGTTAATCTCCCCTCGACACTGGACACCCACTCATAATGCACAACTATCCAGGAAATTTGATTGTTGTATTTTTCCTACTGGAAAAAATGGAGTCAGACAACAAAACTGGAAACTTCTGGTGAATGCTTTTGGTGCCTGGGCACCTTGCTTTCTGCAGGTGACCCAAGTCATTTCTGTCCTGGCTTTTAAAACGATTGTATCTCCACATCCCAGCAAGGTAAGTCCCAGCACGAAACTCAATGTCTGTGGCAAAGAGCTATGTAGGTAGCATTTCCTTCCCTTCCGTTTGGGCTGGGTTCTCCATCCACTCACCTCCATGTCTTTCCATAAGCTACACACCCCTCCCTGGATGCTCCTTCCCCTCCAGCCAGGTCAAGCTCAAGACTCCACTTCTCCTCTGCAGCTTTTCCCAAAGGGTTCGGTGGAAGCTGGTGATTCACAGACAAGTTTACGCATAGCAGGGGCAAACTTTAAAGACCTTAAGAGCTCTGTGCGTATTTTCCTAGGTACATCCCATTTATGGCAAAGGAGACTAGTTTTACCTCCGACGTATGGGTAATGTTTCTCTTTAAAACAAATTCACCAAAGTAGACATACCAATGGGCTGGCTGGAGAACACTAGAAAAGAAAAGAGTCTCCGGGCCATGCATAGAAGAAGGTGGAAAAGAGCAGATGGGTGACGTAACATGGGGAAGGTGGTTCTCTTTCCTGCTGGCCTCCTCTTTCTAGAACCCCCAATGTATCAAGAGAGAAATTTACCTCTTTTCCTGAGTCAGTTTCTTCACCAGCAAAATAGGCTTGATAATGTCTGCCCGTATATCAGTTAGCCCTTATTCCAGGCAGCCAGCAGACAGGTCCTCTGCCCCCTTGCCATACAGCATACACCTCTCAGGGGAAGGTCTTTGTTGGTGGCACAGCAGGTTGTTAGTACAAAAGAAGACCTCCATGGAGAAGTCTCTCGAGCCCACTCCCCTCTTGGCTCTAACATGTGAGGTCACTCAAATGGAGGATGGGGATATAGCTTGCCTCGTGCAGTCAGAGACGGAGAGGTTCTGATGAAAATCACAATACAGCTCCCGTTGCAGCCACGTGCCTGCTGAGAGAGACTGTGGAAATCTCTGCTGTGGTCTTAAGCCCACTGGAGCCCAGACTCAGCTCATCCATCAAGGTGTACCTGTGAGGGATGATGCCTAGCGAAGGACTGCTCACTGGTGACCACGTTGTTCTTGTAGCAGCCTGTCTCATGCTGCTGTCACAAAACATTTGAAGCTAGGGAGGATGGAGAGCAATTGAGGAAGCCACCTGACATTGCTCTCTGGCTGCATGTGCCAGAGATACACAGATATACACACATGAACTTGTACATATGCCAAAGAGAATTCAGAATATCTCACTACTTGACATGCTTTAGCTCTCAGACGTTTTCCTATTAGTTATACACATGATAATATTTTAGAAATATGGGTTTAATAAAATAGCTTAATTGAATCAGTTTCTCCCATTGCTTTCAACTTCTTTTTTTTATGATGTGGCTGCTAGGGCATTTGAGGTCATTCATGTGGCTCTCAGGGTGGTGAGGGAGAGCAGGCTGGATCTGGACTCGAATGGAAGGACAACCAGGAAGATTTTTCCTTTTCTTTTTGTAAATTGCAATTTTTCTCAACTCTTTGTCTTGAAGTCTTCTGAGAGGATACAGAAAGGACTCCCTTTGTGGGTGGTTCTGGTTAGTTGAGTTTAGTTAATCCAGCTTGTATCCACTTGTGTGCAGTGCCCCCTCTCCTGGATGCATTCATGCTTAGCTTTCAATGCTGTACACGTGTGCTCTTCCTACGCCTTCTGCTAGGGTCTGTGTGGGAATGGGGAGCTAAAGAATTCAGAGTACTTGCCAGCAGGCATGTGACTGTCAATGGTGTAAGTTGTAGGCACACAAGTCTGACTGATCTGAAATGAACTTAAGTCCTAAGTACCTAGATCCCAGCCTCCCAAGCCCCTTTTGCTTCTAGATTCCAGAACATTTGCCTTGTGGGCTGAGCCTTTGTGACTGGGTCTCTGAAGTAGCTTGCTGGGTTAACCATCTCTTTCTGGAGGCAGTCTTGTGCCTTTAGTTCATCTCCTCTGGCCCAGATGAAGCCAGCCAGCATCCCACTAAAGGTAGGGCAACCTGCCAGGAAAGGCTCACTGGTTGTGTGGACTCACTGGGAAGGGGCATGCCACTATCAACATCTAGAAGTGAAATGAACTGAGCATTTAGATGCATGGGCCCACAGGCTGCTCTGCAGCACAAAGCCAAGGCCATCCCATTGGTTCCCTCTGGAGGGTGTGATGTCTTGTCTGAACAATCCTGTTGCTGTTAGGGGATGGAAGCCCAACACTCAGGCACTGCCAAGCCCTGCACTGATCCCTGTGATCAGAACTGTTTGGTGAGGGGCCCTTAGCCAGGAAGCAAAATGGACAGAGAAGTTTGCATGAGGCCACCTGGGCCTGTCCTGTTTCACTGCCTGGGTCTATATATCACAGTACATAGATTGTCAGCTCAGTCCACAGTATGGTGGGGAAGAGTAGATAGGAGAATAGTATGTGGGCTTGGGTCCAGCTGTGTTGTGCATTAATAACTGGCCTATTGGATCTTATGCCTCTCAATAAAACTGTAACACCTACCATGTGGGCCAATGTGTATATGAATCAGGGGCCCCAGATACACACACACACACACACACACACACACACACACACACACACTACACATACGTACACATAAACATGTACACCCAGGTACACAAATGCATGAACACATATGTGAACACATAGAGAGAGCTTTCTTCATCCCAGAGGGCAGCTTCAGCCTCTACTCCTTCAAAAAGTAAAAACGCAACCACAAACCAAATCAAAACCAGCCATGGCTGGGAAGCAGATGTGTCAGCCAAGCAGACCAAAGCCCTCAAGCCAAAGCCTACATCTGGCCGTCCTCAGCCGATCTCCACTGACTCCATTTGGACCTGGTTTGCATGGCTAGAGGCAGACATTGGATCATCAGTTCTGGAGCCAGGGAACATGAGTGTTCGTTTATGTTGTTTTAAGCACATTGCCTGCCTCCACCCTTGTTCTGACACCGTGACCAAGAACATCATCTCAGGGTGGTAAGGTTGAGACCTGATCTACACACTGCAGCTTTGAAAGGATCTTGCTTATTGCCTATGAAGACACCATGCTCCCCCAGGCCTGGGTTGTTGCCATCTTGGTTAAAGATGGGGCTGGCTGATGAGATTCACAGAGGGGCTGGCAATAACTAAGGGACCAGCTAGGGCATCACTGAGTGTAAACAGTGCCTTCGTACAGGGCAGCCAAGTGCCTGAGGGCTTTCAAATGCACTGACCACCATTGGCCGACCGAAGACAGAATCTTGTCCAAACTGTCCAAGAGGAACTGCCAATGAGACATGTTCCCCTGAACCCTGCCCCCAGTGCACATGAGCCAGCTGTCTGGCTCATCAGGCAGGCTGCTGCTCCTTACTTCTCCCACCTTGAAGGAGCATTCTCCATGGAAACCCAACCCTAGGTACCCCAGCTCACTCATCCTGAGACCCACTTACAATCTTGTTTCTCGGACTGGAGTGGCTGGAATCTGGCAGAAAGCTAATAGCACTTCATAATCCCTGGGCTGGATCAAGTGGCTTCCTTGCTCCTTCTAGGAGAAAAATGGATGCAGAGAGTGAATTACAAAATGCTGGGGATCCCAGCCCACTGCTCAGCTGTTGTAAAGAGCTGGTTAATTGGAAGAATGTTTTCATATTCATCAGTGGACAAACAGTTCTTTGATGAGCACTTGCTTTGTCAGAGATGGTTTCCGCCCATGTGGAGTCAACAGATGTGCAGGCACGCATTATGTGTAGGGGGAGTGGGGGATGGGGCTGAGGCTGCTAGTGTCATTGAATCCTCACACCACATCTGCTCATTCAACACAGTGACGGCACAAACATTGATGTAAGGGAGGCATTACACTAGGTTTTCAACATTGTCTGTAGAGTAGAACCTTCTAGAAGCTATCATTTCAATGCCATTTCAAAAGTAAGGATACTCAGAATGATCAATTGCTTTCCCTTGGGTATGCCACTTGCAGGTTCATGTACTGGAAGTTATAAAGGGACTATCGAGGAATCTTTTATAAAATGTAATTTTATTATTTTATGTTATTATATATGTATGTATGTATGTATGTATGTATGTATTATGATGGGGGCTGTGTCCTATGGCAATAATATATAGGTTAGAGAAAAACTCTGTAGAGTTGCTTCTCTTATTCCTGTGGGTTTGAGATTCAAACTCAGGCCACCTGGCTTGCAGGGCAAGCCCCTTTACCTACTGAGCCATTTTGCCATCTGGCCAGCCCTAAAGTAGATATTATATTTGCTACACAATAAAATAAAGGATACAAGTGTCAGAGCAGCTACTTCATGATTTATTTGAGTCTAGATCTGAGCCTGTCCAGAAATCGTGTTCTTTGTTCTAGGTTACAGTTTGGTGGGGTGTGAATATGAGCCAAATCCAACCCGTTGTCCTGGAGGAGAAAGCTCAGGCTGGGGCAGGGTAGGTTCTGTTGGAAGACAGCCACACTCATTTATTATGTACTACTTTGGTCTCTGAGCTGCTAGTGCAGAGCTGAGCTGTGGAGACAGGGATCATCTAGCCTGTGAAGCTGAGAACTTTTGAGTCTCTGATACTGAGAAAGCCTTTGCAAGCCTCAGGTAACAGTGTGAGAAGGAAGTTTAGAAGCAGGTGGACTGAAGGGCCAAGAAATGTGAGTGTACACTTGTACGTATCAGCTGTCTGGAGGCTCTGGAAGCCTGATTGTCTTGAGAGTTAAGCCCTATACCTAAGGAGTTATGGTAAATTATATCATACATTTGCATGCTTTCTCTCTCTCTCTCTCTCTCTCTCTCTCTCTCTCTCTCTCTCTCTGTCCCTTTTCCTTTCTCAAGTGTGTGTGTGTGTGTGTGTGTGTGTGTGTGTGTGTGTGTGTGTGTATCTGTATGCTCATGTGTAGGCCGTTGGACAACCCCAGGCATCATCCTCTCACTGGCTTTGAAGTCACAGAGTAAGCCTGGCCGGTTGGCTGTTAAGCTCCAGGAATCCTCCGTCTCTATCTCTCCAGTGCTGCGAGCTTTTTACCTGGTTGCTGGGGGTTGAAATCAAGTCCTCACACTTGCCCAGCGAACACCTTACCCATTCAGCCATTTCCCTGGACCCTTCCCTGCATTTTACAGTGGAATATAGTGAGGACAAGTTAAAACTTCTTCAGTCTTTTGTCTTGAGTACAGGTTGGATTCTTTAGGAACACCCATGATGCCATAGTATCATACCTGATCTGTGAACCCAGAGCCCATTCTCATCCTCCTGTCTGCCTTGTGATCTATTTCCCCTTCTTCCATTTTTCACCTCCATTATCTTGAGATCTTTTCAATGGTACTGATCGTGGTGTGGACTCAGCCCTGCCCCTCCACCCCAGGGAGGACCCAGTTCATCAGCAACATACAGAGGACACAGGCTCTAGCAGAACAACCTGTCTCTTGTTCTGCTACCTGCCCCGTGTAAAGCAGAATCTCCCCAGCACCACCACCCTGTTGTCTCCAAGCTCAGATTACTGATAGCCAGGAAAGAGCAAGTCTGTCCAGCATATTCTGAGTGCAGCAAGAGCCTCCAGGTTGCCAGCCTCTGACCTCAGCCCTGGGTGTCTGTGGCCAGAGCCAGAGCTGGCAGCCAGCAGCTTTGATCTAGATCTCAGATGTGAGCAGGTCAGTGGAATCCTCTGGCTTGCCAGGATGGAATTTAAGACTTGAGAGAAAAAACAGACTTGCCTGTGAAGTCCAAGTGCAATTTTATAGTCGGAGATTTGTGTTAAAATAGAATCCGATCATAATCAGGTATGAAAAGGCAACTGTTCCTTTCAAATTGGTCTAGCCGTATATGGTTAACTAACTGTATTTGTGCACAGCTGTTTCATCTATTTTGAATGATTCTCTTTAAAAGTGCACACTTGACTCTTAAACAGTGGGGGTTTTTAATGAAAATATTTGGTGCACAAATACAAAGTGAATATATTAAAGGTATGTAGCACAAGCTGATTGCTTGTATGCCGACTAACGACTACTACAATCAAATGAATTAGCGAATCCTGGCAGTAAGTGTGCATACCAGAACTCATTCACCCTATAAACACTAGGTTTCCAGGATTTGTTCTCTTTTCTTGTGTTTTTCTTTGGTGGTGGTATTTTATTCTTTGGTTTTCAGTTATCTGTAGCACAGTAGAGCCTAGAACTCACTATGTAGCCCAGGTAGTCCCTGAACTCATGACAAACCTCCTGAGTGCAGGGATGACTGGTGTGCACCAACATACCTTACATGTTTGCTTGCTTCCTGCTTTATCAGAGTCAAACTGACATCCAAAAGCTGTTTGTGTTTAATGGATGCAATCTGAAGTTTCAGTAGCATTCACAAACCTATGCGATGTCATCACAATGAGAGTAATATCTGTCACCTCCACGTGTTTGCTGCTTCTGTCTCCTTTTTTACTTTGGTTCTAAAACACTTAAGATGAGACCTACCCTTTTCCAAGATGTTTAACTCTACTCATAACAAACAGTGTTGTTAACTCTGCATACTGTGTTGTCCCACAGAGATCCACAGTGTTTTCATTTTACATACCTAGGAGATAATCCGAAAGAACAATCCCTCTCCAGTGTTACTGGCATCATGGCTCTGTCCGTCATCCTGAGACCTTGGCTGAGTTCTCTCACTTATAAAATGAAAGATAGTCCTCTAATGAAGCTAATCCTAAATGACACCCACAACCTTATCACTTGGGAAGCAGAGAAAGGGGATTGATGAGTTCAAGGCTAGCCTAGGCTACAGTGAGTTCTGAGCCATCCTGGGCTCTATAGGAAGACCTTGTCTCTAGTGAAATAAAACAAGAAGAAAACAAAAAAGACAAACATGACGTGGATGCAGATTCAGATATGATGAGGAAAGAGTTGTTTTGGATCCCTCCTGGTCAGAGCGAGGCTTCTTGCTTGAGACATAACTGATCCTTTCTAATTCATGCTTTGATGACACCTGAATTCAGTGATTAATACCTATGAATTTAAGCTTGCCTTCTTTGTCCCTCTAAGGCGGATGTCCACAGACAAATTAACCAGTTTCATCTGTAATATTTGGGAGTGACCTACTGATGGAATTTACCACATTTGTGTAAAAAGCATGAAGCTCGGAGCCTCAAAAGCACTAAGCAACTTACCCAAATTCCACATCTGAATGGAGTATTTTCCACTCATAAAACAGTGCATTCCTGTGATTGGAAAGTTGGGAGATGACCAAGGAAGACAAAAAGTGACCAGTTTGTTACATATCCCCACCACCACCACCTTTTCCATGGATGTATATTTTGACATAGTCACTCTGGAGTTATTCGTGTGGAAGTTTTTAATTTCTTGCCACAAAGGATTAAATATTGGCCATCTGATGTTGAACCAAACCACAAAAATATTCCTTGAAATCAGTCTTGGCAAGCCTCTGCCCCTGCTCGCTCCCACTCTCACCCTCACTCTTGCGCTCTCAGTTTCTTTAAGATTTATTTGTGTTGCACGTGGGAGAGTGTTGGTGCATTCCTGTGACACACCTAATGTGTAGAGGTCAGAGGACAACTTCTGGAAGCTGGTTCTCTTTTTTCACCATGGTGAGATAGGGTCCATGGTGGTTTGAATAAAAATGGCCCCCATGGGATCATAGAAAGTGGCACTATCAGGAGGTGTGGACTGTTGGAGTAGGTGTGGTTTGTTGGAGGAAGTCTGCCACTAGGAGGTGGGCTTTGAGGATTCAGAAGCTCAAGTCAGGCCCAGTGGTGTACTTGTTCTTCCTGCTGCCTGCTGATCCAGATGTAGAACTCTCAACTACTTCTCTAGCACCATGTCTGCCTGCATGCCACCATGCTTCCTGCCGTGATGATAATGGACTAAACCCCTGAAACCGCAAACCAGCCCCACTTAAATGTTTTTCTCTGTAAGAGTTGGCCTGCTCTTCACAGCAATATAAAATCCTAACTAAGACAGGGTGTCTCTTATTTCTGCTCGGTGCTGCCTAAGTGAGCTTCAGGCAGATACTCTTGTCCCCGCCTCCCACCTCATTTAGGAATGCTAGATGTGGGCCACCCCTCCTGACTTTCTAGCATGGTGGACCAAACTCATGTCATCGAGTTGTGCAGCAAGAACTTTTATCTCTCAAGCTATCTCACAAGCCCCAGGTCATATTTCCTGCTTGGATAAAACTCCATCTTGTGTCTGCATGCAGCTATATCACTTTAATCAAACCCTATCGTAAACAGTTATAAATAAATAATGTTCTTTATTAATAAATAATTATAAATGACTTTGAATTCTGTTATGATAAAGCAACTTGTTTGCTTTCGTAGAAAGGATATTTCTCTATGATCACTTTTTTTGTGTGAGTATTTAAAAAAAATCTGTGTTTTGTCATCAAGATGGCTCACAAAGTTGAGGGTCTTGCCACCAAACCTGAATACCTGAGTTCAGTCCCCGGGACTCACTCACATGGTGGTAGAAAGGAGCCTACACTTCGAGTTGTACCTGTATACATTCACCATGTGTGTTTACCTACCTCTACACACAACTAAATAAATGTAATATTTTTAATTAATATTCCATAAAAGAGCTTTAAAAGAGGAAAACAGGACAACTAAGTCAATTTTATGATCTTGAGATGGAATTTTCAGTGTATTTCCTTCTAGTTCAGTGGCATTTGGAAGACTTTATTCTTTGCATCACGTTTGTGAATATTAAATAGAGTAGAATTTTTCCTTGATTCACATACCCATACATCTGCTGTAAACTGAAAATATCGTAAGTTGAAAGTTCACTGAACTCTTGCACAGTCCAGCTTAGTTCACCTTTCCGGTCAGGTCATAGCTGTGCTTATGGGAGGGTGACTGAGGGTGTGGAAAGGGAGCAGAGGCTGTATGCCTTAGGCTTCCAGCCCCTGAAAACACTCAAAATGCAAAGTTTCACACAAGGTTTCTGAAAGGTTTGTGTCACTTGTGTGCTTCACAAACATGACAAAAACCTAAGTCATTGTGTGTGTGGGACCGTCTGTGCATGGAGTCTGGGGAAGTATTTTTCCTATGACTGTGAGAGCTTCCTTATTAAAGGGTCCTTCCCAGTGTGATCTGTCAAGCATGCCCTTCACACAGTGTCTGTAGACACGGAGATCAGCTTGGAAGTTTGAGGCAGAGTCTTTAGCAGCTTTTGGAGAATTGAACCTGGCAAGTCTCAGAAACACATCAACATTTTGTTGTCTCTTTGATATTTTGAGACAGGGTCTCATTATGTAGCCCAGACTTACCTAAAAGTCGTTGCAATCCCCTTGCCCTGGCTTTCCAAGTGCTGAGGTTTTTGAGCACATACTACCACACTTAGTTTATTGGGGTTTTTTTTTCACACTTTTTTTTTTTAAAATTTCAAGCTCATATATTTTTAAACAGCTGCTTGGCCATCTCAGTATCTATGGATATACTATTTTTTTTGAAATTTTAATTTAATTATAACATTGTTCCCTTCCATTTCCTTTCTCCAAACCTTCCCATACAACCTTCCCCACTCTCCTTCAAATTCATGGTTGCTTTTTTTGTATTAATTTCTCTTGCAAACACACACACACACACACACACACACACACACACACACACACGTAACACACACACATGGGTAGGTGTGGGTGGGTGTGGGTCTGTATGTGTGTGTGTACTTATATATTTTTTCCTTCAAATTCATGGCCTATTTTCTTCATTAATTATTTCTGCATGCATATATGTATATACATATATGTTCCCTAAATATAACCTGTTCAGTCCACATAATGTTACATATATGTGTTTTGCTCTTCTTTTCCTGATGATTCATTATTTTTGTTCCTCCCCTTAGTCTCCTGGTTGGAAGAGGTAGCCAACCAGATAGCCATGCTTGTTGGTGCACACAGAGAAGCCATGTGAGCAGGACCAGGCTGAGATTACAACATTTCTGTCCAAATCAAGCATCCTTTGATACCTAGCTGTTGTAGCCAGTCATCCCATACCTTAGAGCATGTCTTTTCCTTATTTTAATAGATAGCACTTGCTTTGTTTAATCTGAACTTGACCCTCTATGAATGATTTCAGGTTGATATTAATTTTTTTTCAATGTAGCTATGATTTAGAGCTCTCTGCATTCATGTACTCTTGACCTCTCTTCAAGGCTTGACCCCAGGTAGACTTAGGTATATTCAGGGATATACACAGTACCCTACCTTTCTTTTAATAAGACAAAAATCACCAAGGAAGGAATGGCGTGGGGGTGAGGTCTGTCACCAGTGTGTGGAAGTGAGTGGTGCTAACTAGGGCCTGGGTGATTCCTGAGGCTCGGCCAGCCGGGGGTCCCTTGGGCCACTTGTGCTGGTCCAGGGCAAGGGATCAGCAAATGGCGATGATGAAATAACTGGCTTCAGTTAAATAATTTGCTGTTTATGGCTTCTCTGTTTATGAATCAGTTAAAAGCCCTTTTAAGTGAAATTGGATCGACTACAAAGTGTTGGTTTCGTGTGTTTTATTTGCAGTTTAATCAGTGTGATCCAGCTGCCGGAGTGGGGAGAGTCGAGCTGGGGTTTTAATTATCCCTGCTTTGCCCGAGTTAGGAATTCCCAATGGTGCCGTCTGCGCGAAGATGCCAAAACCCGCATTGTTCTTTAATTAGCTGTTGTAATTGTTTTAGTCTAATCTCCGTGATTAGCAGCAGCTTAAATACAGCAGGAAGAAAGGCCTGTCCTCCATGGCTGCCCCAGCAAACACAGCCCTTCTCCCTTCTGCAGACGGATGGCACAGCAAGTCAGAAGGAACTCAAGCGGTGCTGATGGAGAGCGATTAAGATGGGCAACTGTGACGGGGTGGCAGCAGTGGGGGCTGGTTTGTGGCTTCCTGTGCCAGAGAATGTAGGGGCATTTGGATGGAGATCTGTTGATAGGGCAGTACCTCTCTGGAGATGGGGAAATGGGGCAGATGAGGAGCAGCTGTTGTTCTAGCCCCAGATCTCTTTCTTCATGCCTTGAACAGCAATCTCTGTGTCTCGCTGTGTGGGCATGCATGCGGAGGCCAGGGGTCAGCCTCCAGTGTCACTCCTCAGACACCATCCATCTTATTTTTTGGGACAGGGTCTCTCACCGGGTCATGGAGTCAGCAATTATGTTAGGTTGGCCAGCCAACAGGCCCCAGGGATCTGCTGTTTCTGCTTCCCAATCTAGGACTGCAATCTATGCCTGGCTTTTTATGTGGGTTCTGTAGGCTGAACTCATGTCCTCACACTAACACAGCAGATACTTCACCAACTTAGCCGTCTCTCCAGCCCTCAGCTGGAAGTTTTATTGAGCACTTACTTAGCGCCAGGCATAATGTCCGAATCCTAGGGGGACGGCACTGTACAGAGTCCCTGTTCACACAGTATAGAGTCAAAAGAGGAGACCCTGATGCTAGTCAAACCCTTGCACATGTGATTAGCTTATTATAAATGGTGGCCTGTGATGAAGAAAACCAGGAGGGAGTTTAGCCCGAATGTTCCAGAGCAGTGAAGTGTAAACTGAGATCCTGAGTGATAGATATCTGGGGAGAGCAGCCAGAGAAGAAGATCTTGGTCTGGCACAGGGCTGAGGCAGGGGAGTTTCTCACTTCTCCTCAGTGTGTTGTCAGAGTGAGACAAACTCTCCCAAAGATGCTCCATGCACTCAAACCTTGTCTCCACTGCCCCGGCGGGCAGCACAAAACTCCTCAAGAGACTGCACACCACCCTGCCTCAGGGTTCCTGGGGTATAAAGTGGGCATTATGTTAACTACAAGCATGTTATTTAGCTTGAAGAGTTGACTGGGAATTAATTCAGGCTCCATTATGTAAGGCCTTCAGAGCACTGCCTGAGAGAGGGCAGGGCTCAGGAAGTGTGAGCAGGTATCATTCACCCTGTGACAGGCACAGCCTCCACTTGGAAGTCTAACAAAATGGGCTGAAAATTCTAAATCTGCTGTGACCAAGCTTTTTGACCTTGGCCTAGTCATATTACCTTGCAATACTCTTCCTGGGGGATAATGTCAGCTTGCTTAGAATTGTCTAGTTGGTCAAGTTCTAAGCCCAGACAGAGGCTTAGCTCAGGGACAGCACATCATACTGCTCTAAGTACAGTAAAGGTTGTTGGTGTATGTGAATGCCTGCTCAGCCATTGGTTGGTGGTCAGTCATGGTTATCCTACATCCCCTTCACTTTTGCCCTGCCCATTTTAACAAGACTCCATCCTCCTCATCTGCCCAGATAGGATAGTTATGCTGGAGGGCCTCTCTCAGCCTCGGCACTCCTGCTATTGGCTCTAGCACTATGTGGGTGCTGCATTCAGCAGAAACTTAAGAAGCATCTCTGTTCTCTACTGACTGGATTCTGGGAGCATTTTCCTCCCAAGCCATGAACCCAGAATATCACCAGAGGTCACCAAGCACCTCCCTCCCAGGGAAAGGCCACCGTTTGGCAAGATAGAAGAGCAAGGTCAGTCACTGGGCTGTGGGAATAAAAGCCTTAAGAGGCTGCTGCAGAGAGTGGGCAGACAGTGTCTCTGTGGCTCTTTGAGCACAAAGAGTTTACAGTGGGCTTCAGTGTGGGCTCCATGATGGATTCATGGAGGGAGATTGGCACGTTGGGTACTTAAGACCCACAGCTGGAGGAAGGAGATGTGGGTCTGTATGTGGCTTCAAGCCACCTCAAAGCTCCCAGGTACTTCTGACAGACCACAAGTACTGAGCACTGCCCTGAGGAGGGGCCAACATACGAGAGAGAGAGAGAGAGAGAGAGAGAGAGAGAGAGAGAGAGAGAGAGAGAGAGAGAGAGAGAGAGAAAGGCCCTTCAGTACACCACACAGTCACACCCATAAAGGCATAGTGGCAGCAGGAGGTCAAGTGGGGCCAAGTACATGTCTTATAGACGCCATGTATATGTGTGTGTTAATTTGTTCCATGTCAAGAATAACTCTACCAGTTAGGCCTGCTGTGATTAACCCCATTTTAATAATGGAACCCAGGAATGAAACAGTGGAGTTGGCCCAGAGTTCATGCCCTATTGCTCCAACAGATGGGGCAGGAGGAGGCTGGAGGTGGTTCTTAGGAATGCCATGTTTGCAGTATCTTCCAGCTGGGCTGTTGGGGAACCTCCATACAAACAGATTAGAGGAAATGTCAGGAAGGCCTCCATTCTCCATGAAGCCTTTGTTGAGTTCTTACTGGGTCCCAGGTACTGTGCCAGGACCTAGAAATACAACTCTGACCAAAGTGAGTGTGGACTACTTTTCCTGCAAGCTGATGGCCTCAGAGTTTGTGGAAGAAACAGACAGGAAGCCAGTAGTATGCAGTTGACTGTGAATGCTGCCACAGCTGTTATAGACCATCAAGGACGACTGTGCTGGAAGTAGACAGCCAGGAAAGGCTGAGAGTCGAGGACCAAGATAGTGCCAATCAAAGAAGGAAGGACTGTTCCTGAAGCAGGAGCAGAGGTTGTGAATTCCCTAAAGCCCAGCGTGAAGGAAGACCTGAAGATATCCCCTGGAGAAGGGTGTAATAAGTGTGGATGGAAGAGTAGGGTGTGGGGTTGGGTGGGAAGATTCACACAAGTTATTGTCCCCATTTAAGGGTATAGGATACCATCCCAGAAATGGCATAGGGACCTCAACCCACAAGTGTCACAGCCAGAATTCACTTCCACAACTTTGACAAAGAAGTTCCAGATGGTTTATAGACTTTACACTTTGATTCTATTTTGTTTATTTTTGAGACAGGGTTGCATGAACTCCAGGCTGGCCTTGAACTGGCTATATAGTCAGGTATGAGCCTGAACTCCTGAGGGCTGGGATTTCAGGTAAAGCCCACCACGCCCAGCTCCAGTTTCCACTGTAGTGCTCCTTCGATTAGCCTAGATGTCTGCTCTGCTCCGGGGATCTGGAAATATAATTAAGATGCAAGCCCTCCTGCTGTGCCCTGGAACAGGACAGGGGATGCTCAGGCAAGGAGTCCAGTGCACAATAGACTTGGGAGGCACCTCACACATGTGCCTGTTCCAGACACAACGGTAGCTCTCTCTCTTTCAGTTTTTTGAGACAGAGTCATGTTACACATAACCCAGTGTAGCCTGGAACAGGGACCCCTCTGCCTCAGCCTCCCCAGTGCTGGTTCCACAGGTGTGTGCTCCAGCTCCCAGCTCCTGCATTTCTTCTGATTGTGTAGCAGCACATTACAACAGATGCACAAACATTGCCCCCATTTACATACGGGGAAACTGAGACTTAAGGAGTAATGATATTTCAGTGTAGTTCGCTGAGCAAGGGAAAATGAGAGCCCCTGGTGGACGTCTGTCTTCTGGCTCCATGGCCTGCTTTGTCTCCTTTTGCCTTCCATGTTCCTTTCTGCACAGCCCAGAGGAGCAGGCAGCTGCTCCCAGAGTCACAGGAGCCATTCAGAGGTCTCGAAGCTTCCAGATCTCAAGAGCTCTTGAGATGAGCATCACTGACCAGCACTGCCGGCCCTGCATTTTGTGAGCCCTATGCTTGGTCCTCACATGTGGGGAGCAGATATTAGCTCCTCATAGCCCCAGTCAGGTCCCCCAGCTTTGGTAATCCTCAGGAAGTGTCTACAAACCCGACCAGAATCTTGGCTATGGAGCGGGTATCACCCTTCCCAGCAAATGTCGGGGTGCTTGTACTGGGGACTCTGTCTGATGGGCGCACTTACTGGAGAGCCAGAGGTCCTGTGCTGAGGCTGTGGAGTGTGGCAATTAAGGAGAGAGATCAAGGATCCTGGCATTCATTTCTGAGCACTTTCTCAGCCACTGCCATGCACCTGTGGTACCTAAGACATCAATGCTATGTCAGGAATCTGGAAATGCAGGTGTTTGCTTCAAGATCATACCTAAGGAAACAGACCAGGTGAGTGCAAAGTGAAACACACACAGCGAGGGAACTGCAAGCCACTGTGACAGTACTGCAAGAGACAAAGACGCCTATGCTTAGTTTTCCTCAGGCATGCATTCTCTAGGCTTCGGGTGCCTCTGTGGTAAATCTCTCTAATTGTAAATGAGCTGAGAGAAATTCCAGCTTGGGGAACTATGGAGAAACATAGAGAAGCCAATGCCTAGATGCCACCCTGCCTCACAGTTTGACTGTGCCAACGGCCTACTCCCATTCATTCCAAATGGGGTCTAGAGCCAGTCTACCCAGAAAGCCAGCTATGTGTACAACCAGCTTTCTCCTTAGAGCCTAACATCCAATCCTGCCGAGCTCAGGCTAAACAGTCTCAAATGCCAGGACCCCAGCTCTCCCAAATTTGCACCTGCAAGCCAGGCAAGCTTCACAGATACAGCCTGGCAATAGATAGCTCTTTGTCCCCAGGGCCTGGGTAACGTGCATGTGTGTAGCCCTTCACCATGTGGTACCCAAAGCCTGAGTCAACAGGTTTAATCTCTTTCGAATCCCACTGTCTGTTGCCACAGTCTGGAAAATTGATCAGATAAAGGCTATAAGCTCAGGAGAATGGCTGGTACTGTGCTTAGGAAATCTGGTGACTTGGTGGCCAGTCTTGTAGGCAATGAATTGTCTAAGACCCCATCGTCCTTTTGTCTTCTGGGACTGGGCCCATGAAGCATTAGTTTCCTGATCTCTTTCTGGCACCCTTTTAGAACATGGAAGACCATCGTGACATATATATCAGCCTCCTCTCAGAGCACCAAGGCCTCAGTTTGAGGGACAGCCAGAACCACCTTGAACTTGCTGAGGTGTGATGGGGCAAGATCTCTCTGTGGGAGTCAAGTACATTTGGGTATATGGTCCCAAGAGCCTGACCTGAGTCAAACCTGGGACCTGCTGCAGGTGAGTCCCCAGCTGGCTCCTCTGAGCTTACCTGGGAGAATCCCTGTCACCTCACAGGTTCATTCACCTAGCAGCGTTTCTGAAGCACCTGTTGTGTGGAGGCCTGATGGTGTGAACTGAGAAAAAACACCATGGGGAATGGATGTCTGTCTCTGTGGAATGTCAGGCACCACAGGAGAGATACAGGATGAAGTCTGCCATTATGGGACTGAGTGACAGGGTCATGGGATGACATATGTGACCACTCCAAGGACTCAGAGATTGTCAGGGACGGAAATAGAGTCAAATGAAAACAGCTGCAGATTTAGAGGTTGAGGTTTAGGTGGGAGGAGCAGAGGGTTGGAATGCTCTGGGGAGGAGGTGGCTTCCATTCCAGGCATCTCTATTTCTTACTCTTTTCTAGTGTTTTGGTATCATCTCCAACCTCTCTGACTTCTTGAATGGCTATCACGTCTTTGCATCAGCTCCAGCTTCTCTGTCTTCTTGAATGACTATTATCAGGGGCCTATTGGAGAGCCTGCTCCAAGGTCACCTCCAGGATAATGCAAGAAAATCTCCAAATGCGGGGAGGGCTAGATGTTTTCTATCTGAGGGTATTTAGAAATAAGTTTTTATCTGACTGGTAAAATAAGAAAACACACATACTTTCTGATGTTAACTTTCTCTTTTACTTCATCTTGAGAATGGTCTCTGACTCTTTTGTCTCTACACAGCTACATATCTCCACATTGCTACATTCTATAATACAGCTTTCTTTGTGTACATACGGCCATACATCTCTATACACAGTTATAGCTTTCACATGTCTGCACATCTATCTTTTACATACATTTCTATTCTATATCTCTTTTCTATATGGCTTCATCTTCCTTGCCTTCACACAGTTATAAATCTCCACACAGGCACAGCTAAACATCTCATTTACATAGCTCTCTCAGCATACAGCACTTGACACAGTTCTTCTTAGTAGCAGCTCTTGCATACAGCTCCCTCTCATGCTTATTCACACACACACACACACACACTTCTATTCACTCATTCTTTACTCACTCACTCTTTCACTCACTCATTCCCTCACACTTCTCTCATGCTTCTTCTTCTTCCTGCTTCTTCATCTCTCACTCAGCACGCCGCCGCCCCCCCCACACACACACATACATACACTTCACTCACATGCTGCAGCAGCTCTCATGTAGCTCTACATAGCTGTCTCTCCACACCGCCGCTGCTGTTGCTCCCTCACAGCCAAACTCCGGACAATTATAAGTTACATTTTCAGGGCTCTAGCCATTCTCAAAACACAAGATAAGTCATGTAGTTTATCTAAGGCTAGTAATGTCACATTGACCCGTGCACATAGCTCTAAGTTGGTGAGGGGTCCCAGACATTAAACAATTGGCTGAACCTTGAGCAGTCAGGGTACAGGCAGAAAGGGAACTACTTCAAGGAGCTCTATCAGTGTAAACAGCCTGGCCTTGATTTAGCAATAAACAACACCTGGGAATTAGTCTTTGTGTATATTCTGTAGAGGCAGTTTAGTCTGTTTTGAACTAGCTCTAACATCTTTGAAAAATGTGTAAAAAGCTGTCTTTGAGACTGAGAATACTATTACTTTCCTGTGTCAGTCAAGAAGAATATTCTGGTAATATTTCTGTTCATCAGAATTATACAGCTTAAACAGAAATCCACAACTAAATGTGTGCCCAGATGTGTAAAACACACTACCAAAGGGCTGAGGAAAGAACCCCACAGCTGTTCTTATTAGGGAGGGATAACAGTGGCACTCCAGAAAGTTACAGACAAAAAACAACTGGTTCCACAGCCAGTAACACCATGACTTTGCCAGGTGGGGCTCCCCATCAGGGAGTTATCTGTCTGTTGGGTCGACTTGTCAGACACTAGTTGTCACCTGCTGTATGCTCCCACGACCCTTGGCCAACTATCAAGTCTTGGAGTCGATGTCAAAGTCCCAAACATGGGCCCCGTCCTCTATGACCCTGTTGCGGTTCACCTGTCCACATCACCACCCTCTCCCTACCTTTCACGTCACCTTCTCATCCATGACCACCAGGCATGATCTTTTCTCTTTCCCATGGCTGAACTTGCAACTGTCCAATGGTAAGTTTCATAATACAACAAGTCTCTTTTTTCTTTGGCTACTAGGAAGCTCAGAGTTGTATCTAATGTTAATGGGAATCATTCTGTTGACTATAGTCTGAAGGTTCTCTTTTTCACCCTGGTGCTTTCCTTTGCCTCCATTTCCTATTCCAGGCAAGCTCTGTCTAGTGCAGTATGTGTCTGGTTCTGTGTCTTTCTTTACATGCCTTTGGTGGAACAGAAGGACGTGCATCTAATTTGGTTTCTCACACAGCCCCACCTGGCTGTGCCTCCTTGCCTGCTGCTGGCATGGAGGTTTTCTGAACAGCACACTTAGGGGTGTCATTCTTGGAGAAGCAGCTGGACTAGGGAACCCGAGGAAGTTTCTAGCTTGCTGTAAAGGTAATGCTGAGTCAGCTCATGGAGCAGGGAGGGCTGACTAAGCACTTTTCCTTTTCCTCCCCTGCATACACAAGGGTGCTTTTGTGCTGCTGATGGATGGTCCTGGGGAGGTCCCCAGATGCAGAGCACCAGGCTGCTTGCCAGAGAGCAGAAACCTACAAGATCGGTCTGCACCCAGGGCTTGTTGCTTCCCAGTTTTCTCCTACTGGAGGGCATTAGAGTGCAGAAGTGATTCTAGCTACAAATCCTGAGTTTCATATGTGTTTGTTTGCATTGGGCATGGAAGACAGGACTCTGTGCATGCTGCATGCAAAGCAAGTACTCTACCAGGTTCAGTGAGAGACTATGTCTCCATCCCCACAGTCAGTGGGGCTTAACAGGATTTTGGACAGACCCTTTCTCACCAGTGTCTGGCTCCCCATGGAGCCACTGACTTAAAATTCACAGCCACAATCAGTGAATGCAGAATTAGAGTCCCCATACAGAATATAATGCAAAAGACCCTCTCTGTGCTGGGCGGATGGCTCAGCTGGTAAGAACCCTCACTGTGCAAGCATAAGTCCTTAAACACAAATTCCAAGAAAGAAAAGCTGAGTGTGGCCATGTATGCTTGTGGCCCTGCTGCAGGGGCTTGCTGGTCATGAGTCTAGCTCCAGGTTCAGTGAGAGACCCTGTCTCAAAGGAACACAGTGGAGAGTGACAGAGCAGGACACTGAGCAGCCTCCTCTTGGCTCCCACATGCAAGTACAGACAATCCTCCTGCACACACATGTGGCCATTCACCCCCTCACACATATACCCACAAACATACCACACACCCACACATATCATGCATACAGTGCCACACATGCATGTACATACAAACATACTCACTACACACATACACACATGCACACAAACACACACACACACACACACACACGTACATACACCCCAACCATACATGTATGCACACACACACAAACATACCACACACAAAGACACACATGCTACAAACCACAAATTATGCACACACACAAAGATACTCACCACACACACACACACACACACACACACACACACACACACACACACTACATGCAGACCCTCCTCCTCTGTCCCCAAAAGCTCTGTCCTCTACGTGCAGTCCTCTGGTAGGCAGTTGGGAGAGCCCTGCAGCGAGAGCCACACCCTGCAGATGGGGAAACTAAGGCTCAGAGGACCCTGCTAGCAATCAGCCCTGTTGAGGTGAAGCCACAGTCTGGGTCCTTTCAGATTTTTATTTTCCTGGTTTAAATTTTGTTGTTGTTATTGTTGTCTGGCTTGATATAAGGAAACCCTCTTTTCCTGCATCATACAAAGTACCATGGCAGCCAGAACAGAACACCACAGAGACAGAGAAAAGAATTCACTGGTCTCAACACATTGGCTAGAAACCAAGCTGCCTGCCAGGGCTGAGCCATCCTGTCTGCCCATGGACATCATGTCTGTAACATCTCTTTCTTTTTTTTATGTGAATACATGTGTTGTGGCATATCTGTACCTGTGCAGGTTTGTTTACACGTGGTGTGTGTGTGTGTGTGTGTGTGTGTGTGTGTGTGTGTGTGTGTGTGGTGGAAGTCGACATCAGGTGTCTTTCACTGTCACTCTCCACCTTATATATGGAGCAGGGTTTCCCACCTGAACCTAGAGCTGCAGATTCAGCTATTATGGCCAGCCAGCTTGCCGCAGGGGTCCTCTCTGCCTGAACAGAGAACAGGCAGACACCACAGCTGCCCAGCTCTCCGTGGGATCTTGGAACTGAACTCTGATCCTCACACTTGCCCCCCCCCCCCCAGCTCCCCTCTGCAGTTTTAAGCAACAAGCAACAGGGACGTCCTCTTCCAAGGAACCAGGCACATCATAAAAGCTGGTGGCAAAAAGCAGCTCTGTCTGATAGGGCTGCAGCCCCTGAGAGGGGCCTTGTTTAGTGGTGTGACAGTATCCTCTCTGTCTTCACCCTGCCCCCACCTCCTTAAGCCCAGCAGTCAGGGGCCTCACTCTTGGCCCAGGCCAGAGCAGCCCAGCCTCTTGCTTCCTGCCTCATAAGCAGACCTCTGTGGGGTTGCCAGGGCTCTCGGGCAGGGGCGAGATTCAGAACAGCAGATATTTGTCAAACCTTGACACTGGCAGGCATCCCAGGCCAGTCTGAAGGACATCACAAGACCAGGTACTGGGTGCAGACAGACTGCCTTTGAGCCCAGGGTTGACAGGGCTGGGTAACTGTGACAGGGCTTGGGGTGCATGCCCCCTCTCAGCTCCCATGTTTAGTCTTGGCCAGTAGGAACTGTCCCCAGAGGA
The DNA here is from genome assembly GCF_004664715.2 of Peromyscus leucopus. NCBI lineage: Eukaryota > Metazoa > Chordata > Mammalia > Rodentia > Cricetidae > Peromyscus > Peromyscus leucopus. Next base: position 87,188,959 of record NC_051063.1, on the reverse strand, counting down.
CGGCTTAGCCTGGAGCATGCAGCACTGTGGTCTTTCTGAAGGGCAGGTTCTCCAGACAGTATCTCTGACCCATGAGTTTATACCAGATGTTGCTAGAAACGCAATGCCACACAGCCACTCCTGCCAGACTGCTGGACCGGGTGTCTGTCCAGCTCAGCCCCTGGACTTGTTGCTTTGTCCCTGTCCTGCTTCAATTCATTGTGAAGATTACCTAGAGCACACAAAGCACACCTGCTACACAGGCCACACACACCTCACAGGGCGCACACATCACATAAGCCACACACACCACACATGAGGGCAAATGCACTACCCATGCCATACATGCCACACACACCGCACAGGGCACACACATCACATAAGCCACACACACCACACATGGAGGGCACATGCACTACACACACCATACTTTCCACACACACCACATAGGTCACACATGTCACATAAGACACACACCATACATGCCACACACCACACATACCACATATTAGGGCCCACATACTGCATATACCATACACACCACAAAGTTCACATACATACATACACAGACTACACACGCTGCACAAGCCACACATGCTATACATGATGGCACACACACCAGTACATACACATCTGATGAGACCCACAGAAGCCTATGGTCTAGCTCATGCTACTGAGCATGTGTTAATCGCCTGGTTTAACTATCACCCCCTTTGGTTAGGTAAGATGTCACCACTGGGGGAAGTTAGAGGGACCTAGAATTCTGCACAGTTGTGGCAACCTTCTGTAAAACTATAATTATTTAAGAAAATAAACTCCAAGAAAGGAAAACATGTTTGTGCAATGAAGGCCTTAGCATGAGGTGTGTGTGGTGGGGCCCCTTGGGTGTGACATGATGAGGAAAAAAGGGAAAACAGGTCTTGAATCAGGTCTTCATAGAGCAGGGCACCCTGGGTATTTTGTAGGTTGGCAGGAAGCAGTATCTAGTGACCTCCTGATCAAGCCTCTCTGTCCCAGTAGAGTCCCCTCCTCCTTAACCCCCACTCATACACCCAGTCAGGACCCACTGGAGTGACAGATACCCTTCTAGTATATGCCTTCCTTGGTGCTGTATCTGCTTGGCTGTGTGGTGCCCTCAGTCTAGCACACCCATTTTACTTCGTTTCTATCCCCCATCTGGCCTCTCCTAGAAGCTTCCATCCCTGAGCCCTCTGACTTCTGCTGGGATCCCAAAAGACTTCATAGACCTCGTAGTCTTGAACTGCAATAGTGACTCAGCTAGAGAGAAATGAATGTTCTCTTGCCACCTGCGAGATGGGATGGGATGGAGTGGAATTTTCCCCCCTGCCATGGGACAGGCCCTCCAGGAGCCTCGGTGACCAGGGATGCCCAGTCAGCATCTGTCATGCCTTAGCCAGGAAGTGTAGATTCTGAAGGTGCTGGTTCAGGGCCTGGGACTCTTCATTTCTACAAGCCCTGGGTAAGGTGATACCTGTGGGCTTTTCAGATTCAGGGACCATGTCCCATGTTCCTCAGGTGGGAATACCTCCTGCCACCCCAGAGATGTGCTCTGCAATGTGGGATTGTTGAGGAATCATGGTAGATCTTCCACAGTGACTAGCCGGGATAGAGGAGGAGCTTTGGCAGGGAGGGCTTTCTCTATCCAGTTTGGAAGTGATGCATACTAGGGAGTGGAGGCAGGCAGTCCACCTGCCCCTCTGATTAAAGCTGGAAGTGGAGCCATGTGACCTGGCCTTAAAACAGTTGAGGAGGCTGTCCTTCCCTTCCCCATTAGTGACCTTTCCATTGTTGTGGCAAAGTAGTTTACAAAAGCAACTTAAGAAGGGAAGGATTCGCCGGGCGGTGGTGGCGCACGCCTTTAATCCCAGCACTCGGGAAGCAGAGGCAGGCGGATCTCTGTGAGTTCGAGGCCAGCCTGGGCTACCAAGTGAGCTCCAGGAAAGGCGCAAAACTATGCAGAGAAACCCTGTCTCGAAAAACCAAAAAAAAAAAGAAGGGAAGGATTCATTTCGGCTCATGGTTTCCAGGTGTAATAGTCCATCAGGATGGGGAAATCATGGCGACAGGAGCTGAGGCCACATCCCTTCTGCACTCAGGAAGCGAGCATCAATGCATTCTGGGTCTCAGCCCACTTTATCCTTTTAATTTAGCCCTGGATCCTAGCCCTTTGGGACAGTGCTGCCCACATTCAAGATGGGTCATCCCACTTAAATTAGCCTAATCTAGAAACTCCCTTGCAGATGTGTCCAGATGTGTGTATCCTAACCAATTCTAGAGCCTGTCATATTGACAAGGTTAACCATCACGAAGGAGAGAGGCAGTAGTGGATGTGGCAGGTGCAATCCCTGTCCTCAGGTAGGATCTATTGGAGACTGCCAATCATTGCACAGATGTGTAAAGAGTGCTTTGGCCTGCCTCAGAAACTGTAGCTACAGAGTTTGACAGAGGCTAGTCACTTCTCTGGGAGAGGGACATTTAAAACTAAAGGAAAAAGCATAGTCAAGAAAAGGACTCATTTGTAAAGAGGATGTAATGGGAACCTGATGACTGACCAAGAGAATACTGGGAATCAAGAGATTTAAAGTCAGACTGGAGGGAAGTGGGTGGACCCAAGAGAGCCTTCAGACAAGGTAGAGTTGGAATAGAAGGAGGAAGACAATATTAAAGACATCTTTAGAAATGCCATTGTTGTTCATTCTTGTATAGAAGGTTCTGGAAGTTTCCATCTAACTTCATCTTTTAAAAAAAGGTTTTGTTTCTAGTTTTAATCATGTATATATGCTCTTGTCTCAGTGTGGGTTTGGTACACACGAATGCACCAAGCCCAGACCAAAAGAGTGCATTTCATCCCCTAGAGCTGGAGTTACTGGCTGTTGTTAATTGCCCAAACTGGGGGCTTGAAAGTGAACTTGAGTCTGCTATAAGAGCAAGAAGTGCTCTTAACCACGGAGTCATCTCTCCGGCCCCTAATTTCATCTTTACAGGGAAGATATGTTTCTAATCTCAGCCTTCCAACCCAGCCACCTTGGATCTCCTGTGACCTCCAGCCCTAGCTACCTTGCTGTGACCTGTGCATTTTGCTTTGCCCCTGCATAGCTTTCTCAGCATCTACCCAAGATTCAGATGCAAGAGGGCTGGGCTTCTACACCAATCCACTCAGAGCCACAAACACACATTTCTTTGCTTTATCTCTCCTGATGCTCAGCTGCCATGTCTCACCCCAGGATAGGAGCACCAAGTGCTTGTGGTGTTTCCCTCTGAAGGTAGAACCCAGAGAGACTGCTTAGGTAGTGAGGATGTTTACTACAATCTCCACAAGGACTCTTAAGCCCTGGAAAATAGGTTCTCAGAAAATTCCTCCTCTCAGCAAGGCACAGCATGAACAGTACACCCTAGGAAGGCACGTGTTTCAGGGAATCCAAGCTGATGAGTTCTCATCGAAAGCTTCCCTAAATCCTTTAAGGCAAGGTGAGCGCCAACTCTTCCAGGACAGTCTACTCAACCTGGGTCCCTTCCTCCTTGTACCTTCCTTCTCCCAACAAGGATCTGCTGAGTGGAGCCCTTGTACACGAAGCATGGTTTCAGAGCAGTGATTAACCCCTTGCTGTGGGAACATTAGACCATGGCTAAGGGACATTTTGGGTTGTCATCTCTGGGGATGGGGGTCAGAGTGCCACTGCAAATAGAGGTGGGGTTGCTCATGAGCCTTCTATTACACAACACATAGTGTCCCAGACCGAAATGTTAAACAAGGCCAAGGTCAGAAGGAATGGAAAGACATGCAAATTCCCAAGCTTTCTCCTGCTTTCCTCCCGTCACTAGAAGTATGTCTACACACTAAGCCCCAATGGACACTGGCTTTTCCACCATCCTTTCGTTCATGTTCGCATTCATCTCATGACCTTTCACCTCCATCAACTCAGATTGACAGGAGCCACTGCTGCTCTTTTATTTCTGATGTGAACGACAGCAGAGGAGATCTAACTAAAGCCTGCTGATTGAGCAGTTTATGCCAGGCCCGAGTGGGAGTACTGGTTTCTGTCTTCATGGGCAGTTTTCTAATTCAGGTTTTCTGATCCCATCTGTCTCCAGATGGAAACTGGTTTCTGGAAAGTAGGGTCTCCTTCAAGTTCAGAAGACTGGGAAGTGCAACAGGAGCTGGGCATTGCAGCAGTCTTAGGGCAGGCAGGCTAGAGGGAAGATGGGGATGCAGAGACCGAATAGCGAGCTGTATACTTGTACACTAGTCATTTTCGTGTGTGGGGGGAGGGAGACTACAACTCTCTGGAGCCTGTCATCCTGTACAGCAGTGATTCCCAATCTTCCTAATGCTGCAGCCCTTGATACAGCTCCTCATGTTGTGGTGACCCCAACCAAAAAATTAGTTTGTTGCTACTTCTTGAATCATATTGTAAATATTTGATATGCAGGATATCTGATATGTGACCCCTTGTGAAAGGGTTGTTCAAACCCAAAGGGGTTGCAGCCCATGGGTTGAGAGCTGCTGCTTTAAAAGGTGAGTGGAGTAAACAGTTCTAAAGAGGAAGGGATGCTCCTTGTTCCAGACTTGTCCTGTGCCTGATGCTGGTGTCTGCCTTTATCATCATCTGGATTTCTAGCCACTCTCTAGGCAGAGGCTGTTAATTTTGGCTCTATGCTGGATTGTTCTTTGGGGGTGAGGAGGAAGAAAAATGACTTGTGTTGTGAATGTTTAGCAGCATCTCTGACTTTTGCCCACCAGATGTGTCTCACTATACCCAACTCTGATCTCTGTCAATCAAAAATATCTCCAGATATTTCTAATGTTACCCAGTGAGTGGCATTGCCGCCTCAGCCCTGTTCTAGTGGAAAACCCTTTCGTTCAGGCTCTGATGGAGAAGTCACTGCTCAGGATCGAGAATTAATCAGTCACAACCTCTTAAACTGATTGTTGGCTTCGGGGCCTCTAGGCAACCGAGTGCTCTTGGGTGCCGTATGAAAGGGTGCCTTCCTGGGACACTGGAGTTGGGAGTGTAGATGTGTCTGGAAGATCAGCATATCCTTTCGAACCCAAGTACCCGCAGCCTTGTTACAGAGAATTTGTCATTTTGTGTTTCTAGTATGCGGCCTGGCCCATTGTAAACACTTAAGAAATGACAACTGATTGGCTAGTGGATGCACTGAGGTTACATTCCTCCAACTGCCCTACAAGAAGACTTAGCTGCCATTACCCAAGCACCCAATGGCACATTGTCTGTGTGACTATTTGTGAGCAGAGGCACCCAGGCTTAGGCAGCCCCATCCCTGCCCTCCTCTGCCCATGTGTTCCATTCCCCTCAGGTCTTTTCGGCAGGATCTATTGCCCATTGAATTTGTCTGAAGCTCTGCCTCCCAGTGTACATAAGGCCCATGGGTGTGGAGGCCTTCCAAGCTCTAATCAATCCCTGCCTTTATTCAGGGTAAAGTTGAAAGTGGGCTGGAATCATTGGAACGACTTTTCCACCACACTGTGCAGAGGAGCCCTTATGAAAGATGTATTGACGGGTCCTCTTGTTCCAGGGTGTTACTGGCGTCAAAAAGGCAGGCGCTAGGTGTAAGCTCTCTTTCTGCCACACAAACTCTTTAGGGCCAGATCTCCTCTGTACATGAACATATTTGATCTAAATCATTTCACTGAAAAAATAAATAAAGTAGAGATGGCTACTGTAATGAAAATGAGAAGCACCTATGTGTACAGTTCTGACTTGCTGCTAATACAGCATTAAAACTTCAAGGCTGGTCTCAGGCCCCCAGCACCAGCCATGTATTTCAGGCAAAGCATGTCAGTGACCACAGGCACCAAGTGGCCCTGCACCCAGGGTCAAGGTTCAGCTGTGATTCACTCTGGCTGTGTGATGAGATTGTTGACTTTCCCTCTCTGACCCTTGCTCTCTATAATAAGGTCTTGGGATTGATGCCTCTAATACCCCTCTGGTTTAATGAACCCAAGAACAGATATGGAAGCCAGGTGGTGGTGGCACACACCTTTAACCCCAGCACTCGGGAGGCAGAGCCAGGCAGATCTCTGTGAGTTTGAGGCCAGCCTGGGCTACAGAGTGAGTCCAGAAAAGGCACAAAAGCTACACAGAGAAACCCTGTCTCGAGAAAAAAAAAAAAAAAAAAGAAAAAGGAAAAAAAAAAGAACAAATATGGAAATCTAAAATACCCACAAAGCTGTGTCAGGGATCGGAAAAAAAATATTAAAATATTTCAGTTTATCAAAGGGCTTTTGTCTTTAAGTGACACAACTTGTGGGTTTTCAAGAATGGCTATAAAAAAAGAGTTTTTAAAAACTCCTTCAGGCCTGTATCTACTTCATTTATAGGGATGTGAACCTACAGAGGAACTGAGTCTTATTGGGAGTTTTAGGTTTAGAAGTCAATGTGTAGAGTAGAAGTTATGCTTGGATTTTTAGTCCAATGTTGCTGCTTCAATTTCTCTTGTTCTTTTTCCTCTTGGCCTTTTCCCCTCCCCCTCCCTCCCCTCCCCCTCCCTTCCTGTCTTCCTTCCTTCCTCTGTTCTCCCTTTCTTTCCTCTTTTTTTTCCTCATCATTTTATTGTACAGAGGATAGAACCCAAGGTCTTGTACATATTATTTATGACAGTCACTCTTCATAGTCAACTTGGCTAGTCTTAGCATCACTATGAAAACATTTTTCTGTGTCACTGTAAGGGTGTTTTCAGAAAGGATTTATTGGATGAGAGAGGACACACCCTGTATGTGGGCAGCACTGTCCTATGGAATGGAGACCTACCCAGCATTTAAAACAAAAACAAAAACAAAAACAAAAAAGATTTGAGCACTGCCTCCATCCCTCTTTTATTTCTGAGTGTAGACACCATGTGATCAGCACCTCTCACTGCTGCCTCCCTACCCCCAAACTGTGAGCTAAAATAAAATTTTCCTTCTTTACCTTGCTTTGATCAGCATTTTTGTCACAGCAAGGAAGGTAACTAATACCCTGGCTCCTGGAGAAATTTAAATTGTCCTAATTGGAATACAAAGATGATGTGTTCCTACCTCTCAGTGCTCCAGTCCCCATGGAAAAATGCATTTGGCAAGCTGTCTTGAAAAGAATTCCCACAGATGAAAAGGGGGCAGGCATGGAGATGAAGAGGATAAAGAACTTGTTCTCTGCTGTAAGGTGTGCTTCCTCTATGTGCCCCAAGGGACACCGTGCTGTTCCCCCAGATCTCCTCCTCTTGGCCAGCCTTGCTCAGGGTCAGAGGAAAGAAGATTGGTCACCGCCAGTTTAGAAAGAAATAAGCAGACCCAATGCCTTGCCCTGTGGTTCCTGCACACTGGGAGAATGGGAGTTGGAACCCAGGACCCACCATTTCTACCATTCTGAAGCTTACATCTTGTTGCTTGTGATCTGAAATGGATGTTTTCTGGAAACCAGAGTCTGGTCCATGTGGATTGTGACTGCAGTGAACACTTAGTGGGCCCCACTCCATCCTGTTAGCACTGTGGAGGAAGAAGGTGTTCTGTGCCCCCTTAAAAGCACTGCAAACACAGAGCTCCAGTTTGTAGCTGACTGTGACTGCTGTGGTTTTAAAGTTGTTCATGTCTTCCAAAGTGTTGAGGTTTAATGCACTGGATAGAACTAGCTGAGCCTAAGCTGCAGGTCTGTAGCCACGGGCTATTCAGGAGGACAAGGGGGAATGCTTACAAGCTTAAGTGTTGTTGGACAACTTGTAAAGACTCTGTCCCCAAATAAAAAGTGAAAATAAATGGCTGGGCATATAGCTGAGTGGTGGATTTCCTGTACTTGCCTGGCATATGGAAGATGTAAATTCCCTCAGTACTAGAAAAATAAAATAAATTAAAAGAGGTGAGAAAAATTGGTTAGGGTTCTGCTTTTGTAAATGCATAAACCTATCTATGTGCTTGTAGGTTAAGAAGTTATCTCAAAACAATCTGTTGCAAAACCCTGTTTGAGTATGTCTCTCCTGTACTCCCATCTTCTGCCCTGAGCTGCTCTGTGTCTCCACAGAACGCTGCCTGCAAGAAGGCTAGCAGTAGATACAGCATACTGACCTCAGGCTAGACAAGAGCCAAAATAAACCTCTTTGCTTTATAACATCACCTGGTCTGTGTTCTTTTGTGCTAAGCAGCAGAATATGGGCCCAGGCCATTATTCAGAGAGATGCCAAAGGTAGGTGGACTGTGCATTTATCCTCACATGGCACTTGACCTTGACTCCTAGTCTGAGAGTGCCAAACTTTCTATACTCACAAGTTCAACCTGCCCAAGGGGATTCCTAATGTGGGGATAGGGATACCTCAAATTCTGCATCTCTTTAAGCCTGTGTTCCCTCCTTGATACAAGTGAGTCACTGAGAGTCATACTGAGAGTCATTGGGAGAAATTAGGGAAATAAAGTCTGGCCCTGCACACACCAGTAGGTGAGTGCAGTCATACTTTGGGTCATTTACTTATTCTTTCTCACCCACCAGTTGTAAGTAACCCCTTCCTACCTGTTTTGTTTGTTTGTTTTATGAGTGTGTTTAAACTCTCCACATATGATTGTCATATCACAGGTCAACCATGCAAATATTTATTACCGGCTGAATCCATAGCATCCTTCCCCTGTATTCCACTTCAACTCTGTAGCACTAGCTTGTGCACTGACCTTCAAGTGGAGCACAGTGCCACATGCCTGTAATTCCAATGCCAGGGAGACAGAAGAACACGCCTGGGTTTCATAGCAAGATCTTATTTCAAGAAGAAGAAGAAAAAAAACCCAAACATTTATCTTGAATGCTTTAAGAACATGTTGTGCAAACACACACCTTCCCATTTGGCTTTATTACCAAGGACACAGACACATCTGACTGTGCCTGGGCTGGTTCTGCTGCTTGAATTACAATCCATATGGTTTCTCTGGGGGATAGGGTGGTGGATCTTACCTGTACATCTACCAAGTTGTACTTGTATAAGCTGACACTTATAGACAGCAGGCTTAGGGCCAGTAAGACAAGTCAGCTACCTATGGAAAATTATCAGGGATGAGACACATCCCAGGCACTTTACACCCACCTCCCAGTCCAATCTAAATCTCAGCACAAGTTTCTCAAGTGTTTCTGCTTACACAGAAAAAGCTAGGCATGGCATATATGTTTGTAATCCCAGCACTAGGAAGTGGAAAGAGGCAGATCCTTCGGGCTTCCAAGCACACTTGTTGAGTTCCAGGCCAATGAGAGACCCTGTCCCCCAAAATAGGTAGGTAGCACCCAAGAAACTACACCTGAAGTTGACCTCTGATTCTGGGGATCCTGTCTTTGTCCCTAGTTCCAGTGTGAGTTCATGAGAGTAAAACTTATTTTCAAAATATTTTATTTTTAATTATGTGTATGTGTGTGGGTTTGTACATGGAAGTGCAGATGCCTGCAGATTCCAGGAAAGGGTGTCAGGTGCCCCGAGCTGGAGTTACAAAATGTTATGAGCCGCCTGACATGGGTGCTGGGAACTAAACATGAGAGAACTAAACTTAACCACTGAGCTATCTCTCCAGCTCCAAACCTAGTGTACTATGTATCTATGTGCAGATATGTATGTGCATGCACACAGCCAGCCCTCTGTATCTATTTTCAGTCCACAAATGTAACAACTGTCAATAGAAAACACACGAGGAAGGTGTGTTGGCAGTGGGTATCTACAATCTCCTTTTTCCGTGCTCACTCCCTGTTATATTGGGGATGACGATAGCTTACACAGCATTTGCATTTAGATGTTCTAAGTAATTCAAAGGCGATTGAAGCTCCAGGAAGGTGAGTATGAGGTGATGCTCAAGTCTGCAATGTTCCCCACAAGTATTGGAATGGTTTGTTCCCAGCAGGTGGCCCGGTTTGGTGCGGTTGTGGGCCCTAGTTGGAGGAATGGTTTACTGGGAGTTGCCTCTGAGGGTTCTTCCTGCTTCTGCTGGGGGACCAAGCCCTCTGCCTCCCGGCCTGCACCACCTTTCTGCCACCAGGGATGGGTGAAACTATGTGACCACACCGTCTCTGCCAAGCTAGACTGAAGTCTTTCTGAAATTGTGAGCCAAGATAAGCCTTTCCTCCAGTATGTTTTTTTTTCTTTTAATTATTTTGTCCAAGAAACATGATTTTTATTTTAATTTTGTGTCTGTGTTATAGACGCATTAGTTTAGAAAGACTTGTCAGATCCCCTGGAGCTAGAGTTACAGGTAGTTGTGAGTCCTGCGGCATGGTTACTGGGAACTGAATTAGTGGCCTCTGCAAGAGCAATAAGCTAACAACCACCCAGCCATCTCTCCAGCCCCTGTCCCAGAAATGAAAAATTACTAATGCAGTGTGCATGTGCAGCACATGGAAAGGACTGGAGCATGTGAGTTTTGTATCTGTAGGACCTTGTAGCCAGTCCCCAGAGGCTACAGAGCTACTGTGCATGCATGCATGCATGCATGCCGTATGTGTGTTAGTGCATGCGTGCATGCATGTGTGTGTGAACATGCATTTGTACATTAGTCAGTTTGCCTCTGAGGGCCCTTGCAGCCAGTCTCCAGAGACTGATGAGCACCTCATTTATGCAGGCGCATGTGCATTAGTCACTTTTTGTCCCTGAGACAAGGACCAAAAGGAAGGAGGGTTTATTTTGGCTCACAGATTCCAAGGTTTCAGTCCACACCTGGCTCCCTCCATGCCAAGAATGGACCCTGTGGAGGAAGGCCATGGGGTAGGAACTCTGCTTACTTTCTGTCAACCAGGAACCAGGAAGTAGAGAGAGTTAAAAAAAAAAAAAAAAAAAAAAAGAGGTCAGAAACAAGGGAAACCCTTCAGGGACACATGCCACTGACTTGTGGGTAGGCAGGCAGACAGACAGACAGATACACACACACACACACACACACACACACACACACACACACACCTGTTTATTATGACTAATGTTTTGTTCCTGCATCCTGGGTGCTGGACTGGTAACTGACTCTGCACAGATGTGAATTACTAACCACTGTGTGTTCTCTGATCATCATAAGATATGCCTCAGCTCCAGAAACACTGAGATGCTTGAAGTAACTGATTTGCAAATGCAGACATGTGGTACAAAATTCTAGAATGGCTGGGACAGTTGATTTGAGTCAAGATTACTGCCCCAATGTCTGACTCTTTGAAGTTCCTCCTAGGATCCAGATGTATCATTGATTCTGTTTTGAGGACACAGAGGTGAAGCGGTTCCTCCACTTGCTCCAGCCATGGTTACAGTGGAGCAGGGAGGGAGAGGAAGAGAAGGAAGGGAGGGAGAGGAGGAGAGAAGCAGAGAGAGGGGAAGGAGGAAGGGGAGGGGAGAGGAAGAAGTGGGTGAGGACAGGAGGAGAGCAGAGAGGGAAGGAACTAGCTGGCCTGTGCTGATCACAGGGCAGACGGTCTGCTCTCCCCTTCAGTTCTCACTGGCCCTGCTGTCCCCAGCTCTGCTTCCTGCCTCCTCCTCCTAATGTGTGTTGAACACTACCCTCTGTCTTTCCCTGTCTCTTCTCATCATTCCAGGCCACAGGCCAGCCCCACCTTCCCCAGCCTCCTCCACCCACTGGGGAATTGGGTGAGCATCCCAGCTTCCTATTTCATTGGCAGCAATGATTGTTTATTTTTTTCCTGAAACTTTTTGGTTCACAACACACACACACACACACACACACACACACACACACAACACACACACACACACACACACACACACACCACAACATGGCTAAGAAGTCATGTGTCAGAAAAACTAAACACATGTCTCAGCTCTGGCCTCTTGGGGTCCAGTGTTTCATCATCTCATTCAGACAGGCCTCAGCAAGGTGTGCAGTGGGTGACAGTCTTCCCTGGCTCCCATGCTGCCGACCTGAGTGCTTCAAAAATGCACTCCTCACCAAGTTTCCATGAGCACTGACTGAGGAAAAAATACTTCAATTCAAATTATCTCTAGTGAGAAAAATTAAATACTATGGGTAAGATTTTATCACATATGATGGAGCTTTTCAGCCACAATCTGTGGAAGGTTTATTTAGGCTTATGGATTCAGAGTATTAGAACCATGGCCACTGGGAAATGGGCAGTTTCTCATTGTAGGAATGTGCACATGTGTGGGCAGACCAGAAACTGTGTGAGAAGGAGGACACAGTGTGTGAGAGGCAGGAAGGAGTATGTGAGAGACAGGAAACAGGAAGAAGTGTATGAGAGACAAGAAGCAGGAAGAAGTGTGTGAGCGGGAGGAAGCAGAGTGTGAGACAGGAAACGGTATGAGAGACAGAAAGCAGTGTGTGTGTGAGAGGAAACTGTGTGTGAGAGACAGGAAGCAGTATGTGAGTGGGAGGAAGCAGAGTGTAAGAGACAGGATACAGAGTATGAGAGACAGGAAACAGGGTATGAAACAGGAAGCAGTAAGCAGAGTGGGTGAGAGACAGGAAGCAGTGAGTAAGCGACAGGAAGCAGTGTGTGAGAGACAGGAAGCAGTGAGTGAGAAATAGGAAACAGGGTATGAAAGAGGAAGAAGTGTGTGAGAAGGAGGAAGCAGAGTGAGTGAAAGACAGGAAGCAGTGAGTGAGAGACAGGAAGCGGTGTGTGAGAGACAGGAAGCAGTGTGTGAGAGACAGGAAGAGGAGTGAGAGACAGAAAACAGGAAGTAGTGAGTGACAGACACAAAACAGTGTGTGGAAGTCAGGAGGTAAATGAAGAAACTGAAGCCCAGAGTAATAAGTTAAATTTCCCAAAGTCACACAGCTAGTGAGAGGCTAATTTGATCCTGGGAGAGTTCTAGATTATACCTCTGTCTAGTCCTCACTCCTGTTAGTGGGAACTGCATTGGCTGTAGCACGTCTTGCTCCTACCACTCAGCTTCTCAGTTGTGTTCTGACCTTGCTGTTACGGCACACACCCGACCACCTCATTTCTTATGAACAGCTGCATTGTTTCCCACACTCACCTGCACTGTTTCGTTTCTTTAACCGGTTCACCGCCCACGAGGCTGCGGTTGTCTCCAGTCCTGTGCGGTGAAGAGCGCTGTTCTAACAGCCTGCCGTCTATACCTATCCTTTGCTTCAACGCATGTGCACAGGAAGGTGAAACGCCCAGCCACCAGACCTCTGCATAGCTCCTAAAGAACATTTGTTGGGAACACTGGAAATACCTCTCAAAGCTGAGCGACTGGCCTGGCCACACAAGGTCAATTTCGCTGTCTTCTCCCTTCTGCAGGTTCCTCCTGACATGGCAGACAGACATAGCTCTAGTGGCAAGCTCCCCTCCCTCTCCCTCTACCTCTTATCATCTGGTGCCAGAATTCTCCTCCTGTCATCTGGTATTTTCCTACCAGGCTCCCCACAGTGTGTATTTGAACTTCAATCTCATCTCATTAGCAGAAAGGCAGGGCATCCAGATTCTAGTCCTGCTGCCTGGGACCAGCTTTGAAATTGGGCTGAAAAGGTCAATCCAAGAGTATGTGTGTGGTGTGTGGGGGGGGGGTGAGGTGGGGATCGAGGCATTCCTATGGCTAGTCTTTCTTTTACCTTTTTGATATCTTAGGTCACCATCAATGGACTTTCCTGGACACTTTTGCTAAGTCCTGCCTGTCTTTCAGCAGTCAGGGAAACCTTGGTTGCGGGAGGGGTCCCTATTCAGTGTCTGAGCCCTCTTTCTCTGAGCCCCATCAGTGAGGTTTCCATGGCACGGTGTGCCTCACCACACAGAGACTTCAATCAGGGAGCCCCAAGGTGTGAGAGACACTGGAAATTCATAGAGAGCAGTTTGAGTCTCTCTCTGCAGCATCGCAGTAATTAAAACAGCCACAGTATTGAAGTCAGTGGAGTCTGGAGAAGGTTTGTTCTCTGAGCTCTTATAAGCAGATTAATGGGTGGACAGGGCTGGGTGGGAATTTGGCCGTGACTGTGAAGGGGTAAAGTCTGGCATAGTCTCCGGGCCCTCTACCCTGCTCTGGGTAGCTGATTGCTCTAGCTCAAATATGTTGAATGGTTAGACACCTTGGTGACCTGTTACCACTTGCATGATGCAGGATCCCAGCTGGGTGGTCAAGGTTCACCTTGCCTCCTCCCTCTGCCTTTAGCACAAGAAATGGTTGATTAGCCTAATCCTTAATGCTCCTCTTGCTAAACTTCTCCAGCAGGTTACCAGATCACCAACCAAAGAAACATCTCAATAAATGTAGCATGAACTTAGGGCCATCGACATCCACGTCGGGAGGGGCTGGTGTCACATGTGGAGTGAGGGACTGTGCCCAGGGAGGCTGAATTGCTGGGAATCGCAGGACTTGATTCTACATGCTGAGCCAGAGATCTCAGTTAATGCTCCCATGAATGGGTGCCCACGTACAGAACCCACGCAGCAAACCGTCTAAAGTACTTGCTTTGCAAGCTTGACGATTGAGTTCCATGCCCAGAATTTCCATTTAAAAAAAAAGGCTTAGAGACATGGTATGTGCTTGTAATCCCAGCATTAGGGAGGCAGAAAAAGGAGGATACCTGGAACTCACTGGTCAGCCAGCTTGATCTAATTGATGAGTTCCAGGCCCGTGAAGAGACCCTGACTCAAAAATAAATAAATAAATAAATAAAAGGCTAGCACCCGAAGAATGACATGCAAGGTAGGCCTCTGGCCTCCCATGGGCTTATTCACACACATGCACAGGAACACATAAAACACAGAGTGGCAGGCAGTGAAATGAAGGGGGTTCTCCTGTTTGGCTCATGCAAGTGGTTTAATCCCAGTACATCTCAATGTTCTCTTGATGATATGTTGGTCACTTGGGGCCCAACTGGGTCCCCTGGAGATCCATCCACTAATAAACATACTAAGGTCCTGGTGCTCACGCCTGGCCCCCAACAATAGCCCTTTTGCCCCCTCTTTCCCCTTTCCTTCCTCCCCACCATGTCATTCCCCACATGGGTTTGAGCCCATTTTACTGATGAGGAAACCGAAGTGGGGAGACCACACCACTCTGTGTTGCCAGTGTGTGAAGGGAATAGGGTTCTGTTCCCGGCTTTGGTTCCATGCTGTGGAGCATGGTCTCTGTGCTCCATCATCTTCAAGTTCCCTAAGGATTCCGAATGCTTGCTAGGGGTGATGAATTGGTTCTTGACTTGGAGAAGAGAAGCCACATCCCCAGCAGAGTCATCCATGGGACCCTGGGCCCAGGCTGATGGCACCCCAGCCATCGCTGCCAATGAAGATCCACTTCAAGGTTTGATATAAGTAGCTTGCATATGGTGTGTCTAATTTACATCCCCATGGGACTGGGGCTAAATGAGCCTCTGATCATTCACAAACAGAGTCGGGGATGGGCACCCGTTCTCTTCTCCTTAATCACCCATGGGAAGTTGAGGCAAGGCTGGAGGGGTCTAGGGTTTGGAGGTCAGTGGTGAACCCACCCAGGAGAGCACCTGTGGGCCCCATCCTCCCCTAGCTGTCACATGGGAAAATAATGCAGAACAGTATGCTGCCCCAGGGTGCCACACACACACACACCCCGGGCCTTATTTACTCACTGTGGCTCCACTTGGCTGTGGTCCCTTGCATAGCTCCCTCGTCACCTCCATGAAACCACAGCCAGCTTTCCAAGAAGCGACTTCTGTTGTCACCCAGCCAGGAGACAATTGGCACGCTTCTTGGATGCACATAAAATAGTTACATTTCAAAGTGGTTCCTCTAGGAGAGAGAATCTGCCTGTTTGCGTCCTCCTTATTTCTTGTTCACAGGTGAACAAGTTCTACAGGACTTGAGTCGCCTCCTGGTTCAATGCGGCCCTTGTGTTTCTGGTATAAGCACGCAGGCTCATCTGCTCAACGAACAATCCCAGCATGCTCCTCTGTTCCGCTGTTCTTACCGTTGTCTGTGCCCACGCTCACTGCCATGCGAAACTGGCCATTCTCCTCACTCAGGGGAACAGCCCCTGACCCTCATGTCTGTGCCTGCTTCCACCCATCAGGTTAAAGCACTGGCTCTGGGCTCTGGGCTCCAGGCACTGACTGTGTTCCCCTCCCCAGTGTGATAAAGAAAGTCACTCCAGACATGGCTCCTGCATAGGGACAAAAGCTTCCTCTGCTGAAAGTCCTGGTTTTAGAAGGCTTCGGTGATATTTCCCCCCATTTCCACTTTGTCCTAATCCTGGGTTACCCATGAATGCATCTCTTCTACGTCCACCTCACTGGCTTTCTTGGCACAGTCTCATCCAGGGCCTTAACATTGCCTTCTCTCTGAAATACATTTTGCCCTCCATATTCGCAGAGCCTGCTCATTAACCCCGTGAGTCTTTGCTTAAGCCTTATGTTATCCATCCAGAGTCTGACTTGACCTTGACCTTTTTAAAAATCACAGCATCCTCCTGCCCTATGCCCTGTGTACCATCTTCTCGTGTTTATCACTCATGGTACCTGGCACATCTAAAGTCCCCTGAGGAAGAGAGGCTTCTCTGTACGGTTCATGGTTGTCTCCTGGTCCCTTTGACCCTACTTATACAAGACAGAATTGATGCCCTCAGTGCACTACATCAGAGGGATCCTGGCATTTGGAGGAGTAAGTGGAGCACTGGTAGCTGCAGAAGGAGCCCAGATGCCAAAGGTCCTTGCTCAGAGCTGGAGGGTATGTGTGACTAAGGAAAAGAGGCTCTGGAAAAATCCTGAGCAGGGCAGAGATGAACAAGACTGTCCCCTGGAGCAGTTGGAGGAGGGACTGAGTCTCTGTCCCTAGGGCAGCCAGGGACAGCCCTGCTCAGTGCCCTCTCCTGGGTCAGGTCCCCTGGAAGCCCTTGCAGCCTGGTAGCTCCAGCCCCAGCCACCCCATTGGTATTCAAGCTGCCCCACACTCTGCAGAAACATCTCCCTGCCTTGGGCCCTGACGCAGCAGCTCTGCCTGGGGCATGAGAACAGCCGCTGTTCAGAGATAAAAATAGTGTTCAGTTGCTGCACTTTGCTTATTTTGTACTTTTGGGCAGTAACACATCTTCTGAAGTGGGGGGTGGGCCAGCAGAGTCCATCATTGTACTCTCTCAAGGAGGATCAGCCTCCTCAGAGGGGCACTGTCATCAGACTGGCATTGCCAGCTGTTGCTGACACCAGTGAGTTGGGTTTGGCTCCTGGTCACTGGGTTCCCCACACACATATCCCCTTTATTCCCCCATCCTGATCAGAAACCCCCCCCCCGGCAAAGAGGGCTCACATTTAGAGACTGTGAACAGAACTCCCTGTAAGAGAACAGCCCTGACCCTCAGGTCTATTATCTGCTTCCACCAATCAAGTTAAAGCCCCTGGATCACTTCAATTTATACACACAAATAATAAGGTCCAGGGAGGTTGAGTAACTACTTCATGATCACACAGGGATTGGCATTAAATGGAAGGAGGATCTGAACTCATTCATGGAGGAGGCTCACTTGGAACCCAGTTCCTTCCTGTCCTCTGTGTTGGGGTGTGCCTTTCTTAGATACTCAGAGCCTCTTTGCCCAAAGCTCCTATGTGTACCCTTTCTTCAGAGTGAACAGTTGTGTGGTGGTGGCCACTAGAAGGAACATGCTTTTTCTACTTAAAGTGTTGAAATCAGTGCTCTGATGTCTCCTGTTTGGGAGCAGATACACAGCTGTATAGCTACTGATTGCCACATCTTATAACTGCCACAACTGCCCGGGGTGGGAGGGAGTAGGGAATGCTAAGGGGTGTTCAGTTAAGGAAAGGAGGATGAATCAGGGTTGTGGGCTTTAAGTGGAGGTGGCCACAGGTGGCCGGAGTTGTCCGTGGTGGGGGAACGAGGCTAGGAGGACACTTCCCCTAGCCCATTATCTCCTCTTCCCATCCCCATCTCCTGGCAACTGCCGCAGCTTGGAAGCAACTTACTGACCTATGACCCCTGAGTGCTGAGCTTGGGTCAGGCTACTTGAGAAGACAAGCTGGGAGATTTTCACTGTGCCCTGTAAAGTCCTCCTATCTGCAGTAGACAATTTTATCTTTGAATAAAGCCATCCAGCGATGTCAGACTCCTGTTCCCTGCCACATACTCTGGGGCTCTGCCTATGGTGCCCCTCCATGCATGGGGCTGGGAACCATCTGTGTGATCCTCTCACCCCTCTGTTCAGTTTGGTACAGTGAGGGGTTAGAGAGATGATCACCTGGTCCCACTAACATTCTCATATTGTACATTCCAGAACAGCCATATGGGATGATGGGGATAATGGCACCCCAAAACATCTTTCCTCCTCACACCCACTTTAGGTCAGAGGTTTCCTGCCTGGTTGCCAGTTCTATCCTGACGGCATAGGCTCCCACCAAAGTAGTTTTAACAGTATCCTCTGTAGTAGTCTGCTCAGGTGATGCTTGATAAGGAAATGCTCAAGTATGCCAAGGGTGTGAGATGTGGCCAGGCATCCCCTCTGGTTTGGGAGGATATTTTGAAGATTCTACAGGTCGTTTCCACTCAGCTCAGCAGACACAAGGACAAAGAAAACACATGGATATGAAGCATAGCCATAGCCAATGATACCATGATACCAAGCCAGGAAAATTCCTTCTGTGAAATGAGGAGCCGTCTCGGACACAGTTCAGGTGCTTCCCTCTTGACATTGCAAAGCAGAAAATTCAAAAGCAGAGGCCATACCACACCATGGCAACTTTGGGCGGCCACAGGATGGCCCTGGCCCTTTGGGGATTTTAGTCACATCTGCTCCTTAGCCTTATGCTGCCAAAGATTCTCTTCTAAATCATCTCCACCCAGTTTCTTCCTGGCCCTCGTCATCATGGAGGCCTCCAGAAACCAGCCTGAGTGCCAGGTCCTGCGACGAAGGCCCATCCTTCCTAGAACTCACACGTGATGCTAATGAGGGCTGAGCCAGGGGTTTCCTCGGACTTTTCCAGCTTTAGGCTTCTCAGATCTAGAGTCAGTCCAAACCAACATCTTTAATTTCACTTAAAAAGTCTTTAAAGATTATGGAAACTTTGACACTGGCCTTGAGTTTGCTCAGAGGAAAGTTCCAAGATGTGGCTCTCAGCCTCCATGTTGGATGAACCACTTTGCTGAGCATGTAGATTGATGGTCTTTCATTTTCCAGTCAGGAAGGAGGGACAGCCAAGTGCAGATTCCGTACTAAATGCCAACAAAGCCTGGCATTCTAGGTAAGGAGAGCGAGGGCACAGAAAGAGGTGGAGATGAAATTGGAGCTGACCAGATGCCCCGTGCCTGTGTAAAGGGCTTGCTGAACAAACAGGACCTTAGTTCACATCTCCAGCACCCACATAAAAGATGGGTACCGTGGTGCACATCTGTAACCCCAGCACTGAAGAGAAGGAGACGAAAGGGTCCCTGGAACTCGCTGGCCAATCAGGCTAGGTGAACTGGTGAGCTTCAGGTTCCATGAGGGACCCTGTCTCAAGAAATAAAGTAGAGAGCAAAAGAGGAGGACTCCTGCTGTGGACAGGCCTACACACACACACACACACACACACACACACACACACACACACCAGTCGCAGCCCATACTCACTGGATAACATATGCATCCTTCAAACCAGCATCTCCAGGGTTTCATCTACTGCAGCCCCAAATTTTGTTTTCTATGGAAATTCACCATCCCTTCTCTCTTTACTGCTGACATGCTGCCCCAGGGTTGCGGCATGTGGTTCAAGCCGGCTCTCTCCCACTCACTTTGGGATTTTTGCTCCGGGAGGGATACACATGCTTTAGAGTGAATCTAATCTCAGTTACTATGAAACCCAAACTGTTGATTTAGAACGTTCTGAGTAAGGAGTGGTTCGCACTCCGCCGTCACAGTGAGCGGGCTGGGTTGTTCGTGTAGAGTACAATCATTACTTCTTAAAATTCCCATCTCTGGGGAATTCAGAGAGCAATCAGCCTCACATTGGGAAAACATATCAGTCAAAGTGATTTCTGCAAGTGACACACATCCTCGAGAATTTGGGCACCGAGCAACACACACACGGGAAGAACAAAGCCACCAAGTTTGGAGTCTGTTGTCACATGTCACAGGTATCACATTGTGGAGTGCAGAAACAGTGCAAGATAATTGAAGGGTGTTACAGGGAAACTGTAGAGAAAGGGGAGAGTGAGATGAAAGAAGGGAAAGAGAAGGACTGGGAGTGTGTGGAGATGGCTTACAGCCTGCCAGCCATGGTGGCCATGGCAACTGCTGCTTCCTCCTCCTCCTCTCTTCTTCGTTCTCCTTTTCTTCCTATTCTCCTCCTTTTTGAGACAGCATCTCATGTATCCCAGGCTTGCCTAGAACTCCTGATACCCCTGCCTTCACCTCCCAAGTGCTGAGCTTACAGGCCTGCACCCTCACCCACACCCTTTCACCCCGGCTTGTACAGTGCTGGAGATGAACCCCAGGGTCTCATGCATGCTGGGCAAGCACCTGCCAAACTAAGCCACACCAGTGGCCTGTGTTCAGCTTCTTAGGCTGTGGGTCACAACCCCACAGGGGGCGGGATAATGGAATGTGGAAGTCCTTAAAATGGGGTGAGGGCAAAAGGTTTGTGAATCTACAGTGACCAATAATTAATTCCAAATAAATGCATAATGAGCCACAGATGTTTCTGGCAATGCTTACCTATGCTGCATGCATGGCTTCACTGCAGCCTCAGTTCTGAGCATGAGACATGTGCACTCACATGCTGTCAGGCCGTCCAAAGCCAGCAAACTGTATCTGAAACATCTCTGTTCAGAATCTGGGTGACTGTACACTGTGAACTGTGAGATTTTAACTGTACATACAAAATTTTCTGCTGCTACAGAGACATGATGGTTTAATGACAAAAAAATTAATATTTCCTACTATCATTCCTCAGCACAACAGTATCAAATTAGCATGTATTCACACTTACCATGTTGGTATTAGCATGTTGATTTTCAAAATTACTATTTAAATTGATGACTTCAGTCAGCAGTTTTGTAAAATATTGTTAAGTGAATTTGGACCTGGGCTTAGAACAGGAATTCTAGCAACTTCTGAAGTGGCCCTAAATGTCTTCTGCCATATTGGACTGTGTATTTATATGAAATGGCCTCCTTAGCCTTGTTGATTATAAAATCAGCATCTTGCCCAACTTCAAAAGGTGTTGCAATGCATCCGATATTCAGCCAAGATTTAATCCTAATATAAAAATAAACAAGCACACCATCTCTTGCGTAAGCAAATTGGATTTTGTTTTTAATTTTTTAAATGTTTTTAATAAAATTATGTGTATATCAAGGAGCTGTTCTAGAAGAAAGTTCCTTATGACTTATTCTCAGTAAATATTTGATTTATATACCTATTTCATAACTTATACTGAGGATATCACATGAAAATTTCTTGGATGGAATGGAGTCTTGAGTGGAAAAAATTACAGTCCTAGTTTAAAGTAAGGGACAGCAAGCTGTTACTCATAGTCCTTTCTGACCCTTTGATTGGTTTTATAAATAAAGTTTTATTGAAACAGCACATTTGCTTGTTTATATATGGCTCATGATTGCTTTGACTCAATGATGCATATGTTGAGTACTTACAGCAGAGTATATATCTATAAAAACTAAAACCTTTCTTAGCTGGTCTTTTATAGTAGATGTATTGTCTCAGATGTGGGTCCACCTTTCTGATTCCTGACAACGGTACAGAATCCTGACTCCACTCCTAATTAGCTTGGTGGCCTCAGACCAGCAAACTACCTCTCCATGGCTCAGTTTCTTTATCTGAAATGCTCACAGTATCCTTGGGGTGCATTAACAAATCAGCCAAAACTCACAGGTGAGATTGTAAAAGATTTTTATCACCTCTTTGGCCCTGAGTTTATGGATGGCTAGATGGTTCCGCTGATCTTGTATAGGTTTCTGTGTCTGGCTGTAATCTGGTCGAAGATCTCACTGGGGACATTGGGACCCCCTTCATACGACCTCTCATCCTCCAGGGAGCATACAACTTGGTCATGAGCAAAGGGCAGCAACAGGGGCTTCATTGGTGAATGAGAAGGCACACCTTTGGACTGGAACAGTCTCTCTTCTGCCGCTCTCCTTTGGACCAAGTGAATTTTACAAGCAACCTATATTCTAAGAGTTTCAATATGGATTGTAAATCTGGTCAGGAAGGGCTGCAAAGGCTCACTGACCAGGATGGGCATAATACAGACTGTAGAATGGGTGGCGCTCATGTGTGCAGTGAGTGTGTTGTGGTTTCTGCCCACAACAGACTAGACACCTGGGGCATCTTCTCGGGGGTTTTCTAGCTATAGATTTTTCTTGATGCCTCTGCTACCATTCTCATGCTGGAGGACCAGGGCTCTGGTTTAAGATGTGCACTTAATCTAGTGCCTGGCACACACGAATGCTCCTTATTTGTTAGGCTTTTTCAAGACATCATCTACAAATATGGGGTCTTAGATCAGTATCCCCCTCATCTTTCTTTGGTATCTTCCTTATAGACTCTCTGCCTTTAGGACCCAGGAGCCCAGCATAGTGGGAAGAGACCCTAATGCAAAGCCACACATGAACTTAGCCAGCTGGCCCCTGAGGGCTCCAGAGAGAGCGGGCCCAGCTGGAGAAGCCTGGAGTACAGTCTTTAGGATGGCCAAATTGTAGCGTGGCAGTGAGGGCCAGCAAAGGTTACTGTAAAAAGTGGCTGCATGATTGTGAAGGGGAAAGGCCACACTGTCAGTTACTGGCTGCAAGTATTCAGCAGTTCTCTCCCTCCATAGAGCAGCTTTCTCTGACCACAGAGTCTCTGAGACTGATGAAGAGGCCTGTTTCTTGGGGCTGGGGCTGGGCTAGTCCAGAAGGATCCATCAATCTTCTAAGCTACTGGCCACTTGTTTATGGGCATTTATAGAGCAGCCTTAGGTTGGAGCAAATAGAGAAGTGGGTTAAGCAAAAGAGATGAGTAATGTCTGAGTGGGTGGAGAGACACCTGGATGATCAAAACCACATCCAGTTAGGCCTGGTGAGACTCTCAGTCTGCAGCTTCCAGGCTGGATACTGTCTATAGACCTTTTTTCAGGGTGTCTACTGCAGAGCAGAATCAGTAGAAGCTAAAATTCAGCCTGTAATCTAGTCATCAGACCCAGGGCAAGGAGAAGCCATTTATCTCCTGGCTTTGTTTTGTTTGGTAATTTTCACAAAGCTGCAGTGGGCAAACAGTGCCCTAGTCTGGGTGGTGGTGGTGTTCGACATCCCTGACGTCTCTGAGCATTGGTTCCCTTATCTGTGAAATGAGAACGAAGTGTGCCAGTGTGCTAAGTTCATTTGTAATGGAAGGCATATGTAAAGTGCCAAGAGACATATAAGGATCTGATACACGTGAAGGCTACACCTGGAGGGTGGCAGATGTCTCTCCTTCCTGCCCCTGTTCGCTCTGTTGTGACCCTACTCCAGCTTACTCTCCCTGGTACCTTCCACATGTCATCATCAGGCTACTGTGACCCAAGGCACTTGAAATGCCATCCCTGTGCCTCCCTGGCTTTGCCTTTTCTCCCTGCACTGACCCCCAAATAGCCCCATGTCTTCCAGCTATCTCCTGTTTGTGATCTTGTGTTCCATCTGGGCTGAGTCTTTTGTCTGCTGCTCAGCATCTAGAATTACACTTGCCTAGAAAGCACTCAGATGTTTCGAGATGGACACGGGAATGTGCAGCAGCAGTTACAAGTGAGAACTACTTACAGGTGCTGGCTCTGGCAGGAATTGCACAGTAAATCAGCCAAGGGAGATTGTACTTCCTCCCATTTTAAAGATGGGGAAACCAAGGCTTCATGATGTTAGGATGTACTTGCCCAAGATTAACTGTGATGCTGAATTCAAATTCAGGTTTATCCAAGCTTCATGATAAGCGTAGAGTCAGAGGAGCCATCCAAAGACAAGGGGCCTGTCTCACTGTGCTCCTTCACTGGGTCAGAATGCAAGGCCCTCCATCCACATTGCCAGCTCCACCTGTGTGAGGACAAGGACAGGACTGGGTGCCCAAAGGCCATGAAGTTCTGTGAGATTGAAAGTAGGACTCCAGAGCTTTCCTGCTGCTCTGGATCAAGGGGCAACCACACCCGAGGAACAGAGCCACTTTTGCTATGTCTGTCTTTTCAAGATGAATTGTTTTCCTTTTTGGTACAAAGGGAAAATGGGAAACCTCACTTAATTTTATTGCTGGGCAGGAAGGATGCTGCCATGAACTTATGAAGACTCAAGAATGTAGAATATTAAGTGAGAAGCTGATTGCATGGCTTGTGAGGACAGTGTCTGTGTGTATATGTGTATGTATGTGTTGGGTATATGCATGCCTGTGTACGTATACACATGAGTGAATATATGCATACATATATGTGCATGCTTGTGTTGGGTATATGTATGCATGTGTGTACACATGAGTGCATGCCTTCTGTATTAATTACATTTCTGTCACTATGACAAAATACACTGACAAAAACAACTTAAGGAAAAAAGGTTTGTCTGGCTCACAATTCTGTGTTACAGTCCATCATCACAGGGAGGTCAAGGTGGCAGAAAAATAAGACCGCCACCTCACATCCACAGTCAAGAGCTGAGAGAACAAATGCATGCCTGCTACTACTTAGCTCATTTTCTCCTCCACCCGTATAGCTCCGGACACAAACCTAGGGAATGGCACCGCCCACAGTTGGCTGGGTCTTTCCTCATCAATTAACTTTGTTAAGATTATCCCTCACAGCCATAGCCCTGGACCAACCTGACCTAGATCATTCTGCATTGAGACTGTCTTTCCAGGTGATTCTAGATTGTGCCAAGCTGACAGTTAAAACTAATCATCACACATCAGCGTGATCCTATGAACGTTTGTGTGTGTGCCCATGTGCACACATGTCTGTGCACACAAGCATTTGTGTCTATGTGTATACATTCACAAGTGTCGCATATCTGTGCATACAAGCATTTGTGTGTGTGTGTGTGTGTGTGTGTGTGTGTGTACACTCACAAGTGTGTATGAGCACATGTGTGTGCACACAGACCTGAGTCTTCATGGAGTAGACAGCTCCTTGGCACTCTGCCCTCTCCCCTGAGATGTGCAGAGATGGCACAGTCAGCTTCCCTCAGTGTCTCTCTATGAGTGGCAGTGGCAGCCTCTGGCCACCAGAATGTAAGCTCCTGACAGATATTAAAGAACAATTCACTTATTATAGCTAAACAGAAAAGCATATGGAAACAGCAAAGAGCATTAACATCTGCTGCCCTGGTTCCATCTGCTCCCGCTGG
Organism: Peromyscus leucopus; assembly: GCF_004664715.2. NCBI lineage: Eukaryota > Metazoa > Chordata > Mammalia > Rodentia > Cricetidae > Peromyscus > Peromyscus leucopus. Next base: position 87,163,736 of record NC_051063.1, on the reverse strand, counting down.
CCAGACTTCACCTCTCGATTTGTCTGCGCCTTTGCAAGGCGGCCCCTCCCTCCCTCTAAGCCAGACCAGGCTGTGCCTTGGTTTCCACCCAGGCAGGCAGGACCACAAGGCATCTTAGGTGTTTTGTAAATGTGGGGTGTATGTCCAATGCAGGGTGTTTGGAGGCCGCCATCCCTGGAATTGACACTATGATCTACTGCTTGCTCACAGCACCATCCCGTGCCCTAGTTCCCTTGCCTGTTAAATGGGTTTGGCGATAGTAGCAGATGCATGTGGGGATCCTTGTGAGGATGAAATGACACCCTTGTCACAGTGGCATCCTGTGAGTAAGCACAAATCAGGAGTGGCTCTTGCTCTCTGTAAGAATATGTATCCCCTGATCCCATTATACAATCCTAGCTTCTTTCCCCCACTTTTCTTTGGGTGGTGGTAGTGATCAAGCCCAGAGCCTTTACATGCTAGGCAAATGCTCCACCCCTGAGCCAAGTCCCTAGCCCTTTCATTTTATCCTGAGGAGTGTGGTGGTTTGAATGATATCTACCCTCAGGCATTTGAATACTTGGTCTCCAGTTGAGCAGCTTAGGAGGTATGACCTTGCTGGAGGAAGTGCATGATTGGGGATGGCCAGGCTTTGAAGTTTCATTCATGGTATTCCCAGCTGGCTCTCTGCTTCCTGTTTAGAATTCAAGGTGTATGTTCCAAGCTGTTTCTGATACCATGCCTTCCTGCTGCCATGCTTCCCACCATGGTGGGGATGGACTCTCTTCCCTCTGGAACTGTGAGTCCAATAAACACTCCCTTCTATAAGTTGCCTTGGTCATCGTGTTTTTATCACAGCAATAGAAAAGTGACTAATAGAAGTAGTGTCTTGCTATGCAGGTAGGTTTGGTGGGATCCCCTTGCCTGACTCTCCTGAGTACTTAGGATCACAGGTGTGCCCTCCACATCTGCCTGGTTTACCTACTCCAAATTCCACATCCTTGTAATAACTTCGTGGGCTCTATGTAGAGCAAGGTCACCCAGCACCACCCCAAAGTTTTTCTTTTTCTGTTTGCACCCTTAGAGATTTAGTCCTCATCTCCCATGCTCCCAGCTGGACCCCGAGCTGAGGTACCAGTATACCATTTAATGGTGGAATCTGAGAGAGCCCGTGTCCTTCAGAGAACTGGGCCAGTGCAGGCAAGCCTGCCTTGTCTGTGTTTAGCCTGCAGCCTCTGGTCCCACCTGAGCCAAGTTTTGCCTCCAGCTAGCAAGACAAACTAAACGTTGTTATTTTAGTGTATCTGGTCGCCTGTCAGAAATCATTTCTAAGGATGTTTTCCTTGTCTCTCTCCTGTCCCCTTGCTCTCCTGCGCAGCTGCATCTTAAAAGGGGTTAGCATAGCACAGCTGTTGTCCCCTGGCCCCTGGAAATGGAATGACAGTGAAAGGCAGGAGTGAGAAGGAAAGTGGGTGGCGCCAGGGTCTTTTAAAACCCACATTACCATGACATTTACTTATTTGTTGGGGGGGGGGTGCACCACATACAGGTGTAATCAGAGAGCAGCAGAATCACACAGCATAGAGACCAATCTATCCCGTGTTTTTCCACGAGGAGCATGGGGCTGACTGGGACACCTACCACAGTGTGGGCAGCAGAGGAGACTCTGTTAGTCAGTTTTCAGTTTCCACCGTTGTGTCCAAATACCTGAGATCATCACCCTTCATGATGTGTGCCACCCAGAGCCCTCAGGTTACCAACATAGCCAGATTCAAGGTTGTGAAGGTATGAAAATGCTGAGAGTTTGTTGTTGTTGTTGTTATTATTATTATTATTATTATTATTATTATTATTATTATTATGTGTGCGTGTGAAAGAGAGAGAGACACTTTTTCTTGGAACTTAATTTGTGGTTCTGGAGTGTGAACTTTGTAGGTGAGAATGTTATATAACAATGTGCAAAGGTTGGACTGGCCTAGAAGGTTTACTTTTGTCTTATTATTTCAGAGATATCCGATTCCAGTTACTTGAGTATGTACCACATGATGTCTCAGTAAGAGTGTGGGCCAGAGGAGGCCTGTTCACCTCAAGGCAGTCGGGATGCAGAGACAGAGTCCAAATTCAGGGTGCCAGTATCTGCCTCAAGAAAACACCCCTAATGACTTTCTTCCACTAGACCCCTCATCCTAAAAGGTTTCATCCCTCCCATAGTTTCTTGGGATGGGACCAAATCTTCAACACATGGGTCTTGGGGACATTTAAGACACAGAATAGAACAGACCATTAGTAACCTTGATTCATCCAGGGGAAATGAGCCAAAGGAAGAGGAAATACACTGGGAAGCAGCACCATGCTAGGCCACCATGTTCAGTCCGTGGATGGGAAGCAGGTCTGGAGCGCCGACTGTATTGGTATGCAGATCCGCAGCCTGGGGTGTAGGCAGATGTGATGTTCCCTATGCCACCCCTATGCCAGCTGCACTTTCTACTGTCCAGCAGGGCAGCTCTGGCTGGACCTCTTTTGTATTGGTGTCTGTGCCCTGGAACCTGATTCACAGCCATCCCTCAGCTGAGAGACCACTGGGGCAGAGTAGGTGGGTGTGTACACCCTTTGCTTCCCATTCAAGTCAGCCAAAAGTTTCCTCATGTCTCCACTCCCAGACTGCATCACAGACCCACTAAACGGGTATCTCCAGAGTTAGTGGTTTGTAAGCTCCCAGTGAGGCCAGCAGGGAGGTATGATTGAGAGCCAGGGAGCTGGATGCTGTGAGTTATCTCTATGTTATGATCCAAGGGCAGAATGATTAAGAGAGGTACTGAGGGAGAGGCCCAGTAAGAAAGTGCTTGCTGCATAAGCATGAGGTCCTGATTCAGATCCCCAGTACACACACACACACACACACACACACACACACACACATACACACACACATACACACACACATACACACACACACACACACACACACACACACACACACACACACACACACACGAGCCAAATGTAGGGTGCACAAGTAAAATCTCAGCACTTGGCCAGAAGCCTAGCCTAATAAGTGAGAAGAACAGACATTAAGAGGAGAAAAAGACAGACTAACTGTAATAAAACATGGAATGAAGCAAGCCGATGGCAACCTGCTCCTCAGGCTCACGAGAAGTACCGTCCCATGGCCTGAACATCTGTGACCCATCAGGACTGTCAGAGCCGCCTCTACTGGTATTTCACAAGACCTGTGAGGCTAAAAGTGGCATCTACTGTCTGACTCGAGTCGGACTTCAGCCTTTGGGGCACAGTTGGCCACAGAAGAAAACGTGTATCACTGGGAGCTGGGAGATGTCTCCTGGGATAAATGCTGACCACACAAGCATAGGGCCTGAGTTCAGATCCCAAGCACCCACATAAAATCCAGATGTGGTGGTGTATGCCTGTCAGCTCAGCAGTGGGGGGATGGAGGCAAGCATAACACACACACACACACACACACACACACACACACACACACACACACACGTAAAGCCCTTTGAACAGCAAAGTTTCCCAACTGTGAACCGTCCTCCCATCATGCCAGGCACAGGGGACACACCCCTGGGAGTAGTCTGTGGGACAGGACAGGCAGGAGGAGGCAGACATAGCCTCTCTTTCCACCTGACACCCAAGCAGCCAGCCTCTGTCCCAACCCTAGGGCAACAGTCCTTGATGTTGAGGGAATTCCCGTGGGCCTTGGCTCCCAAGCTTTCTAAGTAGGTAAAGATGAGGGAGCCTACGGAACGCCAGAGGCTTGGTTGTCCTGCCCCGTCCACTAGAGTATGATGCCCCAGGAGCAGGCTTCAGCCTGTTTCACTCCCACACACATCCCCGGTGCCTGAGGCGTCAGCTGGCTCATGTTTGACACCCAGGAAGTACCTGTGAATGAACGCAGGAGAGGTCCCTGTGGAACAGTGCTTGACAGCCACCTCTGTTGATATTCTGATCTGTGCCGTCACTCCGACAAGGTCACCGTATCTCATCAACCTTTGGGGTTAACTGTAAGTAGACCTCTCTTCCATAGGAAGAAAGCCTGGCCCAGAGAAGTTAATGAACTATCCTAGTATCACACAGCTCGGAAGTGTAAAGAGTGGGTTTCGGTCCAGCAGAGAAGAGGTGGAGTGTGCTCTAGAATCACTTTGGATGGTACCCAGGGGACCTCCATTATGTCACATCCTCTGCAATTTTGCATGGCTCTTTCTGTTTCAGGCAGCTTAAGAAACAGACAGTCCTCCACATTGCTTCTGCAGGGAGTGACCAGTGCTCTCTCTGGGGGCAGTGACACACAGAATGAGTTGTGGAGAAGTTCAGAACTCCACCCTGAAGCTCAGTAGACAATGACAGGGTCTGACAATCTCTTCTATCAGGAGGGACACACCCAGTCTCCACATTCACATCCCCTTCATTCCCAGCACCTGGTCCCATGGTCATATCCCCCTCATTCTCTGTGCAGAAGCTTTCCAAAAGCTTTGACGTAAGTGTGGCTCTCACTGTGGACACAGACATGTCCTCTGCCAGCCCAAGCCCAGGTGTAAACAGGAAGTGTCAATGGGGCGCCTACATTGTGCAGGGAGCAGCTTGAGAGACCAGAGCCTTCTGTGGGAATCCAGCCAACAAAAACGTGTTTGAAAACCCCTGACTCTGGTCGGTGGGCCAAGGCAAACAGAGACTCATAAAGGAGATTTAGGGGATGAGGGTGGCATATTCATTTGTACCTCCACATAGTAAAAATAATTTATTGGTAGCTGCTGGGAGGCTTTGGTCTGAAATCACATGGCTGGCAATATGAAGACCTTCCTTTCTTTTTCATTTTTCCTTTCCCTAGCCCAAATAGCCTGGGCTTTCAGATGAAGTAACATCATTAAATTTGTAGTGTGTGTGTGTGTGTGTGTGTGTGTGTGTGTGTGTGTGTGTATGCCTGTGTACATGTGTAGGTAGTGCGAATGTATGTATGTATGCGTATATATGATTGTGTGTGATATCCACATGTGTATGTGTGTATGTATATCTGTGCATTTGCATATGTGTTTGTATAGATGTATGTCTGAATGTATATGTATGTGTGTGCATGTACATATGTCTATGTGTGTATGTATAGTACATGTATATGTAGGCGTGCCTGTGTGTGTACATGCTTCTATATTTCTTTATTTGCAGGTGTCTTCTCTCATTGATACCGCAGGCCTCATGAGTATTTCCTCAGAGGCTGTGGTAATGAGCTCACCAGCTTGCCATTTATCACCCACTTGTGGCAAGGGGAGGGGGAGGAGTCTCAGAGGCAAAGGATGAGTTGTGGATAGGGATGTCTTTCATCTGCTGGAGACCCATTTGTCTCCTTAAGTGCCTGTCCCAGGGGGGCCTGGGTAGGAGTTTGTGGAGAAGGGTGAGGGCTGAGACTGAGCAGACATATAGGGTGTTGAAGAAAGAGAGGCAGAGGAAGGTACCCAGGGGAAAACGACCCTGAGGACAAACAGCATGTTGAGACTTAAATCTGACTGGGGGCCGGGGGAGGAAAAGGTAATGGAGATGGAAGGAAACCAGATCCTAGGCAGCCAGGCAGGAGTTCGTGCTGACATCAATGGATGACTGTGTACCAAAGGATGGCTGCCATCTTCCAGGAGCTTCAACAGAAGTGGAGTCACCCCTGGGAATGCTTTGACAATACACGAGGTACCCAAACACTGCTCCTGTTGAACAGCCAGGGCCACGGGCTGTGTGTTTCAGGGTGAAGTGCGTCACCTCCCTGTGACCCCGTCGTTTCCACTACTCTTTCCTCTGGAAAGTCCTTCCTTGTTACCGCCACCCTCATCCCCCCAGCTCACTTCTCCAGTCTTAACCTCTGTGACTGGATTGAACCTCAGGAATGACAGTTTCAGTGTAGACTAGTGAGGTGCCCTCACCAGCCTCCCTCCCGCACCCCACAGAATGTAAGAAGGTACCAACACGAAGATTTTCAATGAAGAGTTTCCTTGAGCAGACGTGGCCATCCTCATGTCTGGGAGGCGCGTCTCCCTTCTTTGTCCTTGGACTGGCTCTCCAGCCTCGCTGGTCTCTGACCTCTGATTCTCATTGACTCTGACCTTGCCTGTGATCTCCCAGTGCCCCTGAGCCTGGTTATCTTGGCTTTGGCTTCTTGTTGGAAGTTGTGCTGGCTTTGTCTGCAGAAGGGCAGGTCAGACTTTTGGGGTATCCTGTTCTCTGTTGTTCCCAGCTCTGTCCTACTGCCAGGAAGACCCTACAAGCAATACAAATAGATATGAAGGAATGCCTTTCTAGTGTTTCTAGTGGAGGAACTTCATGGTCAGACATGTTGCTGGACTTCTGCCAACCCTTGACCTATCTCTTTTTTTATTCTTTCGTTTATTTATATTTGTTTGTTTGATTATTAGTTTAGGAATACATCATACTGTGAACAGTTGGTGAGACGAATGTAGATAGTAGCCTAGGTCCTTGTGACAGAGTCTGACATGACCATCATCTCACATAGTGACCTTGTTGTGATAAGTGCAGTTATGAATCTATTGATTTCAAAAAAAAAAAATCCTCACTGCAGCATCATTTCATCAACCTTGAGCCCAGGGTACACATTGGACATGTGGGTGTGTGTGCAGGTGGAGAGGGCCAAAGTCCATGTCCAGTGTCTTCATGCCTGCTTTATTTTTGCAACGTGGTTTCCCAGTGAACCTGAAGCTCGTTGATCTGGCTGGACCGACTAGCCAGTGAGGTCCGGGGATCTGCCTTTTCTCCACCTCCCCAACACAGGGATGACAGATGGGGCCAGCATACCTGGTTTTTTCAGTAGGTGCTGGGGATCAGAAACCAGGTCCTCATCATGCTTGCTTGGCAAGCATATCCCCTGCTGAGCCATCTCCCCAGGCCTCCTGAACTCGAGTTTTTAAACAAAGTATTCCAGGATCTAGGCACGTTGGTGCACACCTGTCATGCCAGCACTGTTGAAGCTGAGGCAGAGGACTGTGGGTTAGAGGCAGGTTTGTGCAAATAGTAAGACTCTAAGAAAGGAAAAGAAGGAAAGATAAAAGGGAGGAGGGAGGGGAGCCGGAAGGGATGAAGGCTCTCAGGAGAGCCAGGACAGCTTGTATTCACATCTTCCCTGTGCTCTGTTTTCCCTGGATTCTCCCTCTGTGCTGCCTCTGCTATCCTTACTGACTGTGTGTGCACTGTTGTGTCTGTGACATGCAAAGAGCTAGAAACTGTGGGGCTGGATTTTCTCCCGAGCCTTAGCGGGCTTGGGAAGAGGGACCATGCACAGGCTCTGAGCCAGCGTCCTCTGGGCTCTGCAGCTTTCAGCCCCAAGGAACGGCTCTCCAGGGCTGGAGTCCAGGCAGAGCCAGACGCTGGCAGTCAGAGTTCATCAGGGATGACTGCTGCACTAGGGAAAAGGGTTCCACAGAGACGAGTTCAACAGATGTGTCCAGAGGTGACTAGGCCTTTTGGAAGGAGAGCAAGGCAGCCAGAAGCAGAATGATCAGGCCTCAGGGCAGGCAGGCAACCAAAAGTTTTCAAACACCAGGAAAATGGAGCAGTGGCAGCCCATGTGGCTTGTATAATGCTCACCTTGGTTTGCTCGTTGCTGCACATGGAAGTTAAGCCCCTGTCTTTCCAGTTGGGAAAAGGGCTGGCCTTCATGTGTTGGCTAGAATCAGCAGCCTATTTTTTTCAGATGGGTAACATACCTTGAGTTTTCTTCCCTCTCTCCCCCACTTCCTTCTATAGTACCAGAAATTTAACTCAGTACCTTGTACATGCTGGGCAGGCTCTCCTGTGCTGAGCTATGTTTCCAGCCCTCTCCACTATTTCTTTATTTGAATTTTGGAACAGAGCCTTAGTAGGTTGTCTGGGCTGGCTTTGAACTCACTCTAAGCTCAGGCAGAACCTATAATCTTATCAGTTTCCCAAGTAGTTAGGATGATAGGCTTGTACCACTGGCCCAGTTAGCCATGGGAGTTTTAAGACAGGAACTTGAAGGGGATGGAACCCATCATAGAGAGGCATCTCTGAGAAGGCAGAACATTCCGATTTTTCCAATCTCTGGAAACCAGAGAAAGCTCAGGACCAAGGTCTAGTCAAGGACCTAGGGGCTTGTTGGCCTCAGGCCAGCCTCCCTTCCTGAACACAATTCACAGCTTTTTGGGTCCAAATCCCTGGTACCTCTTCAACAAACATCCTCAGCAGCAAGTCTTTTCCACTAGACACAGGCTCCATCTCCTCTGTGTGCATTCCTGGGAGGGCAAGAAAACTATGTAAATCCAAAGGCCAGGCACACAGAGAAACCTACATGAGCCAATCCTCAACAGGGGAGCAAACTTGTATCCTAGCAACTCAGGAGACTGGGGCGGGAGGACAGAGAGTTTAAAGCTAGCCTGGGCAACTTAACAAGATTCTATCTCAAAAGTGTGTGAGTGTGTGTGTGTGTGTGTGTGTGTGTGTGTGTGTGTGTGTGTTACATGCTCACATGAGCATGTGTGACAGGCTGGGTTTCTGTAGAGCACTTGCCTACCATATATGAGATTCTAGGTTCATTCCCCGATGAGAAAGGGAAGGGGAAGAAGGGGGTGGGCAGAGGAGAGGGAAGGAGAGAAGAGGTAATGAAACTAAGCATTTTTATTTATTCATATTTTATGTATGAGTGCTCTGCATGTATACCTGCATTCCAGAAGAGAGCATCAGATCCTATTATAGATGCTCATGAGCCACCATGTGGTTGCTGGGAATTGAACTCAGGACCTCTGGAAGAGCAACCAGTGTTCTTAACCGCTGAGCCATCTCTCCAGCCCAGAGACTAAGCATTTTTATTTAATCCACAAACAGATATTTAGGGCTCCACATCTGTGGGATGTCAGCTGTCTCACAGCAGCTCTCAGGACCCCTTCACACCTTCCAACATTCCCAAAGACAAGATCTCCAGATAGACTTTGCTCACACCTGTCATTTATCGATGACGGATGATGTTTAAATGGAACCATTCCCAAAATGCTTGCTGATCGATTCACTTAGAACAACACTCAAGCCAATTACTCCTCCATATAAATGAAATCTTAGTGGCAAGATGCAACTTCACACCACAGGGAGTGGACAAGAAGGGCAGAGTCTTCTGGTCCTTTGTGGAACTCAGAAAAGTCACTGACTCGAAAGAGGGCATCTTCACCAGGTGTGGTAGCTCAGGCCTGTCATGCCAGTACTTGAGAGCTAAAGCAGGAGGATTATGAGTTCCAGGCCAGCTTGGCTACATGAGGAGCCGATCACATAGATATCAGAAAACCACAATTGGAAGGCAGCTTAGGGTCACACCTGCTTCTGACCCCTGCTTGTTTTGATGTTACTTGTCACAAAGTTCCTGGAAAAGTCCTCTGTATGCTTGTGAAGGAACAAGCCAGAAGGAAATAATATCTTCATATTATGATGGAAACAGTTTGTTCTTGATGATCGCTGCACAGATCTCGAGGGCCTCCATGGAGGCCCCAGCACATGCTGAAGGGTCACATTAGGCTAGTATCACAGTGTTGAATTATTTACTTACTTTTGTGTATATGTATCTTGTGTGACCATGGGTGTGCTACTGTGTATGTGTTGCAGTGTGCCTGCCATCGTGTGGATGTGGATGTCAGAGGACAATTTTTTAGTTCATACAGAGAGATGTGATTGCCTGTGTCTGCTTTAAGAGCCAAAGATGCAAGTGGGCAGAATTGACTCCCTTTGCCTGACCCATGACCTCTGACACCAACATCCTGTTAAAGGCAGTGACCTGGGATGTTTCTGGGATGGCACCAGTACCCTTCAGAGCATCCATCCCTGGTCTCTTAAACTTTTCAGATTGCTGTTCAATGAGCTGGAAAAAAAGACTTTACTAGTCAATCATATTGATTAACAACCAACTCAGACAGTGTTTACTAAAACCCATGTGGGACCCATCGTATTACAGATGAGAAAATTATACAGTCACTAAAGCAAGACAGGTCTGCTCCCCTCCCTCCCCAGTGCTCATTCTGCAATGCAATGAAAGCAAAGGCTATAATCTCTAGATGCATTTTAAAAAAAGAGGTCACAGCTACCACCCTCACCTCTGAGAAACAGGACCCAGGGCTGGCCTAAGTCTAAGTCTGATCACTAGAGGCCAAGAGAAAGGTACGAAAAAAATCTCTCTCTCTCTCTCTCTCTCTCTCTCTCTCTCTCTCTCTCTCTCTCTCTCTCTCTCTGTGTGTGTGTGTGTGTGTATGACTCTCTATCTCTCTGTGTCTCTGTCTCTCTCTCTCTTTCTCTGTGTGTGTCTGTGTGTGTGTGTGTGTGTGTGTGTGTGTGTGTGTATGTGTAGGGCAGCCGGGATCACATAATCTGCCTCTGAGAACTGTGTTGTCTTTAGCATCAAAATCATCTCTAAACAAGCCCAAGGTTGAATGGGGGTGGAGGACATTAGTACACTTAATTATTCTTCTGGAATAAAAATGAATTCTAGCAACAGCTTTGAGGGAAGGCAAGGTATGAGCTTCTAATTGAGGCTCTGAGATGCACGCAAATGTTTGAATGAACAATCATTATAATAAGTACATTAAAATAAAAACAAGTCAAAGAGTTGTATTTACATAAATAATTCAAGGTGATAGTGTTGGATTGGCTAAGAATAAAAGGGACATGGTCTTTCAAAATAGAGAAGTCATAAGCTATGTGTCCACCAGGGGAGACAGATGGAAAAGAGCAATGGTTGGTTTTTTTTTTTTTTTTGGAAGATTTATTTAGTATAAGTGTGTGTGTGTGTGTGTGTGTGTGTGTGTGTGTGTGTGTGTGTGTGTGTGAAGGTGTAGCTGAGGGTGCGAATACTTCTACACTCACAAAGAGGCTGGGCAAGGCTGTTGAGTATCTTTTCTCTGTCACTCTTTGCCTATTTCCTTTGAGGCAGGGTCTCTCTCTGAACCTGAGGCTCATTCTTTCTTGGCAAGGCAGGAAGTTAGCAAGCCCTAAGATACTCTTGTCTCCTCCATCTAAGAGCTGGGATTATAGGTGTCTGCAGAATGCCTGACTTGTTATGTGGTTGTTGGGATCTGAACTCGAGTCCTCGTGATTTCTCAGCAGTCTTCTTAACAGCTGACCCATCTCTCCAACCCTCAGGCATAGTATTAATTAGTAAAGTTGTTACATAGTTGGGGTCTGTTGCTCATTCTTCCTCCTACTTTGAGTAGGAAGAATCTTCCAGAAGTTTCCAACACATGCACTCTCACCAAAATATCCACAAGGTAAACACTACCCTCACTTCTGAGGACTCTGAGGCATAGTGGGTCTGAGATCCTCCTTGTGTCTGGTCTCTTCTATTCGGTTGAACCTATTCTTCACGCTTCATGATGGCCTGGAGCTTTAGAGTCTTAGCGTGAGAGTACTGATCTGGAGCACTGCATGTGACGAGTATCTTCTAGGAATCTAGTAGGAGACTGCCCAAGTGTTTGTCTGTGTGCTTGTTTGCTTGTTTGTTTGTTTGTTTGTTTGTTTGTTGAGACAGTCCTTCTGTGTAATTCAGGCTTATCTGCACCTAGTTGTGTTGACCAGACTGGCTGGACTAACGTGTGGCAATACTCCTGCTTTTGCTACTTCAGTGCTGAGATTACAGGCATGGTCCATTACAGGCATGCCTAGCTTTTTTTTTTATTATTGAAAGTTTACCATATTCTTTCCCCTCCAACTCCACCAAGATCCCCCCTACTTCCCTACCTATGTAACTTCATGTTTGGTCTCTGTCTCTCTCTCTCATAAAATAAAATAAAAATAATAACAGGCAAATTGAAAGATAGAAATCCAATCAGAAAAAAAAAAAAAAACTGAAACAAAATGAAGCAAGAAGTGCACACCCATACAGGGAAAAAACCATGAAGTATGTGTACATTGGTCACCTACTCCTAGGCATAGTGGTGATTCTCAGCCTTCCTAACACTGGGACCCTTGAATACAATTCTTCCTGTTGTGGTGACACCAACCATAAAATTACTTTCGTTGCTACTTCATAACTGTAATTTTGCTACTGTTATGAATCATAATGCAAATAATTTTGAAGATAGAGGTTTGTCAAAGAGGTCATGACCCACAGGTTGAGAACTGCTGGCATAGGGCCATCTCTGGAGTGTGGTTGATATTCTAGGGACACTCCATTAGAGAAAACTGGTTTACCCTTTCCTGGCAGGTACCAATTGCAAATAGCATATTGGTTAGGAGTGAGACTTTGAGTACACTTCCCATTCTCGGTGCTAGGATTCTTGTCTGTATCTTGTGGTTTTGTGTCAGGGTCTCACACTTAGTCTAAGCTGTTCTGGGACTCAGTCTCCAGGCTAGGCTGGCCTAATATTACAGCAGGAATCCTCCGGCTCCAACCTTCAAAGTTCTAGGATTCCAGGCATGGGCTATCATACTCAGGTGTTTACTTGTGCTTGGTTTTGTCCTTTTATTATTATTCTTTTTTTCTTTTTATTTCTTCTCTTTGTCTTTCATATCATAAAAGAATCTCCATCCCATTCATTTCCCTGTGTCCCTTCATATCCACCCTCTGCCCTTGCAACCTACCACACACACACACACACACAAAATAAAATAAAATAAAAAAATTTAAGAGAAAAAAGAAAAGAAAGAGAAAAGGAAAAAAATCAAACTTCCATGGAAGCTGTAGTGTGACACAGTGAGTCACACAGTAAACCCTTTTATCCATCTATCTTTACTTGCAAGTGTTAATTGCAGAGAGTCATTGGTTTGGTTCAAGGCCTCTGGTTTCTGCCACACCATCCATGCTGGGCCCTCACTGGAACTCCTCTTGGATATTCTGCAATTGCCTTGTGTCATGGAGATTCTGCAGCTTTGGGTCTGCAGAACCAGTTCCTTCATGTACTCGAGCAGATCACAGATGGGGTGGATATTGGGGTGGGTCAACTTATAACCCTGGTTTTGGGCCTGGGTAGTTGCAAGGTTGGTCAGCCTGCCAGCTCTCCCTTGTCCTCACCAGGGTGAGCTCTCTTGCATTGCCCTGACTAGTTCACCCCTTGCAGTGTTGAGCAAGGGGCAGGGCCAGTTTTCCTGCTTTCATGTCCTTAGGGTTGGATCTCCCACACCTACACTGTCAGAGTCAGCTCTACTGTGTTGCCTAGGCATGGTATAGAGGACACTCTTTAGAATGCTGCAGCTGATGAGAAGCAGGGCCAGCTCTCCTGCTCTTATGACCTCAGGGCCAGCTCTCCCATCTGTTTTAGGCATTGATGGGCAGAGTGAGGAGGGCATCTCTCCCCTACCCATGCTGCCACATGACAGATGGGCAACAGGGACAACTCTCCCATGCTTACAACTTCAGGGCTGGCTCACTCACACCTCTGCCCACTGGGGGTGCAGGGCCTGCTCTCCCAAGTATTATCGCTGGTGGCAGGCAGGGGTAGCTCTCCCACCCTTCTGACCTCGGGGCCAGCGCTCCCACCTCCCTCCAGTGTTGATGGGTAGGGGTGGTCATCTCTTCCACACCCATGCCACCATATGACAGGTGAGGGCCAGGACCAGGTCCCCCATGCTCACATTCCTGGACCAGCTCACCTGTGCCCTCTCCAATAGGTTCAGCTCCTCTGTGCTGCCCTGATGAGGCACGGGGCCCACTGTCCCAGGAGTTGCAGCTAGTAAAGGGGTCATCTCCTTTGCCAGCTGGAGGTGGTAGGGGCAAAGGGGAGGTGTTTTTGTCATTCTTGAGTCAGGGTCTTACAGTGTAACCTAGGCTTGTCTGGAACTCACTATGTAGCCCAGGTAGACCTGAATTTTCCGTGATTCTCCTTTCTCTACCTAAGAGCTGGAATGGCAGGAGTGAACCACCAGGTCCTGCTCTTAGATTATTTTTGTTTTGTTGTTGTTTTTCTTTTGTGGGGGAGAGGTGGGGACAGGGTGAGTATTCAGGGAAGGGAGAGAAAAAGTGAGGCTTGTCTGCCTCTTTGTGTTCAGATGAAGAACTGAGGTGGGGTAAGTGAGGCAGTTTCTTAATACCCTGGCAGACAAATAGATAAAGTAGATGTGGCTTATACAGACTTTGATTTAAAAAAAAAAATTGTAATATACAACAACATGGATGAAATTTGAGAGCCCAGAGAGATGGCTCAGCAGCTAAGAGAGCCGGCTGCTCCTGCAGAGGACCTGAGTTCGGATCCCAGGACCCACACTAGAAGGATAATAACCATCTGTGGCACCAGCTCCAGGGGATCTGATGGCCTCTTCTGGCCTCCAAGGGTACTGCATTCATGTGCACATAAAACAGACATCCATAGCACATACCTAACACGTTCCAGGCCAGCCAGGGCTACATTATACAGTGAGGTCCTATCTTTAAAAAAAGATTAGGTAGATCTCAAAAATTTTTTCAATGCTTTTGGAATTTTAGTCCCACAACAATAAAATAAAATTTTTAAAGAAAAAATAAATGGGGATGGTGAGGTGAACGTAGTGACTGTGGTCACTACAGAAAACAGCACAGAATCTGGGTGTTGGAGTTCTCAGGCCTCCAGACGGACTTGATTCTCCTTCACTGTGCCTCACACAGGCTTTTCTAGAAGGTGTCAAGTGTCTGTGAATAATTCACTCCAGAAGGCAAACATCCTACTTCTCTCTTACTGGAGTATTTTAACAAATGTCCCACGGCAGCTGAGCAGCATCTGAGGTTGGGGGAGGCCATGGTCCCATGGTAACTGCATCTCTTGAGGAGATGGTTGAATTAATCGTAGCCATGTTGGAGTGATGGCAGTGCCAGTGCCTGATATCAACAATTTACCAGAGGAACTGGCTGCAGAGAACATTCAAAGCCACCCTGGCTCACCTGGTGAGACTCTGTCTCAGAAAAAAAAAAAATGAAATGAAATGAAAAGGGCCAGAGAATGTAGTTCCATGGCAGAGCAGTTTCTCGGGATGCATAATGCCATGGACTTGAACCCAGTACATCGAGGTCAGTAAAAGATCACAGGTTTGCATCTTTCTTGAAACTCATTGCCAGGCTTGTTTGGCCCCAGCTGCACTGTGGTTAAAAATTAAGTTAAATTAAACTAAATTTAAAAAAAAAAAAACTTTTAAGAGGCATTGCTATGGAATTGACTGTGGTCAAGCCTAATTTTCTTATGGACAGAGACAGATATGCTTATCGTAAAGACAATGTATCCATCCAACATTGGCCATGCTGTCTCCTTTATGATTTGATCCTGATGGTTTCAACTCTTCTATATATCATCACAGCACCTTCTGCTGGGATTTGAACAGGAGCCCCAAGGGAAATTTTCCCCAGATGGTGAAATGGATGCGGGGATCTTTAAGAATTGCAGTAATTGTGCTGGTCACCGTGAGCATGGAAAGGCCTTAGTGTCTTGTGGGGAGCAGAGTGGGAATCTAAGGCCCAGAGAGAAGTATTTCCATTGTCTGAGCCAATAAAAAAAGAATGGCAGTCTTGACTCAGGCCTCACACCTGTCACCCTGCCCTCTCGGGGCCCCCTGCCCTCTCGGGGCCAGCCTGCTTACCAGAGTGGTTTACCAGAGTGACAATTTTCTCTGTTTCTCTAATTCCCCAGGATGGCTACTTCTCTCACCGGCCCAAAGAAAAAGTGCGGACTGACAGCAACAATGAGAACTCGGTCCCCAAGGACTTTGAGAATGTGGACAATAGCAACTTCGCCCCCAGGACCCAGAAGCAGAAGCACCAGCCAGAGCTGGCCAAGAAGACCCCGAGCAGGCATAAAGAGCGATTGCAGAGGAAGCTGGATGCCCAGGACAAAGGTCAGGGGCAGTCAGTCCTGGGGAAAAGCCCCAACGAGGTGCTGCCTCCTCGGGAAAAAGCCACAGGTGACAGTAGTCAGGGGAAGGATCTCTCAAGACACAGCCCTGTGAGAAAGACTGGCGGTGGTGGGTCCCCCGAAACCAAGTCTGACCAGCCCCCCAAGTGTGACATCTCTGGCAAGGAGGCCATCTCAGCCCTGACCCGCGCTAAGTCCAAGCACTGCCGCCAGGAGATTGCAGAAACCTACTGCCGCCACAAGCTGGGGCTGCTGATGCCAGAGAAGGTGGCTCGGTTCTGTCCCCTGGAGGGTAAGTCCCTTGCTCCTGTCTCGAACCCCCTCCCTCTGCCTTCTCAGGCCCTCTGAGGATAGCCACACTGTGTCTCAAACCCTGATGACAAGATCTGATTTGTCTGGGGACTCTGAACTCCTGCCATCTGCTATAAGGAAAGTTTCACAAAATCACATTACGTGTGTTAGTATTTTAACCTGTTCCCTTTAACAGAAGAGCCTGTCCAACTTTGACATTGTAGTATGACCTCGGGGTCTGCAGATGTGTGGTGCTGAGTTCACAGATATTTTGGAATGCACAAGATATAGAAATCAGAAAAAAAATCAGTCTCTGCTAAACCTTAGCTTTTTTTTCTATTATTATTACTACCTAACCAATATAATCTAACAGCTATTTGTACAGCCCTGATGTTATATAAGTCATCCAGAGAGTATTTGGAGCATAGGAGGAGGATGTTCAGGCCATAAGCAAACATCATGCCACTTCATATAAGAGATGGGATACTGGTGGGTATGAGTATTGTGGGATCCAGTACCCAACCCCCCATAGACTCTGAAGGACACCTCTTTGTGGCTTTATGTGTCCATAGAGTTTATCAGATGGGTTGTGGCCCCAAATTCCAAGGAAAGATGGGAAATGGAGGCTTAGTATGCCCTTAACACATTCTCTTTTAGTCAAGCTCAGCCTGACTTTTTGAGCTTGTAGCAGCAAATGAATATCTATGCAATACTTCCTGTTCAAGAGACAGATTTAAAAAGAAAGATACTCCTTTCCCCGTCGTCTGTGTGGTCCAGGTGGTTCCTGTCTGTGTTCTTGATTGCACTTGGCACTTAGTGTGCAGCAATAATTAAGTGGAATGCAATGTTTCCAAGAGCTGTTCTTGGCCAGTGACAGGCAGGGGGCGCTTTGGAAGTCTGAACCAAGATAATGTGGTTCCTGCCACATACAGAGCTTACGTGCTTGCTCCATGAAGGGTCTAGTAGTAAATCTGTGTGGTTGTTGGGCCGTACATCTCCATCACAATGAGATGTGTCTGCTCTTAGAGCAAACACACAAACATCAATACACTTGCTTAGGTTACAGGAGTTTCAGATTGCTTCCTAGCGTGTAAGGGAGAGGCTTACATCCTTTACCATCTAGTTTAAGGTATGAATGCCATGAACTCAAATGTACACATAATACATCTGACCCATGGATTATCTTAATTCAGTTTGGCCTACCTTAATGTGCTCAGAAAGTTGGACAAAAATAGCAAAAGCAAAGCTTACATTAAGATAATGTATTAGCCGGGCGGTGGTGGCACACGCCTTTAATCCCAGCACTCGGGAGGCAGAGGCAGGCGGATCTCTGTGAGTTCGAGGCCAGCCTGGACTACCAAGTGAGTTCCAGGAAAAGGCACAAAGCTACACAGAGAAACCCTGTCTCGAAAAACCAAAAAAAAAAAAAATGTATTAACTGCATTGTGCAAGTTATTAAACGCTGCAATGAAGGTGGGAAGCAGGAGGGTGTGTGTGTGGCGGGAGGGGGTGAGGGAGGGGCAGGTTGTGTTCCCAGCATTGTCAAGTTGAAAAGTCCTAAGCCATCCATCATTACTCTATGGACCATCCATAGTCAAATCAGCAATGTTGTGCTTTATCACCATGAATCCTTGGTTGAGGAAACTGAAACTCAGAAAGGTTTAGGCACTAGTTGCAGGCATGTGGCTAGTAGCCAGCAAAGCTGGTATTGGAATTCAAATTGCAGAGCCTGAGTCCCCTTCCATAAGTCTGTTGGTCTTCAGGAGGAAAACAGATTTTGACTTCAGCTCAAGTTGTACAAGTCCCAAGGAAATCTTGCTACCTGCTAGCTCTGCCCCCCCATCCCCTTAGTATAGTCAGAGGGGAAGGTGTCATCTGGGGAAACAAGGGAGCTTATGACAATGATACAGAGCATGGATGCGAGGTTAGAGTGCCTGCATTTGGATCTCGGATTTCCTCTGCTCAAGCTGTGAGACAAGTTGCTTGCCCTCTCTGTACCTTGGTGGTGTGTTCATCTCAGAGGGTTCAAGACTGTACAGTTCGGCAAATGTGCCTGGCCAGTGATACCCATTACACAGCTATTTGCCTTACAGCTCACTCCACAGTCATCATCCACCACACCGCAGAGTTTCCCATGCTCCTCCTGGTCATGCTGAGAGGTCTGCAAGCTGGTGTGAGCTCACTGGGACTGCCTGCAGAGTTGGCCGTCCCTGCCCTGGCGAAGGTGGCATGCTCTCCCAGGACCTCCAAACTGGTTAATGGGGTTGGCATTTAAGACACAAGGGCACACCAGCCCCATGATGCTTTAATTTCCTGCACTGGCCTCCCCTTTGCAGTAAATTTACTGTGAATAGACTAATTGCAAAATAACTCTAATTGGGTAGTTATCAATGAACAACTTCCCGTGAAACAGAATGGCTTACAATTAATAGCATTTAAGCCATAAACTATTCTTCTGCGGAAAGCAGGGATGTAATTACACCCCACAGGGAGACTGCCTTCCCCTTCTGGAAACCATGACACCCGGAATTCCCTCTGATCGGGAGGAACTGGAGCTTCAGCCTAGTGGTCCTTTTATATCCTGCAAAATGAGGAAACGAGCTAGGGTAGAGGGAACACATGACATCAGGCAATATAGAAAGATAGCTGTTCCTCCACACACAGAGGCTTCACTGGGCCTCGTCTAGACCATAGCCACTGCAGGCCAGTTCCTCAGGCCACTGGGCAGATCCAGAGGAAGTGAAATTGATTTTCTATGTTGACTTTTGTGAAGAGATTGCTCCTGCGATTCTACCTTGTCTGTCCCTCAGCCTCACCCCCACTCAGCCCAGATGAAGCGCTGGAGAAGGTTTGCTTTCTGTGGAGATGTTCTTGCCCTTCTGACCTTTGTTTCCTGCCTCCTGTGAAGGACAATCTGAAAGGAGGGGTACAGAAGACTCCCCTCATTCCATTTGAGAATACCTGTTACCTGCTTGCACATGTGCAAGGGAAGAAGACTCTTATGGACTCTCCACCAATGAATATGCAGAGATTCCGAGGGGTTTTGTGGGAAGTCCTATTCCTAAGTGTGCCCTCAGAGGAAGTAGTCCAGACCCCCAGCAAACCCTTCCTCCCATAGATCCTGTACTCACTGCAGCAACCAAGCTGCCAACACACACACACACACACACACACACACACACACACACACACACAGAGGAATACACTTGAATATACACATATATGTGTACACACAGGCAAATGTACACATATTCACATGTGCACATATACATACATGCTCATACAAGGCAACAGACATACATTAATGTGTAAATTCATTTCCATGTGCACATGTGTGCATGCACACCTATACATATGCACCACACACACATACACACACACAGTTACATGGAACACTTGTCCATCCTTTGGTCTTTAGAACCACCCTAAGACCCCAGTCACTCTGACTGAACCTCCCTGTGTCTTAGGAAATATAACTGTGAGAGCAAAGGTCAAGGGCATCTTGAACTGGAAAAAACACTGTGTTTTTTAAACCAAGATCATGGGCTTCTAGGATGGACGCCACAGCCCTGCCTTTACCTCATTTCCCAGTCTCCTAGGATTTCATTCCCAGAGCATGTTGTCAGAGCAGCTCACAGAATACTGTCCAGGAAGCAGAACCAAAGCCTGAACTAGGGGGCATCTCTCTCTCTGTCTCTCTGTCTCTCTGTCTCTCTGTCTCTCTCTGTCTCTCTTTGTCTCTCTCTCTCTCTCTCTCTCTCTGTGTGTGTGTGTGTGTGTGTGTGTGTTTTAGAGACAGGGTTTCTCTGTGTAGCCCTGGCTGTCCTGGAACTGGCTTTGTAGACCAGGCTGGCCTCAAACTCGGAGATGTGCCTGCCTCTGCCTCCTGGGTGCTGGGGTTAAAAGGTGTGTGCCACCATCACCCAGCCCTTCTCTTTTTAACCTGTCTTGGTCTGCAGCCTATGGGACTGCCATAGGCCCCACCCACAGTCAGGAGTTTGCCTTCCCCCCCCTCTTAATTAATCCTGTCTGGAAATGCCCTCAAAGACACACCCAGGGAAAGCTGCCCCAGTCTGCCAGGTGCTTCTCAGTCCAATCAAGTTGACAACAGTCCCCCAGGTCTCACACCTGGACCAGTCCACTAAGACTTTTCTAAGGCACTTGGCCATTAGAACTGAGAAGAAAGCCAGCCACCCAGAAGGCTTTCTAGACAGCTAACATCAAAAGTGACCCTTCTTCCTGCCTCCACCTCTGCCACCTCCTCACCTTCCCCAGAGATGTCAGGCTGCTGCCCCTGCTGGAGTGCTGACGCTCTCCTTTTAAAATTGTCACTAGAGTGTGCTTGTCCCTGAGACAGTGATGTGCCTGAAACAAAGCTGAAAAGTTTGCACAGGAAGAGGAAAGCATCTGAGACACGGCAAGCAGGAGGCCTTTCCTGGTTGTGGTCAGGCACATCTTCTGGAAACTTCCTGTATGAATCGGCACTTCGCAAACCAAGTGTATTTTTAACAAGAGGATCATGGTTAGATGGAGTCTTTCTCATGTGCTCACAATGACCTCTATAGACCAAGGGATTGAGAACAAGCTGCTCACCCTGCACTTGTGAGCCGAAGCTTGGAGCAGTTCTGCCTAGAGAGACCCTGACTAATCGGCTTCCCTTTTGTTCAAGGCTGGAAGGGGATTTTGGAGAAGGATAAAGCTCCTGCGTGGCTGGGAGGCAGCGCAAGCTGGGATGCTTTACTGGCCTAGAGCACATGGGTGCCTGTCTCCTCTTCCCTGGCTACCTCACCCCATAGCACAGCAACTCTCCCTCCCCCAAGTAACCATGGAGACACCAGCATCTGGGCCTCTGTTGCCAGGAATGTCACAGGCAGTTTGAGAATACTAGTAATTTGGGTTGTACAGTTGGCAAGCTTCTTTTTTTTTTTTCATACATTTGAACAAAATTGTTGATTCTTCTAGCACCTGGCACCAGGCTTGATATTCATCAAGTATCTGTTGCTATTGAGTGGTTCGAGATAAGGGAATGAATGAAATCCCGCCTCATATCCTCTGGCTTTTTCCCAACTCTGGAGAAAATATAGGATATCCAAAGAATGCCATGGGAACTCATCTTGAACTGGAACATTGATCTTCCCCCAGCACACTTCAATATTACCTATTTCACTAAGCCAAAGAATGCACTGAACAGTGTTTGGCCATTTCTCTTAGCTGTGACAAAAGTGCCTGGACACACCTTAAAGGAGGTACAATGTCTGTGGCTCTGTTTCAGACTGTGTGGTCCCAGGTCATGTCGCTTCATTGTTTTGGGGCTATGGCCAAGACAGGGCAGAGCATCAGGGCAGGTGTGACAGGCATTGTGTTGTAGAGCAGAGCTGCTCACTCATGGCGACCAGAATGAAAAGACAGAGAGGGAGAGACTGGGGACCAGGTACCCCTTTAAGGGCATGCCCCTAGAGACCTACTTCTCCTACCTAGGCTTCATCTTCTAGTTCCCATCACCTCATAACAACACCACCAAAAGATGCATCCATCTATGAGTTGATCAGTTGACTAGGGCAGAGCCCTCCTGAGCCAGTCACTTTTGGAAAACCCCAGTTCTGAACACCAAGCTGTAGACCAAACTTGGCACGTGAGCCTTTTAAGAGATTATTCCATATCCAGTCCTGACAAGCACCTAAACAGGGTGCTGCTTGGGTGATATGATGAATGAAAGAGACAATAGCTAATCTCATGACACTCACATTGCAGGGTAGGCATGGGCCATAGGAATAAAAGATGCAGACTATTGCCTACCTGGCATCAAACAGGGCAAAGGGAAGGACTGTGAGTCTGACAGGAGTGTCTTGGGAAGAGAAGTGGAGAGATGGTCTTTGGATATAAATTAGGCATCTTTTGGAATGTTAAGAATGTTAACACCCTCCAGATGGAATGGCTTACACTCTTGAACTACTGGGTTCATTGATTGACTCAGCTAATATGTACTTATTGGCTACCACATGCTAGGCTCTGGTGCTGGAATAAGAGCCATAAGCAAAACAGTTGGAGATAACTGCCTTCATAGGGTTTATGTTCTAGGAGAAGCTGGCCATTATCAAATGAGTAAGTAGAACCAGCCTTCTAATAGCTAGGAAACCAGGTTTGAATCAGCAGGCCTTTGGATACAGAGTGAGTTTGAAACCAGCCTGAGCTACATGAATTCCTGTCCATAAGCAAACAAATAAATAAATACAAGTTAAGCAGAACTAATCTGAACGTATGAAATCTTAAATGCTTCAAGATCCAACATTTTGTTGTTGTTCTTGTTGTTGTTGTTTTCTTGAGACAATTTGGCTCTCTGTAGCCCAGATTCTTCTATCTTAGCCTCTTGAGAGCTGAGATTGCTGGTGTGAGCCATGGTGCCAGGTTCTGCACATTTTTTAGCACAGCCAACTCCAACCCTGAAGAGGAAAATTCCACATATGATGACCTGTTGTGACACAGAGCAGTCAAAATGCAGACACTCTTAAAATACCATATAAAATTACTTTTAGGTATATGTATAATATATGCTTATATCAGTTATATATGCAATGTAAATAATCATAAATAAATTGCATGTTTATATTTGAATCCCATCTACAAGATATCTCATTATGTATAGGAAGAAAATTTCCAAGTTTAAAAAACCTGAAATCTGAGCCCTTCTGGTGCCAAGCACTGTGGACAAGGGGTCTAAAACCTGTGCTCACACTTAGCAGTCCACTAGGGATGACTAATTGCAAGGATGAATCTCAGCAAGTGAGTCCTATTAACTCAATGACTCCTGCCAACTCTGTTATCCAGGAAACTAAGGCATAGAAAGAGAAGACCCCCCCCCAAATCACAGTCGACAAGAGCAGAGTCAGGACTCAGTGGGCCAGGGGTTCAATGGCCAGAGGCTCAACCATATGTTTAGCCACTTACAAAAGAAGGAAGGTGTGTAGGGCTCTGCCTGTGGCACCTCCCAGCTGCTGCAAAAAGTGCACACTTGTTGGATAATTCACTTGCTGCTGAAATGGGGGCTGATCCTACTGGAGACCCCCTGAATGGTCTTTGAATTTAGCTGGTCACTTTAGATGAGGAACAGGCTGCATCGTTGTCCCCATTTCTCTGTCACTTTCTGGTTTCCCAGTATATTTGCGTTAGTGTAAAAATGACAAAGCAATAATTTTTCATTGTATCCTTCAGTCACCCATGAGAGATTGGATTTAGGTCACAATTTATTACCCCGTGGAATTTAATCCAATTTTTAACACCATGTCAGCCACTCCAGTATTAGAGCTTTTTTAATGGCTGTGAAATTTATACAATGATAAAGTAATTTAAAACATATGTAGGAAGAGCATCGGCACAAATTGATGCGTACAGAACCCTATGGTAAAAATTGATAGGAGATAAACACAGGAAATGGTGATTGATTGCAGGATGGTGGCAACCATGTCCCGTTGATCAACTCTTAATGGCAAAATTAGTAAACTAATTTATTCTTCACAATTTTGAAGAGAGTTTATGTTGCCCTAAATCAAGATCGAGGCTGAGCCACAAAGGACAAATTAATAGCTCACCTCCAAGTGTGGTGTGCCTCAACTTAGAAATAGGCCTGGGTGGCTGGAGGGCTGCCAACAGCCGGTCCCAGGAGACAGATCCAGGCACCAAAGCAGGAAGATAATGAGAGGGATGACAGAATCTCCCCTTGTCCATTCAATTTGTGTGTGTGCATGTGTGTGTGTATATACATGTGTATATGTGTGTCAGTGTCATATGTGCGTGCATGCGTGCGTGCGTGCGATGTCTGTGTCCTTTGTGCAGGTGCCTGTTTGGGTACACAGACAGAGAGGATAGAGGACTCTGGGTGCCCCGCTCTCTGCCTTATGGCCTGGACTTAGGCAGCCAGCCCCGTGCTCTTCCTGTCTCTGTCCTACCCTCCACCCTGGGGGTTCTGCACAACCAGGCTTGTCTCTTTCTATGGGTTCTGGAGATTTGAAATCAGACCCTCAGGCTAACTGCTCTTTTCCATTCTGCCATCTCCCCAGCTCTTACTGAGTTGTAGAAAGTTGCCTGTTTTTTCCATTCTCCCAAAGACAAACAAATGTAGTGCCATTCCGAAGGCACAAAAGCAGCCCCTCTTTGTTGCCTCCCATGAATGGCGCGGACACTGAGGTCTCATTCCCCCAGGACCCTATGTTAGTTCCTGTGTTAGTTACATTTACGTTGATGTGACGAGACACCTGGCGAAGACGACTCAGAAGGGTTTATTCTGGCTCATG
Source organism: Peromyscus leucopus (assembly GCF_004664715.2). Classification (NCBI taxonomy): domain Eukaryota; kingdom Metazoa; phylum Chordata; class Mammalia; order Rodentia; family Cricetidae; genus Peromyscus; species Peromyscus leucopus. The sequence continues at coordinate 87,139,366 of NC_051063.1, read as the reverse complement.
TCCTCAGGGAATGCAGAGGCACAATGCAAGCTCTACCCACTGAACCTCGGAGGATTGTGGTCTGTTGCTCATATTTGGGCTTTTGTTTGTTTTTCCTCAATCATATGTGTTTCAGGTCCACTAGATGGGTAAGTTTTAGAAATTGATTATACAGTGCTGAATATACTTGACACTCCCAAATTATATGCCTGGAAATGGTTGGGAGGGTAACTTTCTCATTGCACAGATTGCCGCAGGGTGATTTTTGTAGTGAGGCTTCGGCAAGCATGCGTTATTTCACTGATGTCTCCTAGACCAGCACATTTTTGTAGCGAGGCCTTCGGCAAGCATGCATTATTTCACTGAGGTCTTCTAGACCAGCACATTCTCCTAGACCAGGATGTTCTGGTAAGAAATGGTCACTTTTTCCAGAGGTGCATCTCACCTTTATTTTAGGGTAGTAGTGGGCCATTGTTGGGCATTGAGTAGAACAACAGAATAATCAGATTTATAGTTACAAAAGGAGTTGACAGAATTTCTGTAAAAGACCAGCTAATGAATATTTCAGGTTTGGCCGGGCCTAATATCTCTACCTTAACTACTCAGCTCTGTATGGAAATGACTGGCTGTGCCCAAATAGATAGCTGTTTACAGAACAAATGGAATTTGGCCCAAGGTTGTACTATGCACTCCTGCTTTAAGACAAACTGTGCCTTTGTGTCCTTAAGGCTGTGGCAGGCAGAGAAGAGAATTTGCAGAAGCGGGGATATTTACTGCCTCACCTCCATCACGGGTCAAGCTTGTTCCAGCCTAAAAGTTAGGAGAAACCTCTGCAGGAAGCAGCCACCCCTTCAGGTCTCTGCTTCCCATCCAGTCCCAGGAAAGCTCCCAGGACAGAGGGTCCCTGCAAGGTGACCTGGAAGTTCAGCAGAGCCAGAGCAACCAGGCCAGACATGAGAGGACTTGGTCCAGCTCCTGATGCTGGCTAGACTGCGATGTTTGTTTCTGAACTTTATTCGCCTTGCAGCGGGGGACTCAGAGAATTTAGAGGCACCACTGCCAGTGCTTTCAAAGTCTAGACCTCAAAGGACAATTAACCTGGTTATTCAGGCCCCCTCCCTTCCTTGTTTATGGCTGTGAACACAGGAAATGCAGTGCTGGGTACATGGACTGCTATCAAGGAATTTAACTGTAATTTAAAAGGCTCTATGGGAAGGACCCCAGTGACTGATTAAGAATGCATTTGTAGAGTAATAAAGACTCCAGCAGCTCAGTGGAGCTCAGCCTCCAGACTATTTATGAATCTGGAATCTTGTCAGGTTCCTTCAGGGGGAGGAGGTCTACACCGGGGTTGTCTGGCTCCAAATGTTTTGGACAGGATCCTTGCAGAATGTAGGGTGGAGGAAATGGACTTGCCATTCTTTCTTCTGGGGATCCTGGAGTTGAATGCCAGTTCCACCAGGGACTAGCTGTAGAAGCTAGGGCATGCTGGCTTGGCCTCACTCTGCCTCATTTTTGCCATCTGTGAGATGGGACTAATAATAGCCTCCTGCCTTGCAGGTTCTATCAAGTGGTGCATACAGAGCATGCTGGAATAGGTAAGCTGCTCATTTGGTACAGTCATCCAATCATGGTCTACATCATTAGTGCTGTCATACCCTCCTGGGACGTTCAAGCGATGCTTCCTGCTGGTTCAAGTTTATGTCTAAGCAAGCTAGAAGAGTGAGTTCTCAGTTCTCACATCCCATCCAATAGCCTCTGTAGCCAAGACCCAACAGCTTTGGCTGTCACAGCACCTTCTAACTCATCCCCTCACATCTGGCTGCTGTATCTACCCATTGTCTCTCCTATCTGACTCTTCATGCTATACCCAAGGCATTCTCCTTTGATTCGCCCTAGAACATTTTGCTGTGGTTTTCCTGACTGTCCACAAAAGGCAGTACTCTTCTCTGCAGCAAGTCTGTGGCCTCCTGCTGATCAGCCTCACCTCCTTCTCCAGGCTCCTCTCTCATCCTCACCTCTCTCCTCCAGGGCTCAGTGAGTCCCAGCCCTCACCTCAGCCACCTGTGTCCCCTAGAGAAAGCAGATTTTGGCTGGAGCCTTCTCTCCATGCTGATCCTCCCAACCACACCCCTGTCCTCATGTCTGTCCTGCTGAGCTAATGTGGTGTCTTGAGCTTCCTCAGGATCACTTCAACTTCTCTTTAAATTTAAAAAAAAAATTATGTATTGTGTGCATGAGCATACCAAGGCATGTGTGGAGGTCAGAGGACAACTTACAGTTTTCTCCTTCCACCATGTGGGTTTGGAGGATTGAACTCAGGTCAGCAGGCTTGGAGGCAAGCATCTTGACTCAGAGTCATCTTGACACCTACTTTTCTTTCAAAGCATTTACCACAATTTGAATTAGACATGCATTTGAGGGATCATTCATTTAGCATCTCTTTTCCAAATTAGACTAAAATATTCAGGATACTGTTTTATTTTCTTCTTACTCTACCCGATGCAAAGTAGATATCCAGAATAGATGTATAGATGAATGGGTAGGCAGATGGGTAGATGGGTGAATAGTTAGATAGATAAGTAGATGAATGGATGGGTGAATGGATTTATGGGTGGGTAAATGGATGGATGGATGGATGGATGGATGGATGGATGGATGGATGGATGGATGGATGAGTGGATGGGTGAGTAGATACATAGGTGGATAAATGGATGAATTGATGGGTGGAGGGTGAGTAGGTAGATAAGCATAAAAATGGATGATGGAAGAATGGTGTATATTGATCAAAAGATGGTTGTATGAATAAATGTATAGACAAATAATTAGTGAATTGGGCAAACAGAAGGATATGTATATAGATACATAAGAAGGGTCCAATTCTGGCAAAGAGTCCAGTATGTATGCCTTTGACATAATCCTGGTAATAAATGGCACAGGGTTCTACTTGAGAATCAGGGAAGGTTGGATTTGAGAACAATTGTGGAAACAGTCTAGTTGCTAGATTGTTCTAACAGTGGTTCTCAACCTGTGGGTTATGACCTATTTAGGGCCATATATCAGGTATCCTGTATATAAAATATTTACATTACAATTCGTAACATTAGCAACATTACAGTTATGAAGTAGCAACAAAGTAATTTAATGGTTGGGCTCACCACACATGCAGAATTGTATTAAAGGGTCGCAGCATTGGGAAGGTTGAGAACCACTGGACTAGCAGAATATGTTAACTGATTGTCTGTGGACAGGAAAATAAAGAAGAATCCAGGAAAGCAGCTGGATTGTTCTTTGGACTGACTGGAGAGAAATTTGCACATCTGGAAAATGGGGCTGATGATCACACCCCTCACTGTGGTAAAAGTGAGGTGAGCCCCTGAGCTGTTTTGTAAACACTGTGGAAATGAAAGGAACTGAGGAGGCAAGCAGTCTTTCCTTCTGGAACAGAAGGGGCAGCCTTGCAAATGTTCTGAAAGAGCAGAGCACCCACGTGGTCATAAGAAGAAGAGAGGAGCAGATGTTAGAGCCTCAGTATGTAAGAAGTGTATGTCAGAAGTGAGGAAGACCACGGGGGTCTGTGTGGTCCTGCAGTGCTCAGAAGCCATGTGTGATGGGTGTCCTCTATTGTTAACTTGACTGGATTTAACATTGGCCAGGCACACCTCTAAATGTGTCTATGAGAGTGTCTGGGCAGGATTAAGGGAGAACAGAAGACCCACCTAGAGTATGGGTGGTATTATCCCATGGAATGGGGACCTGGATGGAATGAAAGAGGGGGACAGCCAGGTGAACATAGTTATTCTCACATTTTCTTCCTGGCTGCCATGATATGAGCTCCTTTGCCTCTCTGGAACCCTCCGGAGACATTAGCAAATGAGAGCCTTCCTTTTTCAAGTTGTTTCTGTCAGGTACTTTACAAAGCAACAAGAAAAGTTACTAACATGCTGCAAAGAGAAGCTGGAATCCCCCCCCACCTTGGTGAGATGGGGTAGAGAGTTTCCTAAAGCCCACATCTGAATTCTTTAACAGAGGGACTCTGAGTTTGATGGCTGGTGCCCTGCAGCCAGCCCACCTGTTTGTTGCCATAGTGCCTGTCTGTGGCTTGAATAGCTGAATAGTTACAACAGCAGTTGTATGGAGCCCAAAGCCATAGTGATCAATCAGTCCCTTTACAGAGACACCTACCTCTGCTCTTACTCAAAAGCTGAGCATCACTGGCCCCATCCATTGTGTGTTTGAACATGTTACAGATTTGTTCAATGTTCATGAGTGGGAATACAGAACAGATTCAACACATAGCAACAACACCTGACTTTACAGCATTTCAGTTGACTTTGAAAGATAGTGTGAGTTGCTCAAGGTCGCAGGGAAAAGCTCTTATCTAAACTTATTATAAAAGAGAAAACCTCCAGTCAATGTCTCAATGCACCTATGATCACTGAAAGGATGCTGTGCGAAGGTGTAGTGGCCTGACACACAGCAGATGTTCAACAAATGTTTGTTGAATGACTAATGAATGAGTGACGACCTTGAGAGGGTTGCAGAGGTAGTCTTGCACTGGAGTGTCTTAAAAGTGACTTGAAAATAAGAGGGAAGGTTTTGCAGCCCAGTCACCCAAGCTATTGACTAACGTTCAGAACACAATGAACTCACAGTACCACAGGAGGGACACCCAGAATCCCTGGGTTTGTCCAAAGATGGCGTGCAGCCTGGCATTCCTGGGGTCTCTCAGGAAGCAGAGCTGGGTTCAGATGAACATTGGATCATCCTTTAAAACTGCTGGCAAGAAGTGCTGAGGACTGCAGTCTCTGGCTTCTAATTACACCTCAACGGAAGGAAGAGACCTTTGCCACGGGCAAACTCCACCACGGATCTGAAATCTGATACAGGCTGTTTAATTACATATGCTCGTCCCTGGAATCATAGAAACGACCTGAGGAAGTGGCTCACTGTTCGTCTTCAAGTCAGGACTCTAAGGTCTCTTCAACCAAGGCCTATGACCCTTTGTGGGAATGGGTAAAGGTGGGCAGGTTCTACCCCAAGTGAGGCCAACTGGACTATGAGAAAAGCCTACTAGGAAGAAAGGCAATTGTGAGTTTCTTAGAATTTCTTTCCAGACTGGGGAGAAAAGTCTGAAAAGTACAAATCGACTCTAGAGCCCTCCTAAGTGATAAGAGTAACAGGGATCATTTGGGGGGGGGGGGCGGTTCCCATTATTCCCACATTATGAACATTCAGTTTGAGATACACTAGACTTTATACCAAGAAGCCACACTGTAAGTCTCTGGATCTCTGAGCCCCATGTGCCATTCAGCCTAAAGTTGCTCTTCAAGCTGTTTTCTGCACTGAGTACCCAGGTAAATGGGTTTTCATGGTGACTTTTTATATCCAGTCTCTTCCCGGGGCTCCAGAATTTGATGCTATTGCTCAATTGATGCAGGCTGCGTTTGTCCCTCAAAAGCCATTGAATGGACTGGGGAGATGGCCCAGTGGGTAGAGCATTTACTATGCCAAGTATAGAGAACTGAATCTGGATCCTCAGAACCCAGCGTGTATGTGTGTGTGTGTGTGTATTTGTGTGTGTGTGTGTGTGTGTGTGTGTGGTGTGTGTCTGTGTGTCTATGTGTGTGGTGTGTATGTGTGTGTGTGTGTGGTGTGTATGTGTGTGTGTGTGTGGTGTGTGTATGTGTGTGTGTGTGTGTGTGTGTGTGTGTGTGTGTGTGTATATGTGTATGTGAAGGGGTGGAGGGTGGGGTTACCAGACATGGCCATGCATGTCTGTCATCTGCTGCTAGGGTGAGATAGGAGGTGGAGACAGGAGAACCCCTGGAGGCTCACAGGCCTGATAGGATGATGAGAGCCTGTCTCAAGGTAGGTGAGGTCCAGTACCCACAGTTGTCTTTGTATCTCCCCACAATATACCACAGCAGGTGTGCTAAGTCATGCATGTGCCTGCATTAATACACATGAACATGCACATATATACATACACACACACACACACACACACACACACACACACACACATACACACACAGTTTTTTTTTTAATGTTAATGTCCTAACACCCCAATTTGTGAGTGTGGCCTTTTTTGGGCACAGGATTTTTACAGATGGCCAGGTTCAAATGAAGTCATTAAAATGGGCCTTAATGTAACATGACTATTCTCATGAAAGACGGACATTTGTACCCAGAGTCCAGGTACACAGCAAGAAACCTGAGAGAAGAGACAGAGCTAGGCCTCTAGGTGCCAAGGGATTCGATGGTTGCCAGCAGCCACCAGCGGCTAGAAGAAATGCCCTCAGCAAGTGCAGACTCACGGCCCTCAGGAGGAACCTGCCGTGCCCCATCCTGGATCTCAGAAAGCATCAAAAACTGAGAGGCAGTGGGTTCTGCCATCACAGGCACCCATTATTTTGTTGGAGCAACTCCCGGTATTAATAAAGTGGACATCACCACTCCATCATCCACTGGCATTTCAAACTCGTACCAGCTGTTCCCCATCAACCAAGCCCAGCATCATTATTGTAACCGCTGGTATATTTCATGATACCAACACCCACAGGTATCTCTAACAACAGCAGCAGCCAAGCCCGAGTGTGTCGATTCCAGACAGTGCATGTGCTCGTCAACCTAAGGGAGGTGGCAGACCCACACATCTTTAACCTTCAGACTTAGCCTTGAGGCTAAAGCCAGCACCTTGGCAGACCTAGGCTGAATGTTCACATTTTTTTTTGAATCAGTTGGTTATAATGAAAAATGGAGCTCTTCATTGAAGCATTTGGAGTTTTAGCTTGTGTTGAATTAACAGAAAGATTTGGTAGTGTTGTCCATAGTCCAGGAATGACAAAAGAGTCATCTCTGTATGATGGGACATGGTATGGATCCTTCCTAGTCCCCAAAACTGGCTGTGGTTCCACACCAAGTATGATAGTTGATGATGGGTACACTCCGGGTGTGCCTGTGAGGACATTTTCAGAGAGGATGCACTAAGGGAAATGTACCTGGACTGTGAGTGGCTCCTTCCCAAGGACCAGAAACTTGGACAGAATAAAAAGGGAAAAAGGAGAAATCCAGTTGACTGTCAGTCTTCCTTTCCCACCACTTTCTGGTCAGCTATGAAGGGAACAGTCTTCTCTGACATAGGACAGGGTCACTGTGATATTCATCCAAAGTATATGGGGCCAAGTGACTACAGACTGATTACTCTGAACCTGTGAGCCAAAATAATTCCTTCCCTCCTTACTCTTTTCTGTCAGGGGTTTGGTTAGCAACCTATAAAGTCTTGCTCACAAACAAGCTTACCCTCATGACCTCTTTGGATCTTTGACTTCCAATCCAGAATACCATTGACAGGGTGTCAAGGAACTCAGTTTCATACTTGAGTAAGTGGAAATGAGACTCCAAAATTCATGGGGCGGGGAGTGGGGGTGGTGGTGTCCCATCGGCCAGCATACCCAAGCATCGTTAGAATCTCCCCAGCCTTTCATAGTTTTAATCTCCCTTCAATTCATATCCCATTTCTGTTAAAAATGACCATGATGTGTGTGGTGGTCCTGGGCTAGGGCCGAAGCTGTTACTTAGAGGATGCTCAAGGCACAAATGTACCAACATGTTGTGCTTTCTATGAACAGTTGCAGGCACAAGGCAAATCTCTTGTAAGCCTGGAAACAACGATCAAGAGAGACATGGTCCTGAAAGGAACTGTGAAGAAAGCATTTGTCATGGTTTCCCACATGACTTCGTGAATGTGGAATCTCTGCCATGACTCAGCACATCTCTGGGACCAAGAAACTAGTAGCTGTCAGATGCTCTAAGGACTGGTGTGGGGCACTGGGATGGAGGCCCCCCATGTTCAGAGCCCATCGCTGCTTTTAGGATGTGTGACCTTGGCAGGTCACACACCCTCTCTATGTCTCTGTCTATTGTCTCTACGTGTGTGCGCACACGTGCGTGCGCACACGTGCGCGCGAGTATGCGCACACGTGCGCGCGAGTGCGCGCACGTGCATGTGTGTGTGTGTGTGTGTGTGTGTTTGTGTGTGTGTGTGACTGCACATGCACGCACATGAGTGTGGAGACCAGAGAACAACCTCACTGTCATTCCTCAGACAATGTCCACTTTGTCTGAAGCTGTGTCTCTCATTTGGCATAGGCTACCTGGCCAGCAAACCCCAGGCTCTATCTGTCACCTCCCCAGAACCCTCCCGAGGACTGGGTTTTTGAGGTTACATGGTGTCTTGTGGATTGTTGTTTTACTTTGTTTTTGTGTGTGGGTTCTACAGATCAAACTCGGGCCCTCACACTTGCCCAGTGAGCCACCCCTAGCCCTCAGAACTGTACTTGTGGAAAGGGAGTGGTAGGGGAGACACTGTGGAGGAAGCTTTACTGAGCACCCTCCTTAACACATAGTCAGTCTGAAAAAGCCCACAATCAGGTGGCACATCAGCTCCATGGGCTGTTTAATATTGAACTTTGCTTGAATGGCTTTCTGCCAGGTAACGGAGTTTCTCTTCCTAAAACCATGAACTACTCTGAATTTCGAAACTCTGCTCTCAAAGAGGATTGGAATAGGCTACAATTTTTCCTGCAATAAAACAAAGCAATGACTGTAATGGAGCAAGATGACTCCACTTTTTTTCTTCCAGGAAGTCCCCCCATTTTCTCATAATGAGAGATCATTAAAATAACCAGAAGACAAATGGCACCAAATTAATAAAAATGTAGATCAAATGATCCTCTGTTACCTATTTTTGCTCAATTGCAGTTGAGAAGTACATTGATTAAACTGCCAGCACACCATTATGGTCGTATTCATTACTACAGTGCAATCCATTTGATTATGATAGGGTAATAACTAACATAGCCATGCTGACAGACGCTCCTCTGCGGCTAAGCCATCCTCTACAGTGAATCTGAGCGACAAACACTGGGTCCTCGTCGCCTAGGGTGGAATTGCACTGTGGGGTTGAGGAGAAAAGATGGTCTATTTGCCTCATCTTTGTCACGTGGCTCAGCTTACCGGGTTCCCACATGGAGCGTGCTCGAGTTCTACTGTGCAATGCGGAATGATCCAGGAGAGGTATGAGAGAAGTCAGGAAAACATAGTCAGCAAGCTGATTTTTTTTTTTTTTTTTGAAAATTGGTTTGTTTCTATTGACTCTGAAGCCAATTGTGGATTTGATTGATTCCTCATATGCTTATTTATCCATTGGCTTATTAATTCATTAAGTACTTATGATTATTCATAGACAGCCAGAAGAGAGTCATGCACAAGTTACTGAGAGGCTGGATAGATGGCTCGGGTGGTAAAGGGCTTGCTGGATAAGTATGGGGACCTGAGTTCAGATTCCAGCACCTACCTGTAAAGCTTGGTGCTACAACCTATTCCTGTAAACCCTGGGGAGGAGGTGGGAGGACCCCCAAAATTCAATGAGAGAGAGCCTGCCTCAAAATAAATAAAAATTTAGGTGGAAAGCCATTCAGGAAAACTCATGACATGGATCCCACACATGTGTTCCCCCCTAATATACACAATGAAGTTACTATTTGGATACATTGAGTTGCTCACAGCCTCGTGGGAGAGTCAAGGACAGGAATGGACTGTCCTAGTTTGTGGGGAGAGACGTGTGCATGGAGATTCATATCTAGTAATATGGAGGGATGATTCTGCTGTGCAGCAGGCACAGCTGGTCCTGGGAGCTAAACATCTGGAGCTAGCAGTGGCAGTCAATGTGGATGCACGTGTCAAGCTCTCTACATTCACTCTAGACTCTTACTGGTGAACAAGGAGTTCCTCTACAAGAGAGCTCTTTCCCCCAGTACCTAGACTCTACTTGGTAAGTCACAACAGTGACAGCATTTATCTCAATGCCTATGGATACTGCCATACTGCCACAACCAGGGAGCAGAGTCCTGTACAATGATGGCTTCCTGTAGAAAACATTCAGTGGAGGCTGGAAAGATGACCCCATGGGTAAGACACCTTGCCACTCAAGTGTGAGGACTTGAGTTTGGGTTTCTAGAGCTCACGTAAAAAAGCTTGGTGTGGTCACACACGTGTTTACAAGTGCAGTGTTGGGTGTGGGGGTACAGCGACAGGAAGTACTGCTGGGACTCGCTGGCTGCCAGCCTCATCAGAAAAATGGCAAGCTCCAAGTTCAGTGAGAAAGCCTGCCTCAAGGGGAAAAGGTGAAGAGTGATGGAAGTGGATGACCAATGTTTTCCTTTGACATTCTCAAGAGCACCAGCCTACACCTCTGCACGCACTCCTGTATACGCATGCTTGTATCACACACATACACACACATGTACACATTACACACGAGCAAAGAAGTTCAGTGGTCATTTTCTTTTCTTTTTATATATTTATTATTTTTAGTTAGCATGCATTGCTGATGGAAATGTATATTTATGGACTATGAAAATAAATACAGAAGTTTCTCAGAAAATGAAAGACAGAGCTGCCATATGATTCTGCTCTACTAGGCTTAGGAATACACCCAACGGAATCCAAGTGAGCAAGCTCAGAGACACCTGCACATTTCCATTTATTTCACCACTATTCCCAGCAACTATGTTATGGAGTCATCCAGCTGCCCATCAACAGAGGGATGGGTAAAGACAGTGTGGACATAGACACAATATTGCTTCATAGACCCATAAGGAAGAATAAAGCTACATTAGGTGCTGGAACTTGATGAAGTGAAGATCATCATGTTGAGTGGAATAAGCCAGACGTAAAAAACCAAATACTGCATGTTTTCTCTCAAATACACAGTCTGGAATGAAAAAAAAAAAGTCTGTTGTGGGGTGGGGGGGGTGTCAAGTAGCCTTTTCTATGTGAATTTTCTTTGCATCCTTCAGTCTAGAGGAATAACCGTCATTAGCAATTTGGTCTGGCCCTCGAGGACACTAGGATATAAGCAAAGCAGGCACCTTGCCTCAGGCCTCCCAGCCAGCCAAAGGAAAGCCAGGAATTGAAGCCAGCATGTGTTTATACCTCTGGTGCAGACCTTTAACCTGTGTGAAGCTGGCTGTTTCATATGCTAGAGGTATTTAAAGCTAGGGTCACTAGACACTCCTGGGGGTCAAGGGAGGAGGGCACGAATGCCTGAGCTAGGCAGTTGGGAGGTGCAGTTGGTCTGGCTGAATGACTCCCATCAAAAGTTCCAAGCTGTCTTGTAGTGAGCATGGGGGCAGCAATTTTTTTTTAATTTGAATTTTTAGCAGCAGTCTCTTGATTGGCCTGACAACTATATTAATTGAAAACAAGAAGTAAGCCAAACAGTGTGAAGTCTAAATGCCAGTCTGCAAGCAAGGTTGCCTGGAGCAGCCAGTTCAGAGATCTTGTTTGGGGCAGTGTGTGTCTGTAGGCCAGTCTCTATGCCCAGTGCCCTGCCCCACTCTGCCTACATCAGTGTCTACAGAGATGATTGACTCGAATTGCTGTAGTTGGTATCCCTGCCACAAGTTCCCTGACTTCATTCCTTCAACAGATTCCTCACTGTCTCCCAGTAGGGGAGTTAGCTCTAGTTTTATGCTGGAACCTTCCAACCCATTCTCTGAGACTTTGGAGCTGGGCGTGTGTTACTCTGAGGTCCAGAAGTAGGCAGCCAGACTGGATCCCGGCTGATTTGCCTCTGTTCTCATTTCCTTTTGCTGCTGGGGAGAGGCACATTGGAAAGTTCGGGTTCCCATTTGGTGTCAACATGCCTTTATTAACTTGTTACTCTTTGTGGGTGCCAGGGGAGGGAGGATTGCTCCTGTAGAGCAGAGGAGACAAGTAGAGATGAGCTCCCGATGTGGCAGATGGTGTTGCGGTAGAGGTGTTAACTGAATCTGTGAGTTGCAGATGTGAAAGAGGAAGAAGCATGCCCCAAGGAGGCCATCGGGGAAAGTCTGTGAGCTAAATCAGAAGGCGGGGCTATAATTTCACCAGCTCAAGAGAAGAGCAGGCACAGTCCAGACAGCATTGCCACCAACACCATCATAACCACTGCCATTGCAACCATTGCACAAGCACCAGCATTTCCATCCCTGCCACCATGACCACAGCACAACTGTGGTGTTGTTTCCACCCTCATGACCACCACCACCACTACCATCATCACCACCCAACACATGCTGTCACCACCATCATTAACGCCATTGCCACTACCAAACAACTTCCATCGCTATGGAATGATGGCCACATCATTCCCACAACAGTGTCACCACTTTCACCAAAATAAAAACCATCACCAGCATCACCTCAAACCTTCATCACCACCTTCATTACTGACTCCAGTTCCGCACTAGCCCTATACCACCAGCTCCACTACTAAACCTCCATATGAACCACCATCACCCCATGCCATTTCTTTTCACTCGCCATTTCTTTTACCACTGTCTACCATTACCACTTCCACTATCACAACCACCATCCTCGCCATTGTCAGTCAATAGTTAACATGACCTACATAGCCCACACTCTTGGCCATAGCAAGGAGTAGGACCCTGTAGTAGGCAATTCTGAAGTGCTCAGGGCACAGCCAACATGAGTCAGCCGTCTCTAAGTCACAGTGTTCTCATTCTTCCAATGAGGATATAGTATATGTATCCTGGTGATTTGGAGAATGAAATATAGCAATATATGAAGTCGTTCCGCTGTGCCAGGTGAGAGGCAGCCACTTAACCAATAGCAACCATTTAAAAGGTATGGGCCTTTCTATGAACAGTCACCAGGAAGATGGAGACTACAGCATTCACAGACCAGGAGAAGATTGCATGGGGAGATGGGGAGATGAAGTCTCCTCCTATCAGAAGTCTCGGTTATGAGAGCATTGGGCTTCTAAGCCACCCATTGGCTATTTAAGATAGGAAGTCTTCCTCATGACAGCACCTCCCCGCTCCCTTTACCCACAGCCTCCATGAGCTCCTGAGCTTATTTGGTATGCACCATCCAGTGTTGGAGGTGACATCTTATTAACAAGGTTTGCCTGCAACCAGGCAAGTCACAATGAAGTCAAGAATTAAGATACTGCCTCCCACATTGCCTAATTGGATTACAAAGATCATAGGAATGCTATGTTGACTATAAAAAAGTGCAAGAGATTATTGAGTGATGACAGTCCTCTGTGTCCTTCACTAATCCTGTCAGTCAGGAATAGCTGGAGATGAGGTGAGACTCCCTTTGCAAGGGGCTGTCTTTCTCATTTCCAGGTGGGCTCTTAGAGAGCTGGGGGAACAGGAAAGTTGTAGAGCATTTGCTGGCCTGTGGTGACAGCCAGAACAACCATGTCTACACCTGTGTCTCTGGTCCCCTTCACCAGTTTAGGGTCCTTATCCAACTGTTAAACAGATAATAGATATTTCCAACTTGAGGTCCCACAAAAATCTACCATTTGGGCTGGAGAGATGGCTCAGTGGTTGGGTGGTTATGAACTGCTCTTCCAAGGAACTGAGTTCGATTCCAGCACCCATGTTGAGTGGCTCACAACCAACTGTAACTTCAAGGGATAGATGCCTCTGGCCTCCATGGTCATTGGTACTCACATGCACACACACACACACACACACACACACACACACACACACACACACGAATGCATACATGCATGTACTCACATACACATAAAAATAGAAATAAAACATTAAAATGTATTTTTAAAGGAACCCACTGTTTTTATGTCTCTAAATTATCTTGAACTTTTCCCCTTGGTGAATAACATACCCATCCTCCTAGTTGCCCAAATCAGATCTCCAAAAGCCTTCGTGTGATTTCTCCTCCCTTACATTCATTCACAAGGTCACTATCATGCCTTTTCTATCCATTTCTTCTACTTCGTCTGCTCTGTAGAACATTTCCATCTCTCTTTTACAGTGCTGTAGTCACTCTCAAACTTTTCCTGCCTCCACTTCTAATCTTTTCAAAATGAAAAACACTGGAGCTTTTAAAAATGTTTCTGCTGACATTAGCCCCCCTGCTGAAAACTCTTACAGTGTTACCTGAGCCTCAGACCCCTTCCTGGGTCCAAGCAGACGCTGCTAATCAATCACTGTACTGTTTTCTGCTTAGCAGGATCTGGACTGAGTTTTTCTGAGTCAGTTGGGTTAGTAAGAAAGATGAGAGCCACTCAGCATCGCATCTCAGAATCCCATGTCACCTGCCTTTGACTATCACTTTTGTCTGTCTTGCTTCTCTCTGCCCCTGCCAGAGAACTCCTATCCACAGTCCCAAGCCCTGGACAGGCCTGAGTGACACCACCATCCATCCCTTCTTGAAGAGGTTCTTTCTTCCTGGATTGTCTCTGCTCACATGGTTGTCCCTGATGAGCCCCTCCTTCATTCTGATGTCACCTTTGTGTGTAGTTGCAAGAAGGACTTTTTCCTCTAAGATCCTGTTTTCCTTCATCTAGGTCTACATTTCATCCAGTGTCTTGTTGCACTGAGGCTGTTGGTCCTCGTGCCTCCCAACTAGTTTCTCAAGCTATTATTGCAGGAACAGGGACAGGATTATATGTCTTTGCATGCCCAGTGCCCATCACAGCTCTACTCTGACGTACTGTTTGCATTCACTAAGGGACAAATGGCACCCAAGTCATGCTGAATGCTTCGCTTATGCCAGACATCAAAGCCAAGCTCTCCACAAGCACCATTCTAATTCTTCACAGAGCTCTTCTAGGTAGACATGGCTTCTTTCCATTTTAAAGGCTATTAAAGCTTTGAGAATGAAGTCTTCTGCTCCAGGCCACATAAGAATAGACCCAGACATGTCTAAACGAATGTCCCTCAAAAGATGCCTGCATCTGGAGACAGTTTTAAATTGTCACAACTGAAGGGAGGTGCTGTAGGCTTCTACTGGGCAGAATCCAGAAATACTTGCAGACTTCTCACAAAGCACTGGACACTTCATCCCCAGTGGAGGACCATCCACCTGTAGTGCCATGGAACCAAGGGTTAGACCCCTGCCATTGCAGGTAACCATGACCTTGAACTCTCCCTGTAGTGTGAGTCCATTAGACCTGTTGCTGACATTTTCTTTGGTTCCTACTGCTAAGCATTGCACACCACTCATACACAACCAGGACTTTTCATCCCTTTGTTTAGGCAAGACCAGCCAACACACTGACAACACTCAGTCTTCCATACAGGATTCTAAACATTGGGTCACATCATTAAACAATCCCAACCTTACTGATGATTGATCTTGGTGCAAGCCTGAGTTCCCAATCTGTCCATCCTCAAGAGCTCACCACTCAACCCACGACCTTGTGAAGATATCCAATAGCTGAAAAGAATGCCTGCAGATTTTTTTTTTTTTTTTTTGCAGCTGTTTCTAAGAGTGAGGTAAATAAGTAATTTAGATAAACCCCAAAAACTCGTGATCTGAATCAGCTTAAGCTGGGTGAAGTCAGCAGAGGGTTAAGAGCGCCTAATCCATTTTCATCAGGAAAGTTTGAACTTTGGTCGTAGTGAGCAACTTAGCCAAGGTATCACATTGTTCATTATTCACGGGGCATTGTAACTTAGCGCAGCCTCTGAGTAATCTTTTTAAGCCTGCCAAAAGAACCGGTGTTAATTGCTTACACTGGAACATATTTGCTGCTGGAAATGTCACACCGTAATTATATCCCATTTCGCTGTCTGACAAGTAATATACTAAAAGAAAATTGGCTTTCTTATTTTCTCCTGCCTCTTCTTATGATGTGTAAAAAACCATTCCCAGAAGCCTTCAGGCAGCATGCAGGTTGCAAGTTTCTGGACTTGTCACAAGGATGTCAGCAAACTTTCTGGGCTGGCTGAGGGCGTTGCAGACAGGCAGCGGAGCTCTGTGGACTCTGTGCCCCTCATGGAGGGACCTGTGCTGAGTCTAGGGCTCCACTTCCACATGCTTGCAACTCCCAGTACCTTTTAAGCACAGCACCCACGTCGTTTTCACTTGTGTTAGATCCTGCAAATTATGGAACTGGTCCTGCAAAAGAGGAACAAGTCAGGGAATGATGTGGTGATGTACCCACAGAGGCACTAAAAGGCAAGAAGTCATTGATACTTAAGGAGATAGTGAGAATTTCAGGGACACAGACCTACCTACATACACGTGTGGATATAGTGTATAGTTATATATCTCCTCATTCAAGCTAACATATAATACTACGTGTGTGTGTGTGTGTGTGTGTGTGTGTGTGTGTGTGTCTGTGTGTGTGTGTGTATACATTTGTATGCACAGTTATCTTGGAGGGGTTGGTTCCAACATTCCTGTAGATACCAATGGTGCTTAAGATAATATAAAATGATATCACATCTACCTTTGAATATCTTCCTGTATACTTCAAAGCATCTCTAGATTATTTTTAATACCTAGTGCAATATATATGCTATGTAAGTAATCATTAGACTGTATTGTTTAGGGAAAGAATGATGGCAAGAAAAATGTTCAGTGTGGACACTGTATTTCCATAGCTGGTTGCTAGTTGGAATTGGAGAGGGCCAACTGTGTGCATGCTATGTATATGATTGTATGTGTATATGTTCTCTCTCTCTCTCTCTCTCTCTCTCTCTCTCTCTCTCTCTCTCTCTCTCTGTGTGTGTGTGTGTGTGTGTGTGTGTATTATAAGAATTGTTGGTCATGACGTAAGGTCATGCGGGGCACAATGTCTAATCGGAGGCTCCTTCTAGAAAGCTAGCACCCTACTTGCAAGGCTAAGCTTCTTTGAATCCAAGAGTTCCCAACAAAGGCCAGGGGAGCCATACCCAGCCCACCACCTGTCCTGAAACTTGGATGAGTCGAAGCACATCAGCACCCACTCCTTTTAGAGGCACCTGTCTCTGTGTTCTCTCCACATCCTGCTGGGGAGGAAACAGCATGAAGTGTGCTCAGGAGGCATCTGCATCCACGTCTAGAAGGTATGCCAGCCCCTGGCACTTCTGTCTTATTGGCAAAAGCACAGCCTCTTGGCCAGACACAACTGCAAAGCATGCTGGGAAGTAGGTTACAAAGTGTGCCAAGGGAAAAGCAGAAGTAGGATTCAGCAAGAGCCCTAACAGCTCTGCTCGGCTGCTCTGGTCAGATTCCATTCCCTACCAGTGTGCCTATTTGCAACTGAGCCCGAGTCCTTGGGTCCTCGTGAAGCATGTTGATCATGTGGCTTGATTCTGACAGAAGGGTCACCTTCCCGGTGCTGAGAACACTTCTCCAGGAAGCTTTTCTCTGAGAACGTGGCTGCGTACCTGACAGGGATATGGGGCAGAGGGGGAGGGAAGGTTAGTAATTTAGTTGTCACGGGCTGACAGGTTAGTCTTAGAATATGTTCCCTGCAATTCAAGGCTTGCGAGAGAGACAGAGAGAGGCACTTAACAAATGTCAGCCCTTTTTTTGTAAACTGCCACAGCTGCCTCACGCTGACCCTGGAGCGGTTGAGGACTTGTCTGTCGGCTTCCATCAGCACCTCAGCCCACTCACTCTGGTGTTCTCTTTTCCTTAATGTATTCATGCATTTTTAGTTTCCATACAAATACATATTGTATGTTGAGCATATTCCCCCCAATACCTCCTCCCTTCTGCCCTGTCTCCCTTTCCCTCCCACTCTTCCCCTTTGCACCTAGGCAGTTTCATGACTATGTTCGTGTTGTACAGACAGACAGACAGACATGATTTCTTTTTTTATCAGTAGACAATTCAGGAGTCACAGACAACAGAACCCATGAGCTATCTGCCATCCTGAGAACGGTTTCATTTGCTCGGCAGGCTTTTCCCCAGTGTGTCCGTTTCAGCAGACGCAAATCTCAGTGTGTGTCCTGATCCGCTCCTCTGTTCTTGAGCACCTAAGTTGGCTCCAGAACTTTGCAATAGTGAATAGTGTGGTCATAAACAGTAACGTGCAAGTCTCTGCAACGTGTTGAGTTGTGGGTTCTTCCAGTAAACACACAGAGGTCGTACATAAGGAGCACATGGTGGATCTGGGTTTTTTTGTTGTTTGGTTTGGTGAGGTTCCATACTGATTTCCATTGCCTCTGGACCAGTGTAAATTCCCACCAGCAGTGGAGAAGACTCTCTTCTGTCCACACCCTCACCAGCATGTGTTGTTTGTTTCCCTAATGACCGCCATTCCTACCCGCACCCTGGTACCACCAGCAGGGCAGTGTAAGGAGAGCAGCCATCACCGTCACGAGGGAGTGTTGTGATTGGTCAGACTTGAACACAGGAGCCTGTAGTTTACTTGTTTCCCTAGGGACTCCGTTAAGGGACACATTGTTTCATGTTGGGTTTCTCAATCTCAGTACTTGATGTGCTGACCAGCTGAGCCCTTGCTATTGGGGGCATGACCGTCAACAGACCAGGAGCTCCCCTAGCTTTATCTAGTATGTGCAAGTCTGACCCCCTTAGTTCTGACAACTACAAGTTTCTTTAGATCTTCTAAATGTCCCTGGCATAGTGAGGGCTAAACTGCCCCTAGGTGAGAGGTGCTGGTTCAGAGCACACACACTGTCAGCTTCAGGGAATCCTGTTCTCTCCTTTATGGACTCCCACGCATCTGAAGGGGGTCTTGTGGTTCAGTCTCTCAAACAAGGACGTGAGTAGAAGTGATCGCTACTTCTTAGATCTGAGTTCATCAAATCCACCCTGTCCCCTCTGCTGCTATCAGAGAGGGACTCCAGTGTAAGATGGAATTGGCATGGAAGCAAGCTGGGTCTCCAGGTCACTTCAGAAGACACACCCTTGCATGGCCGCTAGGATTTGAGGGGCTGTGTGTCACCATGTCAGAGCCTAGCACTGCGGTGACTAACACTGGATTGTAGTGTTCCTAGTAAAGCATAAGAAGTAGTCGCATTTCTTTTCTCAACAGCTTTTCAGACCACGTTTTTAAAGTGTGTGTGTGTGTGTGCGCGTGCGCGCGCGCGCGCGCGCGCACACACACACGCGCAAGCACACGTGGGTAAGGAGGCCAGAGACAACCACGGGTATCATTCAGAAATGCTGTCCTTTGCCTTTGAGATAAGATCTAGCATTAGCCTGGAGCTCATGAAATAGGCTGGATATGTTAGTTCAGGAACCCCAGAGATCCACCTGTCTTCACCTCCCCAGCCTGGGATTACAAGTACTCTCCACCACACTAGGCCTTTACGTTTTTTAAAGGTGTGTGCACTGCTGGGTGTGGTGGCACACGCCTTCAATGTCAGCACTCGAGAGGCACAGGCAGGTGAATCTCTAAATTCTAGACCAGCATGTGTATTATAGGTTCTCTAGAGTAAGAATGAAATTTATTGAATGATTACAGCTGCAGTCAAATGGTGGTTGTGAATGGAAGTCAAGAATCTATAGTGCTCAGTCACGAGGTGGCATCTCAGCTGAATGATGCTGGCAAGACTAGGGGTCAGCAGGCAAAGAACAAGCCCTTCCTTCCTCCATTGTCTTATATAGGATTCTAGCAGAAGGTGGCCCAGATTAAAGATCAGATTAAAGCATGTTGTCTTTTGCCTCAAGATGCAGATCACAAGTGTGCCTCCATTTCTGATTGTAGTTCATTCCAGCTTATCAGTTGAAACCAAGGATAGCTGTCACACTCATCTACAAAGCGAGTTCAAGACAGACAGTAGAAATAGTTCAAAAAAAAAAAAAAAAAAAAAAAAAAAAAATGTGCAACATGCGCTGATGGCATTATAAAGACAATTTGCAGACATTGGCTAGTTCTCTCTTTACCTTGTGGATCAGGGTATCTATGTGGCTCATAGTATCAGACTTGGTGGCCCTGCTGAGACATCTCCCTGGCACCATACCCGGCTTTCTGATGGAGCACCTGACTGACTGAGGACTCCCCAGGCCCTGGACTGTGTCTTTAACTCACTGGAGGCAGGCTAGCCCTGGGGCTGTGGAGTGAGCCAAGCTGGACTGGAATCCCAGCCCTGTCACTAGCTATGGCTATGAGTGGTTTTGGCATTGCTTAACCTCTCTTGGTCTCTGTCTTTCCTCTTCTATAGAATTCTGGTAGTGACAACGCTTGTGTCATGTGTTTGAGTTGGGATTAAATGAGGAGAATGCAGCTAACCAGCTAACCAAAGCCACACTTGACAACTTGTCTGTCTCATAGCATCATAGCACGCATGTGTATAGCAGCAGGGTATCAAAAATGCTAGGGGGTATGGGGAGATGGTTTATCTGTACAGTTCTTGCCACACACACATAAGGACCAGAGTTTGGTTCCTCAGCACCCCCACAAAAAGCCTAACACAGTAACACACACCATGCCACTAGGATGGAAAAAAGAGGGGGACCCCTGAAACTCATTGGCCGGCCGGCCTAGCCAAACCCATGAGCTCCACGGTCAGTGAGAGGCCTTGCCTTAAGAGTTAAGGTGGAGAGCAATTGAGGAAGACACCTAATATGGGCCCCTGCACATATGTGCACACACACACACACACACACACACACACACACACACACACACACACACATCATACAGATATCCACACTAACAAATACACATAACACACACACACACACACACACACACACACACACACACACACACACACTTGCCTAGGTAGCTGGCCCCGGTGACAGCTTGCTCAACTTTCAGTTGTGCTCATATTTTTTTAAATGGCAGTTTCAACAAATTCTGCCCAGTGATGCATTGTTTAACCAAATGTCATCTCTCTGCCTTTCTCATTTAAGTATCATCTGTTAGGTTTACACATTGATACACCCATGAAATTAACATTACACGTGTTTCCTCATGGAGCTGACTAGATTTAATTTCATTGAAGCTGTTGTCACTGTTGATAGCCTCCCGAAGCTTCGGAAGTGCTCAGGCTGTCGTATCCTAACCCGTCCTGTCTGAAGATCAATGTGGGGCTCCGCTTTCCACAAGTGTGTCATGCCCCTGTTCACAACGCGCTTCCTCTCCAGCTCCTTTGCACGTTTTTCTTTATTGAGAAAAGGGCGGAGGGCTTCAGTGCAGGTCAAAGGTGAAAAGTTACTCTTTGCTGTCCTGGGATGGCGGGTAGAATGCGACAAGAACTTGAGCCAGTGGCTTCAAACATGCGGCCAAGTGCCGCCTGCCAGAAGAGGCTCCGATGGTACGAGGTGAGACACAGCCTCATGGAGCCTGTCCAGGGCTAAGAGGCTCTCTGGGAAAGGGCCGTGCAGGCTGGTCCCCTGCCTGACTTTCCAGTCTGTCATCTGGTAACAGCACTTGATAACTGTTCCTTAAATAAGAGGCACTGTCCCTCCACCCAGCCCTACCCCACCCCCACATTTGTATCCCTTGCTTTGCTTGTTGCTGGTACCAAATACCTGACAGCAGCAGCTTCCAGCGGAAAGGGTTTGTTCGGGTTCGCAGTTAGAGGACACCATCCACTGTGTTGGGAAGACGAAGGAGTCAGGGCAGCTCATACATCGTGATGGGCTTGAGGTAGTGATTCCACGTCTCCCTATGGACCAGCAGGCAGAAGCCCTGGGCAGGAAACAAAATGGACATAATCTCTAAGCTCTGCCCCTAGCCTGCAATCCCCTTTTAGGTAGGCTGAATAACACAAAGGATCCACAACCTTCCCAAACTGCACCACCAGCTAGAGAGCAAGTGTTCAAACACAGGAGCCTGCAGGGGACATGTCACAGTCAAACCAGAACAAAGACTTGGCCAACTTATGACGTTTGTCTATTTTCCAAATAAATGAGTGCGTTTCTGCTGCCGTTTGCTTGCAGGTTCCTAAGATGACCTCACAGTAACCATATCTGTATTCACCCTGCTGGCTGCCCCAGGTGGTGCGCTCTACTCAGACCCAGGAAGAATTGTGACCTGGGGTCTTAAATGCCAACAGAGGAAATGCCAATGAGCTGAGTGTGAAGACGTGGCCTGGACTTGGAGCGAGATGAGGCACAGTGTGATTGTGTAACACGTCCCACGTATCAGAGAGTTTTGCACCCAGCAGAAGCTTGGGTGTGGTCTCAGAAGGCAGACTGGGGATCCCCTGGTGAGATTTGCAGATGAATATATTTGAAAGCAGTAGTTTGCGGTTCACACTCTGTCCAAGTACAGGCAAGGCGCTGAGGAAGCCAATGCTGAAAGAACCATCTCAGTTCCTTGAGATGTTTGTTATTATATTAAACTGCCCACAATACAGGACATTACCAAAGTAAAACGAAGTCCAAGCTGAAGGCTAGCACATACGTCCCACCCCATGGATCTCTTCTCTCCCTCGTGATTCTTCAAACTAAAACCATCTGTACTTTACTTTCTTCAGCAATGCCTTCTTTGGTGTGGGAATGGAGGCATCCATGTGTTTGTGCATATTCGTGTGTGTGTGTGTGTGTGTGTGTGTGTGTGTGCATCTGTGTATACATGCGTGTGTGCACATGCATATGGAGGGCAAGACAATCTTGAGTGTCATGTCATTTTTCAGGCATCTTTTTCTTTGAGACTTCGTCTCTCATTGGCCTAGAACTTCACCAAATAGGCTAGACTAAGAATTCTAAGAATTAGCCTTTTCCCTGCTTCCCATCACACCGTCGTCACCAGGATCACTTCACCTAACGTTTTCCTTGGGTTCTGAGACTCTGAGTCCAGATCTTCATGCTCAGGCATCTCCCCAGCCTAGCAATACCTTCTTTACCTCACCCTGCCCTCCTCTCTCAGCTCTTAGCTTCACTCTCGCTTCCTCAGGAAGTTCTAGAAACTTTCATAGCGCCATTACCTTCTCCCCCAGCAGCCTATCCTTCATGGCAGCTGGCACCTGTTCTCACACATCAGTCACAGCAGACTCTAGGCTTCCTAGACACAAAGTCTGTATCAGTTTACTGACTGGTGCATCCTGACACCCGACAGGGCAGCTGCTCACAGTACCTGCTCCATGAACATCTAAAAAGTGGGCAGAGAGAGGGGCCTTCATTCGTCTATGTGGAAAAGACACAGAGCATATTGCTGAGGATGGGAGACATATTGCAAATTGAAATGTGTTGCATATGTTCATACATGCATAATCCATGTACAGAACTGTTTCAAGTATGTTCAACTACTGGATACACCAGGATATTGATTTCTTTCTCTTCCTTACTTCTTGTAACTTTTTTTCTTTATTTGTTATGTGTATAAGCTGGAATGCCATGAGGCATATGTGCATGGTAGCTGCACAGCTTGAGGGGGTCACTTCTCTCCTTCCACCTTGTAGGTTCCAGGAATTAAACTCCAACTGTCAAGCTTGACAGCAAGCACCTTTACTTACTGAGCCATCTCACTGGACCCTCTTTCTTACTTTCATAATATTGTCCTATGTGCTTGATTTTCTGCAGTCCAAATTTTCAATATAGATAAAGAAATCAAAGAAACAACCAAACTCTTGTTTGGTTTTAACTCTTGGAGTTAAAAAAAAAGTTTTCCCTTGTCTTTATCCCAGGGCCTCAGCTCCCCTAGTGCAGCATCTGTGGTCTTTGTGTTCAAAGCCCCACCCAGGTATCATCATGACAGAGAAGTGGATCCTGGGATATCCCACTACCATGCACCTTCTCAGGTGCACATTTCAATATCCATTTCTTCCTGCACCAGTAATTTATCCAACATGTTCCTGGTGTCCCCAACATTGCCACCCCCACATCCTGGAGGTCCAGTGATGGGAAGAACAAACAAAAGGGGGAAAATACCACTGGCTTGGCCTCTGCCCTCATCACTGTTGAAATGAGCCTAACACACTTTTGGTAGTAGGGTCCCCAGAGGACCCTGATGCTGAGCTTCACTTGGCACTCATGTTAGGAGGCAGGTTGGAGGAAGTTCTAGAATCAGGCTGCCTGGACTGAAGCTCCATCACTTCCTAGCTATGTGGTGGTCCCCAAATTACTCACTCCCTGTGCGTCTCAGCTTCCCCCTTTATACAGCAGGCATGCTGGCTTCCCTTGCAAGTGTTGGCGAGGTTCACATGTGGTGTGTGTGTGGGAAAGGCTTGGCCTAAGGACCCGCCAGAGTGAACAGAGCTTAAGGACTCCTGTCCGAACTGGGCACTGTGACAGCATTAGCATGACAAATGGTTGCCAATGTGGGGAAATGTCTCTTCTTAAAAAGCTAAAAAGTGAGCACCTGCAGCGCATATTCATGGTTTATGATCAGGAGGCAGCGTTAATGGCCCATAATGTGATTACTATAAGGATTTTTATTAGGAAAATTCCAACCAATTTGGCATTAATTAATGTACTGTTAACTTTCGAGTGTTACTCGCTTAGTCCTTGGAGAGTTGGAGAAAATAAACCTGTTGTCAAAACCCTTACCCTGAGAAGTAAATAAGAGTTGTTTGCTCCTCAAAAGGCCCTGAGGTAATAAAAACAGATGAGTCACTGCCGGGTTTCAGTCGGTATTTATGGAGCCTGTGAGTCCCTTCTAGAGGGAGAGGGGACAGAGATGAAAATGTCAAGCGACTCAAGACTCCAGAAAGAACTTGGAAGCTTCCACCTCTGGGTCAAAAGGCAAGAAGTACATCTGGGAGCAGGCATTTGCAACCCCTTGAGCCACAGGCTGCAGGAGGCTGCAGGGGACCCCTGCCTCATGCCTGCTCTCCACTTGGTGCTGTGAAGCTATCTATGCATTATATGATTCACAAGGGAATGGCAAAGCAGAATCTGCCCACAATCCATTTCACCGCTGTGGGGAGTGAGCCTGCCGCAGCTGCTCTCTCAATGCAGTCCTTAGAATGATACCCAACTCCCTGGAGAATGTCCCCCTGTCTGGCCATTCCCATTTCGTGCAGTGCTTCTACTCAGCCTCTGTGGACCAGCCACACGCGCTACCATGCTGAGGTGCACCACACGGTGTTCGCCCACACTGTTCCTTCTGTATGGAGACTCTCTTCCCTCACCCTCACTCATTCTCTAGACTGCAGCCCAAAGGACATACCCATACCACCTTGGGTAGTAATTGTCTTGGTGGGGCTGCCATAGCAAGAGAACATGAGCTGGGTGCCTTCGAGGTCCAAGGTCAGGGTGCCAGCATGGTCTGGATTCGGGCAAGCACCGTCTTCTTGAATTGCAGATAGCTGCCTTCCTTGTCTTAGGGAGAGCAGGCTTTCTGGTGTCTCCTCTTCATAAGGGCACTAATCCCATCAAGCCAGGGCTCCACCCTTGTGACCTCCTTTAACCCAGTTCTCTCCCTTAACTAAGTGCACATCTCCAGCATCATGTCATGGCAGGTTTTATGACATGGTGGGCTCCAGTGTCTGAACTGCGGCACAATAATCCCTGTTAATGGTGTCTTTGATAAAGACTCTACTTCCTGGGCATTGAGGGAGGAATTTTTGGTGCTGAATTCTTTGGGAGGTTCATGGGAAAAGGAACTGAAAGAGTGTGGTGGGGACAAGGTTGGACCAGAGAGGTGCCCTCTCTTGCAAGGCACTATTAATAGGAGAGTAATGATGACCACCATTACATAGTCTATCTTAATGGCCTTGTAGCTGTTCAAGTGTTTATCATCTCTCCTTTCTGGAGAGCTTGCTTCTTGGGAGCAAAGGCTTTTGTGATGGACGGTACTCCCCTACCTAGTCCAGGGCTGCATCTACCTGGCCCAGCCTAGGCACCCTTTGTCCCCTAGGCAGCTTTGGGAAATATGAGTGGTGGAAGGCTGTTTAGGAGACTAGTGATGTTGAATGCCCTGTGGCGTGTGGGACAGCCCTGTCTACTCAAGCATGGTGATCTCCAAACCTGAGTAGCCCTTGCAGAGAAGCAATGCTTGAGAGGAGGGAGGAAGCTATGACATGTCCTGGAACCACCAGCTTCTTCCTTTGTCTTCCTGGTATTTATGTGTATGGTGTGTGACATCTGTTCCTATTTCTGTGTGTATCTGTCTGTGTGTGTTTGTATGTTTGTGTGTCTGTGTATATGTCTGTATGTGTCTGTGTATAAATTGGCAGTCCTCAGATGTTTTTTCTCAGTCACTTTCCACCTTTACCTTTTGAGACAGGGTCTCTCACTGATTTCACTAATCTGGCCAACGACCTTCACGACCCTCCTGTCTCCACCTCAAACACAAGCTACCACACTCTGTTTTTTGTATGGGTGCTGGGTTTACATTATAGGTACTTTACCAATTGATCATTCCCCCAACCCCCAACTCTTTACTTTGAGAAGATGTCTCACATAGCCTCAAATTCACTAGGCAGCCAAGTTTGGCTGGTTATTTTGCAGTTTAGCATGGGTGTTTTAGGCATAACAATGATATCTGAATCCCAGTTCCACAATTTATTAGTAGGCCAGGTCTCCTACTTGCTCTGAATCTCTGTTTCCTTATCTGGGAAATGAGGATAATCAGTTCCATCCTTCCACCATGCAATGTGGAAAGAAGATGTAAAACCACACAACCAGGCAGGCACAGAGTGTCACGTTATCTTTATTATAATGGCCCTTTCATCCGTGGTGCCTGGAAAAGGCCACACCAGCAAGGTGGACCAGAACCCATGGGCTGCAGCCTCACTTTTTCACAGATGATGTGTAGCTGGCCAAGCGACTGGGACCCGGTGAATTGCGGGGAAATGTACCATACGCCATCAATATCCATCCCACCAGTTTCCATTTATTGAGCCGTACATCATTAGAATATCCCTGGGCTCTCCACAATAAAATCAATAAGACGGCGCAGCCACGGGCTGTGGTTTAATAACTCCAAACCTGAATAGGGGGAAAGAAAATCAGTGAGCAGGAAAATGTCCTGAGTGCTTGGTCACAGAGTAGAGGGAGACTTTTTTTAGAGTGGGAAAAAATTAAGGGTGAGCCAGCCTTAGACTCCATACCTAGAGCAGAGGGTTGTGAGGACCTAGGCCTCATCTGGGAAGGAGAAATGTGGTTGTTTAAATGTAGGGGGTGGGCAAAAATAGGTACCAGGAAGTATTGCCACTTGAGGACTTCTAAGGAAGGATCAGTCCAATCATCCAATGTCATCTCAGGCTTCATAAAGGGTCCCTTGCATGATTCCTAGCTGACTTCATTGCTGTGCAACACCCAGCAAGTGTGTTTACACAGAGTGGGATGCTACAGCCTCCCCAGACAGTATCATCTTACCAGACTACAGTCTTATGTATGGTCCATCCTCTACCCAAATGCCATCACTCAGCATGTGACTGTACTTAATTTAGAATTTGTTGGGGGGGGGCACAGGAAGTATTTTTTTTGCTTTGGTTCGTTTTTCTGACGTGCTGAGAAAGGAACTCCAAGCCTTACACACACTAGGAGAGCCTGCCTGCCCCTGAGCTATATCCAAGCATTGTTTTCTAGATCTTATTTGCTTGTTGTTGGCTTGAGATGTCCATGTGGATCTGATATGCTCGTGGGGCTAAGAATGCCAGGCCTGCACCAGTGGTTTTCAAATATTACCCCATGTCATAATCACCCCTGGAAGGCCCTATCACAGCTCAAATTTTGTTCCACATCCTCAGAGTTTCTGACTTAGGAGGCGTGGACCAGTACTGGCATTTGCATTTTGCCCAATTTCTCCCATTTTGGTGTTGCTGCTATTCGAAGACCACCTTTTGGAAATAGTTGTGGATTATTACTCCTCAACTAGAGAACATCTTGCCTCTGTAAGTCCGTTGACATTAGCTAACGAGCTGGGGCCTTTTGGGTTTGATCATACTGGGCAGGTACTGCTGGCATCTGGTTGATAAGGTCAGAAATGCGTAAGACAGTCCCCACATCAAAGAGCCATCATTGCTCAAATAACAACAGAGCCAAGCTTGAGAACCTCGCCCAGAGGAGATGGTGGTTAGAAGGTGCTGGAGAATGGATGTCTGAGGCTGCAGGTGAGCTTAGCACTGAGCTGCAATGAGAGCCAAGCTGCTTGGACTCTCCTTCATCAAAGCCTAGCTGCGATGCATTTTGAATTCAAAGTAGACTGTATCCTGACTTCTTGTCCATCTGTTGGCTCTATGACCATGAGCAATTCCCCCCAAATCCCACCTCAGATAACTCCTAGCAAACCCTTCCAGGAAACCTGGAGTGAGCAGGATTCCTTGAGCCAGGAAAGGCAAATATTACCTGGACCTTTGAAGTTCCTCTCGGACATGCAGGGCTGCCTGGTATCACATGGACATGACCTTGTCTCCCATGTTTAACACACTCAGCACATCCTTGCTGGGAAGGAAGCCGGTGGAGTCAAGTTCATATGGTCCCTGTGCACCTTCACTACACGCCTTCCTACCCCCTCCTGCCCTGCTTTGTTTTCACTGCAGTAGTTCATCCTTTGTTTTTCCTTAAGTAGATTTTACTTTGAAAGTCATTTTGCATCATGGTCATTAACGGGACCCTTGCTTTCAATTGCCGTGAAGAGGTAGGGCCGCACAAAGGAATGGGGGTCGGGATGGCTGGGCAGGGCAAGCACTCACGGCCATAACAGAAAGCTAAGAATGAGTGGGATCACCCACTGGAGACACACTGTGGCCTCCTGCAGAGCTGTTTGGGAGCAAAAGAGTCTGGTGCTCTCAATGTCCAGTCTGCAAACCATGTGGCGTTGACGTTGTCCCCATTACAGCTTTTAGTCCATACAGTCTCATTTTGTAGGAGAGTGTTCTTTGACAGATAAGGAAACTAAGGCACAAGAAGTATAGGGATCTGCTAATGAACAGTGGACCCAGATTGTAGACTTGGGATATACCCCTGTGAAGAATGGTTAATTTAGTGAATACAGGATAGGTTCCTTAGAAAATTATTTTTTAATTTAGTTACCATAGAGTACAGCAGACCCACACCTAGGTGTGTACACCCAAGAAATAAAGTAGTGACTCAAACAGATATTTCACACCCATGTATATAGCCAAGGCATTCACAGCAGCCAAAATGATGGCAGCCACTAGTGATTCCATTAGCAGATGAATGGATAGGCACCCTGTGGTATGTCCATACAAAGAAATATTGTTTTACACTGAAAAGGAAGAAAGTTCTGACCTATGCTACAACACATGCAAAGAACATTATACTAACTTAATAATGATAATCATGAAAGGACAGATATTGCACAATTCCACTCATTAAATTCCTAGAGTAGCTGAATTCAGAGAAATAGAAAATGGAGTGTTGACTGGCAGTTAGTGAAGGAGAAATGGGGATCTCTGTCTGTCCCACTTTCACAAAATGAAAAGTGTGTTGGAGAAGGTGAAGGGTTATACAGCAAGGTAAAGGGGCTTCTCGTTACTACGTTGTGCATTGGAAGCGGCAGAGGTAGGTACTTAGGTGGGGGACAGGGGGCAGACAGAAGAAAGCTTTGGATCTGAAGTTACAGGCAGTCATAAACCACCCAGAGTTCAGTCTGACTGAACTCAGGTCATCTGTAAAAACAGTATGCACACTTAACCTCAGAGCCATTTCTTCAGCCCCACAGAGTGGCCCTTTTTATGTTATATATCTTTTAATAGAATATAAATGCAAAAATAAATGGGGGATGCTCATGGGGGCGAGACAGGGAGAGAAAGAATGAAAAAGAAAGGCTGAGATGGTTTTCCCCAAACCGAACCACTTCTCTGGAGACTGGAGGGTGCCTCCCTGACACCCATTGGGCTAGAGAAGACCCAGTTGCAGCTGTCTATTGGGACTTCCTGGGGCACTTGGCTGGCTCCTCCCAGAGGCTTTGGTGCTCCTGAGCAAAGGTCTTTGCCTAACCCAGAGCCTCTCAGAAGGAGTCCAGCCTCCAGCCAGGTCGCTGGGTGAGCCAAGACAGCCACGTGCAGCAGCAGCTCAGGCCGAGCCTCCCACGTGTGCCTCGAGGGGCATGTGCATGGATGAAGCTGTCTGCCTTCATTTGTCAGCCCCCAAACATTCACTGAGCATCCTCCACCAAGCTCAGCTCTGTACCAGGCCCGGAGGCCAGGGCTGCAGCCTACAAAAGAGTATCACACAGGGGCAAACTGACAGCTCTCAGAAACGCCAACCTGGTCCTCAGGGGAGTACCATTCAGTGCTAATTTCATGATGGCCTTAGAATCCCAAGGTATTCAGAATTTTTCATGAATTTCTAGAACTTTCATTTCCCTCGCTGGTCAAATAAAACATGGGTTCTGGAGCCTGGCAGACCCAAGTGTTTTTCTTGGGTCTGGGACTCAGCAGGAGGGGGCTGTCATGACACTTGCCTCCATAGATCTTGAGATGATTAAATAGTAAATTGCAAGAGAGGGACTGAGGGGAAGGCTCAGTCAATGAAGTGTTTCTTGCTCAAGTATGAGGACCTGAGTTTCGATCCCCAGAGCCCACAGTGCTGGGAAGGTAGAGAGAGACAGGCGGATCCCTGGAGCTTCCTCGTTGGTCAACTTGGCTGAAAGAGTGAGCGCCAGGTTCAGACGGAAATCCTGTCTCAAAAAATAAAGTTTAGAGAGGTCAAAGGACACACCTGGCGTTGATCTCGAGTCTCCACGTGCGTGAGCCCACACATGCATACACAACCCCCCACACAAGTGCACATCCCACACCACACACAATTGTATGGAAGCCGGCAGCCAGCAGAGGCAGGAGACTGCTGCCAAGTTTAAGGACAATCCAAGATAGAGATAGAGATAGAGATAGAGATAGAGATAGAGATAGAGATAGAGATAGAGATAGATAGATAGAGAGAGAGAGAGAGAGAGAGAGAGAGAGAGAGAGAGAGAGAGAGAGAGATCAGTAGTAGAACTTGCCTCCTATGTATCTAATGCCGTGGGTTCTCTCCCCAGCACTGGAGAAAAATATTTTTCCCAGGAGGCAAAAGCGTCCCTTCTCTTGATGCTGAAAAAGAGCCTGAAAGTCCAGCGCTTCCTCTAACACACCTTTCCCTCCCTGCACGGTGCTCTTGCTGGCATGCAACTGCCACCATCTCTGAAGACTAGAAGGCTCGGGGACAGCCTGCACACCCCACATTACCGGTGAAGCACTGGCGATCAGGGAAGTTAGGTGTCTCCCAGAAGCTCTGCTGTGAGAAGCTGGATCTGAAACCTGGTTCCGTGCACCTCCCACGCTATGTTAAGCTGGCTGTGCCCCAGCTCAGAGCCTCTGACCCAAGCCCATTTGTATGCAACCTCATTTCCACTTTTCTTCAGTCCAAAGAACCAAGCAAGCCAGCAAATGACGCTCTCCCACACCAGAGGCACTTTGAGAATATTAACAGAACCAACAGAGGGCCTTGTTGGTAGAAGCTATTCCAGGCCAGTGGCTCCTTCCCATTCATGTTACTTGTGATTGGGCCAAATGGAAACATTCCAGCTATGGGTGTTTACTTGGGGGCAGGGGGTCTGCTCTAACCTGAGCATGTTGCTAGGAGCCAGGGCAGCCTCTGACTCGAACCCCTCAGGGCTAGACTGACTGGTTAAATTTAACTTGCTTGATTCTGAGCATTGTGGGCCAATGGCCGAGTAGAAATGATCCAATTACTCTGATTTGCTGAACATTTGCTACAGGCTTGGCCCTGTGCTCGGCACTGGACATAAGCACACATGGGAGATAGCCAAGACATCTATATCTATGTCCATATCTATATGTATATTCATATCCATATAGGTAGCTATATCCATTTTACAGCAGAGAACACTGAGACTTGTAGAGATCACACAGTACCACCTAAAGTCTCAAGCTCAGCATTGACCAGAGGCCACACTCTAAAACCCTCGCCTGGGGGTCTATAGAACCACCAGTTGAAAGCACATGCTGTTCTTGCAAGGGACCTGAGTTTGGTTCCCAGTACCCGTGTTGGTAGCTCACAACCTTCCAACTCCAGCACTAAGTGATCCAGAGCCCTCTTCTGCTTTCCACAGGCAATGCACTCACTTTTGCAAACCTACACACAGATACCCACCTGGTCACATAATTAAAATGAAAAAAAATTTATAACCCTAGCATCTTTCTTCCGTGTCCAGATTAAAATCCTGCAAGGCACCACAATCACAATCATCCCTAGCATCAGGACATCTACACATATCCCTGCCTTCAGAATCCCATTCCAATGTAGAAGCTGCCCAAAGCCAGAGAGCGCTACACACGGCAGCACAGTCATTCCTCCTTGCCCATGCACTCACGAGTGTCCATGTTTCTTATATAA
Source organism: Peromyscus leucopus (assembly GCF_004664715.2). Taxonomy (NCBI): domain Eukaryota; kingdom Metazoa; phylum Chordata; class Mammalia; order Rodentia; family Cricetidae; genus Peromyscus; species Peromyscus leucopus. The sequence continues at coordinate 87,107,389 of NC_051063.1, read as the reverse complement.
AATGGCAGAGAATTTGCCACAGTCTCCAAACTTCTCCAGTAGACCACCAAGCACAGCTAGATTGCTTATTACACCCAGTGCAGTATCACTAATTATGATACTCCATGTTTAGAGTATAACAGCAGGGAACTGTCTGTACAAGTTCAATAGTTGCATTTTGTGTGTGCATGTATGTTTGTGTGTGTGCAGGTGCATGTGTGTACATAAGTGTGAAGGCTGTGGGACCACCTCAAGTGTCATTGCCTAGACATTGTCCATCATGGGATTTTTGCTATTTATTGATTGTTTCTTTTTTATTTTTGAGATAGACTCTCTTAATAGCCTGGAGCTCACCAAGTAGACTAGATTGGCCAAAGGTACAGCCTCAGCCATCCTTCTTTCTCCATCTCCCTAGTGCTGGGATTGCAAGTATGCACCACCTGGGGAACTGAACTCAGGACCTTGTCTGTACAAGGCTGGCACTTTCCCAACTGAGCCATCTCCCCAGCCTGCACAGATGTCTTTAAAACAAACATTTTCCCTTGGTAGTTGGTTGGCTCCACAAATGCAGATCCCACAGGTACAGAAGAATGTTTGTTTCCTGTTTCTTTTCTTACACACACACACACACACACACACACACACACACACACAACTATGAAAACATTTGGATTATAACTTAAGCATGCTAATGCATTCATAGCAACTGATAACCGTGTAGGGTGATTGAAGTAATACACTGTAGGAGACGTTATTTAAAACTCCTAAGTTGTTTCCTTCTGGAACTCCTCCACTTGACCCCTCTTTGAACAGAGGGTAACATAACTGAAGCTACAGAAAGTGGCACAGAAAACAAACTGGCCATTGTGGGTCTCTGCCTCTCACCACCCTAGAAGCCAGAAGACTCCATGGTCCTCGTCAAGCCCACAGGATGCTGAGTCCTACTGAGTTGGTGTAAGAGGCTTAGCATGGCCAGCCTGTTCCCAGGGGAGCTGCTGCACACTCCTCCTTCTCAGTCTTCACTCCTACCTCAGACACACACTTGATATTCTCCCCTGTCAGTGTGGCTTTTAACATTCATCTAGAGTCAGCTTCTCTGGCTGCCTCTAATCACTCTGATTTTTCCACTTATTTTCTATTTTATGCCACAGGAATCTGATTACATTGTTAAATTCATGCTTCTTTCTTAGGAGCTGGACAGAGTGTGAGCTTTAGCCCTTTCAGAGTCCTCTGTCTGAAGAGACTCACATGACTCTAGCCACACAGCATTATCTGTCCAACAAATGGAAGTCAACTGACATGACTCTGGGAATAGATGTACCCTTTCTACAATGGGGACAGTTTGATGAACAGAGGGACCGTGTTAAGGCTCCTAGATCACAGACTTCATCCTCAGCTCAGCTTGCTTGCTCCCTCCCCCTCTCCCTCCCTTTCTTCCTTCTCTTCCTTCCCTTCTTCCTCCTTTTCTTCTTCCCCTCTCCCTCCCTCCCTTCCTCCTTCATTTCTTCCTTCCTTCCTCTCTTCCTACCCTCTTCCTTCCTCTCTTCTTCCTTTCTTCCCTCCCCTCCCTCCTTCCTTCCTCCCCTCTCCCTCCCTCTCTCTTTCCCTCCCTCCCTGCATTCCTTTCTTTCTGTGCTATGGGTGGAACCCAGTGCCCTGAGCATGATAGGCTGGCCACTCTACCATTGAGCTATAACCCCACCTTTTTATTTTTGAGAAATACCCTGACTATGTATTCGGGGCTGGACTCAAACTGGTGGCTCTCCTGCTTCAACCTCCTGAGTGTCATGACTTTAGGTGTGTAGTCCCATACTATAGGTCCCAACAAGGACCTCCCTGAGTCACAGCTTCCTTGTGCACTGCGGCCAACTGTCTGATTCTACAAAGACTTTATTTAAGGCACAACAGCTCCTTCACTGGCATGATCTGTTTTCCAAACACTCCCTTCCCTACTCCAGAACTAAAGCACCCACAACTCCCTATCTCTGCTATGAATACATTCTGCCCTCTAACACTCTAAAGAGGAGTTTTTTTTGTTTGCTTGTTGTTTGGGTTTTTTGTTGTTGTTTTTGTTTTATCAGCATCAAAGCCTAAGTCCCTTTAAAGGACAGTGCAGGGTCACTGGATCAGGTCTGGTCACTGCCTGCTGCCACTCTTTGACACTGGACATGTGGACACAGCAGGATGGCTTTGAACTTGGCTGTTCAGCTTCTGCTCCCACCTCTGTCTTCACTGTGTGGCCTTGGAAACATGCCAAACACTCTGAACCTCAAGCAGTGTTAATGCATTCTTAACCAAGACCAAATAACAAAGGAGCCAGAACCCTGCTCTCAGTGCTGAGAGGTGGCAGGCCCTCAGGAAACATAAGCTTCTCTGAACACCACAGCATCCACTCTTCATCAGAATTCATCTGTTCATTCATTCTCTCATTTAGCAACTCTGGCAAAAGACCCTCTAACTAGAGACCAAAATGAGTGTTGCATGAATGAATGGCATTTGGTATGACAGGCTGTCAGGTGAGTAGTTGAATGGCTTCCTGAGTTGAATGGATGTGTGGAGTAGGTGGAAGTGAGGAGGTAGATGGAGTGGGTTTCTGGGTAGGTGTGTAGATGTAATGGAAATATGTATAAATGAAATGGGTAGATGGGTGGAGAGATGGTTGGATGGTTGAATGGATAGATGGATGGAGTCAGTAGGTGGATGGATGAGGATGGAAGGGTGGATATATATAGCTTTATTGGTCATCTACAGTCAATCTCACATCAAATACAGAAATTCTTTCACAACACGCATGAAAACCTTTAGATCCCAACCTTCTTACCTGCAGCAACATACAAGGTATTTAATTAACGAACACCATTGTCAACTCTTCTTTTCAAGGTCTCAATGTGATTGTGTAGTCTAAGTTAGCTGTTAAGGGCATGGTCTTTAAGAGCTGGGTTTGCATCTCAGCTTAACTAATTAATGCTGCATGACCTTGAACAAATCCCTTGGCCTCTCTAAGCTGTGGGTTTTCCTCTGAAGAATGGAGGTAATAACAACCTTGCGGGTTGTCAAGAAGATTAATGAAATAATGAGATCAAGCCCAGACCACCGCTCCAAACAGGTATTGTTATTGGACAGAGCCGACATGCACCCTCTTTGAAGCTTTTGTTCTTCACAAGGCACCTGCTGTGTGTTGGATTTTACCTAAGCGTTATGTGTCTGATGGTAAATAAGATGGATAAAGCCCCTCATCTCTTGGACCTTATGCTCTAGCAGAATGCTCAGATAATAAACAAGCAAACACATAAACAACTTCAGATGGTGCTAAATGATGTGCAGAAAATTGGAACAGGTGAAGTGAGAGATGGAGAGTGAAGATAATCTTTTATTGGACCTGTGCTGGTGACAAGAAGGTGTAACCATGCTCAGCTCTAGGGAGAGGGTGTTCAGATACCAGGATTCACTGTCAAAATGCACCAAGATCAAGGAGCTTGTGCAGGTGAAAAGCAGGAAAGGGAGGGGTGGGCTAGCTGTGTGAGCACTCAGAGGAGTGGCCAGAGGATTTACGTGTCAAGCTGTGAAAGCCACACAGTGTGGTTTGGACATTACTCCTGTTGGTTTGGGGATTTGCTTTGGCTAGGTTTTGTGATTTCGCCAATCATAAAAAGAAAAGAGTTATTTAAAACATGCGAGTTTCACTGTGTAACCTAGGCTGGCCTAGAACTTGTGATTGATCCTCCAGCCTCAGCCTCATAAATACTGGGATTGCAGGTGTGTGCCAACCACCCTGGGTTTGGACATTCTTTATTCTTTATCCAACTGCCCCTAAGCTTTCTGGTCACAGCCAACACAGTCCCACTCCCAAGCTGCTGACGAGGCTGACCATTCTGCATTCTCAGCAACCCCCAGCTAACACTCATAGACACCTGAAACCATAGCAACGTCCTGGGCCCCACAAACCTAGACCCTGCCACAATCCAGTTAGATTAGAAGCAGCCATCCCCCGGGAAGGCCAGACAATACTGAGTCAGATTCAGGAGGCTCTTACTTCACTGGCCTTGGCCCTGGAGACAGGGAATTTCTGAGGCTGATTTGGGAGAAAGAATGTCTGTAACCCTTTATCCAGGTGGATTGGGTATGGGATCAGTGACAATGGCAGATCCCCAGCCTGCCTGATCCTGGAGCTCAAAGTGTGTCATTAAGACTTAGATACCAGCCACCTCTCAGAAGAGCTTCCTTCTGTGCTGGTTTTCTTCTGGCAACTTCTCTCCATCTTCCAGTTTGATGTGCAGCAAGTACCTCTTTATCTGATAGCTCCAACAAATCTAAGGGATTATCCCCTTGGCAAACTGCTTGTGTGGCTCAGACATCCTTGGATAGGATAAATGGATAGACCACTGAATCTACACTAAAAAGAAAAAGAGAAAGATATAAAAATGACAAAAGGTAAATTACTGAATCTATTATGAAAAGAAAAAATACTTTTAAAAAGGAATTACTTGTTTTAAATAGGATAAGTAATGAAATTTTTGATCTGAGTTTATCAAATGTTACTGGACTGGACATTGTAATATAAATAATGAAATTTTTTATCTGAATCTGTCAAATGTTAATGGACTGACTGTGTATATTGTATATACTTATTGGATATAATTTTTCTTGTATTAGTTATAAGCTTTTTTTTAATTTTAGACAAAAAGAGGGGAAATGTGGTGGTATTGTGTTCCCCAAAATATTGTGTACCCTAATAAACTTAAAATCCAAGATACCCAAGGCCAGATCCTCAACACCTCTGTCACAAAGCCAGTCCTGCAGTCCCAGTGCCAAGGACGCATAGACAAGAGGATCCCTGAGGCTTGCTGGCCAGCCAGTCTTGCCAAATCAGTGAGCTCCAGATTCAATGAGATGCCCTGCTTAAAAAAAAAAAAAAGAAAAGAAAAGAAAAGAAAAAAAACAACAAAAACTTATGGTTTATGTTAAGAGCAATTAAGGAAGACACCCAACATTGACCTCTAGCCTCCATGTGCACACACATAGACAGACAGACAGAGATGGAGACAGAGACATAGAGAGACTTGTACAGGTATCAGACACACAAGTATCAGATAAGGTTGCAATGACATGGGATGAGTAAGGTCCAGACACTGCTAGACAGTGTCACACTTCTAATTGCCAATAGCAGTACTGTTTTGGACGCTTGAAACTTTGTCAAAAGGTCAGAATTCATGTTTTCTCTCTTTTATCACAACTGAACATGTTGGCTGCTGTTGGGAAAAGGAAAAATATTCTGAACGACCAAAGTCGCACGTTTACCCCAAATTTCCTCTGTGTTCATCTTTCACAGCCCTCATCCCCTGCCTTGTTTGGTAGCTTGTCTTAGGGTTACTATTGCTGTGATGAAACACCATGACCAAAGTAACTTGGGGAGGAAAGGGTTTATTTGATTTATGCTTCCATATCATTGTTTATCATTGAAGGAAAGCAGGACAACAACTCAAAGAGAGAAAGAATCTAGAGACAGGAGCTGATGCAGAGGCCATGGAGGGGTGCTGTTACTGGCTTGCTCCTCGTGGCTTACTCATCCTGTTTTCTTATAGAACCCCAAGACCACCAGCGCAGGGGTGGCACCACTCACAATGGGCTGGGCTCTCCCCCATTGATCACTAATTAGGAAAATGCTCTACAGGCTTGCCTACCGCCCAATCTTGTGGAGGCCTTTTCTCGATTGAGGTTTCCTAATCTCAGATGACTTCAGCTTGTGTCACGTTGACATAAAAGTACCTAGTACATAGTTGAGTGTATGTATCAGCTTTTACTTTTACTACTCCTATAGTATAGAGAAAATGCTGTGAGCACCACAGAGTCTTCCAATACCTTGTATCTGGACAGCATAAGGGCCTAGGACTTGCTTGGTTCAGCTGAATCAAGCTCTAAAATTCAGATGTTGTGCTCCTATTCCCAAAGGGCATGCCATTCTCAAGTTCATATCTATGGTCTTCTGGTTTTTACCCAGGCAAAGCCAACAAGAATGTCCAATGGGATGAGGACACTGTGGAGTACATGCCCACCAACCCTGTCAGAATCGCCTTTGTCCTGGTGGTCCATGGCCGTGCCTCTCGACAGCTACAGCGCATGTTCAAGGCCATCTACCACAAAGATCACTTCTACTACATCCACGTGGATAAGGTGAGGAGCGCTGCTCATATCCCTGTGCTGGGCTTCCTCTGCAGTCTGTCTATCCATCTCTGATCCTTCCTCCCATCTCAGAAGTCCAGGCTGAGACCTAGAGATGGAACAGCAGCATGTGGTCCTGAAGTGGTGTGTGTGTGTGTGTGTGTGTGTGTGTGTGTCTGTGTCTGTGTTGTGTGTGTGTGTGTGTGTGTGTGTGTGTGTGTGTGTGTGTTGTTAGTTCCATAATGTTTAGCTATGGCTCTCAGCTTTTCCTATAACCATTGTTTCTCTGGTTCTTTGTCTTTTTATTCTTCCTCGACACATGATAATTACACATATTTATGGGGTACAATTTGATATGTTGGTATATGTATACAGTTGGCTCAGGAAATTAGCATATCCATAGCCTTAAATGCTTCTCATTCCTTTGTGATCAGATCATTCGGGACCCTCCCATGGGATTTTTTCAACATGTTCTATCTTACAGTTAGCGTTCATTTCCCTCCTACAAAATGTAACACATACGAGAACTTCTTCTCAGAACCTAGCTGTGCTGCGGGTTTTGCTTGTTTGTTTGTTTGTTTTGTTTTGTTTTGTTTTGTTTATTTCTTTCTCTCCTTATCTGGTGCCCACTGCCTACCCCCACAGACCTGTAAAACTAACTATCCCAGGAGTGGGCTCACTTTCTCTAGAATAGTCTGGGTAGTTGAGATACTCTTTGGGGCCGTGTGCTAATCAGTACTGCCCTTGTCTGACTGCAGCCACAGGAAACTGTCAATAAACAGGCGTGGTTGTATGCCAATAAAATCTGATTACCAAAACCCACACTTGGCTTGCTGACCCTAGAGCCATCCTTTCCCTAGAAGTTTCTGTTAATCTGTTGATGTCACAAGATAGGTGCATATCTAGAACCCTAGAACTGATAGGTAGAGAGGTAGGGAAGTTGCTCTGAGGTCAAGTCCAGCCCCAGCTGAGACCCTGTCTTCCCTCAGAAAACCGCAGGCTGAGTTGTAAGTCGGTGGTAGAATGCTTATCTAGTAAGTACAAGGCCTGGTTGTAGCTTCTACCCTAAAATAAATCCCAAGAGGCAAAAGAGCTGTTTTCATGCCTAAGATGTGTTTCTGATCAGTCTGTGAAACAGTAAGGGAGGGGATGATCCTGAAGGACAGAACATACAAACTCCATCTCCTACCTGTAAAGACTCACCGAACTTAGACAGACCCATGTTTTTTAGCTTGGTACCCTCAGATAACATGGGCCAGTCATCTGTGATCATATGGTGCTCAAGACCCCACAAGCTCAAGCCCACTGGTTGACTAACTCAGCAGTGGGCCACGAGAATCTGAATTTCAGTAGCCAATGGAAAAATTCATAGGAATTAAACATTTGGATATTGATGCAGAAAGACACCACAGGCTGGCATCCACAGCAGCCCGTGTAATCAGACTCACCAACCACAGAAGGAGCAGGGTGGCTGGGATGTCTCTGGGCTGATATTTTCTGGGCTGCTGACTGTCGCCTTTTCTCCTTTTCTCTCTGGGAAAAGAGGTCCAATTACTTGCATCGGCAAGTGCTCCAGTTCTCCAGGCAGTACGACAATGTCCGAGTCACCTCCTGGAGAATGGCCACCATCTGGGGTGGGGCCAGCCTCCTGTCCACCTACCTGCAGAGCATGCAGGATCTTCTGGAGATGACTGACTGGCCCTGGGACTTCTTCATCAACCTCAGTGCTGCTGACTACCCCATCAGGTGAGGCCGTCAACAGCTCCAAGGCAGCTAGGTCCAGGGTCTACTTTTCCCTTCCCTCTTTATATAACACCAGTGGGGACACAGGAGAGTAAGGCAGTCTGCTTCCCATCCAGAGACACACCCTGCCTCATGAGATGCACTGTGTTTTCTCCATGAGATCACCCAACACTGTGTTCAGAAAGCAGAGGGCAGATGTGGAAGAGCATCGTGTTCTTAATGAAAAAGGCCAGGAACAGCCCTGTGGACAATAGCAGAAGATGATAAAGTAAGTGATGTTGTCTTAGAAAGTGTTCCAAGGCAGAGAAGAGCCGGGCCAGCCCTAGTGTGGGTAAGAGGAAGTTGGGCTTGGAAGAGCTATAACAGATAGTGTGAGGGAGAGAGTAACAGAGAGTAGACTAGGTTGTGTCATGGATATGTTACTCCAAGCCACATGAAAGTATGTTTTGAGCAGAGAAAGGACAGCTCTGATCTTGATGTTGAACTCAAAGCAGGCTAATGGAAGTGAGGTTGCTTACAACAGCCGAGGCAAGGTCACAGATAAAAAGTGAGAAAGACTTTGGAATATTTACTCTAGAGAAAGATGTGTTGGCAAGCAGGGAAGGAGCACAGGAGAGCATAGAAGAGCTTTCTAGACCAGGATTTGTGAGCCATGCAATATTGACACTTGGGGTGACTTATTCTTTGCTGTCCCCTTGCATTGCTGGTGTTTATCAATGTCTTTGGTCTCTACCTGCAGACTGCCAATAGCATGCTCTACCCACTTATGTCCTTCTCACACAGTGTCTGAAGATATTGTCAGTGTTCCTCAAGGGCCCAGATCACCTGCAGTTGGGAACCATCATGTCTTTATAAGAGAAAATAAAGTGGAGAAAAAATATTGATCAAAAATGAACTTTCTGCATTTGAGAAATCTAAAAATGGGTGGAGTTTAGTGAGCAATAGCTGGAGGAAAGGTTATTCTAGACAATAGGGCAAAGGGTAGTCAGAACATTCCTTTGCCATCTTCCAATAAAGGACTGAATTCAGAAATTTCTTGAAAATGCTGTGTATAGTAGATACTGTGGGAAGTCATTACTTGAGCCCTTGTAGGGAGCTCAGTAGATAGTCAAATTGAGGTCCACTGTCGTACAGTAAAGACATGACAAAGCAAAGATTAGAACTGGTTCTGTCTGGTTCCAAAGTAGATGTTCTTTCTGCTTGCAACTGACCTCTTGGGAAAATCAGGAGACTGGGTTGTCTGTGGAGTTGCAAACAAGAAGGAAATAGGCCAAGTAGACACACTACTGCTGGTCCCCTAGAAATGATGCTTTGCATTGATTACAGTCCCAGCTGTAACCATGGCCACTTACCCTGAAGGGTTAGGATCATACAGGATGTAGGTTTAAACTCTCAGCAGACTGCTCCGCATGGAAGTCTGAGATCAGTCATCAAAGCAGCAACAGATTCACAGGAATATAAATTCATCCATGTGATAACAGGAGGTCATAACAGACTGTAGCAGAGCAACAGGCCCTTGTAAGGGGCTCAGTGCAAGTCAACTATTGGCATCCAAGTTGCAGCCAAGGGTTCATCTTTTATCTTTGCAAGGGTCCCAGCTATCATTCTCAGACCATGTGCTGCAGGTGTGTTCTTTGTGGCTTCTTTCGCTTTACAGCTCATTGTTTGTCTCTGTGCCTGGCTTGCTCTCCCTCTCCCTCCCAGGTCATTGCCAGAGTGCGCACCCACCCCCTTAGCTCTTCTGTGCACTCTGTCAGCCTCATGGCCAGAGAAACCACATGCTCTAGGGCTCTGCTGTTTCCTCTTGCTGTTGTCTCTATGAAGTTGCCCCACACAAAAACATATGGATTTTGCAGATGAATGGTTTCATCCCAGGCAACTCTGATAGGTTTTACTTCCCATCTGCTGTCCCATCTGTAGCTTCTAAAAGGACTCCTTCCATCCCAGGAAGAATAAGAAAGTTAAGAGCTTTCTCAAAGAGCAGAGGGAGTGCCCACTTCAGACATTTCCAAGAGGTTTTGAGGACTTGGGGAGACAGAAGCAGCCCAAGGTATCCACTCTGAGCCCCCTCCCACCATCACTGGGAGTGCAGACTGTCTTCTTAGGTAATGAAGACTCACTGGCTTACTGAGTCATAGACATGCTAGTTCCTAGACACAGGTAGCCATGTAAGTTGGTGCATACTACTTGAATTGTGTACATCTCAATTTTCCACCTTAAAATGAGCACAATAACAGTGCCTCTTGCAAGGGGCTGTTGGAAGAAGAAAATGAAAAATGATACCTCAGAGGCATCACACAGAGCCTTATGTATAGCAAGTGCTGAGTAAATACAGTCTGGTCAAAGCAGTGGGGTGATGTGTGCATCACAGGCAGGACTTCACACTCCCCCTCCCTTCAAAATATTTCCCCTTTCCCTCTGAGGGAGTGAAAAGCCAAGCGATTATTTCTTGACTCCCATTCCTTTTCAAGGTGTGAAAAGCAGAGTGAGTCTGTGACCCGTGTTTCAAGAGGAAACAAGACACAATTTGTGTGTAAAGGAGATGCCTGTGTGGGTAATGGCCAGGCTGAGTATGCTCAAAGACTTTGTGCCTTTCTGCCCTGCTGTTTGATGTGCTACTGCACTGTGCAAGCTCTGGGTGAAGCTAGGTAAATGCCCAACACATGGTGGGACATGAATGTTTCCAAGCTCTAGGTCTTGACTCATCAAAAAGCATGTTAATTGCATTTTTCATTTCCTGAATACCAAGGAAGTAATTTTTGGCTAGCCACATGTATGTAGGGATTAAACCATAAACATTTCACCCTATTGCTTTGTTTAGACCTATACAGAGACATCCATCATTAGGACCTTTGCTTTGGAGCAAGCAGAGGAGAGTTGAATGTGTCCACTGCCCCTCTCAGCCCCTCTATTGTGGGGTTTGTATGTGTGTATGTGTGTAGCAGAAGCTGTTGCCTAGGGAAAATGATGTTGATATATTTCAAGCTAAACCCAGGATCTGCATTTTCTTCCTCTTGGGGACATAGGGCCATGAAAACATAACACATGAGACCCACTATGTAAACACATAAGTTATATTAACCACAGATTCAAGCCTGTGTCTTGAGAGAGTACCAGTGCTGGGGACTGCAAAGTTGAAGAAGTTAGAAAATACAAGTAGATGAGACAGGAATCGGGTGGCCAGGCTTCTCTACAGTCTCCCCAAACCAGTGTTTGCATGATACCTAAAATGCAAGCATTTCCTGCATACCTACTATGTGCCAGAACCTCTGTTGGGGACTTTAACACATAGTTTGTTTTAAATTTTCATCCTATAAAAGAAAGGTATGTAAGAAGCCAGTGGACTTCACAGACCTACTGTGAGTCACAGCCTTGACAAGACCAGTAGTTTCACAGGCCCACTATGAGCCAACGTCTTGACAAGACCCAGAGAAGAGCTGAGGTGCCTGAGGATTAGAAATCAGTGCAGACACCCAGATTCTGTGCTCAATTGCTCCTATATCATCATCCCTTTCATCAGCTTATTGGCTCTGATTGGGTAAAATTATCCCTGCAATCGACACTAAGAGACAGCCACAGCACATGGGTGCCCAAGGCTTTGCAGATGCCAACCTTCCCATGATGCTGTGGGCAGAGTGAATGTACCCAGTGAGGTTTGTTCTTGCTCCTGGCTCTCTGAAGAACAGGACAGCTGTCTCCAGCAGTTCTGGTTACCTGGGGTCAGATATAGAGTCACAAATGGAAATTGGATACTTGGGTTTGAGATCTAAGCTTACTTTATCTTCTTCCTCATTATCTTACTACTCAACCCCTTGTGATGGCAATTCAGGGGTGTCTTGGAAAGGGAAGGGTCTAAGCTAGTCTGGTGAGGCCAATGTAAAGAACCCCCTATATCCATGGATAAACTCAGGAGATGGGCCTCCTTCTGACAGACCCAGTGGCTTCACAGGTCTACTGTAAGTCAAAGCCTTGATAAGACTGTCAAGGTCTTGTGATCTGCTGTGAGTGGATCACAATGACTATGTCCTGCAGGACAAAAAGAGGAGCCAGTGGGTCAGTGCTTTGAACTCATCTATTGGTCTGTTGATGCCTTAGTGCCCACACTGGGAAACTTTAGAGCAAGAGACCCTATGTCCATCTTGAGAGATTGTGTTGGTGACTATGGGAGAAGAAATGGAAGGACCCAAAAGGAATTGAGGAGATTGTGTTGGTGACTATGGGAGAAGAAATGGAAGGACCCAAAAGGAATTGAGGAGACTGTGGAGGAGGTCATAGCTTCTGTTGCTCCCAGAACCATGGCTACAGAACTGTTCTCAACCTCCACACAGAGGCAAGCTTCCAGCAGCCATATGAGCTTCTAGAATCCACACAGCCATTTAGCCCTACAGTCACACACAGCCCAGCAGCCACCTTCTGCTTGGGGACTGAGAGCCCCACACCTGAACAGACAGCCTGCTTCAGGAGACTCACAGAGATTTCAGTGGGAGATGGAGCAATGAACAGAGCAACCCAGTGGCCCGAGACAAGAATTTGGTAGAGCAGGTCAGAAGAGATGATTGTGAGCCAGACAGGTCACAGCCTACAGATTTAAGGAGAATGGAGGTTGGGTGAAAGTGTCTCCTCTTGGCTTCCTTGTCTGTTTTATAAATGTGGTAAAACATGTAACATGACACTATCTCTGCCATTTTTATGGATTCAGATGAGTGGTACTGAGTGTGTTCATGTTGGACAATCATCATACCCATCAGTCCCCAAGGACTGTTTGACCTTGTAAAACAACTTCCTCCTCCCTCCTCCCTCTGGTCCTTGGCAATTACAACCTACCCATCCCTATGAGTTTGTTAACTCTGTGGACCTCTTGTAAGTGGAATCATGCAGTGCTTGGCTTGTGACTGTCTTATTTCACTTAGCATAATGTCCTCGAGGTTCAGTCATGTGAGTGTGTGTCACAACAGCCTTCCCTTTAAAAGCTGAAGAATGTTTGCTTGTATGACCACCTGCAATGATTCTAACTTTTAAGTGTTTTGAATGATGCTATCATCACTGTGGATATAAAGATGTCTCCTCAGGACCCTCTCTCTATTTCTTAAGTGAGTTTAGATATCACTAAATTATACTGTATTCAGTCTTGGTCTTTTTGAGTAGTATGATGGCCATAATGGCTGCACCATTGTCCATTCCCACAGCACTGTGTGAGAGTTCTGGTTTCCTCACTTCCTCTTCAGCACTGTTTGTATTTGTTTGTATAACTATCCTAAGGAGTTTAAAGTGTCTCTTGTCTTTTTCAAGTACACAAACCCTTGAAACAAAAGCCCAAGAACCCTTGGACAGCTGATGTACCTGTCTGTAGACCAGATAGGGAACTGTCTCCCAAGAGGAGCTTGCAACCCATTCTTTTGCTGTTGGTGTTGTTGTTGTTGTTGTTGGTGGTGGTGGTGGTGGTGGTGGTGGTGGTGATGGTGGTGGTGGTGTGTGTACATATGGATGAACACACGACATGCCATGTATGTGGCAATCACAGGACAACCTCCTGTCTGTCCTCAGCTTCCATTTTGTTTGATATAGTGTCTGTCTTTCACTATTACGTAACCCAGGCAACCTGGCTCCTGAGCTTCCAGGGAGTCTCCCATTATCTCACCATATGAGTACTGGGATTACAGGCATTTGTCACTGTGTCTGGCTTTAGGCGAGTTCTAAGGATTCAAACTCAGCTCCTTATATATGCATGGCAAGTGTTCTACTCACTAAGTCATTTCCTCAGTCCTCAAATGATCCTTCTAGAATGTCACCCCAGCCCACATCAGGCTAACTTCACATTTCCCTATTTTTGTGAGTGGGATCCCTGTTCTCCTGATCATGAACAGATGGAAACTTGTGTACCCTTCATGGTGCTGCTACACCCAGCACCCACCCACATAGTCTAACAGTAACCCTCACAACACTCTCACATGCATTCCCACTTCCGATGCTCTCTATGCCCATCCAGATCATACCCTCACCAACTCAACCCCATAGACCTCCAGAGGATTGCAAGCTAAACCAGGCTCTGAGAGACCACACCTTCTGATAAGCCCTTTACCAGGTGCCTTCCCAGGTCTGGGCCCTAGGGGAGTACAACACAGAAACATTGCTTTCTCAGGAGGGCTTGACCATCATGGTGAGGTTCTCAACAAGGGAAATCTGGATTCTGAGTGATTCCGAGCTCTGCTCTAGACCAACTAATTACAAATTCTCTGTGTGTCAAGAATATCTACACATTTAAATCTCTGTATATGGCTGTGATATGTGGCAGAGGGCATAAAGCTACTGTCCAGAGGTAGGAATAGAGACATTCATCATGTAATTACAGAAACAGATAACAAAATAACTGCTGTGATAGAAAGTATGGATGCTGGAGAGATGGCTCAGTCAGTAAAACATTTGCCTGGCAAGCATGAGAACCTGAGTTTAATCCCAGAACCCATATAAATGATGGTGAGTGTTTTGCAATCTCAGTGCTGACTAGGTGGAGACGGGCAGACCCTGGGCCTCACTAGATAGCCAGCCAGCCCAATTGCTAAGTTGTAGGCTAATTTGTCTCTACCCTGTCTCAAAACAGAAAGGGAACAACTCCTGAGGCTGTACACACACACACACACACACACACACACACACACACACACACACACACACACAAACATGCATACATACAAAACAATAAAGTATATGAGCTGCAGTACTTCATAGGAAGTCTTATTTAAGGGTCCCAATATGTGGGTCATTGAGTGTGATCTGTGCTGTCTCAGCATCTGAACCACTTTTGTCTTTGAGTGTTCTGAGCTGCACACCCTCATTTCTGAGACCCTGAAGCCCCGAGGACAAAAACATCCAACAAAATCTCCACCCAGATAATGTGTGATCTGAAAGGGTGCACCTGCTCAGACTGCTGCTGCTGCGGGGACTGGGATAGTGAGCCCTGCTGGTAATTATGCTGTTAACAGCCTTGTTTGCATCTAGTAGCAAAATAAACATATCTCCAGCCCTGTTATTTTTCCAGCCGACAGCCCACACCCCCCGCCTTTGCAGAAATGTGGTTTGTTTTCCTCCTGCCTGATGCTCAAGCTGTATTTTAGATCAGACAGCTCTTGGGCCTTCTTGAAGCTAAGACAGACCCCCATTATCTACTAGACAAAAGGGGAGCGGCTGGAACAGCTGGAGTTCTTGGACTTCTCTTAAGAGTCAGATGAAAAACACTCAGCTTCCTCAGAAAGTCACAAGTGGTCACTTTGGTTTAGGACATCATCTTCGTCCATGTAAATAAGGACGGAGATTTCTGGAAGGATGGAGAAAAGTGCACCACATCAGTGGGAAAGTCATAGAACAAAAGACAGGAAATGGATGGAGTTTTGCCTGAGGAGTGCTGCCAGCACGCTGCTGCACGGTCCTCCAGACTCACTAGTTCTTGTAGAGCCAGGCGGCACTGTGCTGACTCCTGGGAAAGAATTGTTAGGACTTCCTATTTCATTTCTTCTTAAAAAAAAAAAAACTATCCAGAGTGCTGAAGAGGAAAGTTTTGATGGCTTCTTCTTGAGTGGCGTTAGGTTCACTCTCTGGCCAACAATGTAGCACAGTTGCTTCCTTCATGCAAAGGATACTCTTTGGGAGCCCGTTGGAATCCAGGCAGTGTGCTGGCCCATCATCCTCTGATAACCCTTTCTGGGGTGATGGAAGTGCCTCCTAACGTATCATCCAATGCTATGCACCATAGGAGACCACACAAGAATTGAAATGTGCCTCATGGTGCCAAGCAACTAACTTTTAAATTTTATTTTAACTTAAAGGTTAACAGTGACCTCAGAATCCTTATGTTTGTTTCATGGAGTGAAACTCCATTAAGCAGTATTAATTATCTGCTTTTATAATCCCCGAAGAAGAAGAATGAACCAGTGTCACACAGTTCAAAAACCAATGTTCTACCATCCATCCTCTGCCGATGGTCTCACCAGATCTCAGGTCGGTGGTAAGGTGAATCTTTAAAGGTATTTCATCTTGATTTCGCCCTCTGCGGACCTTGTGGACTCTATCATCTTGGCAGCATGTCTCTATGTGCTTGTGGATGGGATGTATCCCACCCTGGTGTCTCCTTTCCCGGTACACAGAACAACTTCTTAGAGGAACAAAGCCCTCTTTTATCTGGCTTTTCCACTGTGGCCATGGGCAGGAATAGTGTGCTTGCAAGGATGTTCTAAGTGCATGTTGGGAATTTGGATGTGAGCCTAGGGTAGTCCATGACACAGGCAAACAGCATTGTAGAGTGTGTTATTCCTGCTGCCTGTTCCTGACACCTGGGAGCAGGTGGAAGTTCATTGCAAGGGCAACCTGAATAGACAGCAGCTCTTAAAATGTCATGTGGAAAAGGGATTTGTGTTTGTTGCTTTTTATATTGATGATGAAAGTGATTTGGATGAGTACAGGGCCCACTGGGCAGAGTTACAGTACAACCATCAGATGAATAAATGTAAAATGTGAGTTTTTACATCTTTATTATTATATGCATCTCCTCCCTTGCTTCCATCCTCAGCCACAGCTCTGCATAGTGAATAGCCTGTCAAGGCTCCAAAAGAAGATGCCCAGCAGAATCTCTTGAGATCTGCCATTCTTCCACAGACAATCACAGCTGATAACATTTCTTGGTGCTTATTGGGCATGACATCCTGGGCCAAGTGTGTCATGTATGATCCACAGTTACTCTTGAAACAGCCTCAGGTGGTAGATGCCACCACAGCATCTCACTCTACAAATGAGCAAACTGGAGCTCTGAAGTAGGAGAATTTTTCAGGGTCTCAAAACTCAGCTGTCAGGACTAGGATTCAGATCTGTGCTGCTTCCATCACTGGGGAAAAGAAAGACCTGATTTCTTCCCAGTGGCTCCTGTCACTCTTTTTTTTAAAAAAAAAAAATCATCATCGTCGTCATCGTCATCATCGTCGTGTGTGTGTGTGTGTGTGTGTGTGTGTGTGTGTGTGTGTGTGTGTGTGTGTGTGTATGAAATATGCTCTTGTGGAGGCCAGAGGACAACTTTGAAAATCTGTTCTCTCTTTCCACCTGGGGCTGGAGAGGTCTAACTCAAGTCATCAGGTTTTGCTGGCAAGCTGTTTCACCAGCTGAACCATCTTGCTGTCCCCTGGTCCTGTTACACTTATTTCATAGTTCTGAACTGAAGCTCTGCAGCCATTCCTCCCCATTTAAGTCCCTGTTGGATGAGAGCTGAGGAGAGAGGTCCACACAGCAGAGCCCAAGAGGCAACTGGCCAACCTTTTCTGTTGTGTCCTTACTGCATCCCCTGTGGTCATACTCAAAGGGCAGAGATGCATCGGATCCAGTTGAATTATACAAGGTCAACAGCCAAGTAGCAGCCAGGCAGGCACTCCAGCATGGGATCAGTGAGCTGCTGACTTAAAAGTGCTCTGCAGAACTGTCCTAGGTTGCCATGGTGTTGCATAAGCAGCTGACACCAAGGAGGAAGTCAGTCACTCAGGACACCATCCATGCCTCCACAGCCAGCATGGATCCTTGTCCAGAGAGACACTTCCATTCAGTGACTGTGTTTGCCCTAAGCATAAACCTAGGAGCCAGCTGTCCTGCACCAGCCAGTCACAGCCATCATGACCCTCTGTGATCCTGCCTGCTTCTGCTTGGGCTCTACATACTTTGCTCCAAGTGCCTAACTTTGGTGTTCCATTGAATTCTCATTCATTTAAACATCAATCTATAGGCATAATTAAGAAGAAATGGCTTCCATCATTTCTGATATGCATAGTCATCCCTGTGTAATAATAAAATAATAATAACAATAAACACGCTGGCATTTTCTATACTATCAGCTGTTCTATCAGGGCAGAACAGAGTGCCTGTGACATCAGGCATCCTCCATGTTAGAAGAAAATGTTCTCCATGTGCTGAGCCACTGCTTCTGGATTTGGAGATAGGGCTTGGAAGAAGGTCATTAAGGTTTGCTGAGTTCCTATAGAACTAGGCAAATAAACACCAAAGCACCACCTTTGTTTCTCTCTTCCTTATAAGAAACCAGCAAGAAAGTAGCCGGGAGCAAGCCAGGGAGAGGGCCTTCACTGGGAATCAATTTCATTGGCACTGTTGGTCTTAGATTCCAGCTTCCAGAACTATGGGAAAGTGTCTGTTGTTTAAACTTCCCAGTCTGTGCAACCTGAGCTAATGTACCATTGCACACCCCCTAGCAATGCTGTGTTCTCATGATGAGTAAAGCCAACCTTCTGAGTTTTCATTTTCTTACCTTCAAGAGAAGGGAGACACTGTTGTCCGTGGCAGAGCTATACAAGGAGCAATTGCCGAGTGGAAACTCAAGCAGTTATTGCATCCAGCTCTCTGACAAATTGTCTCATGAGCATGGATGTCTCAGCCCACATCTATATTCTGAATTCCCTTCACCTTTCCCACTATCTAAACATGGCAATACTCAACCATGTTGATGCCCCAGGAGAAAAGAGGCCTAGTCTACCATCTTCTCATGACTTAACATGCCTACCAAATCCAGTGCAAGATGGGAAGAGTCAAAACAGAAGAGTGTGGCTGATTTTAGCCTCAAAGGTATAACCCAGGCCTGAGGCAAGAAGTAGGTCAAAGGACTGGAATCCAGGAGGAAGTCCTGTCTGCATCTATCCATTCTACTAAGTGAAGCCTTAGACCTTTTCACTTCCTCCCAAGGAGGGGATGGGAGGAGGGCCATAGGAGGCAACCTGGTGACCTCTTGCTGTTCTAATTGGTTTCGTAGGATGATAGGGGTGGTATTTACACATAGTTGGACAGTTTTATGAGGAAATTGTTCTCCTCTGAGAACAATGCAGATATGAGTTAAAGCCCCATGTGATTAGGAATTCTAGACAAAGCCATGATCTGGCCCTTTAGGAGATCCTCCTCTTTATCCTCTTGTCCCTCCCTCCTTTCATGTTTCATATTTTCCTGCTCTTTTACTAATGCAGAAAGACTGATGGGGCATGCCTGTAAGGAAGCCCAGGGCTTGGGGTGTAATCGCAGTTGACAGAACACTTACTTAGCATGTATGGAGACATGGTTTCTATTGGCAGCACCACAGGAACCAGTATGGCATTACACATCTGTAATCCCAGCACAGGAGAAGCAAAGTCAGGGAGACAGGAGTTCAAGGTCACCCTTTCCCTAAGCTACTTATAGTACTCAAAGCCAGTCTAGGATCCATGAGACCCCACATCACAAAACAAAAGAAACCCAAACATGGGAGTGAGGGAGGTGGAAGTCTTTGTAGTTGAACCCCAACAGCCTCCTCTCCTCTCCGTGGTACAGGGCTGCTCATCTCCTCACTTGCTCTTGAATGAATGCAGTCTGCCTGGAGCTTCAAGTAGAAGCTTCCTCCAGACCTTCCCATTGGTATCCTCATTAGCCTTACCAATGGGACCTTTTCTCCAAACCTAATAGCCTACCGGGAAACACTGCCCAAGTACCCTAGGCAGTGTCCAAAAATGGATTGGACATCTGGACTGGTCACTAGCTTAGGGGCATGGTCATGGCTTAGATCTAAAACATCATCCCTGTGAGAATCACTCTTGATCATCAGTGGTGAAACAGCCCCACCAGTCCAGCTTAGGCAGCTGGAATTTGGACTTAGCCCAGTCCCCATAACACTCACTGGCTTATGGCAAAGTAGAGGGAAGGAAGGAGAAGGCCCTTGGCCATGCCAGCCAGCTTTTCCATGGAGGAAAGTGATATGTAATGTCAGCACTAGTGTTCTGTTTCTATACCCAGGAGTGAAAGTATGCCCCAAAGCTGCTGCCTGTCTCCTGTGTCTTGCCTCCTCCAGAGGAGGATTCTCCTCGGCCCTACTTAATTGTGTTCATCACTCAACGTTACTTGGCAAATCCTGCTAGGGGCACAAACACTGCCACCCCTTTCTCAATTATGCTCTTTGTGCTGCTAGAATCTGGTTTAAGGCCAGACAATTTTTGATTACAGAGTCAATCTTTGTTTAAAAGTTTGCCACTCCGGGGAAGTTTCTAGAAAGTTCTTTTTAAACAATGCATTCTCTGGACACCTACAGCAAAAGAGTTCCATTAACCCAGATCGCTTTTGAAGGTACAGAGGAACCACTAGGCAGCTAGGGCAATGTCCCAGCTGGGCTTCAGAGAGAGGAATGGATGCAAGACCAAGAGGTGTGGCTTTGTCTTGAACTAAGCAAGCAGGAATCAATCCTTTCCCATGACTGTCCTGAACATCTATCTCCAAGGGTGCTAAATGTCTCCTATCTCTCTTAACTGCTTAGCCATCTAGCAAGAGAGGACTTCATCTTTCCATTAATGAGATAGGTAACTGAGAGCATGCCCACCTGCTGACAGCCACAGCTCAGACTTATGTCTTCCACATCCTTGACACTAAACCTCAGATTCTTGAGCTTGGCCCACAGGCTGCTCATAATTTGCAAAGACATGAGACACCAGTGAGTTTTTAAAGCACAAACAGTTAGATACATTAACATATGTAAGGAAGAAGTAAGGCACCCAACCCTGAACTAGAAATCTCCCTTTAAAAAGCAGCTAATTAACAAGAAAAAGTTAACTAAACAACAACACAATTAGTAAGTGGCTCTTGGATCATTCAGAAAATTTCTATTGAGTGCCTACTGTGTGTAAGCCATTTTGCTGGGTACTGGGAAATTATAGCTATTTCATGCTCCATGCTTGTGGGGCAAATGGATAATACATTGGGTAGAAAGGCTTATGAGGAAAGCTACCATGAAGAACAGTGTGAGCTAGGAAGACACTGTGATACAGTGGAAATGTTAGAAAGTTCAGGAGCTCAAGGCCAACCTTACCCTCAGCTACAGAGTACTCAGGGCCAGCCTGGGATATGTGAGACCCCATCTCACAAATCAAAGGAAGCCAAAACATGGAGAAGGTAGAGAAATAGGCAAATGGAGAGACGCATTGTATTAGATAAGAAATGGATCAGGTGTGTGTGTGTGTGTGTGTGTGTGTGTGTGTGTGTGTGTGTGTGTGCGCAGAGACAGAGGTTGATGCCAGGTGTCTTCCTCAGTTGCTCTCCACTGTATTCTTTGAGACAGTGTTTCTTGCTAGACCTGAAACTTACTGATTAGCTAGACTGGCTGGCTGGTCATCAAGCTCCAGCGGTTATCCTGTCCATTTTCTAGTCGGGGTTTCTAGCATACACCACCATGGAGATCCAAACTCAGATCTACATGTTTGCACAGCAAGAACTTTATCCACTGAGCTATCTCAATGGCCCTTAGCTAGATTTTATAAAGGGTAAATATTTAGTCCTGTGAACTGCATTGATCAATGGTCTCTGCATTGATGAAACTCACTGTTACAGCAACAAAGCTTCCACAGGCAAACATGTGAGTGAATGGATGCCACTGTGTCCCAATAAAGCGTAATCTACAGCAGTGGGCTATAGTCTGCAGCCCCTATACTCGCTCATCCTGACACATCCCGCATGTCTCAGATAGCGGCCTTGTTTGGAACACACACGCCAGCCTTTGCAAGTCTAGCTTCTGACCACTCACACACTTCCCTAGATGTCATCCTGGATGACTCCTTCAGCCCATGTATCAGATTTTGGTCCCCTCAAGGCGCCAGTCTTCAAGATCCCAGACAGACATTCCCAATGCCCTTTGATTTTTCTCCTCTGCTCTTGAACAGTAACATCCTATGTATCCCAGTGGGCTCCTTTCTCCAGCCTTCGTTCATAGCTTAGATGCAGTTTATGAAACACAACTCTTCCATCAGACTGTCCTGCAAGAGCCAGCCAAGAAGGGAAAGACAACTGGCTTGCAGGCTCATGTCTTTAGTTCAGTCCAGCCACCTGCTGTAAAAGTCAACCAGAGCCAACCGTCTCTGTGGAAAGCCATCATTAATACCTGGTGCTCATTAGCCCTACAGTTCACGCTGTGCCACCATCCTCAGCCAGAATCAAGAAGGTTAACAACACTGATGCCAGTGCTCATTGGCTTTAGCTATTGCCCCAGATCTCTGTGCGCACATGCACAACACACACACACACACACACACACACACACACACACACACACTCACACACACACTTCACTTCCTGGCTAAATAGTCACGTTTCTGGCTAATGTCTTAGTGTCTTCAAATGCTCCTTGATTTCCCAGAGTAGCCAGACCTATGTCTCTGTGCTTCTTTCTATAACTTGGTATGTCTTGTGTCTCTGGTCCCCTACTGCCCCTCTGCCTCGATGTGTGCAAACTCCTCTCCTGTAATTGGTCTCTGGAGTCTGCTGTAGT
The DNA here is from genome assembly GCF_004664715.2 of Peromyscus leucopus. Classification (NCBI taxonomy): domain Eukaryota; kingdom Metazoa; phylum Chordata; class Mammalia; order Rodentia; family Cricetidae; genus Peromyscus; species Peromyscus leucopus. The sequence goes on along the minus strand of NC_051063.1, from coordinate 87,085,197 downwards.
TTGCAATGTCATTTCAAAGAAAGAAAGAAACACTTTTAACCAAAGTGTTAAAAACCAAATGCATCTTAATGACATGTCAGTTTTCAAGCCTCTCTACTCATTCATTTGTTCATTCATACTATTCAGTCAACTATCACTTGCTTAGTGGAGGCATGCGGTGTGCCTGATATTTGCCTGACTCTAAGACCCTTGCCCTCAAAGAACACACTGATCAGGCCATTAAAGAATTATGCTTTTATGACACTGTTGCAAAAGAAATTTGCATGTATATTAAGTAAAATAGCATTCTAAGAGGGCAGAGAAACTTCCCTGGAGAATTAATTACCTTTGATGTGAGAGTTGAAATAAGAGGAAATAACTGAGTGAAAAATGAATGGAGGGCTGTGTTCCCAGCAGCAGGGACTGCACATCCAAAGGTCCTAAGGCAGGAGAGAATACAAGTCACATACACAGCAAATGAAGAAGGGCTTCAGTGACAGGATGTGGCGACAGGAATAGCCAACAGAATACAACCAGAAAGAAAGGTAGTCAGACCATAGGGGACAGTGAGATCTATGTTAAAGACCAGAGTTTATTCTGACAGCACCAGAAGCCTTTGGAAGTTTCTTTTTTTTAATTGTGAAGTTCCGTGATGAGAGTGTCTCAGTGATCATTGTTTGGCATGAAGGAGAAGGGTAGGAAAGAAAAGGAGAGAACTTTGCCAGGCTCCAGAGGAGGAGCAATTGCAGAGCATTGTGTGTGTGTGTGTGTGTGTGTGTGTGTGTGTGTGTGTGTGTGCATGCTAGCCCTGGCTATGCAGGTGGATAGGTTTGGTGTATCTCAGATTGTGCAGATGTATAGGAATGGTGTATCCCAGTCTAAGAAAGGGGATAGATACAGTATATCCCAGGATGTACAGGTGGATAGGTACAGTATAGCCCAGGCTATACAAGTAGATACATACCATATAGCACAGGCTATGCTTGTGGGGCACACAGTATAGCTGTACTCTACATCCTGTTCTTTCCTGGGATGGGATTATCTGTAGCAGCTGATATTTTATGCACCTGTTGCCCAGATTTAAAAAAAAAAAAAATTAAGCTGAACCTAAATTTTTTCCTCCCGCCTGCCCCTTTCTGAACAGAAACAGAGGAGGAGTGGATGGGATGGGGGGCAAAGGGGAGGTGGGGGGATGGAAAGGGAGAATAGGAGGGAGGGGAAACTGCAACAGGGATGTAAAACAAATGAAAACATTTAATTAATAAAAAGAAAAGATAAAATAAAATCACATGGGATATAACAAATAAACTGTCTCTTTATATGCAGATATTAAATTTTTATAGTATTTCTCAAAAAAAAAATTCTTTCCTCCCTGGAAGGACTTCTCAAGAGCTCAGGCCATCAGGGAAGTATAACCAAAGATGGGTTTACATAGACAGGGTCAAAGTTCAGGTGTCTGTCACATTCACTGGCTGTGCATCCTTGGGCAAATTCCTTGCCCACCCTTTGCCTCAGTTTGCTCATCTAAGAATGGGATAAGCCTAGTTACCCACCTCTGCTCTTGCTGTGAGAATTAAGCTGGCATGTGTGAGGCACCTGCTTAGCTCAGAGAGGGGTAGTCAGCAAGTGACACTCCCATGATGTCTCAGAGTGACAGCCCTACTATGTCAGCAGGTCCTCAAGGGCAAAGAACACATCTGTTTCACCCACCATGATACCTTCCGTGCCTGCTACTGCACCTGGCACTTCTGAGTGCTACAGGAATGAAAGCAGGGAGAAGTCCCCTGGGTGCTCCTTACCACCCCAAAGTGACTTTGGTGACTACTGTCTCAGTGGTGGAAGAGATGCTGATGGGATGTGTTACTGCTTGCAGAGTTAAAGCCAGCATTAGTGGAAACATCCCTGAGTTGGGGACCCACAGATTTGTCTTTACTAATTGTCCTTGCTAGAGGCATGTTCAGATCTCACCACTAAAAACAGAGGACATCAGAAGAGCCAGAGGGTCCATTTCAAGAGAACAATGAGCCGTGCTGGGTTCCCATAAATCCTGCAGTTGGCTCAGCTGCTTCTCTGCTTAGCTAACAGAGCCTGAACAGTGCTTAGAAGCCCACCAGGGAGCCCAGCAAGACACAGAGATCTCCTGGCATCAAGCCTGCCTGGCTTCTTACAGGCTTTATGCAGCCTGAGACAGAGTCTGAATCCCACACAACCCCTTGATGTCCCGTGGTAGGTGCTCATCTGTTCCTGTCCTCTGAAAAGCAGGACATCAGCTGCCCACCTTCCCTTCAGTTTCCATTGATTAAACCAAGTGGTCCTCAGGCCTCTGTATTCAAGAGGGCCCGAGTTCAGGTGGTCTGATCCAACTCTCTATTCCTGTTTACAGGTAGTCTGTCTAGCAGGGGACATGTCCTTAAGTCTTTCTTTGCTTCTTCCTCTGTAAAACGGGTTTAAACAGCAGCACTGATCTCAGGAGGTTGTTGGGAGGGTAAAGGAAGGAACGTGTGTTACCAGCCTGGAGCATATTAACATTATGTGTATCACTGTGACTCGGTTGCCCTGGTACTGAGAAGCTGCATTCGCCCTGCTGTAGGAGAGCCTCATGCTGCCTACCTTAGATGCTGTGAATATTCAGCTCATAATGTATGTCACATATGCGTGCTATGCATGCTGCACCACGATCATTATCACAGCTGTGCACTGGTGGCCTTTTTTCCATTTTGAATCGTTTAGGTTCAACTACTCTCTATTTGTTGTGGCAAAGTACACACAACGTAAAACCCACTTCATGACATTTAGAGCCTTCATTGTTGTGCAGCTAGCATCACCTCTAGTTCTAGGCATTTTAATCACATCAGACACTGCTGCTCATTTATCAGCCCTTCCCAAACCCTGGGATCCACCAAGATTTGGTTACTGGATATTTCATGTTAACCAAAATCATATCTGTGGTATTCTGTGTCTAGCTTCTTTCACTTGATGTAACATATTCAAGAGTAATCCATGTTATACCAGTTATTTGATTTTCATCCCATTTATAGGTGAATAATATTCCGTTAAATGGCTATACTACAATGTGTTAATCTGTATACATTGGTGGATGTTTGGGTTGTTCCCACCATTTGAATAGTGCTGCTATGAATATTTGCATAGAAGTTTTGTTTGCAAGCATGTTTCTTAATTCTTTTGCAAAGTATATTTTAGTATATGTAGCTTGGCTACCTAAGAGGAAAAGGGATGAACAGTAAGAAGATAATGTAGGAAGAGAATGATTTCAACTCCCCCACCCTGTAGAGACCTAGCTTCTGGGATGCTTGTAAATATTCACAATGTGTGTCACGCATATACACTGTGTATGCTATACCATCTGTGGTCATGATTGCAGGACCCACCCCAGAGGCTGAACTCAGGTTGCTTCTTAGACTCTTTGACACTTCAAAGAATACCATGATTTCCTTAGTGTCTATGTGTCATAGCATGGTATGCTGGGGCTGGGGGAATGGAGCCAGCCATCCTTCTTCCTGTCTCAGAACCAAGTAAGTCACAAGAACTATCGTAATCAAGGAATCACTGTGAGCCAAGCCATGAGTTGGGCCTTTCATACACTGAAGCTCATTCAATCTTGGCCTGACTCCTACAAGAAAACTGAGGCTTAGAAGAGAAAAGTAACCTGCAGGACAGTGGTAGAGACAGGCGTCAAACACAGATCAGCTCACTGCAGGTCACTGTCCTGCACAATAGTGGCTCACCAGGCTGTCACTCATTTGCCTCATCTCTACCAGACCCACCTGAGTATTTTCTTCAACATAAAAGGAATCAATTCAAGATCGTAAGTCCCATCTCAGGAACCTGGCACAGCATTGGGAATATCATCCACCATTTCTGTGTACATCAAGCAACTATTATGTGCTGTGTCCAGATTTGGTGCGGAATATCTCCTAGCTCTTCCTCTGCCACAGCTCCTCCCCTGTGATTGAGAACATAATCAGCTCTTGGCTCTTCCAAGGATGCTCATGACTAGTTTCATTCTTGATATGGAAGAGATAAGGTAATCCAGGACCTGTAATATCAGACCCCATCCTCACAGGGCCTCCATCTCCTTCATGACTATTCTCGGTATCTTCAACAGTTCCTGACTCATTGTAAGTCTAACATTCATGTTTGCTGAAGGAATTAATGCGATTGCAGCAGCAAAAACAAACCAAGTGTATTCCTTGCCTTCCTTTGGCATAGGCCCTGCTTTTCAATTTGCTGCCTGGCTCTCTTTACCAATATAGACATGTAAATACCCAGAGACATGAAAATAACTCATCAATGACCAATGCACTTGAAGCACTGCTTTTTTAGCACAGGTCTCTGATATGGTACCTGATAGCATTTATTAATGTTTTTGTTGTTAGAAAACATTGTGTAGGTTGCCATGGAGCCACACAGGGAGCCAGGCTAAGATATTGACCCTGAGTAAATAACTCTTTGGGAAGGGATAGACATTCCTGTAAATGAGTAACCTTGACCAAAGGACCAGGATGTGTGAGTCCACAGCCAATCAGACAACCAGGGCTCAATTTCCCCCATGGCAGTGGCTCCATACAGTTCAAGAGGAGCCTAGTGTCAGAAAGTAGAATTTGTTTCAGAAGCCAGAAAGCACAGCTGGAGGCACAGAGCATAGATGCACATGCTCAGGTCAGAGCCTGGCCTGTCCAGAGGCTGGAAAACCACACTTCCCAAGAGAGTGGGGAGCACACAGCTGACAGAAAGCTTCCAGGTGATTCTAGACATTGAGCAGGTAGGCCAGGGTCGGGGGGAAGACAAAGAAAGGCAATCTAACACAGAGAAAGAACAGGACTAGCAGACATGGTTAGTGCAGTCTGTGTTCCAGGAGCCCATGCTGACAGTGTAGTCTGGAATCTTCCCTTTACCCTACAAACTGTGATGTCTGACATGTTATATTATGATTCCCCATGTTCAGAAGAAACATGCTCCTAGGAAACATGCTCCAAGGGAAAGCTTGTCATCTTCCCTCTTTTTTTAAAAAAAAAGAGTTCAATTCTTATGATTGTTGAACTTTTATTTTTAAGCCTCTATATCTTTTTTATTTGATGTGAATTTCTTCCACGACCCCAGTATAGAAATGGATAGAAGTGTGCAGTCTACAGAGAGGCCTCAGGCCAGTTGTCCTCAGGCCCCAGCTACCTGGCAGAGGTTGGAATTTGGGAGGTGCAATCTAGTAACCACTGATGGATCTGATAGATTCTTTTTTATTATTATTATTATTATTTCTAAATGTTCTGTCCCTGAGAACTGTCACATTACCCACTCAAGAACTGTATCCTCTACTCACACATTCTGATCTTTTAAATTTTCTCTTCAGCTCTGAGGTAAACAAACATCCTTGAGAACTTATGGGTGGAGGCCATACTGGATGCAACATTTCTGGTCCACCAGAGTCTCTCTGAAGCAAACATCTGTGTCTGCACAACGTTTGCAGAGGTGGCCACAGGGTTTGTTTTCTGTGGAAGTGTGTGTGTGACTTCCTCTCTGCATTGGGAGGAATTGTAACCTTGATCCAGTCCAGACAGGCTGCCCAAGGAGGGCAAGATAAGCAGTGGAGAGTCAATTGCCCTTTGAACTCAGTCCTATCCTAGGCTGTTATCCAAACTGACCGTGTCCTGGTGTCCTGGGAGTTAGCTCAGGGCAGACCTACTTCTACTGCAATAGCAGTGATAATAACATCTAGCATTCTGTGGCCAGGTTACCCAGCTGATATCACATCTCTGTGGTTTTTCCCTGACTTACATTCACTACCCCACTTCTGGTACCAATTTTATGTGAGCTTGGATTTTTCAGTTGTAAGCAATGGATAATTCTTTTTTGTTTCATTAAATCTTCTATCTGTTTTATGAGGCAGGACATATTATCACTCCTTGTTGTAAATATGAAGGCATCAAGTATTAAGCAGCTAAGATGACGTGCTCACAGATGCACAGCCAATTGGTAGGACTATAAACATATCTCTTTCTGCCATCGTCTCTGTATTACATCACCTGCTCCAAATTCAACTGTATGGTAGTTGTAACTACAGCAGTACTTTTGTGGTGGCATTGAGATGGACCAATGACTGTAGTAGGTCATCATTTAACAAACCCTGAAGAGTGCGAATGGTGAAAAATAACCTGCTTTCAGCCATACCACCAAAAGAAAGCTGAGCTCATCAACACAGTTCAGTGTAGCTGAGTAGCCATTCAGTCTAGCCCTTTTCAGTTGAAATAACATGTGAACACTAATCTAGTTTTTGCACACACAATCCAGAGTTAATCAGGCAAACACAAGAAAGAGCATTCCCTACATGGAAGGAGATAGTCTAGAATGAATCTCATTCTGGAATGGAGCACTTGTGCTGAGCCATGGACTCAAAGAGGAACTTGAGGCCTGACTTACAGTTTTGATTGCTGTGGTAAAAACACTGTGACCAAAAGCAACTTGTGGATGAAAGGGTTTATTTCAGCTTACAGGTCACAGTCCATCTTTGCAGGAAGTAAGGTCAGGAACTCAAGAACTAGGAGCAGAACGTGTGGATGGATACTCTTGCTGGCTGGTAGCAGATGTGTGCTTGGCTATCTTTCTTATCCAACCCAGGGTCACATGTCCTACATCAATTAACAGTCAAGACAATCGTTACCCAGATGGACATGCCCACAGGCCAGTCTCATCTGGGAAGTCCCTCAACTGAGAGTCCTTCCTCAGGTGATTCTAGGCTATGTCACATTGACAGATAAAGCAAACTAGGACATATGGGAAGGTAGAATTAGCCTAATAAAATATTCTGCTTATTTGATGTGTCTCATGACATATGGAGACAATCAGATTAAAGAGAATTAATGTGTAATTAACAAATTGACCTCATGTACACATGTATGTGCTTTGTCTATATGCATGTATGCATCCAAACCAGGCTGAATGGCATATTTAAATATTTTATTTGTTTGGAGACAGAGTCTCACTACATAGCCCAGGCTGACCTCCTGCCATCATCCCACCCCAGCTTCCAGAGTGCTGCTATCACAGGCATGTGCTACCACAGCAGGCTACAATTTAATTTGTTCATGATTCTAGCAGCCTCAGGTCCAACTGGGCCTCTTGGTGCTGATCCCTGTCAGTCACCTTTCTATTACAGCCATCTTGAGGAAGGACTGGTGTGTTCAGAGTGCTCACTGATGGAACATCAGATAAACAGCCTCTTCAGATGGCATATGTGTGTTTAAAATGAGAAATGTGTTTCTCTCAAATGCTCTGTGAACCTGTCGAAGCTTGGCAAAATGATTTGCAGGTCCCTTCAAATGCAATGAGCATGTTTTAGTGGCACATCATTTTCGTAAGTAACAAAAAGGTAAATCCAATTAACAGTGATTGGGTTTTATTATCCAGGTGGCTCTCCAGACTGCTGCCTGTGTGAAGGGAGGGACTGTCCCCACGGTCTCCTTGGTATGCTTTGGGTGTGTGTTTCATGATTCCTTCGGTTGCTTGTGACTCACCTGTATCACAAGGACGTTGCTGTATCGTGACGGTGGCTGTCACCCATTCCTGTCACACGTGTGTGTTACAGGAAGGACCTGTCAGGATAGAGGGTAGAACAGTTAGAAAGCTTCAAGTCAAGTAGTCCCAAAGTTGGAGTGGGCAGTTTGACTGTGAGCAGATTGTGTGTCTGGCGAAGCAGTTAGCACGCTGGCCTGCCCCTGATGGATAGTCCCCGAAGGGCAGTAAGTGGAAGAGGTAACACACAAAACTCATGTTGTAGAAAGACCCAGTGAATGCCTAGTGGGTGAGAGCCCAGTCTGGGGGCAGGATGGTGTGTGAGCCTGTTCACTTTCCCTGGGTGCCCATGGTGCTGTAATTATACCTATGGCATCCAGAAACAAATACAGCACCCAGAACTTTCCAAACAATTCCCCAGCATCTTCTGTGCAAATTTTGGTTAAATTTGTATCTGGGACTGGCTTTATTTTCTGATTCCTTCGCTTCTGCTGGTCTTCAGACAACCTCAAACTTTCCTTTTCTGTTCTGGAGTCCTGGGTTTCCTGATTTCCCTGATTTCTTAGGAAGAAGGTGCCATTGATGTCTGTGCTAATAACATCAGGAGCCTTGAAGAAAGAGGCTTGAAAGTGCCTCAACTTCCTATAAACCCAAAAGTAAACCATGTAAGCAGAGAGGCCTTCATCCAGGTGATGATGGACTGCCATAGGGGAAACAGAGATGGTGGGTTTGGGTTTGAAGTGAGTTGTGGAGATTCAAACCTTGCACTGTGTCTGTGTCAACTTCTACAGTGCAACTGTGTTCAGTAGACAGCACCCTCCAAAGGAAGCATGAGACTTTGGAAGGCGATTATTGTCCTGTTTCTAAAGAAACAACCACATTGCTGAACCTTGCCCACCAAGTGGAAAGTGGGATTGAGACATGCTTCACTGCTGTGGGACTGAGGTCTTCAGCTTTGTTCAGCCATCCCTCAGACTTCAGACAAGGCACTGCCTCATTTCCCGACAGGCTTCACTCTGTAGAAGAAGCACCTGCTGCATAGGGCTGTAACATTTGAAGAGATGAGCACTTAGCAGTTGGTAAGAAAGCAAAGGAGGATGGTTCCACAAGTGTCGTTGTTATGCATATTCTCACAAGCTCCTTGAGCTTGGAATTCACTATCCTAAGTCTCCCCTGGATCTCTGTGCAGAGACAGAGAGGTGAATTCCTAGAGTGGGTAAAGACTGGGATGCAAAAGCGAGGGATGGTACTCCTGGATTTCAGAGCATCATGTCCTTCTGACAAACAAGTATGGAATGATGGCGTCATGTCCATGGGGCAGACATGTGACAATGGTGGCAGCGAGAGCTGAGCTAGTATGATGTCACTCCCCTTTGGCACTTCACAAGCATAGCAGTGAATATTTGTGAGCACCTACAATGTGCAAGTCCTGGAGGAACTGAAGGGATCTAGACACAAAGTTTCTTCCTCCCTCCCTGTAACTCTAGTCAGGCACCTAGGAAGTAACTGTCCAAGGTGCTGCTCCTGGATCCAGATGGAAAACCCCAGTGTTGTTACCTAACAGATAGGCACCAGCTGCCCCAGGCATGGAGGGTAGTTCTGTTCATATCCCATACCCTAGCCTGACAAGAGGTCATTTTCACCTTGTTATGAGGTGATGTGGTCCTCCAGGGTCCCTTTCATTGCTGATACTATGAGAAAGGAAGAAGCCTTGACCCCAGCCTGGCCAACCTACCCTCACTGCCAAGTGTCTGTTAGTCTTTCCAGGATGCCCTACCTACCACTTTTACAGTTAGCATCTCTGTCCTTACACCCATGGCAGATAGCCAGTTCTTCATCTCACTGCAATCTAAACTCCCACAATGAAAAACTGAAAAAGAGTAGGGGGCTAGGGCATGGCTCAGTGGGTAGGAGTGCTTGCTGTGAAAACATGAGGATCTGCGTTCAGATCACAGCACCCATGTAAAAAGCTGAGCATGGCCACAAACGTATCTGTACCCCCAGTGCTTACTGGGCAGAGACAGTGGGATCTCTGGGGCTTGCTGGCTGCCACTGTAGATGGAAAATATCAAGCTCCAGGTTCAGCGAGAGACCCTGTCTCAAAGGAGTAAGACAGAGAGCGATAAAGGAATATTCCTGACCTCCTCCTCTGGCCTCTATGCATGCAGAGACACACGGACCCTAATGTGTGTGTGTACGAACACACAGGATAAATAGGTCACTGTTAGCACTCCCTCATTGCTTTCTGACTTCTTGGTTTCTCATAAAAGGATCAGCTTCTCACTCCTGTAGTGTGTGTCTTCTTCCTCCAGCTCATACGCACACAAACCTTTGGTAGAGCCTTTGTGTTTGGAGTAAGAACTCGTTTCCATTTACCAAGAACCACCCAATCTCAGAATTAGAATGTCATATCCTGGGACTCCATTAGCCAGAGCAGTTGAATCTTCTGTTGACATCCACGACTACTGGGTTTTCTTGGGATGCATGTAGATGAGTGATCGCTGAGTTTTCATGTCTAACTTTTCAAAAAAAAAAAAAATCACAGATCAGAATATTATTCAACCCCCAAAAAGGAAAGAAATTCCAACACACACTTCAGCATAGATGAAACTCAGCAGGCTGTTCGCACAAAGAAATTCTCTATAGTTCAACATCTATAAAATAGTGAGTTGTCAAAGCTATAAAAACAAAAGAAAATTATAATGCCTAGAGACTGAGAAAGAGGGAGAGGGGAGTTGATTTTGTGGGACAGAAGAGTGCTGAAGGTGGGCAGTGCTGGTGTCTGTACAACAGTGTGACTGTATTCATTACAGTTGTGCTCTATACCCCCCAAATAGTAAAGCTGGCAAGATTTCTGTTATTTATGTCATCTTGGCACAATAAAAAAGATGAGAACATCAAGGGCTGTGAATATTGCTGCTTAGGATGAAACTAAAGTGATGTCTGAGTTAAACGGGCAGGACAGGGGAGATAGCTCAATGGTACAGCTCTAGCCTAGTCTGCAACAAACAAACACACTAAATGTGGATATAAAGAAATGATGGATAATATACCATTCTAGAGCTAGACATTGAAACAGTACTGCCCATTCAGAGCTCAGAATAAAGATGCCTCCAACTCTTGTGTCTTCAACTCACCCCTCTTCACACATACACCCATCCTACACCTGGCATGTACATTTCTGCCACACAATGGCCAGTCCACCTCAGTCCAAACCCTGTGGGATCTACATTCTCTGGGCAGTGCCATGGGGTTTAATTCCAACACCCATAGATGTCGTGTGTATCACCCTGGCTTTAATCTACCAGCCTAACCCTGATGCTGTAGGTGCCTCTTGGGGTCCTTTTCAGCCTCCAGCTTTGGGAAATTGGTTTAGGATGAGAACAGTGGTTGGAAGGACATGCAGCTGAATCTATTCTGGACCCCTTCCCAGTAGAGACTGAACAGATTCTGACTTCTCACCTGTCAATCACTGTCAGCACGTCAGCCTTGCTTGACTCTGACTCTGTAGATACAGAGTACCTTTCTTTGAGGAACCTGAGATTCTGGCTGCTGAGGGAGTGTCAGAGCTGTTGCTCTCAACATATATGTCTCTGTATTCAGAATTGTGGCCATGAAAATGGTGTTGTGTTCTCTAGGAGACGTCTCCTAACTCTTAAACCCATGGAGAGACGAGGACAAATTCCTTCAAAGTCTTATTTCCTACTCTGTGCTCTGCAGGATATTTTATGGATCTTAAGCACAGAAAGCCCTCCAAGTCGGAGTCAAGTTGGGTCCTTTCATTGCTTTCCTTGGATCAAAATGTCTTAAGTGTCTGATGTTTGAGATGGCAGTGATACTATTAAATGACAGCTAACATTTGTCGAAGACTTACCCCGTGCCGGGTGCTATTATAGAGGTCTTACATGCATGGTTCTATTTAATACTCCCAACACCTGAGGTTTATACCTTAAAGAGATGAAAGGAACTCCCTCTAAGCATAGGCATCCAGAGGGCCCTCAGGGACCAGAGAGTGGAAAGAAGAGAAGAGTTACTGCTTCTCCTACACAGCAGAGCAGAGCTTCTCAAACTGACAAGGGTGTATCTATCACATGGAAACCATAAGAAGTCAAACTGATCTCAAGCCAGGGATGTGGCTCAGTGGGTCAAGTGCTTGCTGCACAGGCGCCTGGACCTGAGCTCGATCCCCAGGGGTTGTGGTGGTGCATGTTTGTAATCTTGGCACTGTGGAAATGAGGCAGGCAGATCTCTGGGGCTCACTGGCCAAGACAGTCTACTTCCTGTCCGATGATAGACCCTGCCCCCCAAACACAAAACAAAACAAATAAAAGCAAGATGGACAGTGCCAAAGAAGTGACACCTGAGGCTGACCTCTGACCTACACACACACACACACACACACACACACACACACACACACACACACACACACAAAGATAAAAGAAGTCAAGTTTATCTCAGTAGGTCTTGGATAAGACCTGAGATACAGTGTTTTTATTTTCTCTTTCTTAAAGAGTGTGCAGGGCCTGTGTGGGCCAGAAAGGTGGGGTTCTATCCTGTAGCTGGAATTTTTTCTGTGTCCCAGCTGGCCAACAGTCGGGACAAATCTGTCCCACTCATGTCCCCAAGTAAACACACAGAGGCTTAATATTATTTGTAACTGCTCAGCCATTAGCTCAGGTTTATTACTGACTAGCTCTTACACTTAAATTAACCCGTAATTTTTATCTATGTTTAACCATGTGGCTTGGTACCTTTTCTCACTTCTGCCCTCACATCTCGCTTCCTCTGTGTCTGGCTGGTGACTCCTGACTCAGCCTTCCTCTTCCCAGCTTCTCTTTATCTGCTTACCCTGCCTTTAGTTCCTTCCTGGCTACTGGCCAATCAGCTTTTTATTTATCAACCAATTAGAGCAACACATATTCACAGCATACAGAACAACATCCCACAGCACTGTCCCTTGGAACTGGAGTTATAGATGTTTGTGAGCCACCATGAAGGTGCTGGAAACTGAACCCCATCCTCTGCAAGAGCATCCAGTGCTCATAACGGTTGAGCTATCTCTCCAGCCCCAGCTGCAGTGTCTCTCATAGTGGCCTCTGATTTGAAGACCAGGCTGTGAGTGGAGCCCCTTACTGCACCTGCAGTTTTTTCTTCCACTCCTGAGATGGAATTCACCCATCCTCCCACTCATTCACTGCCTGTATTTTGCAGAGTGGGTTATTTATCAAGAGCACCAGCCGTAACATCAGAACCAGGTCCCAAGCCTGGTTCTGCATTTTCCTTCATGACCTAATGTCTCTGAGTCTAGCCATCCAGAGTGTCAGATGAGAGTGAAACTCACTGTACAGCATCTTCGTAAATATCAAATGAGGTAAAAACACAGCCAAGCATATGCCCTGAAGCTAGACCATGGTGCATGGCCAATGATGGTCACAGTCTGAGGCCTTATTTTATGACTCTCTTATTTATGCATTCACTTCTGATTCCCATGTGGCCACCAATAAGCTGGCTTCAGCATTTACTTACATGTTACATATTGAAACAGGTATTTCCGTGGCCCTAGTGGTTGCAGCAGTGGGCACCAGCAATCAACAAGAGATAGATTGACCTCTGAATAACTTGTGTTATTATGTTATGATCATGTTAGCAGAAGGTGGAACTGGCTACACAGGTCCCAAGAATGAGCAATGGGAGTGGCATAGAGAAAGACTGTTCTATAAAAGTGTGTGTGTGTGTGTGTGTGTGTGTGTGTGTGTGTGTGTGTGTACAAGCCAGCAAGACTGGACTGGGGTAAAATATCAGCAGATCACAAGTTGTTCATTATCTGGAGTGAACTAAATATGTAAGCAATTATTGACAGGAGCCTGAAAGGAGCAATCGGGAGAATTGGTCCCCAGCCAAATCCCATCTCCTTTTTGAGCAGGGGCAGGGATTGGTTGACCAGAATTCGAGCAGGCATTTTACAGAGAGGGGCAGGCAGGGAGCTACAGGGTTCCCTGGCCAGATGGAGTAAGCAGTAGTCCCCCTCACCCCACCGATCCAGCCAATTCCGCAAGCTCACTCATCAAACACATAGGGCTTTGCTTTGAAAGGGGGCTTTATGCACAGGTTCCGCCTGGAAAACCCCTGCCTGACCACTCTCCCCCTAAGATGTCATCTTTTGAGATGATTTCATGTGGAAGCACCGCTAAGTAAATTCGCTAAATGCCTATTCATTCCCATCAGATGGGGACCCGGTGAAGCGGGAAATGCGAAAATGGCCCTAGATTCAGCCCTGAAAGATGCTTTCTGGGGTTGCCAAATGGAGCCACAGCAGGCTGACCCTGGGAGGCCTGAGACTTCCCAGAGGGGGCTCCTGGAGCTTGGCCTCAGCCCCTTCAGTCCTCCCACCTAAGCTTCCCAAGAGGCCCTGTTTATTATTCCTGTTGCTGGAGACCCATTCAGAGGTTAACTTGTCCCTTTATTCATCAGAGCGACAATAATGAACTGTCGCAGAGTGTGGCAAAGGGTTTGGTAAATAAGAGTGGCTGAGGCGGCGAGGAAATGCAGTGGACCTCTCAATGGCTGGGAAAGACGGTTTCTTTATAAGGACGTTGCATTGCTGCTTACCCCAGCAGCAACTTGGAGGCCCTTTTTAGCACCAGGCCACAGGAACCTCAGAACCTTGGCCACCTTGGTTGTCACTGTCAGGACACATGAAGGCTGGCCTTTCGGATCTACGCCTAGGATTCACCTCTGTGTACATCAGGAGAGTGCTGCGTACTGTATACAATGGACTTTTACCAGGCTGCAGATGCAGGAGGCTCTTCAGGCATCCGCCACCCCAGTAAGAGGCTGGGACATTGACCATACTTATTTTCACCTCAGTATCTCTTCACTGCTCTGTTCCATCCTTTCCATTCAACTGGATTTATGAGTTAGTCAACATGCACCATCCAATGAGTGGATGAGCGTTCAGAGTGGCTATTCGACGGAGTGGCAGATAGAGGGGTTGAGGGCTGAGGGTAGAACAGACCAAGTAAACGGAGGTGTCTGTCCCGCCATCAACTCCCAAATACCTGGCAGCTGCTTCCCACATAATTGACTGGGGGCTTAATATTGCTTATAAATAATCAGCTGATAGCTCAGGCTTATTACTGACTAACTCTTACACTTAAATTAACCCATAGTTCTTATCTATGTTAAGCCACATGGCTTGGTACCTTTTCTCAGTGTGGCATTCTCATCTTGCTTCCTCTACTTCTGGCTGGTGACTCCCGACTCCGCCCTTCCTCTTCCCAGAATTCTCCTAGTCTGGTCACCCCACCTATAGTTCCTGCCTGGCTACTGGCCAATCGGCATTTTATTAAACTAATTCAAGTGACAAATCTTTCGGTGTATGAGAGCATTATCCTACAGCAAGACCAGGCAGCTGAGAGGTAGAAAGAGCAGAGCAGTGTGCATTGAATGTGCACCTACTATGTGACCTTAAATCTACCCATCCTCCTGATGAAAATGCATGGTGAACCTATGGTGTGCTCAGTGTGTTTAAATATGAGCAGCCAGGAGGAAAAGAGTTGACAGAGGGCCACTGTTCAGAGGGTCTGGTGGCTTGTTTATCCTTTACACATGGCATGGGCTGTGGCAGTGCAGCTGGAATTCACTTCCAGATCCTTTTCTTTCTGGAGCTTGGGCATTGCTTTCTAAGACACTGCCCTGCTTCTCTTTAGTCCAGCATTAGGGTTAGGGAGGTGGCACCATAGAAAAAGCATGTGTTACTCAAAGCATGAGGACCTGAGTTTAAAACTCCAGCATCCACAGAAAGGCAGAAGCAGCAGTGAGCATCTGTAACCCCAGCATTCTGACTGTGAGATAGCAGACAGAAGCAGGCAACTCCCTAGAAGCTTGCAGGCCAGCCAGACTTGTGTGTGTAGTGGTGAACTAGAGACCCTGACTCAAACAAGATGGAAGGTGGGGGTTCCAAGGTTGTCCTCTGACCTCCGTACACAGGCCATGGCACATGTGTGCTTGCACCAACATTCACAGGCACGTACAGAGAAGCGACACACCCTAACCCGTGCACCACACACACATACAAAGAGTCCAACCCCATTGTGTTCCCACAGAGCCTCTTTTTTCCCACCTCACCCAATCCGGAAGAGTGGTTAGCCCCTGCCCTCTTAGAAGCACTCCCCCCAAGCAGAGCAGCCTGGTGACAGAGGAGCTGTCACATCAGGACCATTTACCTGTTTGGGTTTGTTCAGTGGAAGAGGCGACTGCATCTCTGGCAGATGGAGACCTGTGTGACTGCCTTTTAAAATACTGTCACAGCTGTATGCACAAGCTGATTAGCTGTGACGGCACTGTGAACGCTGAGATTGATGGTGATAAATTTGGGATAACAATGCTGGGAACAATGTCATCCGTTTGCACGGCGCTTCATATTTTTTAAAGCTCTCTCAATCCACAGCCCAGTGGTTATCGAGCACTTGGATTCATTCACTGCTCACTGTGCACTAAAGGAGTTGGTACTCAATCAGCTCATCTTAATTCCTGCATTCTTTCTTCATCACTCATTCATTCACCAGACATTAGTGTAGGGCCTACTGTGTGCCAAGAATGACTCTCTCCTTGTGGACCTTATATTGTAAGGTAACTAAGAGAGTGCTTTCAAATGGTGATAGAGTAATTTAAATCAACATTGTGATGTGATAAAGATGGGGTGGAGGAGGCAGGGGCTACTTTAGGTGGAATGGCCAAAAAAAAAAAACCTATCTGAATAAAAGACATTTGAAAGACCTAAATGATAAGAGCAGGCTAGAAATTAAGAGATATATGATGCAATGGCCTAGGCACAGTAAGTGCAAAGGCCCTGAGGCTGATTTGTATATGACATTAGGTATACTGATGGCTATTGTTGGCCACACCCAATGCTGAGCATAGATACCAAAGCATGTAAGACACAATGCTGTTCTCAGATTTTCTTGTACAGTGAAGTGTGTGGGAGAGAGATACACAGCCTATGCTTGCTGTGGGATGGTCTGTATGTCAAATTGTTCTGATTGGTCAATAAATAAAACACTGATTGGTCAGTGGCCAGGCAGGAAGTGGGTGGCCAGGCAGGAAGTAGGTGGGACAAGGAGAGAGGAGAATTCTGGGAAGCAGAAGGCTGAGGCGGAGAGACACTGCCAGCTGCCGCCATGACCAGCAACATGTGAAGATGCCGGTAAGCCACCAGCTACGTGGCAAAGTATAGATTTATGGAAATGGATTAATTTAAGCTATAAGAACAGTTAGCAAGAAGCCTGCCACGGCCATACAGTTTGTAAGCAATATAAGTCTCTGTGTTTACTTGGTTGGGTCTGAGCCGCTGTGGGACTGGCGGGTGACAAAGATTTGTCCTGACTATGGGCAAGGCAGGAAAACTCTAGCTACATATGCTGGTTAGCTGTAACTATCAACTTGACAAAACCTAGGATCACCTGGGAAGACAGTTGTAATGAAAGATTGTTTATATTGGTTTGGCCTGTGTCATATCTGAGGATTGGCATAGTCAGAATTAATTGATGTGGCAAGACCCAGCCCACTGTGTACGTCACCGTTCACTGGGTGGGTGGGGGGAGGACCTGACCTGTATAACCGTGGAGAAACCAGGTTGAGCATGACAATCAGTCAAGACAGTGAATGAGCATGTATTCACTCTTCTCTGCTCTTGACTATGGGTGTGGTGTGTCCAGCCATCTCAAGCTGTTGCTTGCAGTGAGGGACAATAACCAGGAATTGTAAGCTAAAATAAACCCTTTCTCTCCATAAATTTCCCCTTTCTGGGATGTTACAACACAATAGCCAGAAGAACACAGCCTGTTCTTGCATAATGTGGCAGGCCCAGGGACAAGACCTGCCTAGAGGCTGTGTGGTGTGGTCAGAACAGGAAAATAGTGAAATCTGTTTCCTAGGACTAAGAAGGGAGGCAAGGCCCAACACTCCCATGCTCTACAGAGGACCCTGACTTTCTCTCCTGTTTGTTTCCACAGGACAAATGATCAGCTGGTGGCATTTCTCTCCCGATACCGAGATATGAATTTCCTGAAATCACATGGCCGGGACAATGCAAGGTAATGCACTGGGCACCACAGAAATGGGAAGCTGTCACTGGGGCCTTTCTTATGGATTGATTTTATACAACCAGAGAAAAGTCACCTGTGTGAGAGCTCAAGGGTCCCTCTTGTTGGCCAAGGACAGAGAAGCAGATGATTCTCGCAGGCTCAAAGCTTTTCTCCCAAGAAATCTTTTGAATTTACTCCTGTATGTGGATGCTTGCATGAGTGTTTGGGTGCACATGTGTGTGCAGATGCATGTGCACCTGTCTGTATAATATATGGGGTGCACATGTGTATGCAGGTGTACATGCACCAGTCTATGTATATGTATGGGGTGCACATGTGTATGCAGGTGCACATGTACCTGTCTACATATATGTATGGAATGCACACATATATGCAGGTGCATATGCACCTGTGTGTGTGCACATGTGGAAGCCAGAGGACAGCCCCAAGCATCATACCTCAGGTATCATCCACCATTTTATTTTTGAGACAGACTCTCTCACATGGGTTCTGGGGATCAAACTCAGATTCTCATGTTTATACAGCAAACACTTCATTATCAGCTGTACCATCCCCCACCACCACCAGCCCACATAGAACCTTCTACATCTTTGTTTTCCCAAGGAATTTTATGAGTTCATTTTTATTCTGATAATCCTAGGAGCTGAGTAGTCATGGTTAATTCTCATATTGTTGGGAGGCAGATTGAGGACTGCATCTAAATCATCACCCCCCATCATTTAATCCTTGTGCCTATCACTCAAGAGCTACTTACCTCATGCCAGCCACATGCCAGACACTGCTCTAGCAGTCAACAAGAGCATCTTCAGACCCTAAAAGGATTTACTTTCCAGATGAAAGACTCATGATAGCATGAAGTTAAATCCAGAGGTCCAACCTTCCAGTCTGTGTCTTCCACACTTCCTCCCACTGCTGGTATGGATAGAGACTAGAGGGATTTAGAACCCCCACCTCTCCCACTCAGAGTAAGCAGGGTCAAAAACTAGGAGCTTGACTTGAGGAGATGGCTCGGTCTGTAAAGTACTTACTTGTGTAGCTGAACCTCTCTGAGGCCATTCCTTTACCAGTAGAGTGAAATAGCAACAGTCCTATGTGGGTAGGATTAAATGAGATGTTGCCTGGGATGATGAGGATGATGATGATGATGATGATGATGATGATGATGTCATTGCCATGGTAAGCATAAAAACCAAAGTAGGAATGTATCCCAGCTCTCTGTCCTGCATGTATGAGCACACCCTGTATGACCCAGGTACACCAGTGGTGGGCATATAGTACCTACAGGGCTCAGAGCAGCAGGACATGTTCCTCGCACCTGTCTTTCAAACCATAAAGCCCAAGTATCTCAGATCAAAATTGTTTACATGTTCCTATATTCACTCTTTACATCCCAAGCTGGCACTCTCTCATTTACATGAATTAAGGACAATATGTTTTTAGCATTAATTTAGTAACAAAATGAATTAATGTGCCATTGCCTACAACTTACTTTTCTTTGTTAGTCAATTCTTCCCCTAATGTGTGAACTAGGCTTCCCAGAGCCCATCCCCCATTGCCTCTACCCAGTGGGCAGGGATATTCCCTCACAAGTGCTGTGGCACAAAGAATTCTTTGGCAGTGAGTGACATAAGCCCACTTCGGGCTAACTTGTGGATGGGGAGAGTTACCGGAACAAGTTACACTAACTTCGGGTATGGCTGAATTGAGCAGCTCAAACGACAGCACCAAGCCTTGATGATTCCATTTTCTTGAGTGTTGACTTGATTTTCCAGCTTTAGGTTGTGGCCACTAACAACTCACTCACTGATTTTATCTTGCAAGCAAGGAAGATGAGATACAGAGAAATGTTGGACTCGAAGAATTAGGGCAGGGGTAGGACTCAAGCCCTACTGAGTATGTCCAAAGAGGCCAATCCAACATTCCCTCAGGGTGTTACCTCCCTGTGTGCCAGCCCTGCCTTGCTCCAGTGTACCAAGTGATTTGTTTGTTAATTATCAGTTCTTTGAGAATTCTGCACAGTGTGTGCCTTAAGTTACTATTGCTGTGATGAAACACCATGACCAACATAACTTGGGGAGGAAAGGGTTTATTTGGCATATGCTTCCACATCGCTGATCATCATCGAAGGCTGTTGGGACAGGAACTAAACAGGGCAGGAACATGGAGGTAAGAGCTGACTCAGAGGCCATGGAGGGGTGCTGCTTACTGCCTTGCTCATCATGGCTTGCTCAGCCTGCTTTCTTCTAGCACCCAGGGCCACCAGCCCAGAGATGGCACCACTCACAATGGGCTGGGCCCGCCCCCATCAATCACTAATTAAGAAAATGCTCTACAGGCTTACCTACAGTCTGATCTTATGGAAGTATTTTCTCAGTTGAGGTTCCCTCCTTTCAAATGACTCTAGCCTGTGTCAAATTGACATTAAAAACCAGCCTGCACAATGTGTTTGATTATATTCATCCTTTTTCCCAACTCCTCCCAGACCCATCCTCTTCCCTACACACCCTACTTTGAACCCTTTTTATTTTTAATTCTAAAGCAAAAATATTTAAAACCATCAAAACCAACTTGTGATGCCCATGTATCCTTGGCACTGTGGCCTTCCACTGGAGCATGGTCAACTTACCAGGGACTGTGTTCTCCCCCTCCCTCCTCCAGCAGCTATCAGTTGTCAGGAGCTTCTTAGCTGGAAGTAGGACTTCATGCCCACCTCCCCTCTCCATGCTGGGATTTGGTCTGACTTGCACTCGCTCGGGTCTTGTGCATGCCGGCACAACTGCTGTGAGGTCATGTGTGCTGCCCCCGTGTCCAGAAGACAGTGTTTCCTTACAGTCATCCACCGCCTCTGGCTCCGACAGTCTTTCTGTCCCCTCTTCAGCAACTGTCCCTGAGCCTGGGGAGAAGGTCTCATTTAATACTTTGTCGTCTCTTATTGTCTTCACCGTGTCCAGTTGTGTTTCTCTGTTAGTTGCCATTTACTTCTACTAGAAGCTTCTCAGATGAGGGTTGAGATGTGCATTGTTTATGTGTATAACCATCAGTCATTAGGAGTCAGTTTAATAGTAGGCCCTTGCCTGGCGGTGGTGGCGCACACCTTTAATCTCAGCACTTGGGAGGCAGAGGCAGGTGGATCTCTGTGAGTTCGAATCCAGCCTGGGCTACCAAGTGAGTTCCAGGAAAGGCGCAAAGCTACGCAGAGAAACCCTGTCTCGAAAAAACCAAAAATAAATAAATAAATAAATAAACAAACAAATAAATAATAGTAGGCCCTTTTAACAGAATAATAGTAGTAGAGTCTCCCCCAGGCCTGATGACCATATGGTTCGTGGCCTGATAATGTGCTGAGATGATGAGGTGATGAGGCAGCTACTCAGCTTCACTGAGCCTCAGTCTTCTTCCCTTTGCAGAACAATAGAGTCGGATGAGCTAGTCTCCAAAGTCCCATTCCACTCCGGCATGGCTTGTCTCTAGACTGACTCTTGTAAGAGCAGGCGACAAAGGCAGGGAGCTTGAGAGGCAGCAAGATGCGAGGAACAAAAGCAAGCAGTGGGATGCAGCATAGGTTGCAGGGTACCTCAGTTTTTATTTCTATACAGAGCCTAACAACCACCCTGACCCCTCTGTGCCTGTCTCCAGCTCTTAGCAGCTAATTTTGACTTTCAGCTCCCACTGTGAGGAGATGGCATAAAAGCAAACTTGTATTTTAATAGCTGCCAAATTGGTCCTGACTGTTCTGGTAATTAAATGAACAGGAGTGCTGTGTTCCCTATTTCCCCTACTTTTCATCCAAAAAATATAAGTGACCAACGGGGTGACTAATGTGTGGTGCGCTCATCATTTCCTAGGGAGCATCAGCAGGGCAGAAGCTTGAGCCCTGAATAATGGAAATGTCTCTGGGAGCTCCTTGCTTCTGCTCAGATGCAGTCCGCCAGAGTCTCGGTGGGTGAGTGGGGACTGGGAAGTAGAAAGGACAAGCCAGCTCCCTCCAATACAATAGTTTCTTGTGGGATGTTTTCTGCTCTGTGCAAAAACCAAGAGCCTGGTGTTTGGGATGGGATATAATGTAAATGGTAAGGCAAAAATGCTGGTATCAAAATGTCATCTCTGCTACATCCCATCTGTGTATCCAGCATTTAGCTCCAAATGGCCCTTGCCTCTGTGTATAGCAGGCAAATAGCAACAACAGGGTGAATTGGCTCACAAACTCCAAGGAAGGTGCCAAGCTGGATACTTTGAATATGTTACCTCATTCCAACCTCCCTTGGTAGATGCTCTCCCATTGGAGAGAAGTATGCAGCTGAGGACTAGACAATCACTTTGTCTTACCCCAACCTCCAACGTCCTAAGGCTTGATGCTGAAAGAGCTCCAGCATAAAAAGTTAGGCATCCAGCTGACAGGTGGTGGCGCATGCCTTTAATCCCAGCACTCGGTAGGCAGAGCCAGGTGGATCTCTGTGAGTTCGAGGCCAGCCTGGTCTACAGAGCGAGATCCAGGACAGGCACCAAAACTACACAGAGAAACCCTGTCTCGGAAAAAAAAAGTTAACAATCCAGACTCTGAAGCAGGAGACCAGAAGTCACCTCCCCACTCTCAGCGCTCACTATGTGAGACGATCTGTGAACCACATCAATTATCTGTTTATCTGCTCCCTGGTCTGTAAAACTGGAGTGACAAGAATAACGTCAACCCTGTAGAATTTGCTAGAATGTACTGAGTTTGCCAGGCATGATGGTGCAGGCCTGTAATACCAGCTACTTGGAAGGCTGAGGAAGGAAGATTGCAAGTTCAAGGCCAGTCTGGGAGACTTAGTGAAACCTCCTCAAAGTGAGTTTTTAAAGGAGCTGTATGTGGCCAGTGAGATACTCAGTGAGTTACAGTGCTTGGCCATAAAAGCCTGGTAATCTGAGCTTGACCCCAAAACCCAGGTAAGGGTTGGGAGAGAGAACCAACTCCACAGAGCTGTACTCTGTTCTGCACATGCACATCTTGGCCCATGGAGACACACGCACACGCGTGTGCACACACACTGGGGAGGGGAGTGACAGAGAGACCAAGAGGAGGAAATAATATTATTTTTTTTAAATGGCTGATGGTTCATTGGGTAAAGATACTTGTTGCCAAGCTTGACCACCTGAATTCAATCCCCAGTCACCACATGGTAGAAGGAAAGAACCAATTTCTGCAAGTTGTTCTCTGACCTCCACATGTGTGCCATGGTATGTGAACACATACATATGTGCATACTTACATACGTACATACATACACAAATGAAATAAATAAGTACATGTAAAAATATTTAAATACATGCGTGAATAAAAGAGGGATAGAGAAGTGCTCTGTGGCAGAGCACTTGGGAGCACGTGGAAGGCCCTCAGTTCCCTTTCCAGTGCTGCAGAAACAACGGAGGAGGTAAATTAATACAGCCTCTTGGGACAGCTGCTTTGAATAGGGAGCAAATGATGCTGATGATGGAGAGGCATCTCAGAAGTGACAGGCCTGCGACTCCAACTCTCAGGGAAGCTTCTAGAGTCTTCCCAGTGTCAGGTTGAGGCTGGGAGAGGATCCAGCTCCAGATTGGAAGCAGCACAGGCAGCTCCCCGTTCTTCTCCTGTCTGGTCTCCACCTGCTGCAGGCAGCTTTCCCGCATGGGGTACCAGAGTGACTCTGAGTAGCATCAGGTGCTGTCCCTTCTCTGACAGTGAATTAATTCTCCAGCTCAAATCCCATTGGATGTGTAAACAGGCAACTGGTTAACCTAAAGTTGGCAAGTCCACAGGGAACCTGGCCAGGAGCCTCCTCCTGGTAAGTCTACTGTCTGGAGGTCCTTTGGTACCATCTTGCTTCTGCAGAGATGGGCTCCCTCCCCTGGTTGACACACAGCACGCTAATGAAAACGCATAATTAATATTGCATTTCCAGTAGAGAAAGCAGATCACATTTCTACTTTCCTTCCCATACACCTGACTTGGTCATTTATCACACTCATGGTGTCCTATGAGTTTCAAGGGCCATGTCACCTTACAATTTTGTGTCATGCCCACCCTCATCCTCCACCCCCTGCACAGGACTTTTCATACATCCCCTCCCATTACTCTGCTGTGCACCTTTCTGGTTTTTCATGACAATGTGAATACTCAGAAAATAGCCTGAAAAGAAGAAAATACATTCTCAGAATCACTGAGGAGTAGAATAGGATTTTCTTTTCTTTTTCTTTCTTTCTTTTTGCATTTCTTTCTACATCCAAAACAGTCTAGAAATGACAGGCATCACTCTGATAATGAAAACAGAAAGCAGCAGACACACTATTTTTAAAAATACATGAAGGGGGTGGGAAGAGGCCTCCTAATCGTTAAGTGAAGTATTTGCCACAGAAGCATGAGGAGAAGCATGAGGGCCTGAATTTGGATCCCCAGCACCTGTGTAAAAAATCTAAGTGAAGTAGCCTCCACTGGCTATGACAGTGCTGGGGGAGGGGAGCATGTGGGGACAAGAGGATCCTTGTGCTCATCAGCCATACAGTCTTCAAGTCAGTAAGCTTCAAGTTCAGTGAAAACGCTGTTCAAAAATAAGGTCAAAGAAGATCCCAGACATCAAGTATGGACTGTATGCATATGCCGCGCGCGCACACACACACACACACACACACACACACAGACACCACATTTGCATCTATATGCAAACAAACACACACACACACACACAGACACCACATTTGCATCTATATGCAAACACACACACACACACACACACACCACATTTGCATCTATATGCAAACAAATAGTACATGGACTATATAAAACTCAAGGCCTTCAGTGAGCCTTTGGCTTCTAGGAGGGACAAGCAGATTCCTGGCCTTGAAGCCTGGACTAACACAGAGATCTTGAATCTGTAGGTCTCAGAATTCAAGCCACTGGTTCTGAATTTCCTCTTGGGCATCTTTCTCTTCTCTCTTTGAGCAGCAAGCCAAGTTGGTTTTCCCTGCACAGTGTAGAAGGGCAGCAATCTCTGGCCATCTTCACCAGTTAAGATTCCTTAGCAGCTTTTTGTCCTTGTCCTTGATTTTCCCTGCACAACAAACACATAAAGTAAAATCGCATATTTGTGAATTGCATTTTTCTCTCTACTTGTTTATTAAAGTGGTGTTATGATCTTGTGGCTTAGGGTATGGAATCCAGAGGATGACAGTTAAGGTTGACTTCTCATCCTTGCCACTAACCAGCCATATGTACGCTTGTTCTCCCCACCCAGTCTATCTGCCTCTCTCCTAGAAAAGACTGCATGAGAGTACATACTGAGTACATGGATCAGGCCTAGAATGTAGTGTGTACTCAGCAAATGTTAGCTCTCACTACCTACTTTGTTCTCTGCCTTTAGATCAGAGAGAAGGGCAGAGATGGTATTCTCAATCCTAGTCTCAGTGCAGAGATCAGGTCTGGAAGATATCAAAAATGCTCTCTAGGGCTGATAAAATCGTGACTGTCCCAAGCCCTTTAGTTCCCTGTACCAGTGTCTGCTGGAGTCTGCCCGGATCAGAACCTAGTGCTAACTCCTGACTTACGATAGCAGGAAGGATTTGTGTTGGTAAACCTTGGGCACAATTAGAAGGATGGGTATGACGCCTATCACCTCCACCATCACAACATTGAAATGAAATAACTTCACAAACTGGGGTTCCAAGTGGAGAATTCTGGGCGCTATCCTTGGTGCTGAAGCACCATCCCTTACCAGCATGGGGGTTTCTTTTCAGCTCCTGACATACACTGCATGCCTTTTTACTAAATCCCAGAAAATAATAAAAAAGATAAACATTGAAAAGACCTATTTGGATGAAGGAAAACTTCAACACCAAAAATGTCTTATGGAATGCTGACTATATGTCCAGCACTGCATTAAGCCCTCCCCACACTATCTTTTTTAAGCCTAACTCTTAGGGGTAGGCATTGCTTCAGTGACCCTTTTACACCTGAGATATTGAAGCAGCACATGATTAAGGAAGTGTGTGGTTAGTTCCAGATATAGACCTTAGACCAAGGAGCCTGGCTTCATCGCCTTCCCTACATCATATGGCTGTAATGTGTGAGCATGTCAGATGATTGAATGATTGCAGAGTTTGTGAGCTGTCATGCTTTGTTCTATGGCTTTATTTGTTCTGTTTTTATTTATTTGTTTATTTGTATGTGTGAAGATATATGTGTGGATATGCAGGGGTGTGTGTGTGTGTGTGTGTGTGTGTGTGTGTGTGTGTGTGTTCATGTGGAGGCCAGAGGTCAGCCTTTGGTATTTCAAGAATCATCTATCTTGTTTTCTGATGTAGCACTTCATTGGCCTGGAGTTCACTGATTAGGCTGGGCTGGCATCCATAGAGCCAAGCGATCCTGCCTCTGCCTTTGAGCACTAGAGTTACAAGTGTGCACCACCACACTTGGCTTTTTACATGGGTTCTGGAGATCAAACGGGTTCTCTCTCTTTTTTTTTTTACACAAGCACTTTACCAACTAAACCATAGCTCAACCCTGGGCCTTATGTTTTAAGTAAAATGCCTGGTTTGCGTTTTTTCTAAAGGGGTTCCATGACAGGGTGCTGGCCATGGAGAACATAGAGTAGATTGGTTTATCCAGGAATGTGACTCTGGGACATCATTCATCATCTCTGGGTCTCAGCTGCTTTTCTCTTTGTTTGTTTTGCTCAGCTATAGAATTAGTTATCTTAGTGAACTGCTAAGGCTTCTTTGGACACACTGAGGACCCTAAGAGACAGCCTCCATCTTTTTGGAACTCACAAGAAAGTCCTGAGATAGCCCCACACTGTGGTTATGCCAAGATGGCAGCCAGGGAATGAACAGAATGGAGAAACTACTTCAGCTCCTGATGATACTGTGGAGCCCTTCTTCACTGACCTCTTCTCCCCTGGGGCAGCTTGACCCCTGTGACTTAATCAAGACCTTCTATGTGACTTAGGTTCCTTCTCAGCTGTTAGAATTTGGTCCCTTGATTCCTAATGAAGCCTATTTAGCTAAGACTTGGTCCTATATTGTAAGTAAAAATAAACTTTGAAAGGCAAGCCATGTATTTCTCAAAACCCAGGAAGTAAAACTGAATGCAAGTGCTTCCATATGAAATTCAAGAAGGCTACTCTGAAGGTGTAAGTCTGAAGGTTTTCTGGGGGCCCCCGTGAGACAGTGGAAATGCTCAGAGCCTTCATTTCTACCCCTTTGGGAGGGGCCCTGGTGAATTGAAGCAGTGAAGAATGGCAGAAATCTTGAGAGCTTGCCTTGGAGACAAGCTCAAGACCCCTAGCTCTGTGATTTTGGAGAAGTTACTTAACCTGTCTTGTTTTTGTTTTGTTTGAGGCAAGTTATTGCTGTGTAGCTCCAGCTGGCCTGGTACTCACTATATAGCCAAGCTGCCCTCAAGTTCAAGGCAAGCCTCCTGCCTCACTTTCCCAAGTGCTGGGGTGACCAAGGCTGGCTGAAATTACTCAGCCTTTCAGAGAGTCCATTCCTCTAACACCTCTGTTGCATGTCAGATGTGTTAGAGGAACTGGGTGGGTACCTAATTGTGTCATTTCTGTGACTTCCTGGTTGTCTAATGGTTATGACTCCTGCCTTTTCTGTTGTTCATTCATCCCTTGAGTAAACATTTACTGAGTACCTGGCATATAGAAGGCATTATTCTAGGGATATGGGAGAGAACCAGGAGACAAACATCTCTGCTATCTCAACACTTACACCTCATAAGCAGAAACAGATGACAAACTAAATAAGAACCTTGCACATGAGAAAGAAGATGCAGTGGATAACAATAAAGCAAGAAAAGAAGTCAAGATGCTAGGGATAGGAAAGGGGTGTCACCATTTGGAAGAATTGATTGATGTTGCCCCCATTCATGCTTGGGTAACTAGTGCTTGCTAAATGCTTTGCAAGGCCCCTGCAGGGGCATCTGATACAAAAGGCTGTTAGAACTCCTCTTGTGGGTTCATGGAGTCATGCTGAACTAGGATCAGTACCTGGGTCTTCATAGTGCCTGTGTTGCTTTGGCGCCACCTGTTGCCCAGATGCCCCAAGGTAACCATGGCAATGAGAAATAAAACTGAGAGGATGGAGAGGACATCCTTGATCCCCAAAGAGGGTGTCTTTAGACTTACCTTGTCCTCTAGTGTCACCTTTTATGTTTTGTCATGGTGAATGCACAGAACAGAGTAAATGAAAATTTAAAAAATAAATATTGGCTCAAAAAGTTGACTCTGCTCTCCTGGTTGATAACCAGACTCTGGGCTGCTTCCATCTTCTTCTAAGACAAAACAAAGTCCTCAGTAGCTCCTGTGGTGTGAGAAACTTTTCTCAGGAATGGGCTGTCTTTATTTACTCATACTTAACCAAAGCACATATTTGCAGCCTATCCTGTTTGGAAAAGTAGTAAACGTGGAACCCACTTCCCCAAAGTCATGAACATTTCATTTTGGAAATGACTCATACATGAATATTGCATTTGAGTATTATAACCTGGGACATCACATTAAAATTACAAGAAGATGCTTCTAGCCCATGATGGAATGTGGGGTTTTAATGCAGCTCCACGAAAGGAGGGATTTGTTAGGCTCCTCATCGACAGGTTCTTTTTCACTTTCTCTCTCTGCTAGTATGGTTTCCATATGAATTTTCACATAAGTTATCTATTTAGCATGGTCCTGTGCAGCCCCTGGACAGTATTGTATGATGATTAGTAGCCAGGGTCAAGACAGGAGTTGATATTTCAAAGCCCAAGGCTTCCTGTCGCACTCCAATTTTGTTTCTGTGGAAGTGGTAGCATGTTTATAATGAACAGCTCCCACTGAACTTCCCAAGAAGAAGGAGACTTTATGAATGAACTCATCAGGAAAAGAATAAAACCAGGGATACTGGACACCCAGGTCTTCTGGATATCTGGGTGTTCTGGTGGATTCTGTCAATATGAGTCCTCTGTGTGTCTTTGGGAAAGTGGCCAGCCTAGCATGGAGCAGGATTATTGCAGGGGTGAGGCCACCCTCACATGGAGCAGGACTGCTGCAGGGTTGAGCCAGCCTAGCATGAACAGAACTGTTGCAGGGGTGAGACCAGCCTAGCATTGAGCAGGACTGCTGCAGGGGTGAGCCAGCCTGGCATGGAGCAGAACTGTTGCAGGGGTGAGGCCAGCCTGGCATGGAGCAGAACTGTTGCAGGGGTGAGGCCAGCCTGTCATGGAGCAGAACTGTTGGAGAGGTGAGGCCAGCCTAGCATGGAGCAGGACTGCTACAGGGGTGAGCCAGCCTGCATGGAGCAAACTGTTGCAGGGGTGAGCCAGCTGGCATGAGCAGAACTGTGCAGGGGTGAGGCCAGCCTCTCATGGAGCAGAACTGTTGGAGAGGTGAGGCCAGCCTAGCATGGAGCAGGACTGCTGCAGGGGTGAGGCCAGCCTAGCATGGAACAGGACTGCTGCAGGGGTGAGGCCAGCCTAGCATGGAGCAGGACTGTTCTGGGGGTGACAGGAGAAGATTCACACAGAGGGCTGCTAATCAAAGCTTCAGAGATTCAGATTCCTGAACCAGTGCATGGCTCAGAAGGCTGGAACAGCAGAAGGGAAGAAGGATCCCTGGATTGGGAACTTTCTGGACTGTAGACTCCCCATGGACACCTAGTTTAATCAGAGCAAGGATTTCATCTTTCCTTCTGCTTGACTCCCATGAGCAACTAGAACCGTGCCTAACACACAGTAGGTGTTCAACAAAGGCTGGCTGTGAGTGAACTAAAAGTTCAAGAAGAAAGCCTGCTTATAGTTCTGCCTACACTCCTAACACACCCACTTCCTTAGATCTCATGTAAGGAGCTTTGAATTTCCTAGCTGCAGAGAGAGAGAGAGAGACAGACAGACAGACACAGAAAAAGACAGAGACACAGAAACAGAGACAGAGAAGAAATACTACTTCTGCCCCATCTGCCTTGCATAGTCCTAAAGGAGATGAGAGAGAGAGAGAGAGAGAGAGAGAGAGAGAGAGAGAGAGAGATTTTTCTACTGTGAAAGACAGGGGCATCAATTTTATGTTTGCATGAGAAGAGTTCAGATGCACCTTTCACTTTTTTCCACCAAATGCAACCTGAGAGCATGTAAGTATCAAGCCATGGCAATACCAGTGGTCACTGAATTAGGCACGGACTGGAATTACAAGCTCTCATATCACATTATAGTTTGTGTAGATGCCTCAAAGCATAATTTATGCCCACCACTTCCACAAAAGTACTTATTAGATGTGCCAGGATGCCACCACATCTTGTCATTTAATGTGCTAATGAAATACCCAAAAGATCATAATTTGTTATTTTTTCAAAATATTTTATTAAACCCATGTATAATGTGTGAATTGAGAAACAGGTATGAACAGGGACTGCAGCTTGGTGGTTGAGTACCTGCCAAGCATGCTCAGACCCTGGGTTTGAACTTTAGTGCTGAAAAAAGAACAATATGCATTAATACTAACGTCATGGTTTTGTTGTGGTGTTTATAGCATAACTATGAGCAAGCTTTCTTCCTGAACTTTCAGTTTCTTCACAACAAGCCTTTATTGAACACCTATCACATGCTAAACATGGTTCTAGGTGCTTGTGGGGATCAAGAAGGAAGGATTTTCACTCTAACAAGCTTAGTATCCATGTGGAGCTTAAAACCCAGAAGGTTCCAAACATGCACTCATGCTGGAATCTAAATCTGATGCATGTGCATGTGTGTGTGCGTTTGTGTGTGTATATGTGTATCAACCCCAAGCTGGCCTCAGAGCTCAGCACATAGCAAAAGACGACCTTAAATTTATGTTCCTCCTGCCTCTACCCCCTGAGTGCTGGGATGATGTCATCATGCCAGGCAGATTCAAATGATACTGGAGACTGAACCATGGCTTCATGCATGCTATCTATGTAGGCATTTCTACCAACTGAGTTATGTCAGTGTGAGTGTACATGTGAGAGTGTGCATGTGAGTGTGAGTGAGTGAGCATGGAAAGGAATTTCATAGCACTGTCCTAAGATGAGGGCCCACGAGCTGCATTCATCACACTGTCACAGCAGCCACTAAAAGGCTGTTGGGAGAGATTTCTAGAAAAGTTAAGGTGAGACTGAATTTGCTCATATCTGTGTGAGCTTCTGGGTGGCTACACTAGATTCTCTGGGATCCAGTGGTTCTTCCATCCAATAGGGCAATGGTAATTCCTGCCCCATAGGTGTTGTGCCCTCCCTCACTCCAGAGGAATGAGCAGTGGGCTCATCACGAAATCCTGGCTCCAACAAGCACACAGAAAATACTCAATAAATGCCCTGATTATCACGATGGTGTCTTTGGGCTCAGGGAAGACCTCTCTTACCCAGGTACTCAAAGTCAACTTGTTTTGCCCAGATTCATTCGGAAACAGGGACTGGACCGTCTTTTCCTGGAGTGTGATGCACACATGTGGCGCCTGGGGGATCGGCGGATCCCAGAGGGCATTGCTGTGGACGGGGGCTCTGATTGGTTCCTGCTTAACCGGAAGTTTGTGGAATATGTGGCTTTCTCCACGGATGACCTGGTGACAAAGATGAAGCAGTTTTACTCTTACACCCTCCTTCCTGCTGAGGTGAGTACCAGGAAAGATCCCAGGTCGGAGGACAGGGACAGGGGCTGTGTGTAGCCTTAGCAGAGAGTGAATGTTTGGCAGTGTGAGCCTGGCTCCACGGGACTATCCTGTAAATCACCAGACGAGGCTGGAGAACCACACTGATCCCAGCAGACCTGACCTTATAGCAAGAACTATGGTGCACACACAGTGTCAGGGATGCTACCAACAGCCTGCATGTTCTCTCCGTGCAAAGTACAGAAAGCAGCCCTAGTCAAGGCACTCAGCCCTCACTTGTAACAGAAAAAATCCAATATTCAGAATTTTCTAAAAAAGATGTTATTGCTATTTTGCAGAAAAATAAAAACAAATTAAAATTGCAAACCCTCTGATTGTTGACTCTTTGCAATTGTGCAGTGCATGCTAACAGTTCCAGGACACGGCCACATCAACTTTTAATACATCCTCCAGTCATCAATCATGCAGTAAAGTAATAACCGTTTTCAGCACCAGTAATCCCTTTTCTCATTTGAATGCAGTTCTGTCATTCCTGTCAGTCCCTGATAGTGCTGTCTTCATTGTACACACATGTGTGTGCACACATGCGCACACTCTTGATCCAAACTTGCCCTGTGGAAACTAAACAGGATCTCTTTCACTGGCCTCTCCATTGTCGGCCATCACGGCCAAATGTTCAGGGCCCAGCCCTTCCTGTGGAGTGCACTGAACAAGCCCCTGAATCTTTTGTAGCATCCAGGTGCAGTCCCCATGGCACAAGGCTCAAGACCATTCTAAAACAGCCAGGCACATCCTGATATGTTGCCCATCACATGCTGGAAGCTGCCTTATCAGATCTGAGACTGGAGCATCTAGCTTCATCTCACTGACCTCCAGGCAGTTTTATCCTGACTTCTAACCTCGGGAAAAACCCCAGTGCGTGTTCTGTTTCCATGGAGCCTATGGCATTGCCCATGTGTGGTTCTCTGCTTCCCCCCTGTTGGGCCACAAGCTCAGATCACACAGTCTGGAACAAACCATGCGTCTCCATGGATGGTTCCCATGTATTATCAGGTCAGGGGCCAGCTCCCAGGAGGACTGGCTGTCTACACGCCTCAGTGTGAGGAGAACCTCAGCCTCTCTGAGCCAGGTTTTACTATTCTGTGCACATGTTAAGTCATCAGCTTTTAATCCTGTTTCAGCGAAAATCACCTTTTCTCTCCATTCTGATAACCTCCTCATCCATTATCTTGCAGGGAATTTCTGCATCGTTATAAAGGACACAGGGCAATTGGTAATTGGGTACTTTTCCCCACTGCTTGATGGAAGAGAGGTGCCTCTGTGGGCTTGTAGACAATTCAAGTTTAAATCCAGGTCCCCTGCCAATGTCATTAGCATCACAGGAAGACAAGTGAGTGGAGCTGAGTGGCAGGTGGAGCTTCATTTTGCCCCTCCGCCCATTTAGAAGAGATTCTCTGGGAGTTCGGTTGTTCTCAGCAATATGCCAATGACACCATTGGTGCCCACAACTCTGAGTGCGCTCTCTTCCCCACCCCTGCCTCAGCACTAAAACATGTCCCTGGGGTCTCTGTCAGACCCTCTCCCTCCATTGTGCTGTGTCTGCCTGCTTGTTCTTTCCTAGACAGCTCCGGGGCTTAGGGAAAAAAAATCCAAAGGCTGTGTCCATAAATTTGCAGCAGTCAGACACATATCCACCAACAGCTTCCCCTGGGAACCAGGGTCCAGAGGAAGCATATTCTCCAGTTGGCAGAGCTTGTTATAAAATAGTGCTGAAATAGAAATCTCCCTTCCCCTTCTCTTTCAGTGTCTCAGTGTCTCTAACCAAACATTATGTCTCCTCTCTGTCTCTCTTTTCCTCCCAGCATTACCTCTTTCTCAGAGTCCTTGAAAGAACTGGCCAAGAGTCCTAGAATTAGGAGAGGACTTTGGGCCCTGGTTCATTAGCATAGAAAGCACGCAGCCCACTTTTACTTGTGTTATGGCCACACTGTGTGGGCTCCTTCAGCACCGCGGACAGAAAACAACCCCCAATACCCCATCTAGCAACACCCTGAATAAGGACCTTGGACAGCAAGCACTCTGCTCTAGCTGCATTGTCTTAGTGCAGTGGCTCCTGGTCCAGCACTACCAATAAGAGCATCTCTCCCACCCACCTTTCCTTGTGTTGTAGTGAGAGTGATGGACGGCGAGCAGCCCTGCCCTTCCCTTCAATGTAGTCAGTGTATGAGTGGACCCAAGAGTCTGGCCTTCCTCATCCAGAGCTGAAATCCAAGTTCACTGGACATGGTTACCAATCTATTGCAGACCTGAAACCTATAGGTTCCCAGTCTGGCTCTTTGCAAGCAAGAGCCCTTGCAGCCTGTAGTTTCCTGGGAAGCTGTCCGCCCTGTTGGCTGCTGGTCCCCATTTGTTAATGCATCTTGAGAAACGATTCCTATCTGTTAAACAGACAGCAGATGTCCTGAGTGGTAAGGGGCAGATATCTTCATATCGGATTTTAAGCACTAGGGAGGAATGTTCAAGGCAATAGACCTGCAAGTAGATTTATCCCGTGAAGTCTAAACAGACATCTGCACTCTGAGATGGACAGGCCTGGCAGCTGATGTTGTGTGCCATGGTCCTCGGGGAGAACATGCCAATCCGACACACTTGATTGTATGTTCCTGGGTTCTCAGGCTGCACCCTTCTCTCCTTTGCAGTCCTTTTTCCACACAGTCCTGGAGAACAGCCCGCACTGCGACACCATGGTGGACAACAACCTGCGCATCACCAACTGGAACCGCAAGCTGGGCTGCAAGTGCCAGTACAAACACATCGTGGACTGGTGTGGCTGCTCCCCCAATGACTTCAAGCCTCAGGACTTCCATCGCTTCCAGGTGAGCCCACCTGCCCCCCCACACATTCCAAGGAAGCCACTGCAAGCCCTTAAGGCCAGACCGATGAGCCATCTTATCCTCACTGCCCAGCAGTTAGCAAGCATGTGTCCCATGCCAAGTGGCTAAACTAGCCTCCCCAGATTGACTCATGAACCTCCCAATAGCCCTGACGTGTGTGTGTTGCTGCTCTTATGACCCTTCCATCTTAGAGATAAACTGAGGTGCAAATGTTTGGAAACCCTGTTCATGATCACACATCCCAGGCTAGAGAAACAGACATTCAAGAAAGAGTAAGTGCTACACAAACATGAGGACCTGAGTTTGGATCCACAGCACCCACAGTAGAAGCCTGGAGTGGCTGTGTCTTTAACCCTGGTGCTGAGGAATGGGAGAGAGGAAAATCCATGTGGTAGAGTGGGCAGCAGGCTAGCTGAAAATGGTAAGCTCCAGGTTCAGTGAAATACTGTCTCAAGGCAGAGAGCCCTAGGGGGGATGCTCAACATCCTCTTCCAAGCTCTATACACACATGCACAGATGTTTGCACCTGCACACACACATACACAGACAAACACTACACTACAAAGACAGACAGACAGACTGACTGAATCATGGATGAATACATACAATAAGAGATGATGTAACCCAAGCATCAATTTCCAAAGTCATTCCCATCATCTTCTCTATATTGCCTCTCAGTCACAATCCCTGGTAATATTTATTAAAACAATTTTTTCTGGGTATATGCTTGACTATATTAAAGGCAGATTTTTCACCCCGGCACTCCTGGCATTGTGACTGGGTCAGTGTGTTATTAGGGACCATCCTCTGTGGTCTCCACCCACAGGTGCAGCTGCATCTTCAACTGTCATGACCAAAGATGTCCAACAATGTCCAAAAATATGCCCTATGTTCAAACTTTCTCCTTGGTGAGAACCACTGGTCTCCAGCAAAGGCTAGAATATTATTGTATTGCACTTTGGAAAAACCTGAGGAGTATCCAGGTTGGGAGACTACCATGTTCTGTAAACTTGAAGGAATAACTAGAGGTGGAAACATCATTACTTGTACAGCTGTCTCTGCATAACCTTTCACTGTACAGTCCTGATCAGTGTGGAGGTAGCAGGGTAGGAAATGCTCACCTGCTTACCACAAGCCAGAAGAGAGCCTTGGCCCCCCAGTCCTACTCTAGATGGACTTTCTTCTCACTCTATTTCCTCCCCCAGGACAGTGTGATGCCTGGGAATTGTGAGCTCTGTGTTTCTTCCTCTTCTCTTTCTAGTGGAACAAAAACAACAACAAAAAAACACCCTAGAAAATGCTGAAACAGGTCAGGTGAGGTCCCTATAGTTGTCACATGGAGATGACATTCTGCTTTGCAGAAGGATGGCAGGCACAGCAGCACAAGCTGATGACACCAGGAGACATCCTTGATGTGGTAATGCATAATCAAAATTGCCTTTGTCTAGCTTCAGGTCTCTTGACCTGGTCCCTTGGAGCATAGCTACAGATATGTAGCATCGCTATCACCAGGAGGCTTGTCCAGGATGCAGAACCTCAGCCTTTTGCACAGCTACAAGGCAAGACCAAACAGAGACCATGTAGAAGGCCACCATGTGATTAGGATACTGTCATGTTGGATCTACTCTTTATCAGCTGTGTGCCAGACCCTCTTTGGGCATTGGCTTTGCTGGGATGGAGGTCATCTGCTTGTAGGTGGCCATACTGAAGCAAAGAGGAATTAAAATTCTTTTTTGTGGCTATGCAGCTAATGAATTTGGTAGGGCTAAGGATATGTAGGTATGTTAGTACCCACTAGTTCTGTACCTCTGTGGACACAGAAAAAGCAGCCATTTTCCTGTTGTTATTTATTATTTCCCAACATCCCAACTGACCATCTTTCACTGCTTATATGATGCACTGAAAGCTGCCAGGATCCCACAGACTAATGTTAACTTAAGCATAAACTTGGGTGACTTGGGACTCTCCACTCACTGTCTGTGCAAAGCAAGAAGGCTGCAGGGGCAATGCCTTACCTGTCCAAAAGAAGAAAAGTGGCCATGCCTTTGTCTAGGGTGATCCCAGCCTTTGCTGCAGACCTTCAGCATTTAAAGATAGTAGCCCAGAGCCTTAGTATGCTGACTCTTGGGAGTGTTGCTACCTCAGGCTGTTCCTGGTGGTGGCATCTGTAAGACAGTCACAACTTCCTGGGGACATCATGGTCTCCAATGAACCAGGCTAACTTAGAGAGTGAGGTATATGCACACAGCTCTTTCTTTTGCAATAAGTAAAGACAAGGCTATCCTTCAATATCTAGACTCTCTGCTGTCTCTTAGAAGCAGAGAGTTCTTTTCCAAGGAACTCTGAGGAAGAGAATGATAAAAATAGACTCATACATACCCTTGGGGCTAGAGAGGTGGCTCATTGATTAAGAGTAGTCCTGCTCTTCTAGAGGACCCAAGTTGAGTTCCCAGCACCATGTCAGATGGCTCACATCTGCCTGTAACTCCAGCTTCAGGGAATCCAGCACCCTTTTCTGGCCTATGAAAACATGTGCTAGTAACTCATGCCTCTGTACCCACTTCAAAGACAGGGAAATTGAGGTTGAGGCAGTTGGGAGATATGCCTAAAGACATGCACACTTAGTACATAGCAGGGGGCGTGAACTCAAGTGGGTTGAGTTCCTAGTGCTGTCCAACCCCTCTCCAAAACAGAGATCCCAGGGCCCAGGAAGTGAAGGTGATGAGATGCTCAGCACCAAGCGCAGGATGTTTCTTTCTTAGGGGCTTCCTGCTCACTCACCAGTCCATCGTAGAGAGATGTGACAAAAAAGCTCAGGGTTTGGAGCTGTGGGATGTGGTGCAAGTGTTGAAGCTGTGAGCATTTCCTGAGTATCGGTTCCTCATCTGTAGAATGGGAATTATGACCCTGCCTGGCTGACTTGTCAGAGACTTAGGTGACGAACTTGTGATGCCCTCCGTACAATGTCCCCAGAGTTATCAGTATCATTATTGCAGTCGTTAGTCCTCTGAAGGGCACACCATACTCAACTCACAGCAACAGTTGACCAGAGTAAACTCCTCAAGGGACAGGGCTGTGTGTTAGCTCTTTGTACAGTCCTGGGCCATGGGTCAGCACACTACAACTCCCTGGCCAGAGTCAGCCTAGCCTACTCTTATAATAAAGTTCTGTTGGAATGCAGCTACCACCACTGCTCACTTACCATTTTGTCTCTGGGTGTTTCCATGCCTCAGAGTTGGTGCTTTACATATCTACATTTTTGCCTTCTGCTGAAGAAGTTTGTGAAGCTCTGCCTAAGTAATAGTATAACACTTGCAGATGGCAGGTGCTTTGTGTTTTATTTCTTTATGTGCACATATGAGTGTGCGTGCATGCGTGCGTGCGTGCGTGCGTGCGTGCGTGTGTGTGTGTGTGTGTGTGTGTGTGTGTGTGTGTTTATGTGTCTATGTGTGCAGAGACCAACTTTAGGCATCATTTCTCCAGACGCTGTTATAGAACTCAGTCCTCTAGGCAAAACAACTCCCACCTTCAAGAGACCAGCTGTGCCTATTTGCAAAAGTCCATCATGATGTAGCCTATTGACTGTGGACATTTCTGCATAGGAGGGTGGCCTCTGGCCTGTGGACATTCCTGCATAGGAGGGTGGCCTCTGGGCAATGGACATTCCTACATATGAGCAGTCAACAGGATCATTGAACTCTCACCTGAGTATCTAGCTAGCTGTTCTGTCCTAATTGCATATGGCCCCGGGGTTCTCAGGGAAAGGATAGAGGATGTAGGCTGGAGAAGTTTAACATGAAGAGAATCCGTCTGTGCAGCTAGGGAGCCATCTTCTCTGCTGGGTGCAGACCTTCCAGGTGCTTCAGAGTAACCATGCCCCTGCCTAGAACCTCTCACCCATGTTCTATAAGAGCCTAATAAACTCATTTGTTCCCCCAGGGTGATCATTGGTTTAACTGAACTTTGGTTTGTCGTTGAGGTCTTATGAAGAGGGAGTAGATATTTAAGTCTCCCAAGAGGGAGCATTTTCACAATACTGTCCATGAAGCAGAGTTTCTCACTGAGCCCAGAATTCCCTAATTAAGCTAGACTGGCCAACGAGCCCCGAGGATCCGCCCATCTGTACCTCTCCAGCCCCAGGATTACAGGCACACATCACCATGGCTAGCGTTTTCACATGGGTCCAGAAACCCAACTCAAGGCCTCCTGCTTACCTAGCAAACACTTCACTGACTGAGCTTTTTCCCTCAGTCAGCATATATTGTCTCGAACTTTGAACCCTAACTCTTCATCCGGGATCAGCCACTGATTTGCTGTATATCTGTGAATCAATCCCCTTCTCCCTCTGGACCCATTCCCATGAGTTCTCAGTTTACATGGGAAAACATTATAATCAGTTGGGAATTTTACTTACATTTCTGAAAGTCACCAGAGTGGCTGAGTAGGAGAAAAGGGCAAGGGCTGTGGGTTTACCTGGTGAAAGTCTTGCTCAGACCACGGCCTGGCTAATCATTACCCTGAGATAGGTTGTATGTAGTCTTATTGGTGCTAAGAAAAACAGCTGCTAGTTGAAGGGAAGTTTTTATTTCATTGTAAAACGTTCATCTAGCAGATCTGTGATCCTGAAACTCAAGGTTAACTGAAACAGAGGATAATTTTAGAATGAATGAGGAAGAGTCATAGACAAAGTGGAGTCCCATATGTGAATGACTGGGTTTTCCTGTGGAGTTACTTGGAAAGCCTACCAAATGCAGAGTGCCATCCATACCTCCAGCTCCTGGAGCATGTGAAATCTCATGCCTAGAGTGTCCCTGGTGAGCCTGCCAGTCAGCTGGGATGCCAGGGGACACTAAGGCACGGCAGAGACAATGACGGGAAGAACAGTCCATGATTTATCTAAAGGGATGGGTTGCTGTTCTTGTTTACCTACCACTACCACTTCAGAATGTGACCTGGGTTTCCCACAACAGTTGCTGTTTAAAAAGGTGGCGCACAGCCGGGGCGTGGTAGCGCACGCCTTTAATCCCAGCACTCGGGAGGCAGAGGCAGGCAGATCTTTGTGAGTTCGAGGCCAGCCTGGGCTACCAAGTGAGTTCCAAGAAAGGTGCAAAGCTACACAGAGAAACCCTGTCTCGAAAAAAAAAAAAAAAAAAAAAAAGGTGGCGCATGCCTTTAATCCCAGCACTCGGGAGGCAGAGGCAGGCGATCTCTGTGAGTCGGGCCAGCCTGGGCTACCAAGTGAGTTCCAGGAAAGGCGCAAAGCTACACAGAGAAACCTGTCTCAAAAAACCAAAAACAAAAAAATAAAAAGAAAAGAAAAGAAAAAGAAAAAAAAGAAGCCAGAATTGTTTCCACAAATCTTCCACTTTGTAAATATTGCCAATAGTCTGATTTTAAGGTGTTCTCCCAGCCAAGTAAAATTGCTCATCTATGACCTTCACTAAAACACTGAGCGCCACCCTAGCACTGACCACCCATGATTCAGTTCATGTCAGGGTCATTTGGGTGGTGATTCCTATGTGTCCACCATGCTTGGATGTCTTGCAGGTTCTAACATTGTCCCACTTTTATAGAAGAGAATGTTGAAAGGTCATGGAGTCCCAGGGCTGGAGTTTGAACCTGGCAAGCTTACAGAAGTGTCTTTCCTCTCCTCGAAGGGTGCAGGATGATGGCCTCCCCCGCCCCACCCCATTGTTTGATGATAAACTTTTCTTGTATCTCTCCTGAGCACAGCAGACAGCCCGGCCCACCTTCTTTGCCCGAAAATTTGAAGCCGTAGTGAACCAGGAAATCATTGGGCAGCTGGACTCTTACCTGTATGGGAACTATCCTGCGGGCACCCCGGGCCTCCGCTCCTACTGGGAGAATGTCTATGACGAGCCGGATGGCATCCACAGCCTCAGCGATGTGGCGCTTACCCTGTACCACTCCTTCATCCGTATGGGCCTGCGAAGGGCAGAGTCGTCCCTGCACACTGACGGGGAAAACAGCTGCAGGTGAGCCAGGTGCTGAGCTGGGTCACTGGCAGAACAAGGTGCTACGCCATGCCTCTCTGTTCCCTGCTCTCCCTGGTCACTACGTGAGTCCCTCCACTCTGTGCTAATGCTCTGCTTCTTAGCTTACATTTATTCTCCAAACACAAGCCCTAATCATAGTCTCCATCTTTCCCTCCCTCCCTTCTTTCCTTCTCATCAGCCTATCTTCCTTGGTTTTTCTCTTTTGCAAATAGTATCTCACTGTGTCACCCAGGCTGACCTTAAGCTCACTCACTGTGACCCTCCAGCCTCAGCCCCCACGTCTGAGATCACAGGTGTGCACCATTATATCTGACTTTGGACAAGGTGTGAACTCCTCAGATCCCCAGTTTCTTCATATGTAAGATGAAAAGAAAGTGCTCACAAGCCACCTCCTGAGCGTGTACTATGACCCTCATTTTAATCTTATTTTACATGCTGAGGTGTTCAGCTAGCTTTCATGAGATTTTGATGCCCTAGTGACCCTTATTAAGCCATCACATGGCTAGCAGTGAGTGTTCTGGTTAAGATAGTAACCGTAAGGAGCACCTCCCGTTGCTGTTTCATTGTGGCTCTTTATTTACTATCCCTACCATCACTGCATAGTTTACCTTTCCTGGTCATT
Organism: Peromyscus leucopus; assembly: GCF_004664715.2. Classification (NCBI taxonomy): domain Eukaryota; kingdom Metazoa; phylum Chordata; class Mammalia; order Rodentia; family Cricetidae; genus Peromyscus; species Peromyscus leucopus. The sequence goes on along the minus strand of NC_051063.1, from coordinate 87,044,436 downwards.
AAGGTCATCCAGTCATCCATTTCCACCCTGTCAGAAGCTTATGTGTGTTATGCATGTGTGTACATATTCATGTAACTGTGGAAGCCAGAGACCAATGTCAGGTACGCTCCTCTATCACTCTTCGTCTCATTTCCTACGTTTTTTGAAGTATTAATATGTACTTGTGCCTTTGTGTGGGTATAGGGATATGTGCATATGAGTATGGGTGGCCACGGAGGCCAGAAGAAGGCATTGGGCACCCTGGAATTGGAGTTATAGGCTGTTTTGAGCTACCCACTCTGGATGCTGGGAACTGAACTAGTGTCCTCTACAAGAGCATTGTAAGCCCTTGCTGACTGCTCAGTCACCTTTGTAGCCCACTGTGTGTGTGTGTGTGTGTGTGTGTGTGTGTGTGTGTTCACTGATTCAGTAAGATTGGCCAGCAAACCCCAGGGGTCCTTCTGTCTCCCCAGTCAGTGCTGGTAATACAGGCACATGCCACAAGTCTGGATTTTTAGTGGGTACTGGGGATCTGAATTCAGGTCTTCACACTTGCATGGCAAGCAATTTTACCAATGGAGCTATCTCCCAATCTACCTCTTGGGTCAAAGGTTCCTGCCACCCCCACTCTTACCCTCCCCAAGTCAAAGGGACATCAGACCCATCTCATGTGGTTGTACCACCCAGTATCAATGTCAGCAAGTGTCTTGTCCCCCTGGCCAGACTGTGGGAAGAATGTAAACCTTGGAACCACAGACCATCTGCCTAGTATACAGCATCTTGCCCCAAACTTGGGAGGCAACTGTTCTTCTGGACCAGCTTAATCATGAGCTTCCTAGAACCTATAAGATAAATGATCTTATAGGGAATTCCAAAAGACACTCCCGATTTATTTAGGGTTGTTGAAACTTTCTCCTGGTACTTGCTTTGGAATGAAGCAAGCCATCTAGTTGCCTCAGGCCCAGAATCCTTTGGCTTTTCTCCTTCATTTTTTATTGTGATGGAGCTATTGTGCCTTGCCGTGGGCAAAGCCATGTATTTATGAATCGGAGGCTAGGAATAAATCAGGACAAAGGACCCTTATCCCAAAAAAGGCAAAGGAGAATGAATTGCTACCCGTGGGGCATCTAGGGAAATAGCAAGTGCCTTTCATCTGATCTGGGCATTTCATGCACACTGTGCATTTCCAGGCTGCAGTACAACCTTTCATAAAACAGTGCTTATTGATTCATTTTCTCATTATAAAGTAATGCATGTGCTTTGCAGAAATGTTTGATATAGCAGATTCAAACATGAGAGCACAAGAAAATAGAGGCCACTTCTGATCCACCATGTAGGGATTAAGATGCCAATATGTTACTACCAAACCCCAACTCAGATGCCGGTAAATAATATAGTACTGGTGATTCAGCATGAGCCCTACAGGGGGCACTGTGCACACCGACCTAGACCACTTGAGCTCCATGCACCTACAAGTCAGTACGCACCCGGCAGGAGGTGCTGAGCAAACCGGCCATACCACTTGTACTACTTAGTTGAACTCTAGCCCAAGCTGCTCAGAAAGTCAACTTGAAGTTGACTACCAAACACTTGCCTTTTCAAGGCAAGCAGAAACCCAAAGTTGTATGTAGCTCTATGTTTTCCCCAAGCTCACCTAATGTAAATAAGAAGTGAGAGAAACATACCTTGGGCCAAACAAATGTTCCCACTACATTCTGTAAGTTATCGTACTGCCTCTTGGCTCTTTGGCTTTTCTTAGTGAAGTTGCTATTGCCATTCCCTAGGGATGGAGTAATGTGATAAGAAGGTGCAGAGGGCTGTGTGTTACGTCTCAGGCTACATGGTCCTCAGGTGTACTTAAGAAGCGCAAAGGTACAGGGAATCCTAGGTTTTCACTCACTCAGCAAGCATTGTTTGAACACCCACTGTGTACCAGGCTCTTTGATAGGCTTTGAACATTCACCTCTGACCCCGATAGACCTGACCCCAAGGTCCTGATCTTCACATTCTAGTGTGAAGACACACAGTCCCCAAGTGTGCACGTGTGACTGGGCATGTGCAATCACAGAGGTCAAAATTATCCGCAAGAATGGATGCTCTGCTGAGTTCGGAGCAAGTTCTCATTAAGCACAAAGGCAAGGCACAGCTCACCATATACTCACAAGAGAAGCGCATCCCCAGCAGACAGAGGGTCCTGTGCAAATGCCCTGGGGCACAACCGAGCTCAGCACACCCAACAGCCCAAAGTAAGGCACCTGAGGCCAGAAAGTGGGCAGTTTGGGCAGAGGGGAACAAAACAAGTAGAAAAGGACAGGGCTGTGCACTCCAGCTGCAAGTATTAAACACAGTGCTGTGGCTCACAAAGAAGCAACCAGTGTGACTCCAGTGAAGTTATTCCTGCCCCCACGGAGGCATTATGAAGGCTTGGGCCAGGCTCTGGCAGTACTCAGTAGAGCAGGAGGTGGAGCCAGACAACAAGAATTCTTGGTGGAGATGGCTGAGTGGGAGAAAGCGCTTGTCTCACAAGCATGAAGACTTTTGGATCTCCATCACTGTAACACCTGCCTCTAATCCCAGCAATGGTGAGGGGAACAGGAGACAATGGATCCTGGAGGCTCACAGGCCAACTAGCCTAGCCTAAGTGACAAAGTTCCAGGCCAATAAGAGACCTCATCTGAAACAAAAGGCAGAGGATACCCAAGGACTGATACCCAACACCGTCCTCTGGCCTCCACAGGCATTCTGTACACACACTCACCAACACCCCCACATGTACACACTCACCCCCAAATACACACACACACACACACACACACACACACACACACACACACACACACACACACGTACAGAAGAATGCAGAAAAGACAAGCAATAAGCCGGGCAGTGGTGGCGCATGCCTTTAATCCCAGCACTCGGGAGGCAAAGGCAGGCGGATCTCTGTGAGTTTGAGGCCAGCCTGGTCTACCAAGCGAGTTCCAGGAGAGGCACAAAGCTACACAGAGAAACCCTGTCTCGGGGGGGGGGGGGGGGGGGAAGACAAGCAATAAAAAAAACAGATTACTCCAGTACTCAACCTTCACTCATGTTCTTGACATTCAGCAATACTCAGTATGATTGACTGCTCCTTTCTGGAAATACTTTCTCCTTTGACTCCCAGGCAGCAAGCTTTCCTCTATCTGTGGCCTTCCCCACCTCACAAAACAAACACCAACAGTGCATTACCTGTGGACTGCTGGAACAATGCCTTGCGACAAATAGACCAGGGTTGGGAATTTGTAATCATCCCCTTCGTGCTCACTTGTGAATCAGCTGGGCCATCTTCCTTCCGAGTCTGGACCTGCCTCCCTTCTGCATCTGCAGCCAGCTGCAGGTCAGAAGGGTTGTTCTGCAGTTCTTGGTTGGGAACTGTTGACTAAATCACAATGGCACAGACTCGGACACTTTTGATGACTCTCATCCATTACCACTGACTCATCTTCCCACAAGCTAGCCTAAACACAACTTCCATGGTGACTGACCCCAAGAAGGCAAGAAGGTAGACACAAGGTTGACAAGGCCTGGATCAGAACAGCCATGGCATCTCTCCGCTTGCTATTGGCCAACGATGAGCCAGGAGTGGGAAATAGACTTCCACACCAGTGTAGAGAAGGCTGCAGATGTGCTCCAGATATTGGAAACCTGAGGCTTTGGGGACACCTGTGCAGGTGAACACAGACTCTTCCAAGGCTATATGAAGGAGTCCAAGTACCACATGTGATCATTCTCATATAAACTAACTAATGTTAAGGCAAGCATAGTTGCCTACATCTGTAATTTCAGCATTTAGAAGAAGAGACAAGAAAATCAGGAATTCAAGGCCATGTTTGACTATGTGTTAAGTTAGATGCCTACTTGGAATGCATGAGACTCTGTATAAAAAGAAAAAATGATAATAGAAATGAGGCTAAGAAGATGGGTAAAATGCTTGCTAGTCAAGCATGAAGGCCTGAGTTCAGATCCCCAGCATCCACATAAAAAGCCAAGCATGTCAGCATGAAACTTTAGTCCTAGCACCAGGAGGCAGACAGGAGGATCCCTAGGGTTCACTGGCCATCCAGTCTAGCAAGTTGGTGAGTTCCAGGTTCAGCAAGAGACCCTGTCTCAAAAAAATAAGTTGGTGAGTTATAGAAAAAGACACCTTATATCACCTCTGGCCTATACACACACGTGCACGAGCGCACGCACAGCCACACACACACATACACACACACACACACACACACACACACACACACACATGCATTCACACATGCATGCACATACCTGTACCACACATGCACACAAATTAAAGAATAATAAATGAACTAACATTAAAAATTGTGCCCACATATCAAGTGCTCAGCAGTTACTGGTGGCTACCACATTGGGCAGCACAGATACCCCACACCTCCACCACCTGAGAAAGCACTGCCAAACAATGCCAAGCAACTGCAACAGCACAGGGCCCAAGTCTTCCTACCCACGATGATCACATCTAAAGTGCAGCGTGAGCCATGAAGACCCAGCAATCTGAAGAAAGCTGGTTCTTTCTGCAGAGCCCCAGAGGCATCCCTATAACAAGGCAGTGATTTCGAGAGGTGCGTCAACACAGGAAGGAGGCTTCCCCAACCATTCTAATTGAACATAAAGACTTCAAACTCCAGATCGGAAGCAGAGGGAAGCCTACGTTTAGCAGAGAAGGGACAGTGATTTGTGGAACGCTGTTATTAGGGAGCCGCGGCAGCCTCTTATCACTGTGCAATTTACACGCTGCAGAAGTGGCAGCTTTTTATTTTGCAAGTGGAGAGTTGCTGGTCTCCACGGCTCACTCTTCCATTCTCCTTTCTGCTCCCATTTCCACCTTTTCCATGCTAAGCTTTCGAGCTCTATCTAGCCAGCAAATCTGTACGGACCAAAGGCACGCAATTTAAAACAAGCTTCCTATTGGAAACTGGATGGTTGCAAGTATGTATTGGCAGTAATTTTTAGAAAAAGAAAAAGAGTCTTAAGGAAGACAGGAACAAGAAGATAAATCAGTGTTTCTGACAAACTTGGGTACTAGATAAAGAGTTTTAGAGGTGTGTGTGTGTGTGTGTGTGTGTGTGTGTGTGTGTGTGTGTGTATGAGACAGGGTAAATAAATATGAATTCCAAAAGAATAACAAATATTTTATAGTCTACTATTATCCATCAATAGAGCACTGCTTCTATAAAATACCACATTCCATGACACACTCCATCCACACAGACACACACAGTTTTATTTTCAGAGATGTGAGTGTGCTCAGGAAGTCCAATGGCACAAAAGCATAGCATATATGTTATGATTCCAGCTGCATAATATTCATGAGGCTGGGGAGATGTCTCTATCAGTAAAGTGTTTGCCACATGAGTGTGAGAACATAAGTTCAGTCTTGCAGAACCCACATTCAAAAAGCCAGACATAGTGGCAGGTGCTTAGTTATACCAGCACTGGTGAGGGCTCTAGGGTTTGCTGGCCAGCTAGTCTAACCCACTTGACAAACGATAGGTCAATGATAGAACCTGCCTCTAAAAACAAGGTGGAAGACACCTAAGGAATGACATCTGTGGTTAGAGTTAGCCTTCACATGTGTGTACCTCCACCTTCACATACACATATTAGCCAGCCCACTAGGTAACATGTATGCAAATACATACATTGAAAATGAGGCTAGAGGAAAAGGCACCAACAGAAGTATTCAGGCACCAATTCACTCTCTGGTACCCAGCACTCAATAGATATCTGTGAATTGGTGTTATTTATGGGAACAGGCATCAAAAGCAGTAATTTCTTTTCTTTATTGTACTTTCCTATAGTCAGCATGTTTTCCATTTATCACTGGTTAAAAAAAATATTTGCAAATACTTAGACTCATAGATAGCATCTTTCAGACTGATGCAAATCAAGGTAAACATTGGACTAACAGGGCCTATTTTAGGAGCTAGACCACTGTGAAGTGTGGGGGTCTCATGGTAACACTGCACACCTCATATCCTGATCCTATGTTTGTAGGTACTACCCAATGGGCCACCCAGCATCTGTCCATCTCTACTTCCTTGCCGACCGTTTCCAGGGCTTTCTGATCAAGCACCACGTGACTAACCTTGCTGTGAGCAAACTGGAGACACTGGAGACATGGATGATGCCAAAGAAAGTCTTCAAGATCGCAAGTCCCCCCAGTGACTTTGGGAGGCTTCAGTTTTCTGAGGTAAGAGGCCGAAGACTGTCAGTCTTAATTGTCTCCTCACGCTCTCTTGCTGGCCTCTGTGCTTCACCTGACACTTAGTGTTGGAAATTGAGAAAGAGAATGTTTGTAGAGCCATAAAGATGAGCTTATTCTGTTCCTGGAGACAATTTCCCAGTCGCATATACCGGAACCAGCATCATAAACAATGCAAACAGAGAGGTATAGTAGTGTGTCAACATCTTGGAACAGAATCAGCCTAGAAGCATGGTCTATTGTTTTAAGGCCAATTTTATTCTCTTATTTTTGCATCCCATCCATTGATTTCTTCTAAGCCCGTTTTAGTAATCAGCCAGTAACAAGGCAGGTTTCTCATGAAGTCATGGCATTAGTACCATTTAATGGATTAGGTGAGGTTTATGGACGTCTAACTATTTTCTAAATAACTGCTAAGACATGGAAAATCACAAAATTGATTCCACATCTCACTGGCCACAAATTCCATGCTTCATTTTATGCCGTTATTTTCCCCTTTTTCCTACCACAGGGGCTTGCTCCTAAACTTTAGAAGTAGGTGGGCTGGTGACCATGTAAATGAATAAATAGATAGATGGGTGAATGGGCAAATGGAGCTGATTGGTTTTATTAGATGAACTGTCAAACAAATGGATGGAGGATTGAAGCATGGTAGTATAGGTGGGTATATGAATGGACAGATGGATTGATGGGTGACAGATGGACAGACAGATAAGTGATGGAAGGGTAGGCAATAGGGTGGATGATGATGGATGGATAGACAGATGCAAAGATGAACAGATGGATGAGAAATGGACAGACATTTAAATTAATGTACATATAGGCAACAAGATGGATTGATGATGAATGGATGGATGGATGCATGGATGGATGTGGATGGATGCATGGATGGATGCATGGATGCATGGATGGATGCATGGATGGACAGGTGGATGGGTAGATGAATGGACAGATAGAAGTATGAACAGATAACGGATGGGTGGATGGATAGATTGGTGGACAGAAGTGTCAGAGATGCTTGAGTAGGCTAACTGCAGATGTATGAATCCATAAAATGTTGCTCACCTCTGCTCACAACAGCATCAGCTTTTAGAAATGTTTTTGGTTTGCGTGATGACTTACTGGTACATCCTTGTCACATCATCCCTGCCTGCAGACCCTGAAGGCCCCACATGATCTGGTACTGTTTGCCTCTCCACCCTTGTCCAATACTGTACTATTTCTTGCTCATAGTTTCTGTGTCTTTGTCAAACACGATGTCCTTATTCTTGACTTGAGTTTGTCATGTCCCTTTGCCTAGACTGCTTTCTCACAGGTTGTCCTGTATGTTTCAGTCTTTTATTTTTCAGTCATTCTGATCTAAATCCAAAGAGGCATCTTCAGAGACACCTCCCCTGACTAGCCCTTTGTATCACAATGGCAACATTAAACACCTACTACTTCCTTAATTGCCTCTTTTAGAAATTACAATGCCATCTTGCTGATTTATGAACATGTCTTGATTTTACACCAGAAAACTGGACCTCTATCTATCACTCACTGCTGCATCCTCTGCACATACCCTTAGTAGAAGAGCCATGTCATTAGTAGGTGCTGAATACTGTTGAATGAATGTGACTGTCCCTGGGGCTGGGAAATGCTGGAAGGAAGTATGATGGAGCTTGGGCCTCATGACCCCCACAAGTATGTTTGAGTGCCAGGTTAAGGTTGAAGAGTGACTTTTGATATGCAGGAACTTGAGAGTTTAGGAGTATGAGGGAGAAATCTCACTTGCTTATGTTTCCTTGCCGGTCCTTCTTCACTCACTGGGAGCCTGTCTCTTTGCTTCGCCCCATGACTGAATAGATTCCCTGTCAAACAAGCATGAATGAGTTCCTTATAAACTCATGTTTTTAAGGAAGGTTCCATGGGGACTGACTAGCTCTGAGATGCTATGGCAGCCAGGCCCATAAATTACTGGAGTTAGCAGGGCAATTAGGTACTGCTCCAGTTGGATTCTGTTCTGGGGTCCCAAGCAGCCCATTGAAGACATTCATGTCCCATTAAAGAAATGAATGCCTGGGGTCTGGACTTTCTCTGTTTATCAGACAACTATTGGGTCACTGGGTACCTCTGGCAGTGACAAGAGATAGTTGGCCATCACATGGCTAGTAATTTGTGAATGTTTTCACTATGAATCCCACAGCCCTGGTGAGAGGACAAGTAATTCCACCATTAGCAATGCAGGCACAGGAGGCAGAGGCCCCAACCTTGTGTGTAGAACTTTTTTGGTCATGTTTATTTAATGGCAAAGATAAAGAGCTAAGCAAGAAGGAAGGAAGACCTAAAGGGCCACTTATAAACAGTGTAAGGGTACCCTTGATATTATCATGGTCTCAGGATCTTTTATAGTGGCAGATGGTCAATTGAGATTTCTCTAACATGCTGGCCCATGCCATTGATTGGAGAAAATGGTGCTCACCAAGGACCTACAATATGCTAGATTTATGAGAGACAGTCATGAGCCAGACAAGCTGTCTATTGTGACAGAACTGGATTCTGCTGGGGCAGGCAGACAAGTAGTGAGTGAAGAAAAAATAGTTCACCTAGTGACAAGTATTTCAGAACAAAAGGAAATCTATTCATGTGGTTGCTCAGGCTCAGGAGGCCAGTGAAGGCAATCTCTAATAGGATGGTTTCTTCTGGAAGGCTTTTAAAAATAGATCAGGTTCAAGCTGACACTTGTAAAAGAGCCATATCATCCATGGGAAGATCTAGAACATTCTGAGTGGAGAACAGAGCATAGGCAGATGTCCTGAGATTCTGAGCAGAAGCTTGGCATGCTGAAGAAGAAAAGGCAAGGCCAGAGCATGATGAATGAATGAGATGGAGAGTGGTTGAGGTCATGGTTGATGATGATGGGGTTAGGAGCTGGGGAGCAGTATAGGAGGCTTGAACTTGAACATTTATTTGAACTTCTGCAATAGCCCATTTTGCAATGAATGATTGTAGACTTTCACACTAAGGCATTGTGGATGATGACAGACATGACAGAGGTGACAGAAATGGGCTGCTGAGAGGGAGACTCCCTCTCCTCACACTTCGAGCAGGAGGCATGTGATATCCTTCATGCTCCTCGGTTTAAGACAAGGCCCCATTTTTTGCAAGCTGATCCACACTCTCCAGCTTAAATGACTCTGGGAATACAAATTTCAGGTAACTGTCCACCCCCATTCCTTTAGAAAATATAAGAGCAATGCTCCAAAGAGTTCCCTGAGCAGTTACAATTCATTCTGTATGACCCCAGCATGGCTTTGTGACCATTCTTATTTTTGTTGTTAGTAGTGTCACAAGAGTGGGTGTCCAGAGTATGGTTATAAAGAGAAGTCTGTCTGCTCAACCCTGATCATTAAGTATGTATTCAAGTTTAAGGTAGGTAGCTAGATAGGTAGGTAAATAGATGGATGGATACACAGACAGACAGAATGACCAGTAAATGATAGAGTAATACACAGATATTTAGACATGATGGATGGATGGATGGATGGATGGATGGATGGATGGATGGATGGATGGATGAATAGGTGGGTGGGTACATTTCTTGGTTGATGATATTTGGGATAGTATATACATGAGATATTGTTTCATGGGACATAGATACTATGAAATAAATAATTAATAGGTATTGCATATTGGCAGGAGATGGATAGATGGGTAGATGTATGGACAGTTGTATGGATGGATAGATGGATGGATGGATGGATGGATGGATGGATGGATGGATGGATGGATGGACGAACAAATAGATGATCCATTACTGGTAGACTTCTTGGACTCACACAACAAGTTATTGATTCTGAGTATCAGTTTCATCTACACACTGAGAATAGTAACAAAGTTCTCCTTTTCACAGATAAGAATATCACATGAGCAGGTACACGCAGATGCTCCACTTCATACCTGGCCAGTGCGAGCCTTTGGTGTTGACGTGGAACTATGTGTCCTAGGTGAAGAGTGGACATAGTAATTCCAGGCAACAACACAGAGAAAGAAGTTCAGCTACTGTTTGCTGTGCATGTACAGGAACTTCTCCAGTGGACTTGTATAGCCACACCTTCACCTCAGCCTATACACCTGAACACATACAGACACACAGGGGGGGGCAACTTTACATTGTGTTCAGTGTCTGCCACCTCAACCTATACACCTGAACACATGCAAACACACAGAGAGGGGGGGGGCAACTTTACATTGTGTTCAGTGTCTGCCACCTCAACCTATACACCTGAACACATGCAAACACACAGAGAGGGGGGGCAACTTTACATTGTGTTCAGTGTCTGCCACCAACATACCTATGTGCACACGTCAGAAACACTAAGTCACTCCTCTTAGGGAGCACCCCCCTTTTTTTAGTAAGAAGACCCTCTCATTTAATTTGATCTAAACCATCAACATAGCCCAGTACCAAGGATCTATGTGGCTAATTCACTTTCTTGCTAAGCAATTTACTTACCTATTGGGCAAGCATTGCTTGAGCACCTACCATGTGCTCGGCCCTCTTGGGGGAACCATAGAAGAGTTGAGATCCACACAGAGCAGGCTCTCTTCTCACAGGCTTACATTACAGAAGAGGGGAGTCATGTGTTAAGGTGTTCAGGGAGTCGTAAGGATACCTGTCAGATAAAGGGCTGGCTATGAAAAGGTGTGAGGAGGTATAGATATAACCAACCGTCTTATTAAATAAGAAACACAGAAACAATGCAAAAGAGAAAGCCGAGAGGTCAGAGCTCAGAGCTAAAATCTCACCCTTCCGCCTGCGGTGTCCCAGCTTCCCGAATGAGACCCTATTTCCTGTCTGTTCGTCTATTTAAAGTATTTTGTTCTGCCTTCTCATTGGTTGTAAACCCAAACACGTGACTGCCTCGTCACTGTCTGAATGTACAGCCCCCTAGGTCTTAAAGGCATATGTCTCCAATGCTGGCTATATCCCTGAACACACAGATATCTATGGGATTAAAGGCGTGTACCACCACCGCCACACTCTTGCTATGGCTCTAATAGCTCTGACCCCCGGGCAACTTTATTTATTAACATACAATCAAAATCACATTTCAGTACAATTAGATTACCACCACAAGGAGGTAGGGTATTCCATTCAGAGATGAGGAGGGGTGGCTTGGTAAGTTAAAAGGCCTGGAAGAAGGCACATATGGAGCAGGATAGGTAGATGGTTATGGAGGGAAGGAACACTTGGAGATCATAGTGAGGGGTTAGTACAGACCCAGGGACAGTAAGAAGCCCTGAATAATGAAGCAGCATGTGACAGCTCCCTGATTCCTGAATGCAGAGTAGCTTGAAGATGACAGAGTGGAAGGAGGAAAGCCAAGAGGCTTGCCATGCAGCCACCCAGATGGTGCATGGGAAGAGTGAAGGCATGTCCCATCTCCCAGGTCCAGAGCAGAATGCTTTGGAGAAGCCAAAGCCAGGCCTCTACCCTTATGCATAAGGACCACACCAAATGCAGGTGTGCCACTTGTGGAAGCAGAGGCCCAAAAAGAGCCCAGCCTCACCAGCTGAGTAGGAGGCTATTACTTTGAATGGCATGCAGGACAGTGTTTATTCACACTCGCATCCGGTTCATGGGTTCAAGGTTTGGAGTCAAAGCACACAGCATGGTCTTGGCACAGCGGGGTGCCAGTGCCCTGGAGTCCCAACCTGAGCAGAAGTTCCATGAGTCCCAGGTGACTTGGAGCCTCAGTCTCCTCATCAGTGAAATGGGTAAGTGCAACCATGGACCTTCCTGGGACTCAGTGGTTTCAGGATTTGTTTTCCTGTTTCAGGTTGGCACTGATTGGGATGCCAAAGAGAGGCTGTTCCGGAACTTCGGCGGTCTCTTGGGGCCCATGGATGAGCCCGTGGGGATGCAGAAATGGGGAAAGGGACCCAATGTGACTGTGACTGTTATCTGGGTGGATCCTGTCAATGTCATCGCAGCCACCTATGATATCCTGATCGAATCCACTGCGGAATTCACACACTACAAACCCCCCTTGAATCTGCCTCTGAGGCCTGGGGTCTGGACAGTAAAAATTCTCCATCACTGGGTGCCAGTTGCAGAGACCAAATTCCTTGTCGCACCTCTGACCTTCTCCAACAAGCAGCCCATCAAACCAGGTGAGTACTCTCAGAGTCCTTGCAGAGGAGAGCGTCCATCCTCATGGACCCCAGGAATCCCATGCCCAACATGGAGCATGGAACTGCCTTGCAAACAGCAAAACTTCCCCATCTGGGATTTTTTTCCCTACTTGTTTACCCTATAGAACTTGCTCATTCCTTCTCTGTGCACAGAGGCAAAGCCATCTGTGTGAGTATTTGTCAGCTGTGGGCCCACTGGACTTCCACAAGGCTTTGCTCATATTTAAGACAAGATGGGGACTAATCCTAGGCATACACTGAGTTTTAGCATGGCTTCTTGGCTGCTTAGAAAATAATAATTACTGTTGGGATTCTGCTCATAGAAAATGTGATACCCTAAGTAAAAAGGAGAAACCACACACTGGTGGAAGGTATTTGCTCCCCAAAATACACTAAAAAATCTCATAAATAAGAGTTTGGCAGACTATGAGCCCCAGTCAAATATGGCCACTTTTGGTCTTTGTAGACATCTCACAGGAACCGGTCATGAGCACTTGTGGACATCATGCCTATGTCTGCTTTGGGGCTTTGGTGGCCGACACCAACAGTTGGGACAGAGACCGTGTGGCTTGAAAATCAGTCTTTTATCCTCTGAAGATGGTGACTGCCATTGGCAGCTAGAGAAGAGAGAAGAAAGGAAAGAGAAAGTATAAATTCCCCAACATGTGTATAACATAAAAAACCTTTCCCTTGTTAATGAGAGATCATAATGAAATATAGAAACAAAAAGCAGTTCCAAAGTGGGAGATAAACGTGTGCTTGTGACAGTTGGGCAGTGTCATAGGGCAGGTCAGAGATGCAAGGGCATATAGCCAAGGCTCCTGAGAGATGAATATGTAGGATGAGTTTGGGGGATGGGTGAATCCCTTCTCCTCGTATTGAACATACACACACCCACCACACAGAAGTCCCACACTTAGGTATAGGCTCAAGCAGAAATAAAGGAAAGAATCATAGCATAACTGTTCATAGAACACAGGACCTCAAACAATCCATAAGTTTCCACACACAAAAGGATAGTGTATAGTCTGCTTACACAGTAGAGTCTCATGTAGTGGAGACAGCAGTAAAGGCTAGCTAGCCACGTGCAGCTGTAAAGCATGATGGATGAGGAAAACCGATCAATAAGCAAGCCATAATTAAGATTACTTCATTTAAGTTTCAAAACTAGGAAAGTCAACAATATATTAAGTATTTCAGGATTAATGTCTCAGCAGGAAGCTAAAACAGAAAGGCAGCTGCTAACATATGCCTCTGGCCATAGCTTCACAGTGTGCATGGAGGACAGAGAGAGGGGCACTTGACCCCTAATGGCCCACTTGTTTTTATTCCAGGCAAAGGATTTACACTTGAATTTCTATTTTTCGTCCACCTTCTTTTGTCAATAAAATCTTGGGTTTCTTTGTTTTGTTTTGTTTGTCTGTTTAGCTAAATTCTTACCCTTCAGATATGACCACTGTAGACAGTTAGAGCACATCTTTCTAACATCTTTTTGCAGCCTTTTAAATCAGAAGCACAAGCATGTGTCTTAAAGCACAAAAACATGGTTAGAATGCCATGGTACATTCTGTACCAAACAGAAATTGCAGCTTTCTCAGTCAGTGTGTGCAAGTTGCCAGCCAAAGGGATTCCACAGTCAAAGAGCTACAGGCTGTTCCTTACTGGACATGGTACCTTCTGTTGTCTGATGATGACATTGTTACAGAAAGTGCCACAAGGAAGATTCTGGAACATGAAATTATATGTGCCCAGGCTCACAAGACAAACTCATAGAAACAGGATTTCTGAGACTCCCAGTACAAACACCCCTCAGTGTCTATATAGAATTGGTTCCAGATTCTTCCTTGATAACCAATGCACATTCTCCCGTTTACAGTAGATCATCTCTAGATGGCTCTTTATGCCTAATACAATATGGATGTATACACACAGATGTGGCATGTTGCTTAAGGGATGATGACAAGAAGAGCAATGTGGGCATGGTCAGCACACACACACACACACACACACACACACACACACACACACACACACACACAATTTTCCCCAGGAACTTCCCTGAGTAACAGAGAGGGATCGGTATCTGGACAGTCCATCTGCGTGTTACACAACACAAGCCCAGGAGCTAGATGCACATGACAGTCCTGCTAAGTGGGAAGCATTCTTGGCAGGCACCAAGTGCTGTACTGATAACAAGGGCCAGGAAGGCATAGATGTGGGATGGATGCCTGCAATCCTGAAACTAGGGTCTTGGCATGAATTCTGATAGCTCTTGCTAAGTCTTTGGGCTAAAGAAGCCAATATCTAGATACCTGGTATTTTCTTGAGATTGAAGCCTGGGCCTCCATTCTAGAATCAGCCAAGGCAGAGCCTATCTACTTAATGTCTTCAAGTGTTCCTTAATGGGGCACCCATTGCATCCCTGAAGATTTAAAAGCCAAGTGTGAAGAAGGGAGATAGGAATCACACATCCTCCCTGCCTCAAGTACAGTATAGGACAGTGCAAAAGATGCTCTCAATCCACCCATCCCAAGAGAGAAGCCCAGCACCCTGATCATGGTCCTAGTCTCTCCATTTTTCCTTCTGTGATTTCCAGGGAGTCGGGAGCTGTTCTCACCATTCCCAGAAAAACCTTGGGGTCAGTTCTACCCCGGAGGAAACAGTTCCCCTATTGGCAGTAATTGTATTTGTTAATGAGACGAGGAACACTGAGGTGGGAGTAATGCAATTTGAGAAATGATTCATCTTGAGTAATTTGCTATTGTTGCATCCCCAGTAATCTCAAGAAATCTGATGAGGTGGAATTGAGGAAAATTTAATTATGGAGGCAAGCCTCCAAGCTGATGCCATAATGCCATTTCCCACATTAACCTCATTTCTCATAAAGTGCTTTTTTTTTTCATGCATCAACCACAGTATTTTGCTCCCAATATTCAATGTCTGTTAGCTGTTCCTTTTGCTTCGGATTGTCCTGCCTTTTGTTAGCCTTAATTACCTGCCCCTACCTCTGCGGGGTAGAAGCACAAAGAGACTCTCATAGAGAAGTTAGGACATGTACCAAAGACAGAAGGCCCTGTTCCCCTGGCACATCCTGCTGGTGCTACCAACCCTGTGTTCCAGTATCCTGGCTATGGCCAAAACCTAATTTATTGGAATTTAACTTGACTAAGAATAAGAACCTCTTCAAATAAGACACACCTTGTTTGTCTCCTTTACCCCCAAACTCTTACGATTTCTTTGTTCTCCCTTTAGCCTGAAGAAGACTCAACAGTTCTCTTGTGTGTCCCTGGCTTTGATTACAAACTCTGAATTTGTAACCAAGCCTCCTATGGGTCTAACTAACTGGTGCCATGTTGAGTGTCCATATTTGCCATATATAAGGACAACAAGCTTTCATAAGGCCGGTGCCAAAATAAAAAGAAAACAACCCTGCCTTAGCAGTGAGCTAGTGGTTGAAACTGCATAGAGCATCATGGTGGACAGCACAGCTTTGGAGTCAGACCACTCTGGATTGAGCTGACTATAGCATCTGTTTCCTCATCTATAAAATGAATGAGATAAAACCAGCCCTATCGTTTTCTGAGTGATGGGATCATGAATTAATAACAGTCAATGCATTACCCCCAGAGTACACAGGAGGCATCCTCCCCCCCCCCCGCCCCCCGCATCTTATCAATGAGGAAACTAGGACACAGGTCAGAAGTTACACACCTTATATGTGGGATTTGGGTCCTGAGGCCATTCAGCCCAACTAGATCCCACAGGCAGAAAGGCTGACATCCAGGAGGTGATCAACAAGTCAGAGCTGTTAAAAGGGCACCCCACCCCCTCTGGCCCACACTGCAGTACTGAGTTCACACGCCATCCTTTGGACCAGGCTGCCAGGGAAGCAAGAATCTGCAGCTTCTCCAGAGTTTATGGCAGTCACTTGGCAGCCACGCCTTGGCTTTGAGGCCAACAGACTTAAGTTCACGTTCTGGCTCCAACAATCATTACTTAAGTGATTTGGTAATGAGGCTTCACCTTTGCTGTTCCCTCTACCTGGAATTCTCCTCTCTGGCCTTATACATATCAATCAATACTTCATTCAAATGTCATCTCCTCAGGAAAGTCTTCCCTGCCTATCCCAGACTATTCTCTAAGCCAGAGCATAGCAAACATTTCCCATAAATGATACATAGTGAGTATTTTCAGCATTTTAGAAAAAAAAAAATGCTGCCTCTGTCTTAACTACACACATTCGCTAGCAAGCATTCCAGAACAGTAGTGGAGACTACATCAGCAAGCAGGCAGAGCAGTGTTCCTATGAAACTTTACAAAAACAGAAGGTGGGCTGGATTTGGCTGAAGGTCCAAGCTATGCTGGGCTCAGTTTCCTGTTTATCACCTTTGTGACGTTTATCACTACTTGAAATGACTTTCATTACCCGCTCGTGTATTTCCTCACCATTGACAATCCTTCTCCACTCTGAACCTGATGTATTTGGGTGCCACTGTAGCCCCACCTCTCTGGCTCTCTGGCTCATCCCACCATCTAGCACAGAAGCTAGTCACTACATTTAGCACATCTGTGCCCAAGAAATAAATCATCCATCACTTTTCACATCAGAGAGGTTTAGTACAAAGCAGATGCTGAAAATGAAGTGTTGAGGGACCAGGGAGGTAGCTGAGTCTGTGACATGTTTGTCATCAAGCAAGGGGGCCTGAGTTTGCATCCTCAGCACCCACATAAAAAGCCATGTGTAGAGACATGCACCTGAGACCTCAGTGCTGGGTGCTGAGCAGGTTGATCCCTGGAGCTCAGCGCCAAACCACCACATAACTGGACAGATGAGCTGCAAATTGAGTAAGAGACCTATCTCAAAAATAATAAGGTATTGAGATGGCTCAGTGGGTAAAGGCATTGCCCTGGGAGAAGCAGACCCCCATACACATGCACACACACACACACACACACACACACACACACTCATGCACGCACATACACACACACTACACATAAGTAAAAGTAACAAATCAATCTTGAAAGAATGGATTGTTTAATCAATAAACGTCTGGACCACTGAAGATAACCCATAAGTGTGTGTCAGTAAGTAAAGGTGCCATGCCCTGCATACATGAGGTTGTCCAGTGAGTTCAGGGAGCTGATGCCCAGTGTACCTTGTTGCACTGGTTCACAGTAAGTAGATACCTGGTTGATGACTCTTCTAAACACCTCCTTGTTTCCTTTGGCTTTCAGAGGAGGCATTGAAGCTGCACAATGGGCCACCTCGCAGTGCCTACATGGAGCAGAGTTTCCAGAGCCTGAACCCGGTCCTCAGCCTGCCCATCAATCCTGCCCAAGTGGAGCAGGCCCGGAAGAATGCAGCCTCCACTGGGACAGCACTAGAAGCCTGGCTGGACTCGCTGGTGGGCGGGACTTGGACTGCCATGGACATCTGTGCCACAGGCCCCACCGCCTGCCCAGTCATGCAGACCTGTAGCCAGACAGCCTGGAGCTCCTTCAGCCCTGACCCCAAATCAGAGCTAGGTGCAGTCAAGCCTGATGGCCGGCTCAGGTAGCAGTGGCCACATGGGACCAATGGAGCCTCAATCCTGGCCTCCTCCCTTGTATGGGGGTTGCCTTTTGTACAAGGATCTCTGCTGACTGTAGAATGATAAAGAGAGGGTTTGGAGGCCAGAGAAGAGTCAGCCTGTATTTGTCAGGCTGGCCTCTGGAGTAGGTGACTCCGTCCCAGGGCCACAGTGGTCTCCCCTCTTCCGGTTGCTTCTCAGTCCTGCGGGCTCCTGTTCTCTCCCTCCAATGGCCTACACTTGTCCCCTTACAAGTGAGTTTTCAACTTTTATTTTGAGCAGCAGAACTTTGTTTACTCAGCACAGTCAGAGGTGGAAGTGCAAGATCAGGATGAAATCTAGGCTGCTCTGGTTGAAGCTGAGTTGTGTGAGGTTCCTTCCCGAAGCTCAGCCTACCAGGTGATGCTTTCTCCAAGGGCATCTCCAAGGTACCTCTTCTGAACCCAAGGGCTCTGTTTAAGCCAGTTAGACAAGCACTGCCCTGACCAAGGGTGGGATCTCCATCCTGGCCCTTCCATTTATCTCTTGATTTCTGTGGCTGGGAAACCCTGTGACCATGCTAAAAGCAGCAAGCTGCTGGTGGCCACACTCCTGGCCTTCCCGGGAGGTGGAGATGTGGGAGAATTCCAAGGTTCCTGTTGCCGCTCAGTGAGCTATTTTCCCTGCAAGCCAGAGAGGTTCAGGAAAGCCTTTTGATGTGACGTGGCCAAGGTTCCCTAGACATGTGACTGCCAACTTGCCATCTGTCCAGGTCAGCCTCTTCCAAGGCTGTCACAACTGGTAGCAGGAACAGGGTAAAACATAGAGAGCTAGAGTTTCAATTCTCCCACCTGCTCCTGGGCTGGGAGACAGCTGCTGTGGTCTCTTTGGTACTCAAAGGGGAGCAGTGGAGAACCAAGGCTCTGAATCTCAACGGGGGGTTCCTTGGACCCAGCTTCTAAGCTGGATGGCAACACAGAGGCACCCCTTCTATTCTGAGGTCAGGTACCCCAAACCTTTGTGAACTGTGCACTTGGTGCTGTTGACTGTGACCAAACTGCATGGATCAGACTTATTTTACCCAGGAACAAACATTTCAGATCGGGTCCTTCATTTCATACCCTTCCTCGCCTAGGGTGCCAACAGGCTCGGTCTGGCTAAGCCACATAGGAGGAAGGTTGAGTGTCAAAATAGGGAAGATGGTTCAAAAAATAGTGTTATTCATATTGCTTGAGTTACCAGAAACCCAAGGGTTTTCATTGCCATGTGTATTCTGGGGAGGACATTGAGGAAGAGCATCCGCTTCCTCATTGAGTCTCCCAAAAGACAAAGTTCTCTGGGGAAAGTTGTGTCCATCCTTATATCTCTCCCAGCATGGATAAGAAGGTACTGAAGTCCACCCTGACAGTGCATCCAGTGCACAGCCCCTTCCCCATCTAACATGGCGGGCATAGAGAAGGGACCCTTGGTATTTATTATTTATATGTTTTAGTCAATGACTAATTAGTAGGTGCTGTTTTTTGCAGCTTGTCAATTACGTTATCTTACTAACTAAAATTGCCTTTATTCACAAAAGGCTCCCCCTTCCCTATCTTCCCTGGTCTGCCTGCCTTTCTCTCTCATTTTCACTGTTTCTACACCCTTCTGGCTCTTAGAACAAAGCTGAGGTGTCAGATACCATGGCAGAGTTTCAACCAGTGCCATCACTGTCAGGAAGTTGACCCATGTGGATGGCTGGAACCTCCCTTTTGCACAGGATTTTGATCTCATCTGTCCCTCTAAATTCAAAAAAAAAAAATGTTGGAATGCCTGAGTAACCCCCCCCCTTACTCTGACCCCTGCCCCATGGACAAGGATGTGCTGGGCTTATGGCTTGGGTTGAGGGAGAAGTGTGCCGAGTGTAAAACGCTAGGTCCACCCAGTTGCTCTACACATCGGGCTTCTCATGACCAGTTTAACCATGAGCACAAGCTTCCCTAGCAGAGGAAGACAGAATCCTTCCAAGAGTGATTGCTCTTAGGAGGAGGGCTGGGGACCCAGCCAGGAGAGCTCAGGAGGTAGCTACTGTCTGCTGGTCATGGAGCCATCGGGCAGCTTTCTCGAAAAACCCATAGAATTTACACTGGTTTTACAAACACATGGGAACATTGGGCCTGGTATCCCATTCTCCCAATGCCTCCAGTCTTTGCCTTGGTCAAAGCTCCCCTGGGACTGTGGAACCTCTGGGAGTCCCCCTCTTCACCCCTCTTCTGCTAGAGATTTGTGTATTCTGTCCTGGAAAGTCCCTGGGAGCCACAGACTATGAGACCCCAGTGACACTCAGTGACATTTTCCATACTGGAACTAGTTGGGAAGGGCAAAGCTGACTTTGTATCCCCAGCTTCTTCCTCACCCACCACAACTAATTTGAGGTTTTGTTTCCTCTGTTTTGGACCCATAAAATCATTTTCACAGATAGTGCTTTTAGTTTAAAAAAAAATGGAGAATTTAAAACAAGTTCATCATAATTTAAGAAAAGATTTCCTATGGAAAATGGCTTAAATCCTTATTTGTTGATGTCTTCCTGCTGAAAACAATGTGTTTATTGGAGGCCATGGGTAAAACAACAGCCTTGGGAGGTGGCTGCCTGAGGGTTTTGGAAGCACACAACCATCATCTATAGGAACCTTTAAGTCTGCAGTCTGCAAAAGCAAGAAGCCATGGGTTTAACTGCTGGCCAGGGTCCTGGACAGTTTGGAAGGCTGAGAGGGAAGTTGGGCAACCCTTATGGGGAGAAGGATTTTAGATAGCACCTCTCTATGCCTTTTGTTAGCTACCCATCCCAAAGCTTACTTCCTGGGCTCTGCAGAAAGCAGTCATCTCCGAGAAGGAAGGGGACAATTCCCAATGAATGCTCCCTTGCTTTAGTGATGCAGCCCTTTCCCCCTTCCTCAAGGTCCTTTCTGATGGAGACCCAGAGACCTCCTGGTTTCATTTCTCAATGTCGGTTTAACTTTTTTAATTGAAATTGAGTTTATAAGGTATAAACCCAGCCCCTCCCCCCACCACACACACAGGCATGCATGCTCACATGCAGGTGTGTACATGCACACACACTCCAAAGGAGTTTGTTGCTCTTTTGGATGTATGCCTGAGTGTTTGAGGAGCATGCCTCCTTCTGGCTACCTGGTTTATAGATAGATAAGAGGATGTTGACTGGAACTGTGACCTCTCTGTCAAGACAATCCTTAACAGAGAAGAGCAATCAAGGGCCACAAAGTGTAGAACATGAAGAAGATGCCATGTACAGCCAAGTTCATGAGGGTTCAGATCAGCAGTTGCTAACAGCATTGAGAATAGACTGGAAACTAGTATCAACCCAGTCAGCGTGAGCATGCAGAAAAGGCCTGGCCGGCCAGAGGAACTCTATTGTAGGGGTCATAAAAGCATAATGTGGTCCAGGACACAAGCAGAGATGGGTAAAGCCGTGGGTGGAAGACAAAAGGGAATGGTGGGGAGCGTGGTCTTACTGGCATGCACGTGACCCCTCCAGTAAGAAGGGCAGCTGTGGGCTCCCAGCCTGTGAAAGCGAGAGAGAAGGTACAACTCAACAGTGGAGTCTTCCCGCTGGTAAGGGAAGCCAGACAACCAGCTTCTGTTTGTTCACTTTTGCATTGTTTTAATAGGGAATCTAGTTTTTCATTGTCACCTACTTTTTCTTTCATTTTCTTTTTGATTTTCGTTTTTTGAGACAGGGTTTCTCTGTGTAGCCCTGGCTGTCCTGGAATGCACTCTGTAGACCAGGCTAGCTTCAACCTCATAGGGATCCACCTGCCTCTGCCTCCTGAGCGCTGGGATCAAAGGCGTGTGCCACCACTGCCTGACTTATTGTGTGGTTTTGGTTTTGTTCTTTTAAAGATGTGGGCAGAAAAGTCAACTTCCATAATTGTGCTCAAGCTAAGTCCTCTCTCTGGAAAAGTGGTTTGAAATGAGGGGAGTTCAGACAGTAGGGAAGGAAAGAGTCAGGGTTAAGAGCGCGAAGAGGAGAGCTCACATGGGACTGTGGAAGAATGGAGGTTTCTGCTTAGTCAGCCCCTTCTCAGAAAGCTTGGCATCTGTGGGAGGGCTGGCTCATGGGGCTCCTCTGATCTGTGCTGAAGAGGAGAGAATGCAATCTGGGGTCTGGGGTGCTGCCTCAGACACAGAGAGACCCTAGTGTGCCCGGGTCCCCACCTTCTGGCATTGCATCAAACCAAGTGGAGATGGCCACAGTGCCATCCATGAGAAGGGACTGGGGAGCACTCAGACCAGCTCCAAAGTCCACATCCATGAGATGAGACTGGGGAGCACTCAGACCAGCTCCAAAGTCCACATCTGAGTTGCCATGCTGCCACTGTGCTGGAAGGTTCTTCAGAAACCATGTGGGGCTGTGCTGGCTCACAAGTAGTCTTCTTTGCTTCTGCCTCAGTTACCTTATGTTGCCCGAGGGTCAACCCCAGGCACTACCTCAATGTCTGCTGAGAAGTTTACCTGGGGGGTAGGGTGGAACAGAGGTGGCTAGTGTGCTGGAGCTGAATGTACAATCTATGCAATCTCTCTCTCTCTCTCTCTCTCTCTCTCTCTCTCTCCTCTCTCTCTCCCTCTCTCTCTCTCCCCCTCTCTCTCTCCCCCTCTCTCTCCCCTTCCCTCTCTCCCTCTCCCTCTCCCTCCCTTCCTCTCTCTCGCCCTCCCTTCCCTTTCCTCCCTCTCCCTGTCTGTCTCCTTCTCCTTCTCTTTCTCCCCCTTTCTTGTATAAGTTTTAGTTGGGCTTGTTTGTTTGTCTGTTTGTCTGTGTGTTTGTTTGTTTTACCTTATAAACAAGATATTCTATAGGACCCTCTTAAGACTGGAGAGGGCTTTTACCCACCACCTGTGTCTACCCCTCCTGTTGTCTTTGGTTCTGTTCTTGCCAAGCCCCACACAGGGAGAAAGTGGCCTCTCTTCTCCCCTCACGTGGCTGACTGGGAATATTCTCACAGCCCAGGCCTGTGGACATCACTAGGAAGCAGGCACTGCCTCTTCCCTCCCCGGCTCCCAGTGCCATCTTCTCCTTTCTGCATTTTTCTCCTACCTCCCACCTTCATCCCCACTCCTCCAAAAAGCCTTAGGTTTCTCCTTTTTGAAATGTGGCCTTAAAATTATTTTTGGAAAGCTGACATCCTCCCCTCTAATTCCCCCCACCATCACAGAAGAGAGAGCATCTTGAAGCCTGCATGTGTGGCGGCCTCCTGAGCAAAGGGACTGCCAATCTGTAGTCTGCAGATGCACTAGGAATAGCTTAAATGTCGTCTGTAAGAAAAATGTTCTCATATTTTTCCTATGGGCAAAATGAAGTCTTGGGGGCTCTTGCAGCTCCGAAGCACCTCTAAACATGTTGCCCTGGCAGTGGGCTGGCATCACCAGCAGGATGCTCACTCCAGTCTCCCCTTCCTCCAAGACCCAGTGACTTTAGGTACTTCATTCAAGGGTAAATCAGGAGCATTTCTCAGTTTATCTCTTCATCTTTCTTGCCTGGAAAGTGACAGCATTAAGTATTCCCAGTGGATGGGTCGTGTTCTTGAAGGGATGGTCCACCCACTCCTTTGGACTCCACCCTGAACCCTTCCATCACTCCAGTGCTGATGGAGGCCAAAGACAACCCCAGGGTTTTCATAGGAAATTCACTGGTATTGAGCGCAATTGTCTTTATCCATTTATCTTTTCTTTTAAAGGAAAAGAAGAGAATCTTACTTTGTCAGTAGCATTTGTCCAGATGTTTGTTTCAGAGGCCTCAAGATACGTTATTACTGCCTCCTTCTTTGTTTTCAAAGACATGTGGTGATATAGTTTTTAAAAATAACTATTTTGTTATAGATCATAATATGCATAAAACTGTACAGAAATATTTTGTAATGTATTGATTTTAAAAAAGAGAATCTGTAAATAAAAGTTTAAAAAAAATAAGAGCAAGTTCACATGGCACACGCTGAAAGATGTCGATATTTTGCTATTTATTTAAAGGAGTATTTTAAGAAATATTAAACTATCTGAAGTTGACCAATAATCAAAGTTCTACTCATCCGAATACTTCTCATCAAGGTAGAGTCCAAGTCTCACAAAAAACTGTTACCCCCCCCCCACATCTGCCTCTTTCCTTTGTTTTCACATGGTAGAAAACAACAACAAAATTGTGCCTTAGCTGTATTTCTGTCTAGGGGAATTTGTTTCTGTCCAACAAAGCAACATTTTTTTTTTTTTGCAGAAAACAGTGGATTATTAAATACTGTATTATACCAAAAACACCACAGGTGTACATAGACGCTTTCTGCCATACTGTGTTTTCAGATGCAGAATTTTAAAATAAAAAAAAAAGTGTCTACGGAATCTCATTTTATGGTTACTTTTCAGCAATTTCGGCACCCTCACACAACCTTGCATTCTCTCCCATGCCCTATGCCATCAACTGGTACTATATTAATTG
The DNA here is from genome assembly GCF_004664715.2 of Peromyscus leucopus. NCBI lineage: Eukaryota > Metazoa > Chordata > Mammalia > Rodentia > Cricetidae > Peromyscus > Peromyscus leucopus. The sequence goes on along the minus strand of NC_051063.1, from coordinate 87,019,988 downwards.
GCTGTCTCAGCTGGAATATTCCTGAAAGTTGGCACCAACTGGAAGGATGCTGAAATCATAGACATGAGCTGGGATGTGAGGACACTCCCCTTAAAGGTTGCTGTCATCTCCCCAATGGATAAACAGCACCCTCCTGGAAGTGTTTCCTCTAGCTAGGGCAAAAGAATATCATTTTAAACACTTACTTGCAGAGAACAGGGATAATAAGCTGTCCTGTGAAATAGCAGTTTTAATATCCACCTAGAAGCTAGGTCCTGGTGGACTTGGAGCAAGACTGATGCCCTCTTCAGCACACAACGTGTTCTACATCCTCCAGACTGCCTTACCCTTCCCTGCGACCACACGGCCAACTTTCAGTCAATGGGAAGCTGGGGAAATGGGCTTAGGACAGGTCTAGTCCTGTCCCATCAAACCTCCCACAGGAGCGTCTTCTCTCCCCATCATTCCCTACTCAACTCAGATGCTTCCAATTATCTTAAATTGGTGCAGTCATTGCCTTGTCCTATTCTGGTGCTTTCTGGGGAGACATCACAGCAATATCAAGGAGGGCAGAGCCCTAACTCAGCAGGAGCCCTGGATCCTGGATAGACATGAAACTTCACCTGACCTAAATGACCCCTTTTGGCAATGACATGAAAAGAAACCCATGGGGCTGGGGGCACAAGGTGTATATACATGTTCATGTGGGTATAAACGCAGGTATGTTAGGCCAGAGATTGACACTGGGTGTCTTGCTCAGTTGATTTCCACATTTTTTGAGGCAGGATCTCTCATTGAACCTAGAGTCCATTAATTCAGCTAGGATGGTTGACCAAGGAGTTCCAGGGATCAATCTATCTTGGCTCCCATCTGCCCCAGAAACATTTTAATATATTTGTTGTGGCAATTAACTTTGCCTCAAATCTACCCAGCACTAGAAATCATGCTGTTCCCTAAGAAAACTGAGTCATAGCTTCTTCAATTCATTCATAGGTAAGGCTGTAGAGAACAAGATGGCTGAAGCCACTCATAATCATGTCCAGAACCAAGAGCAAGCCATGGGGACCAGTCCTTCCATTCTTAGGATGCTCATATGAAGTTTCTGAGAGCCATGACCAAGGGCTGTGAAGGCCTATCTGGATGCGCTAGGAGATTCCTCCGACTCAACTTCATGGTCGTTACAAGCAGAGACAAGGGATGAGATCCAAGTATTAGCAGCAGGAACAAAGGAAGTCGGCAATTTGTTCAGCTAGACGAGCAGAGGGTCAACACAGAGAGCCACAGAAGGTCAACCTGAGAGTCAGTTCCCTGAACTGGACTGGAGAAAGGGGGTGGGCAGCTCTACTCTGGGGAAGGTGAATGGACCCAGCATGCATTTGACAAGCAGTTACCACTTTCTCTTGCTGCCAACATCCCCTTCCTTCATCCAGAGGTAATTCCTCAAAAGTAGGTTTGGTTGCAAAGAGAGAACAAAGTTCCAACATCTCTGTAAGAGTCAGGGTCACAGGCGCCTCCACTGCTTTATCCTGCTGCTTCTGGAATTAAGCACAGGGGGTCCAGAAAATGGACACTCTGTGGCAATTTCATGAATGAACAAGCAAGTGAACCCATTTTTCTTAATTAATACTACAGACATGAGGTCATTTGTCCAAAATACTATGTTGACATTCATCATTTGATTGATGATACTTGTCAAAACATGGGTTAATAGAAAGTAAACCTTCATTTTCACCTCTAATAATGAGGTTTCTTGGTACACAGCATTGAAAAGCTGCTCAGAATTTCTTTCTTACCTCATTTATTTGAGCAGAGGTTCCTTCAGATGCAGGAGTGTAGTAAATATCCCAGTTCCTCCCAGAACTTAGGGAGCAGCAGGGCTTTGTTTAAACCCGTCCCACCAATAGCTACAAGCCACTTTCCTTTCTTTGTTTTGTTCTTTGACAGTGTTTTTTATTCACACACGTATGTAATGAACTTCGGTCTTTTCAACCATCCCCATTGTCCTCTCTATCCCTCTTTCTTCTCCCACCTAGTCCTCCCACACGGATGTGTCTCCTCAGTGACCTGCTGAGTTCAATTATGGTTGTTTGCATGAGCATAAGTGGAGAGTTATTTACTAGAAACATTTCTTAAATAATAGTGTATGCATATTAAAGCCCTAACATAGAGAGATTTAAACATCAGAGACTTGGGGGAACGCCCCAACTGGAATTGGAGCAGAAAGTTCTGTCTTAACAGTGACCCCCAAACCCACCAGCCAACCCTTCGGTGTCCCCAGGTATTGACCAGGTGATCAAGCTTTGAAACCTGCCCTTCCAGTGGAAGGGTCCATGCTCCCTGGAGAACGCTGGCTTTTCCTAAGGCCCCTATATCTCTTGTGTCTGTGCCTGTGTCTATTCATCTCAGATAGAGAAGGCAATAACAAACCAAAGGAGTGATTCCATCCGGATTCAGTTTGGTAAATTAATGAGTTTACTCGGGATGCTAACAGGGTCTTGAGGGAGTGTCTACTTACAGAAGCATGGATAAGGGGTCACTTAAGAGTATGGATGAGGGACCACTCAGTGTGGAGGAGGGGTTACTCACAGGAGTGTAAATGCATCTGGCTTTTTTACATTGGATGAAGGGAACAGACTCAGTAGTCAGGCTTACATAGTGTCCTAAGGAACTTCATTTCTCAACTCAGACACATCTGAGAAGAGTGAACCTCAGCTAAGGTATTGCCTCCACCAAACTGGCCTGTGGGCTCATGGTGAGGCCCTTATCTTGATTTTGTTTATTGATGTAGGGGGGCCCAGCCCTGCATGGGCGGTACCATCTCTAGACTTGTGGCCCTGCGTTATATAAGAAAACTAGCTGTGCAAGCCAGTAAGCAGAATTCCTCCATGGTCTCTGCTCCAGCTCCTACCCTCACTTCCTCCCGTGATGGGTTGTGGTCCGTTAGCTGAAATAACCCCTCCCCTTGCCATGTTGCTTTTGGTCATGGTGCTTATCCCAACAATGGAAACTGACTAGTGCACACTGCAGTGCTATTAGCCACTGAGCCGGCACTGGACCCACAGGGACGTTTAATCAGTCAGGGATTGATTGAATCTCGAGCCTGTAGAAGATAGCAGAATTAAGCTCAGAAGTTCAAGGCCAAGGCAGCCATGGGAAGACTCATGAAGGGTGACTGGGGTTCAGCCCTCACAGGCCCCTTTCTCCAGGATTGCTGACTCCAGCTCCTGTCTGGTCCCTTTCAGACAGACTGCTGATTCAACAGGATAGAAAAAGAAGATTGCAGAAGTTGCTGCTCCTGCCCTTCAAACTCCTTCATAAAAGACATAAACACCCCTTGTCCTTGTTGCCCAAAAGGGATGAGTTTGACTGAGGAGTTTGTTTTGAGGTCAGGCAAACAAGAACTGTGGTTGGCTAAGGCTGGCTCACATGCCCACCTCAGTGGCCTGGGGATTGGATAGGAACTCGTGATTGACAGGCTCATTCCCACGGCAGGGTTGGAGCAGAAGAGAAGTGGATCCCATAGGGAAAAGATGGCGTTGAATGACAAAAACAACAGATGTCCATCCACTACCACTGCCAACTCCAGGCCCCGTGGCTCTCAGCTTGCCAGTCCGATTCGTTTCCGCACCTCAAGGGCTACAGTTGGTCTTGCTCAGCTCTCCACATGTCCCTAAGGAGAAGGGTCTGGACTGTCTGAGGCAAATCATTTTCAATAAATATCACATGGAGAGTGCTGACGATTTCACCCCCACTTAATTAGGTGTGGAGTATTCATGCTTAGGGGATAATATGATGAATTTCTCCTTTTATCCTTGAAGCCTAGACATGGGGCTCCTTCAAAAAACTCATGGAGCTTCCTTTGGTAATTACAGAGGCCAATTGGAACCTGCAGCAGAAAGCGAGGAAGTGCACCTGCCCCCAAGAAGCAATATTTCTCCGTGGTTCAGAAGCTTCAGCATCCCAGAATGCCATGCTCCACTCTGGGCCTTCCAGTTCCTGGTACCCTGTGGTACCAATTCCTGGTACCTTGTGGCCTGCTGACTTAACAGCTGCACCTCCGGCAATGAAGCGAAGGAGGAAGCTGGGTTTACCCTGCTGGAGAAAGCACAAGAGGGGAGTGGACTATTGGGCTAACGGCAAACGGAGCGAAACTGAGGCAAAGTCTTGCAAGTGCTTTTTCAGGAGCACTAGAAGCCCAATCCACCTATTGCCAATATCCCAGTGTCTCCCACCAAAATGGCGACTCTTCCTTGAGTTTTAGGACCAGTCACCCTGTTTGGATGCTGGTTTATTAGGGATGAGCTGAGTCAGCTTTGAGTTAAGTTCTCTGAGGCCTCTGGACCTGTGTACTCATCGGTACTTCTGTGACAAAAATTACATATGTAGCTGTTTAGAGAAATCTAAAAGGAAGTGTGGACAACATAACCTAATGGGTGTCTGTATACAGAAAGAGTACAATAAATGTCTGTTCTCTTTGCCTTCGTATCCCAAAGGAGTAAGTTCCCAAAAGGCAGAGATGATGTCTATGTTTCTTTCTCAGCATGATATGTAAGATTTGTGTTCCTGGGTTTGATGAATGAATAAATGTGTGAATGAGTAAATGAGCTTGATTGCTACTATATCCATCATTTCTCAGGGGCATTCCAAACAGTCTTGTTTCTGTGGCCATTCTCTATTTGAAACTTGATGTCTAGTATTTCTGTTTATAGCAAGACATCATCTCAACTCCAATAGTTAGATTCCCTGGAGACACAATGCTGGAGACAATGCACTCAAGCCGTACCCTGGGCTCCCCTTCCCCTGAATTAGCTCATTTCACACCTCCTCATTCTGTAAGTTGGTCTATTTTTCTCCTCTGCACACTATAGGCCTCCTAACAGGCATTCCAACTCTCATGTTCCTTAGAATAACTATTTTGGAGATACACAGAAGGCACATTGTAGCACAATTTAGGACTCCATAAGTCTGTTTCTAGCTGAGACTAGGCATGCTCTAAGTGGTACAGCCACAGACAAGTTCATTTTCAGAAGCTGCTCTAGAAGCCTCTCACCAGCCACCTGTCTGCATAGTCTCCAGCTTCCAGATAGCTCCCTCTCTCATTCCTCTCTTTTGTCTTCTCTCCTACATACCTCCACCCCTGTCACCTCTTCTCCTGCAGCTGCCCCTCAGGATGCCTGCACAACAGAAAAATCACCCAAGGGAGCTATGCAAGTTCTGATGCCTAAGGTAATCTCCAGCCCTATCAAATCAGAGTCCCAGAGCAGGGAACCCAGCCATCAATCATTTCTGAAGCTGTCAAGTGCACCCAGTGTGCAGATGAGGACGAGAACCATTACAGTATACTGAAGGTGCAGCCTGCCATCAGATATGGGAGATCATCAGTGTGCCTGGTGCTTGTGCTAGCCATTTCTCACATGGTATGATGGAGATGATCAGCTTGAGGCCACAGGTCTCCATGCTTATAGCAGAACCTCGTGTTGTTAAAATCATAGCCGGAAGGAACAAGAACATTCCACGAAATTCATAGAAAATATCTCCAAGGTTCTGGATTAAATCAACTTCCTTTAAGATAGGAGCCCAAGGAAGTGTCCATGTTGTACAGAAGGGAATCCAGGCAGGTAGTATCTTCTCAGTTCCTTCTAGAATATAGAACTTGTCATGAGTTATTCACATGTGTATCACTTGCTTATATGGCATAAGCCACCTCATGAGAGAAACTGGGCAAGCCACCTTCAAGAGTCCAAAAGAAAGGTGGGGTTGTACAGTGGTGCTGGGTGGCAGGGTACCTGCTTCCAATGCAGAAAGTTCAGAAAGCCTAGTCTGTGTGCAGTGCTATCAGCAAAATTGTCGATCGCAGCAGAGGGCTAGACTGTCACTCGCTAAGGCTACTTTCATCAGTCTGAGCTGGTTGAAGGACCATGAGCTAGGCATGTCTCAGGCACCCAAAATTCAGCTGATACTATCTCCAGGCCTTGGGATGAATTCCTGGCTGAAATAAGTTCCTCATCTGGGTTATGAAACCAGCTGAGAATGACATCATGTCTTCAGATACAACCTCCTCAAAGTGTGATCCAAGGAGCACAGAGCAGCATGGAAGCTTTTAGGCTCTCTCCTAGACCTTTTGGGTCAGAGCCTCATTTTCATGAGGCCAGTTTGCACCCAAGTACATTACAGTGTGAAAACCACAGGCCTACCCCATTTATGTGCCTATAATGGATGTTTGCACACCAAATAACCAGTGTTGTGCAAGGAAATGTGACACGGATGAGGTCCTTGTCCCTGAGGATAAGGTGAGGAAGAGAGACAATTGTGACACAGAGCACTGACAACCAGTTCAAGGTACAGACAGGATGCTGTGAGACCATGAACAAAGGACACCAGCAGCTTTTACATTTGTCTATACATGAGCTTAATACCCTTGCTTCTTATGTATGAGTTAAAATATACTAAAGTTTAAAAAATTAAAACTGAGTTTGGTGGCTTACACCCTGTAATCCAGCACTTGGGAGGTAAAGGCAAGAGGATTCCAAGTTCAAAGTCAACCTTCAGTAGGAATTGTGAGCCAATCCAAAACCCAGAATTTTCTCATGCTTAATAGATAATATATAGAAATATCAGCCGGGCGGTCGTGGCGCACGCCTTTAATCCCAGCACTCGGGAGGCAGAGGCAGCGGATCTCTGTGAGTTCGAGGCCAGCCTGGTCTCCAAAGCGAGTTCCAGGAAAGGCACAAAGCTACACAGAGAAACCCTGTCTTGAAAAAAAAAAAAAAAAAAGAAAAGAAATATCAGATGAAAATACCATGTGATGTTATATTAGTCTCATTTGGTTATGGTTTGCTGTGTCCTTTTTTGGGACAGTCCTTTGCTTACTGCGCCCACTGCTGATTCACTGGAGCCCAAAGAGAGCCTGTTTAAAGAAAAAACGAGTGAGTGGAGAATGAAAGGATAGATGAGCGTCTTGACAAAGCCATCTGAATCAAATCCTCTCCTTATCCCAACAGGAATGTTCTGCCTGCATTTGGAGACCAGTGGGCATGCTCACCCTGTCTTCCATAGCCTCTCCTGGAAACAGATTCCACCAGTGGCCTATGATATTGGCTTCCATATGGAAAATTAATTCCCAAGAGTGCAGGGCTCTAACATGAGTGGACTCCTGCTCTCCTCAATGCTAGCCCTTTGACACTAGCTAACTCAGTGCTATTAGCACTTATTAATTCAATTTTCATGAAATTGGACAAGCAGATCCAGAAGTTCACAAAGCAGAACAAATTCCTGGAAATGAGAGTTTCCCCTCTGCATCCCGATGTCCTGAAGGATGAGGAGCCCTTCAGGGGGAGCTGGAAATCAAACAGCAGCTCAAGGTCACCTTGGGCACAGACTGCTGTGTTACCAGCAAAGGCTTGAGAAATGGGTGCGTGTAGGATAACGCCCCACCCACACATCCACACAAACACATACTGATGTGTGTGGAGTTAGAAGCCAATGAGTGAATCATGGCACTCCTTCTGGCTGTTTGTCTCCTGATGTCTGACCCATGTCCTTGCTCATTCAGATTTAAGATTGGAGAAGTGGACTCTTCCCTCTCGTGGTGAGATTTGAAGGCACCAAGCACTGGCTGCTCACTTCCAAGTCCAGAGTTAGCAAATGAATCCTTGCAGGAACTTGAAGTCAGACCTGAGTCTAAATATATATGTTGTTACCATCATCTGACCTTGGGATTACCAACTCAGGACTCCAAGACTGTTTTCTCACTTCCAAATTAAGCAACATCTAGAAATGAAATTTTTGGCATTAAACAAAGCATTTCATATAAACCCTTTATCACAGAGCATAAATATTAACCTAAAAAGAAAAATCTCAGTCCCCCATGATGTTTTATAAGAAAGAAAGAAAGAAAAAAAAAAAAAGAAAAAAGAAAGAAAGAGGATTCCCACCAGTAATTCACCACCCCAAAGCCTTTGCTTTTATATCTTTTTTTAATCAATCATGTAAATTTATTTTTTTTATATTTCTTTTTTTTTATTTTACAATACTATTCAGTTCTACATAGCAGCCACAGATTCCCTTGTTCTCTCCCTTCCTGCCCCCTCCCCTTCCCCCCAGCCCACCCCCCATTCCCACTTCCTCCATCCAGTCCTGGGGGAGACCTTGATCTGCTTTTATTTCTTGATGGTTCCTGGTTGACCCCCCAACTTAGATGGTGAGATTTATACTAACCCTTATAATGCATGTAGCTATGTGTTAGTGGCACTTTATTGAGTACTTACTATATCTAGGATTTAAGCTACATTGTAGCTAGAAGTAATCTTAAAAATAGGGGCTCCATGGGTCCCCTCAAAAGGTCTGTCTACTAGGATATTGTAGGATGATGGTACAAGTGAGAAGGCACAATGTAAAGTTGAACAAGATGATTTTCTGGTGTTTTATCCCACCTTGTTCCTTCTTGGTTAAAAGTATCCTGGTGGATCTCATCCCTAGTCCTTCATCATCACAGACATCACTGATTAGTTTGTGGGGCTTTGTAAACCATTATTGTGGGGCTTTGTAAAGCAGTATGGCTAGAGTACGATTCATTCAGTCTCACAACTGATATTTAATAGACACCAGCCATGCACCAGACAACGAAAGTGAGTTCAAAATGGTAACAGAGCAGACAGTGTCTCAATCCTTGTGGGACCTAGGGTTTCATGTGTGACAGACAGCTATGAATAAAGTAAATACATACATGTGTATACAATTACAGCTAGGAAGCAGCAAATGAAGGGACATTATGTTGTGAGACCATCTAATGAGAGGATGAATACTTGACAGAGATGTCTTCATGAACCAAGAATGCTGAATCTTGGATCCTATGGTAAAATTACAATTAGCATAACCAGAAGAGAACTTCTAGGGAGGCACAGGAGTGTGAGCAAAGCATCCCTGATAGAGGGAGCCCTGCACATAGGAAAGGAAAAAAAGGACCCAGCAAGTGTACCACAGAGGGAAGATTATGGGAGATGGTGTCACAGCAGTAGATAAAATGCAGACTATAGGGGCCCAGTTAGGATTCTTTTCCCCTGGGGAAAAGAGTAGAAAGGTGTGTAAGAACTCAAAGGCCCGAGAGAGAGAGAGAGAGAGAGAGAGAGAGAGAGAGAGAGAGAGAGAGAGAGAGAGAGCGCAGCGGAGTTGTGTTTGAGGTGCACATCAACAAAGGAGGGAGGCTGGGGAGCAAGACTGAGTGTGCATAAGGGGACAGTGGCAGAGGTTGGTGTTGAGAGAGAAGAGAGCAGTCACAACCTGAAAGAACAGGCCAAGAGGTTTGCATTCAAACCCAAGTTCAGTGGGAAGGCTTTGATGTTTAATTTCCAGAGACCAGCTGAAAGAGAGCAAGAACTGGAGAGAGGTGGTTGGTTACTAAGCAACTATGATAGTTCAGGTGGGGTTGGATGGGAGAAAGAGAAAGAAGAGAAACGGTAAGAATGGAAAGAAATGGTAAAATTCAAGAGCCACTGAAAATATTACAGGATCTCAGACCACTTGTATTTGGCTCCCGTGTCCATGGAAATGGATACATGTGGGGCAGTGAGGAGCAGGCTAGCTGGATCATCTGCTGGTATTCAGAAGACCTTGGAAGGCATTGTTGCTGTGGGATAATGCTCTTGTACACTGTAAAGATTTGTCACTCAAATTGGTTTAATAAAACGCCAATTAGCCAGTAGCCAGGCAAGAAGTATAAGTGGGGCAAGCAGACTAGGAGAATGCTGGGAAGAGGAACCGTGAAGTCAGGAGTTGCCAGCCAGATGCACAGGATACAAGATGAGAATGCTGAACTGAGAAAACGTACCAAGCCACGTGGCTAAACATAGATAAGAATTATGGGTTAATTTAAGTGTAAGAGCTAGTCAGTAATGAGCCTGAGCTAATGGTTGAGTAGTTATAATTAATATAAGTTTCTGTGTGGTAATTTGGGAAGTGGCTGCTGGGTATTTGGGAGTTGTTGGCAGAAAAGAAACTTCCGGTTACACATTGTCCTTGAACAGTGCCTTAGACCAAAATAGCTACTCTGGCCTCCTCATGTCCAGGTCACTGATAGAATTCTTTAGAGAGAAATATCCACTGTTATTATTTCCCCTAAAGAATCATGGGTTAAATTTTATGACTGTGGCACCATCAAGAGAATCAGGGCAGGATTCCAAACCTCCAAGCTTGGGCTGTATTCCTTGTGAGTGGGGTTTCGCTCTCCTAACTGTGACTCCAGAAAGCCTTGGAGATGTTTGTTGAATGAGTCACAGTTCTTAGAGGTGATGGAAAGAGTTCCTGGAGCAAGATTTTATTTCAGATTTTAAGAAGTTCCGAAGTCCCAGCCGGGCAGTTGTGGTACACGCCTTTAATCCCAGCACTTGGGAGGCAGAGGCAAGCGGATCTCTGTGAGTTCAAGGCCAGCCTGAGCTACAGAGTGAATTCCAGGAAAGGCGCAAAGCTACACAGAGAAACCCTGTCTCAAAAAACAAAAACAAAAAGAAGTTCTCAAGTCCTTTCTGCTTTCTAACACAAAACTGTATCTCTCTAAGGAGACACATGTCTGAAAAAGCTGCTCAAATGAAAGTCCAATCCCAATTCACTTCTGCATGGGACACATTTATTTCCCTAAGGAAGGAATTCTGATAGACTGGAGTTTACTAGCTGGGGACAATTTTGTCCTCCAAAAGGCATTTGGAAACATCTAGTAAATTATTTGATTATTACAGGATGGGATGCTCCAGGAGACTAGTCTGGAGAAGCTGCGAGTACTGGGTGCTGATATGTAGCTACAATCATAGGGGAGTCCATTCTCCCTCAGACACACACACTTGAAGACACAGTACACACACACACACACACACACACACACACACACGTGCACACACTCACACTTACACACAGATTACATAGCTTTGTATAACAGTGACACTGAGGTTAAGAAATTGTGCTGTGAGTCTCTCCTTTGATGTGGCATTGTTATATTGAATTAAGGGCCATGTCATTCTTATCCTCAAACTTCAGAAAATACAAATGGAAGAATGGGAAAATGTATGTTTGGACTGATGTATCAGTGATGGAGTTAGTCATTGAGTTACTAAACAAGTGAGTGTGAGTGTATGAATGAGTAATAACATCAGCAAATTAATGACTAAAAGAAAGCTAAGGCATACTTAGTGTGCACATGTTAAAGTTATGACTAGAGCTTGGGACAGTGCTGAGTGTCACAGTCCCAAAGAGATCCTTCATGATGCTCTCAATTCCATTAAATCCTATTCATTTGCATGATTGCGTTCAGCACCAGGGACAGGGCAGGATATGGAAAACCCCAAGCCCTCATACCTCTTTACTAAACCCATAATGATCAGTCTTTATGCTTGAAACAAGCTAAGGAAGAAGGCACAATCTTTACTCTTGAATCACAAAAGGAAGAAACATCATAAGACAATCTGTTCAAGGACACACAGTAAATGAAAGAGGAAGGACCCCCTACTGGCACTGTGACCTCTCCCACAGAATCCCCTCTGATTAGAATGAGTATGCGGGTCAATTCTTTTGAAAACCCTATCAACTTCCTTTGACCTTCTACAGAGAGCTAGTCTTAACCTGTCTCCCTACCTCCCAACTCCATTTCCTTTCCAGATGAAACAATGATGGAATAAGGATTCTCAAGCTTTAGCAAGGAAGAAAAGGAGTGAATTCCCCAGGCTAGCTCTCTCAGAGGCAGGCTAGACTCAGGAATGTGCCCAAGGAGTGATGGGCTTTGGGTCTCTTTGTTTCAGCTTAGGAACTTCAATTGGTTGCTAAGAAACGATACAAAAGGAAGCCCCATTAGAAACCCTTGGAACCCACAGGCAGTTACATAATACCAGGCCCTTCCTTTATGGAAATTCAAATTGTACAAGTGCAAGCCCTGCCTGCAGTCTGTGCTGCCTGTGATAAGGGGATTTTTCTGTTTGGGCCCCTGGGAAATCCTGTCTGGTGGGGGATGGGCTGTTGGGAAGAAACCAAAGAGCTCAAGAGGGCTCTTCACTCAGTTCCACTTCCCACTTCCAAGGGACTTCAGTATTCATTAGCATGCAATGCAATCCCCACTCCACACAATAAGCTGATTTTACACAGTCACCACCCTTGCTAATTAATTCAATGAGCCCGCTGTGCTGTTTCCAGTACTGCTTACTGTCATTTCCAACTGTGGAGCAAGGAGAGAACCTAGTGTATGGCCTCAAATGCTGTGGAAGCATGGCCTCCTCTAAGCAGCATGGATGAGCACCTCTTACTCCTGGAACATGTTGTAGTTTGTGCCCATCACACATAGTTCAAACAAGGGCTACTGAGATGAGCTAAGTAAGTGGTGAGAAGCTTTGTGTACCCCCAAGCCAGCTTTGGTCATAACCTCCTGATTTGGAAAAGAACACGATTCCTGATCAGCTCAGAAGAGAGGGATTTGTGACTTTCTCTTCACAATGGCAGAAGGTGTGAAGCCTAGAGAGCTCATCCACACTTCTGTGAGCCATGGTGGTACTCAGGGTTTTCCATTCAAGATGTTTTATTTCACGTTTATTGATAGAGTGCATTCTGTGTGTTGAACGCTGTCTAGGGATGCCATGCTGAACCAAGGAGGCAGTAGCCCCATTCCCATGAAGTTTTTACTAAGCCAAGAGATCATAAATATGCAAATGAGTATCAGCTAGTGACAAGGTCTAGGAAGATAATAAAACATACAACAGAGAAGCTGAAAATAATAGGGGGAGCCCACACCAGGACTACACTGCTGGAAGTCTATTGGTTAGCTCCCTTGTTATAGAATCCCCTTTGTGCTTTGCAAATGTTTCAAATTGAACAGTAAATGATATGATCACCTTATAAATAGAATAGAGAGACAGCCTATATTAGATAAAGTAGTTAGGGCAGGCCTCTCCAAGGAGGAAGTAATTCTGAAGGGGCTAGCTATGAAAATAAGCCAGGGACATGACTCAGTAGTTAAGAAACATTTGCCCTGCAAACATGAAGAGCCAAGGTTAAACACCCAGAACCCAGGGAAAAAGCTGGGTGTGTAGCACTCGCACAGAGAGATGGGAGGCAGAGGAAGGAAAATTCCTGCAAGCTCACAAACTAGCTAGCCCTGGGGAGGGGACAGTGGGGAAAGACAACAGAGACTAATCCCAAACATGGTGGCAGGTGAAGACAGACACCAGAGGTTGTATTCTGACCTTCACGTGCATTCTATGGCATATGCATATGCACACACACACACACACACACACACACACACACACACACACTCACACACACACACACCAGACAGGACGTCATCAAAGGAGAGTCCAGAAGAAAGTCATTCTGGGCACAGTGAACACGGGTACCAAACCTGGAGGTGAGGGAGAGGAGTGTTATTGAGGGAACAGGGTGTCAAGAGTATGATAATCAGAAGGGAGACTTGAGATGAGGCTATAGACATGGATGGGGACTGATCATGCAGGGCCATGGATATGTGGGTATAGAGCATAAGTCTAATTCTGAAGACATCCAGAGCCACTGGAAATTTTGAGCACGGGGTGACATGAGTCCAGTTTTTAAATGACTGGCTGCTGTGCAGATAACGGGTTCCCAAAGGCCAGGGTCAGAATGGATGATTTAAATGTTATTGTCCGGCCAAGGTCATGGAAGGAAGAGTATGGAATTGTGGTGGTTTTCATCAAGGTGAAAAATCACAGGTTGGACTCAGGTAGGTGTTTTAGGTAAGCTCATTGGACTCTAAGGGAGAGGGCTGGGGAGGGTCATGGATCACCATGTGATGGCAAAGTAAGTGGAAATACTGGGAAGTTAAGCCAGGATAGAGGAGAGGGAGAGGACGGAGAGAGTAGACAGTGGGAAAGGGTCAATCAAATCTGGAAAAAACATAAGGAAACCTGGTAACTTTCCCATTAAAATGAAAACAAGTCTAGAGCAGGTTTCAAGATGTATTGCTTGATCTAGTGAAATCAAGATTTCCAGAAGACCCTGAAGGGGAGCCAGTAGTGATGTAACTGAGCCCAGAGGGCTCTTCTCTCAGTGAATGCAAAGCCATGAGCACAACCAGTAAATAGGAGATCAGAGAAAGAGGGATGACTTGCATCACATAAGGAGAGCCCCAGGCTATTCGCAAAGCAGAGCTCCGCCTGAAGGAAGATCATGCCAGGATTTACAGGAAAGGACATGTAGGGGCAGGCACCTATCTAAGCATGCCCAGTTTAAAATGTGCATTTCTGAACATGCTCAGTTGCGGTTCTAGATTAAACATTATAAAATGAAGATGGCTGATACCTGTCTGGGTGTGCTCAATCTTAGAGCACATATCCAAAAGGGAAAGATGGCTCACATTAAGACTTCTGTGTTACACGAATCTTAAAAGACCTTATTAATAAAAACAAACCCAGAGCCAGGTATTGGGATGGAAGCTGAAGATCAGAGAAGCAGAAAAAGCCACAGCCACCTCACTTCACCAGTTCCTCATCTGATCCTGTTCCTCAGACTGGAAGCCTCTGAGTCCTCATCCAGAATGAATCTCAGCTGAACTGCTGCTCAAAAGCCAAAAAGCTTAATCAGCTCTAGTTCCTGGTTTTCGCGCCTTATATACCTTTCTGCTTTCTGCCATCACTTCCTGGGATTAAAGACGTGAGTCACCATGCCTGGCTGTTTCCAGTGTGGCTTTGAACTCACAGAGATCTGGATGGATCTCTGCCTCCCAAGTGATAGGATTAAAGGTGTGTGTGCCACCATTTCCTGGCCTCTATGTCTATCTAGTGTCTGTTCTGTCCTCTGACCCCAGATAAGTTTATTAGGATGCACACTATATTGGGGGATGCAATATAGCACCACACTTCTGGGCATGCTCAGTTGGGTATTACAATAAGCCAAGTTTACTGTAGTTTGCCTAAAAGAATGACCAGTGTCCTCGGCCAATTCCACTAAAGTTTCTCCAAAGACATTTAGCTGAAACCAAAAGGAAGAACAAATTTGAAGGTGTACTGAGAGTGTTTAAAGGGTGTTATCTTTCTCCTAAATAAAGGAGTTTTCCCTACAGGTGCCTGCCTCCCTCCATGGCTAATAGTGAGTTCATAGAGAGGTTTTGAAGGGCCAGGCATTGCAGCAGAACCTTGAATCTCACTTCATTCCCCCCAGCAAGCAAAAGGTCTGGGTGCCATTACTGTCTTTGTTTTGCATGTAGATGAGAGATGATTCAGCATATGGTCTGTGCACACGCGATTAAGCTGTGCAGGAATCACACAAAGGCAGATGCAGCATCCAGGGGGAGCAGCAGAGCCAATGAGGATGGTCCCAGCCCTACTTTCTTCAGTCCAGGAGTTTTGTTTTGAAATGAGGGGTTCACTCTAACAACTCTTTAGGACGAAAGAATGTGTATGATTATTGTCTGGGCGAGAACAACTCTATAACTCTACCTTCTTCTCAGACTGAAGAAGAGGAACCAGAGACTTAGAAGAACCTCAGAAATTACTGTAGCTCATAAAAACAGCCTGCATTGAGGGTTCCAGGCTCTTTAATGATGGGCTATATGCACTAGACTGGGTAGAAAGTTTTGCTTTAAGAAATTCACCCTCGGATGGCGGAGACAAGCAGACGCAGGTAGGCCTGTGGCGGCGGCCCACGGAGGTGGATGGGCCCGGTGGCAGCGGCCAACAGGGACATTTAGGCTCGGCAGCAGCTGGCGGAGACATTCAAGCCCACTGGCGGCCCACAGAGGTGGACAGGCCCTGTGGCAGAGATAAGCAGACAGAGGTGGCAGGACCGTTGGCGGCGACCGACAGAGACATTCAGGCCCGGCGGCGGCCCACAGAGGTAGACAGGCCACGTGGCGGAGACGGGTGGACGCAGGTCGGGGACCCGTGGAGGTGGACGGGCCCGGTGGCAGCGGCCGACAGGGACATACAGGCCCAGCGGCAGCTGGCAGAGACATACAGGCCCGGTGGCAGCCTGCAGAGGTGGATGGGCCCGGCAACAGTGACGGGCAGGGGTAGGTAGGCCCGCCGCGGCAGCCGGCAGAGACATACAGGCCCGTTGGCGGCCCGCAGAGGTGGACAGACCCAGCGGCAGCTGACAGGGACATACAGGCCCGGCAGCAGAGACAAGTGGACGCAGGTGGGCCTGTGGCGGCGGGCCACAGAGGTGGACAGGCCCAGGGACGGAGAGGGGCGGACGCAGCTTGGAGCGGGGACGCCCCTGGCCCCAACACCTGGGGAAGAGAATATCTCTGTGGGTCGGAACCAGGGCGAGTCTGGGCATTCCGTCTGGGGACAACCCAGGGCCCAACTGCTGATCCTGTGAAACCCAACAACTTGGAGGTGTTGGTGAGACTACCCTGCTCAGCTGAAACCCATCTGGGAGAGGATTCAGATGCCTACAGTTTGAAGTCTGAAGAAACGAGATCAGCTGAGGAGTTGATAAATGAACAAAACGTGACCTGGGAACACAGAAGAAGGCGCTACCCAGCCACTAAACCAGATCACCAGAATCATAAGTATATAATTCACCGACTGAAATCAGCTGTCCCTGAAGAAACAGCCCAATAGCACCAATTTAACCAAGAACCCCTACTAAACCAAGACTAAAAATTAGAACAAGAGAGGCACTCTCAGACACAGACACCACCTGCACCGCACAGAGGAAAAGATGAGTAGACGCCAGAGCAAAAATACAGGCAACAACATAAAGACCTATATGGCAACATCAGAACCTAGTGATTCTACACCTGCAAGACCTAAACATACCATGACAGAAGAAACAGAAGAAATCAACCCTAAAAGTGACTTTAAGAAGATGATAGAGGCCCTTAAAGAAGAAATAAAACATTCCCTCAATGAGGAAATAAAAACTTTCCTTAAAGAGGAAATGAAAAACTACCTTAAAGAGGAAATAAAAACTTTCCTTAAAGAGGAAATGAAAAACTCTCTTAAAGAGGAAATAAAAACTTCCCTTAAAGAGGAAATGAAAAACTCCATTAAAGGGAAATAAAAAACTCCCTTAAAGAAATGGAAGAAAAAATGAACAAAAAATGGGAAGAAATCAAATCAAGCCAAGAAAAAGCAATTAAACAGATGAAAGAAACATTCCAAGATCTGAAAAATGAATTTGAGATAATAAAGAAAACACATGCTGAGGGAATGCTGAAAACAGAAATCCTGACTAAACGAACAGGAACTACAGAAACAAGCATAACCAACCGATTGCAAGAGATGGAACAGAGAATCTCTGACACTGAAGACACGATAGAGAAAATAGATTCGTCAGTCAAAGAAAACACTAAAGACAAAAAAGTCGTAATACAAAACGTCCAGGAAATTTGGGACACCATGAAAAGACCAAACCTAAGAATAATAGGGGTAGAAGAAGGAGAAGAATACCAACTCAAAGGCACAGAAAATATATTCAACAAAATCATAGAAGAAAACTTTCCTAACCTAAAGAAAGAAATACCTATGAAGATACAAGAAGCTTACAGAACACCGAATAGGCTGGATCCAAAAAAAAAGTCCCCTCGCCACATAATAATCAAAACACTAAACACACAGAACAAAGAAAAAATATTAAGAGCCGCAAAGGAAAAAGACCAAGTAACATATAAAGGTAAACCCATCAGAATAACACCAGACTACTCAATAGAGACTATGAAAGCTAGAAGATCATGGACAAATCTCATGCAGACACTAAGAGACCACGGATGCCAACCCAGATTATTATACCCAGCAAAACTCTTAATCACCATAGGCGGAGTAAACAAAATATTCCAGGATAAAACCAGATTTAATCAATACCTGTCTACAAACCCAGCCCTACAGAAAGCACTAGAAGGGAAAATTCAACCCAAAGAAGCTAAACACATCCATGAAAAATCAAGCAATAGATAATCCCACACCAACATACACCACAGAAGGACAACACAACACAACCACAAAAAATAACAGGAATTAACAATCACTGGTCATTAATATCCATCAATATCAATAGTCTCAACTCACCTATACCTGGCGATCTCTGAGCAGGCTTCAGATTTTGACAGTTGATGAAAGATACGACAAGCATTAATGTGTGGGTGAAAAGCTTGGTGAAATTCTGAGTGAAGTTTTAGTTAAAGTTGGTTGAACTTGGGATTGACTGGGAGGCCAAAGATTTAAAAAGCAGAAGATTCTCTCAAGACACAAGTTGTGTGATAATAGTGTGTTTTGTGTGTGTGAATGAGAATTTGTAAATGTTGAATTCTAGGCTTCGACAATCATTGTCAGTGCAGATCAAGCTGTAAGTATTTATGTTTTAAAACTTAAATTATAAAGCTAGTTACGTCTTTCTAACAACTAGCTTTAATGTTTATGAGCATATTTTACCTACATTACCTTTTCAGGATGTTGAGAAAGATGTATCACAAGCACAGGCTGGAGGCTGGGGGCTAGATGGTTTTGAGGAAGAGGTCTTGGTGGACTCTTTCATAGAGCAAAGGGAAGCAATGCCTTCTGGGAAATGAGCTAAGTTTTAATCTAGTCTTTAAGATTAGAAGTCAAAAACAAAAATATTAAGGAAAGGAAAACCTAATTGATCTTTGAAGTATTGTTATGTGGAATTAAGTGGGACTTTTGAGGCCTTTCTTCCAGAAAACAAGGACTTGGTTGTCAGGCCTATATTAGGCCTAAACCTTGGTGCCATGTAGTTGTACTTAAATCATTTCAATGGAAAGTGTCTTAGTGATTGGAACTTCTAGTGCAGTTTGGAGTTCTTCCATTTGAAAAATGTGATATTTGCATGGGATTGTTTGAATCTTGTTTTCTAGTCCCTCCCCATCACCACCCTCATAGTCTGAAGGTAGATTTTTCTCTTGATAAAGGAACAAAAAAAGTGAACATCTTGTTTGTAAATAGGTATCTAGTAACTAGTGGTAAACTTGAAATGGTAGAATTCTTTAAAGCCTAATTCTAGGTAGCCTTAAGAAAATGTATCTTAATTATTTTTGAACCTGTATTCACCTTGTTTTTTTCAAATATCTTAAGTTATATTTTCTTTTTCAGAGCTGCTTCTTATTTGGGGCTACTTTTTTTTTTTTAATTGAGGCGTAATTCATAAAAGGGTATATTGTTTTGATGAGACTTTTTACAACTGTGGCTGGATGTCTTTCTTTAGTCTTCCAAGAAGGGCCATTTTACTTTTTTAGAGTTACTTTTTAAAGTCATGAGATCAACAACTTGGACTACTATGCATGTAAGTGCTAATGCAAATTAAAGCCCAAGTTGACCTCCAGCAGCAGTTCATTCTATGTTGACAGTGAGAGAACACTTTGCCTGTTAGGATACTGTTACTCGTGAACTGAAATGCTGAAGAAACCCCTCCCCCTATTTTGTTTTTTGCAAAAATCAAGGTATATTCTAGGGTTTCCTGGTTGACCTCAACAGATAAACTGAGATGATAGTCTTAGTTCAGAAATGATCTGAATGTAGATTTACAGTCTACGTGTACAGCTGGCTAAGTGAGATCGCTTTCACAGTTCTGCATGTATCCCATCGGCTCCCCATTAGTCACTGAACTCTTAAAACTGGTATTGTAACATTATCACAATGTTTTGCGCCAATTTTATAAACTTTACAGTGCAATATGTGTTCCTTTTCTGAGGCAAACCAAAGGTATATTTTTCAAGGTTCTGCTGCTATCAGCAGCGTTGATGGAGGATTTTTTATACATTTGTAATAGATAGAAATAAACCAGAAAAAAAAAGAAGAAAAAAAAAGTGGTGGAGGAAAAGGTGAACACTGCAAGAATACTCAAAAGGGCTGAGAGTTGCAAACGCCAAGAATGGCTTTGCATAGTAAATGGAATAGAACAGCTCTGAACTATAGCTTACTTTTCCTGGTTTGGTCTGACAGAATGATTGAATGCTTTTGTACAAAAATCAGAGCCTTAAAAACAAGGATTTGGTGAGATTGTAAAATGGTGTGCCACTTTGGAAAAACAGTTTGGTGGTTGGTCAAAATGCAAAACATTGTTACTCTGTTACTCAACAATTCTACCCTTAGGAATATATCCTCAAACTACTGAAAATGTGCACCTATGAAACATGTACATGAAGGTTTACAGCAGTGTGTTGCTAATAGTAAAAAAGTTAAAACAACTCAAATAGCTATCAAATACTGGAGAGATATAAAATGTGGCTTATTCATACAATAGAATATTATTAAGACATAAAAATGAATGAGAAACTGACAGATTAAATGACTTTGGTGAACTTTCATAATTTCATTTGTAGATCTTTCCATTTCTAATTTATAAATACATTTGGGGTTATAAATTATAAATGTACTGCCTCCTGTCAACATTGTATACTTCTATTTGATGATTTCTGTGTCAAACATTATATGGAAATGTTTCCAAGTATTTTCTGTATTAACTGTGAATGAATAGAACAAAATAAATTGCCTGTGATGGAAAAAAAAAAAAAAAAAAAAAAAAAAGAAATTCACCCTCAAGTTGAGTAAAATTTTTCCTCATTGAAATCCCAAGTCCTGTTAAAATTTTCCCAGCTCTTAAAGCAGATGATTGTGAGCCTGAGAAAAGTCTTCCAGGGCCCACTGCAGAAGATAAGGATCTTGTGTCCTGGAATGCCTGCCTCGCCTAGATGGGACTGTGTGCAGGGACGCTTTCCCTTCTAGCCTCGGGCTGCCTTTGATCCAAACCATTCCTGACCAGTTCTGCCTTTGGTGACAGCGCCATCATTTCTCCTGGGAATGATGTTCTCCCCAACCATCTGGCTGGTAATTAGTTTATTAGCAAAAATACAAGGAAGTTGGCCTCAGGGAGGAGGAGACAATATCCACTGTAGTCTAAGGAAGCAAGAGGCAATTAAATGTTTAGTCTGAGACAAATCCTGTTAGCAGTAACATGGATCTGTGTAGAGATTGCTGGATGACTCTGACAGGTGAAGTATGACAGTTGAGATATGCCCAAACTGCTTGGTTAAAGAATTTTTTAAAAAGGCTTATTTTCAATTCTTCTGTGGAATCAGCACCAATATTCTATTTGCGTTAGTCTGAAGGAGGAGGAGTTATGCCAGCCCAGAGTTTTTCAGCTTGTCACAGACCCTCCCGAAGCAGTGGCTGCCTTTGTCTGATTTATTGTTTTATGATTTGTGCATGCTGTGTATGAGTACATATGTGTTCCCGTGTCTGTACACATGTGTACTGCTATGCACTGTAGGTTGGTGCCATGTGTCTTCCTCATTTACTCTCGACCCTATTTTTTGAGACAGCGTCTCTGGTTGAATGTGGAGCCCACTGATTCATAGGGACAAGCTGGCTAGCAAGCCGAGAGATCCTCCAGTCTCCATGTCCTCAGGGCTGGGATTACGAGTGCAGCCTCTAGAGCATTCCCTCCATCCATCGTGGCTCTAGGTACAGGTACAAGTTCTGCCTGTTCCGTACAAGCTCCTGCTTCTGTATCTGTAAACAAGCATTTGCATATTGGATTGCCTGTAATTTTACATCAATTGCTTTCTTTTCATTCTCCCTTATAATGCTGTTAGGTCATTATATTAAATCTTATGCAATTAGATAGGTATGTGAATTCATACTCTATAAAATTCACTTAGGAATAGTAAAGTAGGTGTCACAATGTATTAGTTATAACAAGAAAGCATCCAGCCTACAAGGAGTGAGTGCCATAAAAATACCATGAAATATTACCAAGGAATATTTCAAAGGAGAAAAAAGTCACTGGAATAAGCTATTTCCAGTATTCATCCCCACATATGTCCTTTAATAGTAATTAATAGTTTTAATTACAGCTGACATTAGTATTTATTCCCATTTTGTGGATGCATAAAATAAGGCTTAGAAAAATTAGGTGTCCATGAAGAATTTGTGAATAACCAAGCTGGGTTTTTCACTCTAACTTGTATTCCAAACCAGGCTACTGCAGAACCAATGTCTTCTTCATAGCAGTTGATGGCTTTTTGGTGGAGAAGGAAATGACCCTTGGATAAGAATAATAAGGAAGGAAATACGTGGAGAAAGAAAATGGAGAATAAAGAGAAAATGTGGGATTTTTAAGAAAGAAAGAGGCAGGGGTAAAGGAGGTTCATGTGATAAAGACAGAAGACGGAGAAGGGGAGGAGGAGGAATGCAGGGAGAGGCGATAGGGACAGTGGGGAGAGAGAGGATTCTGATTCCAGTCCTGCCCTTTCTGGGCCCATAGACAGCTCACTTTTCTCTGTCTGCCTCTCATGTCGGTGACAGAGAAGTTAAGCATCTGCCTGAGCAATTGCATACCACCACAGCAAGGCCAACCCATGCAGAAGATGGAAAGAATTCTAGATGGTTCCAAGGCCTGTTATGAAAGGAGAAAGGCTATTTTCCTGGATTGCCTGATGCCTACCTGGACCCACCAGACACCTAGAGTCTTCCTCCATCCCCGTGTGTGTGTGTGTGTGTGTGTGTGTGTGTGTGTGTGTGTGTTTGTGTTCACAAATGTTCCATGTGTGTCTCCACTCACACTCACACAGGGGTAATTTTCTATGAAGCCATTGATACCTACAACTGAACAACCCATCAGTTCAGTTTTCTCTCTCCCCCGCTGCCAGACAGCCCTGGCCAGCCCAGGGAGCTGTGGGAAGCATTTTATCATTGAGGTCCATTGAATTTTATTGGCAATTTTCTCCTTTGTTAGCAATTTCACATTGTATATTAGCATTTGTTTTCATATCATATTAGCATTCATCACAAAAGGCTAATCCCATTAGCACTTTTCACATTGTATTAGAGAAAACAAACAATCTGGTGTGCCAATGCCTCCCTGCTACAGGGTGGCCTTCCCTTTGCCCGTTTCCTGTTGGTTCCCCATCAGCCCACCTTGCTCTCTTCTCTGTCTGCAGAACTGCCTACAGCTCCTGGATTCCCACTCTGCCATCGTCAGAGCAAGTCCAGAATTGGGATTTGCCCTTCTAAACCTTCTCAATCATTCATTCACTCATTTGTTCAGTCTGTTAGTGTTTATTGAGCACAAAAATACAAATGTCTCATATTTTTTTATATGTACAATCTAGATTAATCCATGACATCCAAGTAGAAAGGACACAGGTCAGCAACATACCCAGCTTTTCACAATTTAAGTCAATATATGAGGTTCTTTTCCAAATGTGTTATTATGGAAAGGCTCAGATATACACAGAATCAACAGAGCCATGTAATTAAGTCTTTGCTGCCATTACTCCGACTCAGGAGCCACCAAGATTCTGCTTCTTTTGTTTCATCGAAATCTCCATTCCTTTCCTCCCCAAGTTCCATTACTTTTGAAATAAACATACATACATATATGTGTATGAAATATTGATTTGCCTTTGCTCAGAGAATCTTGTTTGATACTACACTCCTGGAATTTGATACAATACTTAATACAAGTATATACTCCATAATTTGCTATTAATTTTCAAGGCTAATACACAAAACATTGGGTTTCGCTATTTCATTTTACCATTCTCACAGTATATTCTTTGTACCATCTTTGACCTTCTGTGTCTTATCTCTTCCCACCCCCCATCAGTCCCACCTCCACTCTCACATATAAAAGAAAATGCATGGTGTTTATCTGTCTGACCCTGGCTTTCTTCACATAAGGCGATGCTCTCCGGGCCCTCCCATTGTCCTGGAAACAATGTAGTTTAATTTTTAAACTAAATATAATTCCACTGTGCATATGTACATTTTTTATTCATTCATCTGTTGATGAGCATCTAGTTTGCTGCTTTAACTGGATGACTGTGAATACATAAGTGAATTGTATGCTCTTTTGAAGTATTTTATTACACTTACTTATTTCATTGTGGGGGCACACATGTCATGGCGTACCTGTGGAGGTCAGGGCATAACCTGAGGGTGTCACTTTTCTCTTTCTGTCTTATGGGACCCAAGGACAGAACTCAGGTCAGTCATCAGGCTTGTAGCAGCTGCCCTCCCCTGCTGAGCCATCTTCCTGGCCCAGAAGGATACACTCTTAAATGATCAATGGGTTAATGAAGACATCAGGGAGGAAATTGAAAACTGCCTAGGATTAAAATGACTTACCAGAACCTTTGGGATACAGCCAAGGCAGTTCTAAAAATGAAGCTTATGGCAATACATGTTTATATTAAAAACTTGGATAAATAGCCATAATGATAATTCAAGAGTGTCCTTACTCCTGAATTGTTTCTAAATGGGTGTTTTCCATATTTTTGAGGCCTGTGCAGGTAGTGGAGCACATATAGAAAGAGAAATTGCATTTCAGTTTTTAAAAACAGTGAGGCTGTACCACTGTATTTTCTGATGGTGCCACAGGAAAGCTACCACCCCTCACTCACTGCGCTCACACTGCTCTGTAAGAGCAGAGTCGGAAATTATCACAATTTCTGGTAATTGTCTCATTTGCCACAGGTAAGTTATTAGGAAGGCAGCCTTCGGTCCTGAGGATGTCATCAGCAGGTCCTCACAGCCGTGCTGAGGACACGTGACTAGGGGAGAAGGGCCTGTGGAAACTGTAAAGCTCTACAGCTACGCAGGCTATAATTCAGAAGTGGCTTGGCATCTCACACCAAAGGAAGCATAAATAATGGAAGAATCCTAAATATTGAGTGTCAGCTATCTTGCTGTGCCTGTGGACGACATCTATAAAAGTGTAGATATCTAGATGCATAAGGTAATGCTCAGTAATGAAAAAGAAACTAACTATATCATCTACAGTTACCACAAATTTTTTCTTACATGAGGTCTCATTTATGTAGCTCAGGCTAGTCCTGAATTCTTGATCCTCTTGCATTAGCTTCCAAGTGCTGGAACAACAGGCCTGTGCCACAAGGCCTTGCTTGTCATAATGTTTTTAACTGGGGCTAAGGCATAAGGTTCTTTCCAAACATGTTTCATTATGGAAAATTTCAAACACATACAGAATAATAAGAATGCCAGAATGAAATTCGGTACCAATAATGATTCTACCACTCTAGCTCCATTAAAACCCCATATACTTTCCATTTTCAACTTCACTGTTTTTGAAGTAAAATATACACACTTTGGAAGCTATCATTCTAAACTGAGCTGAACCACTTGAGCAAATTGATGTGGCTCCTACTGGAGTTTGAATATGAACTGCCCCACAAGCCCAATGGTGAATGTTGGGTCTTCAGCTGGAGACACTATTCTGAGAACTTTAGGAGGTGGGGCCTGGCAGGGGAAATCAGGACACTGAACATGCATATTCCAAGGTTCTATCTTGACCCTCTGTTAACTTGCTCCAAATTCCTCTCTTCCCACCCACCAAGAGACGACAAAGCTCTCCTGCCATATTCTCCTTATTATCCTACCTTACACCACCTCATCATGGGCACAAAATCAGCTGAGCCAAGGACTGGGAGATGAAATATCTGAAATCACGAGCTAAGTCTTTCTTCCTTTAATGGATTCTTTCAGGTACTATGGTCATAGGGATGAGAATGCTAATACAGTTCTGTAACCTACATCCATAGAAAACCTGAAACTGTTCGGTCAGCCCAGAAGGCTCCTTGTGTACCTTCCTGCCAGTGGGGCATCTCCATTAACTTACTAAATATCAAGATTTGAAGGCAATTATAAAAAGCTACTGTGCATTTGAAAAGGTGATGAGCATAGGTGCTATTTTGAGGTGTCTCCAGCAACTCCAAAGAGAATTTAAGTTTTGTTACCAGCTGATAACAAAGTCAAGGCAAGTGCCGGTGTCAAAGGCTGCTTCTCCAGTTCCTTTAAACACTGAGCACTGCCAGGCACATTGGGAATAAGTAACTCTAGAAACTGTTGTTCTGTGCTCCTCATCTTATAGGCAAGGATAACAAACAGTGAAGTAGTAAGTTCAAGGCTACCAGGCTAAGGAACCGTTAAACCAAAGCAAAAACATAAGAGAGAATTAAAAATATCTAGACTGTGACTATGACTCAGACACTCTGGAGTCTTGTGGTCATTGGTGAGAAGTTTAGCTGTGCTCTCTATTTTCAACTGCCAAAACCAGAATTCATCACCCTTTCAAGGGGACTGAGATGACAGTTCTGAGGCTCACTCAGTGATCTGATCATTGAGGACTTGGTAGCAAAAGCTGACTCCAAACTCCAAACTCCAAACCAAATATGAACCTAGGTGTCCATCGCTGTCCGTGTCTATCAAGTGGGACACTGAGGTCATTGTGTCGTTATCACTAGTGGCATCAAGTTCCTATTGTTTATGACTCAGCTAGAGCTAGTGGCAGAGGCTCACTGTAGATCTGGTCAAGGCTCATTGTCCAGGGAGCCGAAGCAGAGAATGTAGGGAAAGACACAGATGTACCGGGAATTAAGCACAGAGCCTCAGACATGCAAGACTCCAGCTCCGAGCTCTCTCCTTGGCTTTCTTTTATTTTTCACTTTGAGAGATTTTCTTAAAGCTGCCAAGACAGGGCGTGAACTCACTCTATACCCCCAAGCTAGCCTTGAACCTGTGATTGTCCCTCCTCAGCCTCCTGAGGACTAGAAATGCAAGGCTGCTGTATCAGGCTCTGCTCACCACAGTGTTCTCTTTTATCTCATCTAGTAAGAGCAAGGACTCAAAGTGAAGGATGAGGATCAGATTGTCTAAGAAACATGCACACAGGAGCTGGTTCCCAAGGCAGATTCCTGGATCTACCCAAGGCCAATAAACTAAAGTCTACATGATTCGTCATCTGAGCACCTGCATTTTAACAAGCTTCTCCAGGTAATTGTGATATGTGTTCATTTCTGAGACAGGCTCCAGGAAGAAATGTGTAGTAAAATGGTTCCAGAATGCTCAAATTTCCCTCTGCCTTCCCAATGTCTGTCACAGGGCCTTAGATTTCCCAGTGAATTGTTTATAGGTGGGTATTTGCTTCACTGACATTGTCCTGGTGCAAAGTCCCTGTGGGATTTTGTCTTTCTTGAGCTTGCATAGGTCTTATGCCAATGGACTGTTGTGGGTCCATATGTACAGCTTCCGGGATGTGCCCAGGAAAACACTAATTCCTGGTATTCATCTACTGCCTCTGGCTCTTACACTGTTTCTGTTCCTCTTCTGCCATGATGCCTGAGCCTTTAGGAGGAGGAGATGTGATATAGATGCTCCATTTACATCTGAGCCGTCCATAGTCTCTTATTCTTTACACTTTGACCCATTGTGAGTCTCTGTGTTAATTACTATCCACTGCAAATAGATGTATCTCTGATGAAGTGGGAGAGGTGCAATGATCTATGGGTATGACAATAAGTCATTAAAAGCTAGTTTAATGAGTGTTTTTTAGCAGATAGAAACAGTAGTTTCCCTCCAGGGCAACAGGTTGTCCATTTCTGTCAAGCGCACTATGAGATGGGAAAGTCTTTACCAGCTACACATCTGGCAGGGAGTTAGTATCTAGATTATATAAAGAACTAAAAAAACTAAACATCAAGAAAACAAATGACCCAGTTTTAAAAAATGAGGCATGGAACAAAACAGGGAGTTCTCAAAAGAAAATGTAAATGTCTGGAGAACATTCTAAAAAAAAAAAAAAAAAAAAAAACTACTTCGAGATTTCATCTTTACCACAGTCAAAATGGCTGAAAAAAAGGGGGAGGGCAAATGCTCACCTGGATGTGGGGGGAGGGAGCGCTTACTCACTGCAGGTGGGAATGCCAACTGTACAACCACTGTGGACATCAGTGTGGAGGAGGCTCAAAAGAAGCTAAAAATAAATCTACCACATGACACAAATGCAGCACTTTGGGTTCATACTCAAGGACTCTGTATCCTACTACCGAGATACCTGCTCATCCATATTCATGCTGTCCTTCATCTTTCTTTGTTTCCATATTCTTGCCATAAAAGCTTGAAATCCCAGTAACAAAATGTGGGGGATGCTTCTCCTACTTCTTGGACTTGACCACTTGACTTACTTTGTCCAATGGGAAATTAGATGTCACACAGGAGGGCTTGAAATGCAGTTTTGTGCTTGGGTACCTTCTCTGATGACTCAGCCATCACCATGAGAACAGTTTTCCTGGTGCTTCTCGGTGATCCTGAGAATGAACATGTGAGAATAGAGCTCCAGTCTGTCTGAGAGTGTAAGTTATATACTGAGATGCTGTGCCATTTGTTATGCAGCTCTAGCTAACCGATAGCCATGGTAGATGACAATCAGGATATATACTTCTACTTATATAGACTATGGTCTGATATATGGAGAAGATAGACAGTACACAGAACCCAGGCCCTGCCACAGACTGCATGGTTAAGCTATCTCACCTCTCCTGACCTCTCTGTCCACATTTGTAAATGGGAACTAACATTCACCTTCCCGCTCAGTCATGAAGAGTAAATAAGAAGATGACCATTAGGTGCTGTGAACAGAGTGTACACTTAAAAATGAAGAAGGCAAGAGGCTTCCCACAAAAACAGAAAGTTCATCTGCAGTCAAGGCCATGACTTACAGCTTAAATGCACTTGACAGTGCTGAGTCTAAGAAGAATGTGTCCCAAGAGCTCCATGCCAGGTGTTTGATTCTTTTGTGGGCTTCTCTTCTTTCCTTTGAACCTGTTGCCACAAGCATGGAGGCCCTGTGCTGGTTACAGACTGGCAGGAAGAAGGAAGGGTGTACCCCACCCTCCTGTGTTCTCACTGGGAAATTATCCTCAGCCCTTGATACATTAAAATGGAAGAGCTGTAAATGCCAGTTGCCATAGCGACACTTTGCATGCCGCTCGATGATTGGTGGTGTGAGTTCACTTTCCTTTGGGTGTTACAGCCTAATTAACTGTTATTTTTGTCAGTGTGGAGGAAGAACCCACACTTGGGGTTTTTTGGCTGTGATTGCGGCCCCTGTGGACTGAGTTAATTTTCATAGACTACAAAGAGAAACGGCTGGACCCCAATAGTATTTATAGGCTTGGAAAAGTTGCCAATGTTTAAGTAAGAGTCAGAGAAAATACTTGAGTATCCCCTAACTTCTCTCTGGCAGTTTCAGTGTCTATAACAATTGTTAAACTTGTTTCAGCTGGACTGGGGATAACAGGCCACTGTGTTCACAAGCTGAGAGTCAGTACCTCCTCCATCAGACACACACACACACACACACACACACACACACACACACACACTTGTGTGTGCTGGAATGTTCAGCCTCACACTTCTTTCCCCACAAGCTGCCCCTGCACACTGGTACTATTCAAGCACAGCTGACAAGGGCATGTGCAGTCTGTTGGCTCTGAGTCTCTATCTCCACACCCAATGATGTCATTACTATGTCGCCAACCCGGTGGACCCTGCCAATTTCCTCAACACCTCCTGGAAAGGAAATTCCATGTCACCACAAGCCTAAAAACTAGGAAGCTATCTCACTGAAGTTCAAACCAGTTTATTTTCAATCTAGACTCTTGGGCATGCTGACTGGACCTCAGGGTCTTAGGTGAATTTTTCTAGTCACATGCCTTCTCGGTTTTTAAAGCTTTTGCTTCTTGTCATGAGTTTTTGAGACACCAACGGATCTTCCTCTCCAGGAAAGGGGGAACCCATTTTGCATTGCTAACATGTGAGGTTCCTTTTAAATAACAAACTTGGTTCTTTCTGAAGGCCCGGGGTGAGAAAAGCTAATGCTTCAGTATCTATGTTAAAGGCTGAAAAGCACACGGGACACACACGGAAACTTAAGTTAATTTGGGAAGACACAAAAAGAAAGTGAGCTGGACAGATGGTTCAGTGGGCAAAGGACTTGCTGTACAAGCACAAGAACCTGAGTTCAGATCACTTTCACCCAAAGGCTGAAGGGAGAAAAGGAAGAAAGACTGGATTTGAAGTCTAGATGTTCTGAACTTGGTCTCAAAACTCTATCTTCAGAGGTCTAGTGAGCAATTGGAATTCATTTTCATGTCTTTGCTCCTTGAGTTGGGAGCTCATTAGTTGAGAGACTTTCCCCCAAATTATATCAGAGGCTTAAAACTCTTTCCCAGCAACCTTTGCACAGAGGCAGAGGTATGTGATTTAGGTTCTGCATACCAATGACATGGAAGATGTTTGCCACAGAAGAATCTGTCCTGGAAAAGAGGGACAAAGGGAACACACACTTTTCAGAATCACAAAGCCACAGAGCCCCTGGCTTCAGTGTCCATGTCCAGTGTCCAGACCACAAGTCGTAGCATAGTCTCACAGTACTTCTACACATGTGGCCTGGAAGCCAGGTCTTTTGCAAAGTCTATGGGCATGTGCAGCCAACACAGTTTAATAGGAATCTGTGTGTGCAAACACTTGTACATGCATTGCATGTGGATGTGTGTGTGTGTGTGTGTGTGAGAGAGAGAGAGAGAGAGAGAGAGAGAGAGAGAGAGAGAGAGAGAGAGAGAGAGTGTCGGTGATAAGTAGATCAAGATCAAACCAAGATGCTCATTGGAGAGAGAATGTTCTGATTCCCTCAAGAAACAGGCCCCAGCTCTTAGCCAAGAAACCAAAATTGAGCCTATCTTCACCAAGGTGTTATTATGCCCACTAGAGTCATTTTCTACGAGATAAATAAGACTTACATGTTTCTCTGTCACTTTCATCACGGGCATCTCAGATACTTCACAGTGCTAGTTGGCTAACCTCTGAACTGTAAGATGCTTTTGCAGGATCAACAACAACCCCATTCTCCTATAGTAAGCAAACAGCAGAGTGCTTATGCACTGCAACCTGGGACTCAAGTTTTGAAGCACTCATCCTTGAAGATAAGGTTTTCCTGGATCCTGGCAACTTGAGTTTAGCCCCAGAGCTCAATCGCTGATCCTCATGCTAGACTTCACACCTGAGCTGGCAGATTAGGGCCTTTCCCAATACTTTACATACACTCCCTGGACTCATCAGCCTCAGGATCGGGCAGATCTGGTGGAGTGCGTGTCGCTGGAGAGATGGAGCTCCCTCAGTATAAATTCCCTGCCAGCATTCTTCACCTCTTTCAACTAATGTGTACACAGACATGACCCAGCTTCAGAGGAGAGCTTCTGGGGTGCAGCCATCATCCTGTGGTCAGTGAGATGTAGCCCAACTCTCAGTGCTTTCTTCTGACTGGGGTCAAAGCTGAAGGGTGGCCACCAGGAATAACTTGACAGAAACAGGACCCGGGCACTCTTCAAGGACCAGTAACACTGAAATAGATCCAGCACTGTTCTGCCATAGCAAAGCACTAAAACATCCCCTCCCTTGTCAAACTCTCCAGTGATGTCTATTGGGAGCAGCTAAGAACTCTACCTCAAGTAGAAGGAAAGTTGGATTGAAACACCCTTCCATTCATTTACATTGTGTGTATCCTAAAGTAGAAGGAAGTTGGATTGAAACACCCTTCCATTCATTTACATTGTGTGTATCTATAATCTTTGGCTTTGGCATTATAACGGCGCAGTCAGGTTCTCTGCAGAAAAGAAAGTTATTTCTTTCACCATGTGTGGTGTGTGTGCATGTGCAAACAAGGTGGGCACATTTGTGTGCACATGTGGTGGTCCAGGGTTGATGTTGGGCACGTTCCTCAGTTGCTCTCCCACCTACTCATTGAAATCAGGCTCTATCAATCAAACCTAGCCAGTCTCCCTAGCCAGCTTGCTTGGAGATCCTCTGTCTCTACCTCACGAGGATGGAATTACAAAGAGGTGACAATAATCATGCAGCACTTATTTACATACATCCTGGAAATCCAAACTCCAGTGCTCTTGTGTGGCAAATGCTTTAACCACTGAGCCATTTCCCCTGGCCCAAAAAAATCGTCCTTAACCTCTGTGCTAGGGCATTGCTGTTCAAACCACGAGCCAGCCAAGGAACAGCAGAGTCCTTAGTACAGAGCTTGTTCAAAATGCAAATGGCAGACATCACCCCAGACATACCGGATGCAAATATCTTTGCAGGGGTGAAGCCACGGAGATGTGTGTTCTGACAAGCTCCCCTGGTGATGCTCATACACATTAGCATGTGAGGACGCAGTTCCAGAAAGTTTAGCATTCATATTGCATGGAAACCTGTTAATTGGGAGCACACATGATGTTTCTAAATGTTCTGTTTTGTTTTTTCAAAAACAAGCCCAAATACATCCCTGTTTTCACCAATGGCACTCGGAGATCCAAAGAAGCTTCTAGCTTCCTGGAGTGTCTTGTTCTCCTTGACAACAGACTCATTTCCTACAAAAGTTCTCCACTCATTCCTCCATCATCTTCATCATGGGCATCCCAGATGCTTTGCTGCTCTGGCCCTGTTGTTGGGACTCTGTAAGGTGTTTTTGCGGAATCAGTACCCTTGCACTCTTCTCCTATGGCAAGCAAATTGCAGAGCGCTTGTGAACTGGAACCTTGGACTCAGACAGGAGGAATTTATGTCCTGGACTGGTCCTATTAGAGGCCTGTGACCTTGGCCAAGTGCCTTAATCTCTTCCAGCCTGTGAAACGAGCCCAGTAATTATAGCATCCTCCTCATGGGGCCATTATGAGAGTCAGAGGAGCTAATGCACACATATCTCCCTGTGATGGATGCTCAGAATGATATTATTAACCAGTGGCCCATCACAAACTCTTAGCCTGTTTAGAGTTCTGTCACAGCTAAGTAGGGAGTGCAGATGGCCAGCTGACATGGTATGCAAGACTTAGTCTTGCGGTTGAAGAGATGGCTCAGCAGTTAGGAGTGCCTGAAGCTCCTGCTAAAGACTGGAGTTCACTTCCCAGCAATTGCCCTGGGTGGTACACAACCACTGTAACTCCAGTTCCAGGGGATCCAACCCCTTCATCTGGCCTCCATAGGCACCTTCACACACACACACACACACACACACACACACACACACACACACACACATAAATAAATAAGTAAATAAATAAATAAATTTAAAGAACAGCCTACCATCACTGTATCATGAACAATGTCATCACTTCTGCACTTGTCCTTGACCTTGATTTAAGATTTTGTAAACCATAATTTAGCCTATTGTCTTTTCACAGTGGTCATTCAGCATTTTCAGTTTTACCAGCAATTCATTAGTTATTAAGTGGCTGTTGTATGTCAGGCACTGTGCCTTGAACCTGGCAGATGGAGGTGGACAATCTGCTTTATTCTCAAGACTGCCTTGGGGCTGAAGAGATGGCTCAGCAGTGAAGAGCACTAGCTGTTCTTCCAGAGAACCTGGGTTCAATTTCCGGCACCCACATGGCAGCTCACAACTGTCTATAACTCCAGTTCCAGGGGATTTGGCACCCTCATACAGACATACATGTACGCAAAATACAAATGCACATAAAATAAAAATAAATAATTTTTAAAAGACTGTCTTAGTGAACAACAATGCCCAGCAAAAATCACAAAGCAGAACTGCAGAAGAGAGTAGGAAGATGTTCTAGTGAAAGCCAGAATAGAGTATGAGCTCCTGGACTCCAACCAGGACCCTAGGGATGTTCCTGAAGAGCCCCCTGAGTCCTGGGAACCTGTGGAAGAAACGGGAGATCACAGCTCTGTGTGCTATACGGTTTGGGAATCAGACCGCTAAGTGTTTAGAATTTCTTCCTAAGTGATATAAAAGGAAGTCTTTCTGATTCTACCCAAATTCTATATTTCTGTCAAAGCAAACATTTCCATTCTTCTCTAATGGTATAAATATGAAGCCCACCACTCCCTATAAAAAGGTTTAGGCATTGAAGGGTTGATCTACAGTTGGTAGTAATGTTGAAAGGTGACCGGATCACAAAGACATTAACTTTATCAGTGCATTAACCGATGATGAGTTCATAGCTGAAGGCTATTAGGAGGAGAGGCCTAATTGGAGAAAAGAGGTCACCCACTGGGGCATGCCTGTAGAAGGTACAACTTGAAGCTTGGGAGATGGCTCAGTAGTTGGGAGCGTTTGCTGCTCTTACAGAGAACCTAAGTTCAGTTCCCAGCACCTATTTTGGGCAGCTCTCAAGCAC
The DNA here is from genome assembly GCF_004664715.2 of Peromyscus leucopus. Taxonomy (NCBI): domain Eukaryota; kingdom Metazoa; phylum Chordata; class Mammalia; order Rodentia; family Cricetidae; genus Peromyscus; species Peromyscus leucopus. Next base: position 86,986,057 of record NC_051063.1, on the reverse strand, counting down.
CTGCTCCGAATGCTTTCTTCTGACTTCCCGGAGCACCTGCACTCATATGTACACACCCACTCACAGACACAATACGCTAACACAGTAATTTAAAAACAATGTTTTAACATCTTACAAGGTATATATACTCCTAGCACCCTTCTTCTTACTTTCTGTTTCCTTTCTGGCTGCCATGGAGTGAACCGTTTTCTTCACCATGTGGCCTTCATCGTGACTGTGCTGGCTGATTTTTGTCAACTTGATGCAGTCACCCAGGAACAGAGAAATTCAACTGAGGAATTACCTCCTTTATACTAGCCTGTGGGCACATCTTTCAGGACATTGTATTGGTTGCTGATTGGTGTGGGAGGGCCAAGCCCACTGTGGACAGTGCCACTCCTGAGCATGTGGACTCGGGCTATGGAAGAAAGCCAGAGAAGACAAGCAGGTAGGCAGTGTGCCTCCATAGTCTCTGCTTCAGTTCCTGCCATATCGTCCCTTGATAGTGGGTGATAACGTATAATATGCTAAAATAAGCCCTTCCTTCTCCCAAGTGGCTTTTGGTCAGCGTTTTATCACAACAACAGAAAAGCAGACTAAGACAATGATATTCTGCCTCTTCCTAGGTTCAAAACAAACAGAAGCAGACAGCCATGGATAGAAGACTCTGAAATCATCAGCCAAAATAGATCTTTGGATTTTTGAACTGGTTCTCCCAGGTATTTCGTCACAGTAATGGAGAGCTAGCGTTCCTCTTAGCTTTGATTATATGTCTCTCCCCGAGCTACTCTCGTCTGTTGTCCTAAGAACCCTGCCCTACCTCAGCCTCAGTGACTGCTTTAGATAATGAGAGCAGACTCTGGACAGCCTAAAGCCTTTTGCCTGGATAGTCTGCAAGACCCTAGCCCCAGTTCTCCCAGAACATGGAGCGGCATGGATGCGGGTCCCATATGATTGCATTCTCTGGGTCCTGTCAATACTGTATTTTATAGGAGAAGATATGGGACTCTGTGGTCCACTTCTAAGAAAGATCTTTCATCAAAGTTGTACTTTGTGAGATTTGGTCAAGTACCTTTAAAAAAGTTATCCCTCCTCAACAGACCTGGTTCCCACTGTTTCTTCTGCCAGTCTATGTACGCTAACCTCAGAAAAACAGTCACAAGTCTATGGTTCGTTATGGTTTGAACATGAAATGTGTTCTTCCATGGGTTTGAAGATTTGTTTCCTAGCTGGTAATGCTAACTTGAGATGCCATGGAAACCCTGGAAGGTGTGGCATGACTAAAGTAAGTTACCTACTTAGAGTGGGAATTGAAAAGTTTCAAGTCCCTTCTTGCTGATTCCTGTCTTCCATGGGGGGAAACCTTCTTTGCTACACATTCCTGCCATGATTTTCTGCCCAAGTGCATTGGACCAAGCAATCATTTATTAAACCTCTGGAACCATGAGCCAAAATGAACCCTTCCTCTCTATCGCTGCTTCTGCCGGTCATTTTGCCACACCAACAAAAAATCTATTAATGTATCATTAGGTCTGAAAATTTAAAAGACAAGGGATGTATGTTGTCATAGCACCTTGTACTTTCACAGGCAAATATCCACAGGCGCATTGCAGACAGCCCTCAGCCTAAAATGCTTCTATTTACAAATTTCCAACTTTTGATACTGTAGAATTGATATGCATTCAGTGGAAATCTCCCATTAGAACTGGAATCCAGCCTCAGCTTCCTGTCAGCCAAGGAACTGTAAGGGCAATGACTATCTTTCACCATTCAGTGCATTGTTAAGCAAGAATGTTTGTGAGGTTTTATGTGTTGCCATTTTAACTTAGGATATTTTCAGTTTACAGTGGATTTAGCAGAGCATAATCTCACCCTAAGTCAAAGGGTGTCATTTGTTGTGTGACTATTCCTAGGAAGATATTAACAAATGCCTACCCACCCCAGGTAGGAAACTAAAGACAGACCATTGTAAGGAGAACACTAAAGTCCAACTTGGTGAGCCACTGAGCTTCACTGGAGTTCAACTTACAGGAGTATAGTTGAAGGGTCACTTACAGGAGCAAAAGTGACTCAAAAGACAGCTGTATTACCAAAGCCCATCCCAGTATGGGTGACAGCTCACAAAGGCTGGAAGGATGAAGCACATTGCACCATCTGCTGGTGGATCAACAGGTTGGAGTGTCCTCTTCAGGTAGCTCAATTGGTCTGAGCCCTTCTAGGCAGCTCAGCTTGTCTGAGAGTGTCTCAAGCAGTCGTCCTAGCTTCTATAAGCTTGGGGAGGAAGGAGCCTAGTGTGTCTGGTCAGTTTCAGGGACTTTCTGAAGCTTTTGAGTTGTTTACTTCCTGAGTTTATCTAGCTTTCATGCAGACTTGGGCGCTTCACCTGGCCTTGGAATATTCTGTGTCTTAAAGAGTTTCCTTTCAAGATGGAGGGTTGTCTCAGAGGAAATAAATGTGTTAGTTTGCTTTTCCTCACTGTGAGCAAAGTACTTAGCATAGACAACTTAAATGAGGAGGATTTATCTTGATTTGTTGTTCTGGTGGATCTTTTTACAGTCTCTTGGTCCCATATTCTTGACCAGAACATCATGGGAATGTGTAGAAGAGGGAAGCGATTTATTTCATGACTACCAGGAAGCAGAGAGAAAGGAATGAGGTTGCTGAGACAGCATAATCTCCTTTTCTTCCTGGACTCTAGGCATATGGGTTGATGCTGCCCACAGTCAGTATGGGCCCTCTCCACTCAATGAATTCTCTCTGGAAAAGACCTCAAAGGCATACCAAAAGGCATGCTTCCCCAATCTCCTAAGTGATTCTAAATCCTGTCACGTTGACAATGTAGACGAACCTTCCTAAGGAATGAATGAATGGATCTGTGTTAGCTGAAGTCAATAAAGTTGAGAGGAGAAGAAGAGGGGAGGGGAGTGGAAGTGACAGGAGGGAAGAGGGGAGCACCAAGCTCTAGATGCTCATGTTCTGTAACAGTATGTTCTCTCGGAGCTTTGGATGAACGTTCTGTCCTACTCAGGGTTTCCATTGCTGTGATGAAACACTGTCACCAAAAGCAACGTGGAGAGGGAAAGGCTTGTTTGGCTTACATAGCCTGAATCACAGTCCACTGAGGGAAGGCCAGGCAGGAACTCAAACTGGGTGGGGGCCTAGTGCCAGGAGCAGATGCAGAGGCCATGGAGGAGTGCTGCTTACTGGCTTGCTCCTCCTAGCTTGCTCAGCCTGCTTTCCTATAGGGCCACCAGCCCAGTGCTGGGACCACCCACAATGGGTTGGGCCTTGTCACAACAATCACTAATTAAGAAAATGCCCTATGGGCTTGCCTACAGCCCAATCTTATAGAGGAATTTTCTCAAATGTGGTTCCCTTCTCTCAGATGACTCCAGTTTGTGTCATGTTGACATAAAACTAGCCAGCACATGCTCATTAAGTGGGGGAAATGAAAGGTCAGTTTATTCTAGCATTTGGAAGGAAAATGTACTGGGGGTGGGAACAGTGGTGACAGGAATATAGAACTTTGAGAAGTGAGTCAGTCCCGGTTTTAGAATAGCTACCAGGTCCTGGGCAGTAACCACTTTGACTGTCTTCTTTGATGAGTGGAAGTGGCCAATTTTGTCACACAGACAAGTAGTGTAGCTATCACATTACTACGCTATAAATTAACATTTCCACATGAAACGGAACTTGAAATGCAGCTCAAATCAATTCCACCACTCCCTCCTCCATCTTGCCTTGCAGTGATTGCCCTCTGATTCTTATTGAACAGTCAGTGAACCCAACTGGCCTCCACTCCATTTTTGCTGTCAACAGGGGACGAGAAGGAGGATTCTGTTCATCCTTCGGTAATAATTCAATCCAACCGTGTGGCTTGGACGACTGACTGGCTCTTTGTTTTTGTTATTGTTCTTTTTATCCTGGTCATTATTATTGGCATCTTTTGTGAACTCGGGCACTGTTTGAAATGTCACCCCCTTTCATTTTTCCTCTGCTTTGAAGGGAGCTTCTGTGCAGATCCACCAGTGGGAGGCGTGCTCCGTCCTCTGTCATTTTACGCTACGTTACACAGGAGTTCCATGACTCCCAAAGATACTTCTGCCTTTCAACTTTTTGTGATCTATTTGTGCAGTACACATGTTAAATTAGAAATTCATTTGTCACTCCCAGATAATAATGTTCAAAATGGTGCTTCCTGCATGAATCATTATCTCCAGCCTGGAGTTGTTTTACTTATGAATATTCATGAGGCGAGAGATGGAAAAGAGAGATTTGTTCAACCTGTTTCCTGGAGGAGCTTCAGATGGTTCAGCTCAATGTTGAAGTCTGGCCTTCTAGCACCAAGCCCAGCCTAGGCAGTGGCACCCACAGCTCAGCCAGGCTTCTGAGCACACCTGCTCCCTGCTGACAGCAAGTCCCAGTGATGGTGGGGCGGGAGGTATCCACATGCTCAGGGAAATGATCCACTCATGGTGATCCCTGGAACTCAGCAGAAGGTGAAGAAGCCATGGAAAGGGAAGTGGCCTCACAGTACCCATTATGTATCCCAGCTGGAGAATCTAGAAACCATGCTGGGATTGGGTAAAAGGGATATGGGGCAAAGTGATTTTTGAAACTATTGGTCTAGACTTTTGGCACAAAACCACATTTGAAACTATTGGGTTAGACTTTTGGCTCGAAATTACAACCTGCTGACAGGATTATTTAGATTTCTACAAGGGCCATAAACCACAGACAGAATGTCTGCAGGAGCATCTGGATCTTGTCAAACTTTACTGCCCTGTTTCTTAATTGGCTGTTTCTAGGGTGTCTGTTGGAGTTGTCATGGCACCTTCCTGAGGTTCTTCCTAGAACTGAGTACAGCCTTGGGTCACCAGGTGGTCTAAGATGGTGGCCCTTCCCTAAGATGGAGTCTACAAAGTCAAGTCTAGGCCTTCATATTGTCTTTACAAGAGGAAGCTAAAAACCTAAGAAACAACTTCTTACAGTGTGTCCCTAGTCTGCTGTGGGATAGCCATGCTCAGGTAGTCATGGCTGAAAGGGGACCTGTGCAGCATAAGATGTCCCGTATAGCCCTGAACTCCATCACAGATCAGGAAACTCTCCTGCAAAGGACTAGGTAGCAAATATTTGGGCCTTAAGAGTTATGTAGTCACAGTCAGAACTGTGACTCTGCTGCTCAAGTGCAAAGAATAGTTAGTGCCAAGCCAGGGGGGACAGCTCCCACTCCACCTATCTGCAAAAGGAAGTGACGGAAAGACTTGGCCCATGGGTTGCAGTTCACGGGCCCCTGATGTCAATTATGGTAGTGTTGCCTTCGGCATAGCTGTTCTGTAGAAAGTAACCAAGATGCCCTTCCTCCTCAGCCTGAAGTCCCTGCAAAAATGGATAGGCCAGAAGAAGCCTGACTTTCAGTGAGGATACAGTGGAGTGGGGGATTTCAAGGCCATAACCAATGGCAAGGAACCATGGATTCGGAGGCAGCCATCAGCAGGATGCCTAGAAAGTATCAGGAGGGTCCCCCCCAGCCATTCACTGTGAGACCCCTGCCCTGGAAGAAAAGTAGACCTGGAGACAGAGCTGCTACCTAATCACAGCCTACAGGAAGAGGAGGGGAAGAAAGCCCCAGAAAGAGGAGATAAACAACCCGGGGAGAATTTGAATATGAATAGGTCTTTGCAAAAAACGGAGAAAACATTTGTAAAACCAGTTTCTTGGGCGCACCTGTCCCTGGCAAAGATGGGAATGTGGAGGCATCCTTGCTCATCTGCAGGATAAGGCCACCGTCTGGATCTGAAGCGTCCTCCAATGGCTTACAGAGTGAAGGCTTGATCTCTAGCTTGCAGTGCTATTGGGAGGTGAAGGATAGGGCGGGGGTGGGAGAGGTAGCTCACCTGTGTGGGGGGGGTGCAGGCCTCCCTCTTCTCTTCACACCACAAGGTGAGCATGGCCACCTTGCGGTCTCTCTTCCACAATGTTCAGGCCCAAAGCAATGGGGCCAAACATCCAAAAGCTCTGAGACTGTGAACCAATACCCACACTTCCTCCACAAAGTCGACTTACCTCCGGTATTTTGTCTCAGTAATGTATCTAATAAAAGCTGTAAGTTTTCTACATGTGGGGCCCATGCAGACGTCCACTAGTCCCACTGCAGAGCATTCTGGCTCGACAAGGTCAGGCAGCAACCTAGGGCTAGAAGGACAATGTTGTCTTTTCTTTATATCTTCTTGTGGTAAAATACACTCATATTAGATTCAATAAAATGACAGTTTTTGCCATTTTTAAGTTTGCAATGAATAGTTTGAAACACATTTATAATGTCTAACTATAACCACTATCTACCTCCACAATGCTTTCCACACAAAGCTGAAGCCGTTTGCACGGTTTTCTTACAGTGCACCAGAGTTCGGTTCCCAGCACCCACACTGGGAAGCTCACAACCGTCTGAAAATCCATCTCTGGGAAATGTGAAACTCTCCCGGACTCTGCAGGTACCAGTGTATACATGTATGTGCACATAATACCCCCATATACACACAAATCATTAAAATTAAAATGAAGTCTTAAAAACCTGAAGCTTTTTACTCATTAGACATTCCTTTGGCCCCAGCAACCACTGTTTTTCTTTCTGCATCTTTAAGCTGACTCTCCCCTCTACCTCCTGTAAGTAAAATCATATTGCCTATCTCCTTATTTGACCGTCTTGTTTCATTTAGCAGGTCCTTAGGTTCATTCATGTTGTTAAAGATGTCAGAATTTCCTTCCTCTTTAAGGCAAAGTGCTCTCTCGTATGGATATACCACAGTTTGGGTGCCCACTTGTCTGTCAGTGGGCACTCAGGTTGCTTGAAAGTTTCAGCTATTTCTAATATGCAGCATAATAACAACCAGAGGCAGGCTCACCTTCTTTGTGGTAACCTGATCTCTCAGGAGCTAACCCAGTTACAAAATAACTGTATTAATCCTTTCCAATGGCTACACTTAGGAATGGTGCCATGATGGTCTTAACAGTCACTAGCCTAGAAAAAATTCTCTTCTTTCTTTCTTTTTTTTTTTTTTTTCATTCTATGGCACTCTTTAGAGGCATTAGTCTAATGGAAGAAAGACAGATGTTATGGTTATAAGACTCTAAAGTGAGGGAAAATACTACAGGGCTTTGCAGGTTTTATAGGAGTACAGCATAATTGTACTCCACCTGCTAGGCAGAAGAGAAAAGACACCAAGGCAGAGGAGCATTCTAAATGGCAGCATGTGCTGCATCCCTGCCACCTTGCATTAGTCCACTCCTATAACTATCACCAAATATGTGAATCTGGCTACTGGCAAAGAAAGGCTCCCAATTCTGGGATCACAGAACATGACACCAGCACCCACTCAGCTCCAGTGAGGACCTAACAAATGGCAACATGATGACAACAGAAGCATGTGCAGGGGAGACAGGAATTGCTCACCTTCTATAGCAACCTGACATCTCAGGAACTAACCCAGCTCCCAAGAGAACTACACTAATCCCTTCCGGTTGCTCAATGACACCTCCCAGTAAGCCCCATCACTTCCCAGCATTGCCACTTTAAGGACCAAGCTTCCAACACATGGACCCCTGGGGGACACACGTGCACCATATCCTAACCCTGAAGGATCTGTACTATCAGTAATTCCAGAGAACGTGCTAGAAATACAGACTACTAGGTCCCACCTCAGGCCTGCTGAATTAAAATCTGCAGTTTAACCAGATTGTTTAGTGGAATGCATGTCAAAGTTTGCAGAAAAATAACCAGGCCAGTACTTAACTGCAGGGTGAAGAGCCTGGAGGCCCTTGGACCCCTAAAAATGATGCAGAAACAAGCAGCTGAAAACCCACTGGGCTGTGCCTACAGGGACCCCAAGAGGACGAGCTGTGTCACCACTCTCCGGGACAACTAGGAACCCCCAGGCACCAACTATGGAAATCAGATTCCCTCTAATTCCCACTTGATACAGTGCTTGAAACACACTTCGGAAGCCGGGGAATGATGCAAGACCAATTCACAGACCATGTCAAAGGAGAAGGAGGGTGGAGAAAGGGAGGAGAGGGGGGGCGAAGAAGAAGGGAGGAAAGAAGAGACAAGGATGAGACAAGGATCAGAGAGGCGGGGAGGGAAGAGAAGGAAGAGCTGTGAGAGAAAAGATGGGGAGGAAATGGGGAGTTTCAGGAGAGAAAGACATGAAAGACGAAAGAGGCGTGTGAAATGAAGGACACAGAAGAGAGGGAAAGCAGGTGTGCTAGGGGAGAGAGGCGTGAGAGAAAGACTTGATGATGGAAGAGAGAGAAAGACAGAGGAACAAGGGAAGAACCCGAGCACTGGACATACTGTAGAGTTCTGTGCAGCACTGGACATACTGTAAAGCTCTGTGCACAGGAAGCAGGTGGAGTGAGCTCACACTCAGACCCCTGGGCTCAAAACTAAGGAACTTTCCCCCTGTGCCCTTATCTGCTTGCCCTGCTGTGCCAGGCATCAGCAGCAAACCCAGAGCCTCCAAAAGCCCCTCTGTTATTCGGGCCACCCTGGTCCTCGTCTGTTCCTACTCCCTCCTCCATTTCATCCTTCCTGCTCTTTCCTTCCCCTCCCTTGATCCTAAATGTGGTATACCACATTAACTAAATGGTTAATACAGTTCATATGGTTTTCTCAACAAACACAAGGCATTTGAAAATAATAAGAGCTCTCATCAAAATAAGGACAGGTCATACTCATATTGAATCCCCATCCTCAGCACAAGGGACATATGTCACAGTTTCACTGCCAGGGTCACACTGAGAGCTAAGATGTATCCCTCTAGGATCCAGAGTTATCCAAAGATGTGTGTTCTCAACACTTCCATTTGATACAGTACTAGAAGTCCTAACCAAAGCAATTAGGCAAGAAAAAGAAATATCAGGCATCTAAATAAGAGAACAAAATGAAACTATCTTTACAGATGACATGATCTCAGATATAAAAAAAAATCAGAGAGACTTTATGAAAGATAGCCGCAGTACAAGCCTATAATCTTAGTTCTTGGGGGACTGAAATGTGAAAATCTGCATTACATAGCCAAATACAGTAACGTGTTGAAAAGACAATTCAGTATGTAAAGTGTTGTTGCTGAAGTGTGAGGACTGGAGTTCAGACCCTGGGCCCCACATAAATGTTGAGCCAACCTGGCAGCCTACCTATAATCCTGGCATACCAGAGGTGGATACAGGGGAACCCTAAAGAAATCTAGCTAGCTGGACCAGCTGAGTCAATGAGTTTAGGTTTAGGGAAAGATGCCAACTCAATTCATAAAAGAAATGCCATCGAGGGCACGTGACATCAGCTTCTGCCTCCACTTGCATGCTGTGTCCACATGCACCTGCCTGCATGCACACATGCACACACATCACATAGTACACAAAAATGTTGGAACTAATGAGAATTTTTACCAAAGTTTCAGGATACAAAATCAATGTGAAAAAAAAAAAAAGCATTACTGGCTTTATCCTTTATTTTTTATTCTCTTTGAGAATTTTGTGCAATGTATTTTGCTCATATTTATGCCCTCCCTGACTTCTCCCAGATCTACCCCCTTCCCTTCCTACCTTTGTGTTCTTCCCCCACCCCCACCCCCGCCTCTCAAATACATCAAGTACAATTTGTGCTGCCCACGTATTCTCAGATGTGTGGCCTTCCACTGGAGTGGAAGAAATATTTCTACCTAGAGAAATAACTTCCTTAAAGAAAACTCTCTCTCTCTCTCTCTCTCTCTCTCTCTCTCTCTCTCTCTCTCTCTCTCTCTCACACACACACACACACACACACACACACCACATATGAACATATGAACTCACAACCGTTGAAACAGCATGCACAAAACTGTACAAGTTCAAGCCAGATATAATCCCAGCATGGAGGGAAAGGTGGACAAAAAGTCCCACTCCTAACAAAGAAACAATAGTCAGTTGATAGCGTTACTGATATTTCTATATGCTAGCAATGAACTATCTAAAAAATAAATTAACAAAAGGAAAACTAAAATGATCCCACTTACAGAAGTCTTACTCTTTCCTCCCCTCCATTCTCTCCCTCTCTTCCCCTTCTCTCCCCTCCCTTCCCTTTGCTTCCTACACCTTCTCTCTCCTTTGAAACCTTCTTTGACTTGGCATTGTATGATTCTCTGGCTTTCTAAGTGTGTTTCCAAAACCTTGTGAGGTGGAAAATCATTTCTAAAATGATATTCAAGAAGTTTTACCAAGGAAGTCAAAGGTCTACTCACTGGAAACTACAAGATCCTGAGCAGAAAAAAAATTAAATGCTCAATAAGTGGAAAGATATTCCATGTTCATAGATAAGAATTAATATTGTTAAAGTACACATATTCAAAATGACCTATAGCTTCAATATAACTGCTATCAAGATGTCAATGGCATTTTTTCTAGGAAATAGAAAAATAGTTCTAAAATTATCAGAAATCATAAACAATACCAAATAACCAATGTAATCCCAAGAAATTGAAGGCAGGTGGGGACTAAGGGTATATACTTCCTGATTGGATATAACACAAACCCATAACAATCAAAACAGTGCAATATTGGCATTAAACAAAGAGACCCATGGAAGAGAAGAAAAAGTCTGCTTATGGTCAGGCAATCTTCAGTGAAGATTTGAGGGACACCCAATGGTGAAAATGAGGGAAGATGGTCTCTTTAACAAACAGTATTTTCATCCTGGCTGTCCACACCCAGGATGACGTGAACACTCACTTTACACTGTCTGCAAAAACAAACTCAAAACCATCTACCAAAACACAAGAGCTGAGGCTGAAAAGTACCAGAGGAAAGTAAGGGGACAGCCACTTCACTGTGATCTGGCTGGTGGTATTGTCTTGGATGTGACCCCAATGCCACAGTAAACAGAAGCAAAACCAGACAGAAGGGCTTGAGTCAAACTCACAGGCATGTGCACAGCAAAGGAATCGGTCAGCTGAGTAAAAAGACAGAGAGCATCTAAGCTATGCATCCAATAAAGGGCAATGCATATATACAGTGTGTAAGAAATTCAAGCAACACAATGATAAGAAAACGAAGGGCCCCTGTTAAAAATGAGCCAAGGATCTGGACTGGGATTCATGCAAATCAAAGAGTTACATAAACATAATGAGGTTCATGGAAAAGTGTTCCACAACAGAAACCGTCCAGGAAGTTCCTATCAAAGCCATGATGAGGTCATCACTTGACACCTGTTAGAACAGCTACTTCCTAGACCACGAAGGATCAAATGCTGGTGAGGAAGTAGAAGAAAAGGAGCCTTTGTAAAATGTTGGAGGGGTTGTAAATTCATGCAGCCATTACAGAAAACATTATAGAGCTTTTCATAAAATTAAAACTAGAGAGTGCTCAGCCCTAAGTGGAACATCTATACCAACCCCTTCTCCCCACCCCAAAGCTCATAGAAAATCCCAGAAAAGTCAGGGGAAAGAATGTAAGAGCCAGAGGATGGGGAGAAGTGTTATGAAATGATCTCTTCTGGACATAACATGGTCATTGCCCTCAGGAACTCACTGCAGCTGTGGTTGCCTGCACAAGACCTGCACAAGCTCAAGCCAATCAGCTCAGTCAACATTCCATCTAGCAGCACCAATTGGTCTCAGTGGGTTATCAACACACACACACACACACACACACACACACACACACACACAAATAAATAAATTAAATTAAAATCAAGGACATGAAAAAGGAGGACATGTTGGGGCTGCCTGGGGAAGTGGATGGGAGAATTGGGGTGGATATGATCAAGAGGCATTGTTTACACATATGAAATTGTCAAAGAATAAATAGAAGATATTTGATTAAAAATTAAAAATAGAATTACCATATGGTTCCACAGTCCTATTTCTGGGCAGGAGATGCCCAAAGGGCCGAAAGCAAATAGTTATCTACTCCTATATCTATTGCAGTATTACTCACAATAGTTAAGACATTGATTCTATATGTACCCATTAATGGATAAAGGGATAAAGAAAGTGTAATAAGGGCTAGTGAAATAACTTAGTGGGTAAAGGCACTTGTCACCAAGTCTGAAGACTTGATCCCCATGTGGAGAAAAGAATCAACTCTTACAAATTGTTCTCTAACCTTCCTCCATGTTCAGTAACATGCCTCTCTCAAATAAATCAAAATGTAATTTAAAAAAAACATTTTAATATAATACACAGGCATACATTCACAAAAATAGTATTTAGCTTTTAAAATGAAATACCTTCTACCATTGTGACATGGATGAACCTGTGAGACATTATTGTAGAAGTTAGCCAGACACCAAGAGAGTACTCTATTATCACACTTGTGTGGACCCTGAAGATCTTGTAGACGATAAGAACAGAATGGTGCTCAGTAGAAGTTAAAGTGGGTATTGAGATGAGAGCAAAGGGGATGGGTGATGGACCAGGTGCTATAAAAGCTAGAGCTACATAGGAGCAAGAAGTTCTGGGGTGCATTTCAAAGCACCAGAAAGGATTTTGAGTGTTTTCACTATGGTAAGTAATTTGAGAAATAATTCCAGTTTGCTTCTCTGTGGCATGATAAAACACTGACCAAAAGTTACATGCGGAGGGAAAGGTTTATTTCCTTTTACAACTCCTAGGTCACAACCCATTATTAATGGAAGTCAGGGCAAGAATTTGAAGTCAAGGATGGAAATAGAGACCACAGAGAAACATAACACTGCTTACTAGCTTGCTACCCATGGCTTGCTCTGTTACCATTCATATACAAAGAAGGCTACCCACAATGGGTTTTGCTCTCTTATGTCAATCAGTAATCAAGAAAATGAGTTAAGAACACTGGTTGCTCTTAAAGAAGGCTTAGGTTCAATTCCCAACATATGTGTGGCAACTTACAACCATCTGTAACTCCAGTTTCAGGGGATCATATTCCTTCTTCTAGCCTCTGAAGGCATTAGACATACACATTGTATGTAGATTACACACAGGCAAAACATTCATACACAGAAAATACCTACAGTTATGGCTGTAGGCCAATCTTAAGGAAACAATTGTTTAATTAAGACTGTTTTTTTGTCCGGGCAGTGGTGGTGGCGGCGGCGGCGGTGGCGCATGCCTTTAATCCCAGCACTCGGGAGGCAGAGCCAGGCAGATCTCTGTAAGTTTGAGGCCAGCCTGGTCTACAGAGTGAGATCCAGGATAGGCACCAAAACTACACAGAGAAACCCTGTCTCGAAAAAAGCCAAAAAATAAAAAAAAAAAAAAAAAGACTGCTTCTTTCTTAGTGTCTCTATTTTGTGTAAAGTTGACAGAGACTAACCATCACAACTGATCCAGTGTCAATTTGATAAACAAATACATTACTAAACTATAATCTTTTCTTTCTTGTTTGTCCCCGAGATCACAAAATACATAACACTTTAAAAGTCTGTGATCTACTTTCAAAGTCTCTTGGCTGTGATTTTCTATGAAATAAAAAAAAAAGAGAAAAAAAAAAGTTATGTATTTCCTTATTTCAAAAAGGAAGAACCAGGGTAAAGTCAAAGCAAAACCCACATCCAGCAATGTAAATTAAATTGTGGCTCAATGGACTCACTCAGAATCTTCTAGACTCCGAAGGGCTTTGATAGTTCCATTTCTCTGTTTCTGTTATCTGTAGCACATACAGTTGTCTCATAAGCTCAAGGTAGCTCCACTCCATAACTCCCCCTTGGTGGTCATCCCACAGTCTTGGTTCTTCAATATGCTGGGATCTACACAGCTACTACAGGCTGCCAATAGCCTCTCCTGGCCTCTCCAAGGCCTAAGATACTGCCACATGGTGCCAGGCCTTTGCTTCTCTCTGTGACCTCTTCAATCCTGGGGTCTCTACTGTAACTGGGCTGAACCTTCACCAATGGCCTCCTGACCTATCTGGAGAGGGACTCCAGTCCTGCTACAGGTTACCAAAGCTCAGCCTCTCTCCATGAGCCCCTTCAAAACCACTACCAAATTAGAAACTCTCACACCTGACCAAGTTCAGCTACTATGTGCAGCCTTGGCTCCCACAGGTTACAACTTCTACATAAATAAATAAAGTTTGGATTAGAATAAGTAAGTTCTGCTCTAACATACAGACTAGTGACTACAGTTAATATTAATGTATAATTAAAAATCACTGAGGATAGATCTTAAATGTTCTCATCACAAACATTTTGTGAGGATGGGTATATTAATTAGCTTGATTGTAGCAATGGATACATACACATACATCAACACACATTATATACCATAGATGCAAACTGATTTTGTCAATCATTCCTCACAAAGCTGGAAAACATAAGTGCCGAGCACAACACATACATGTGTATAATATCTGATAGCAAAATGCTTTTTCACATTATCTCAATCAATGCTCACAATGACCCCATGAGTCTGGTACCATTACTACTTCCATTTTACAGTTGGGTAAACTAAGTCTCACAGAAATTGGGTGACAGCCAAGGTCAGTAAATATAGTGAAAATTTAAAGCATTGTTTATCTGAAGTAAAAAATCAATGTCTTAGTGAGGTCTGATGCACAGGTCTGTAATCCAGCTACTTGGGTAGCTGAGGCAGAAGAATGGTGAGTCTAAACCTACTTGATCTACAGGGTGAGTTCAAGGCCAGCCTCAGAGGTCTGGAGATATTGTTCATTGGTAGAACATTTGCCTGTGTAACTCTGGATTCATTGCCAAGTGCTGCAATAATCATAATACTCCTAGCGTGTCTCCTACCATGGGTAAAACTTCATTAGGAGAAGTAACTAACAAATTCCACAACCTCCTGTTTCAGTTTATCTTCAACACTGCCGCTACCACACTGTGGTTACTAATTTCTGCATTTTGTCACCGTATTATAGGTCACATCCAAGTGGCACGCTCTAGCTGTTTTTTTGTTTTTAGTTTTTTTGAAAACACGGTGTGTGTGTGTGTGTGTGTGTGTGTGTGTGTGTGTGTGTGTGTGTGTACGCCACGGGGAGGGGGGGGAGTGGTATGTATTGTATGCACATGTGTATAGAAGCCAGAGGATGATTCAAGAGTCATTCCTCAGGTGCTAGTCGTCTGTTTGTTTGTTTTTTGAGCAAGGTCTCTCAGTTGACCTGGAATTCTCCATGTAGATTAGACTGACTGGCATGTGAGCCCCGCGGTCCACCTGTCTCTGCACTTCTGTGATCACAAGCACTTTACCCTGCTTTTCATGTGAGTTCTGAGAATCAGATTCAGGTCCTCGAGCTTGCAAGGCAATCACTTTACCAGCTGAGCCGTCCTCCCAGCCCCTCTCTGTTTTTATACATCTCTGAATGCAAATATAGGTTTTTGTGTATTTTTCAAAACTGTCATTATGCCTGCTACCCATGACTGACAGCTTGCTGTGCACCTGGCATCACGAGGAATACTTGTAGTCTTTGTAACTCTACCCTCCGTATAAGCCTATGGAAAAGTCCAGAGCCCAAGGCTTAGGGTATTTTCAAAACCTGCTCAAAGTTGCACAGCTACCGCCATTGGATTCTGCATCCTGTATCTTTCATCCCTGTGAAGCCCTCCAGACATTCTCCAGCATAGCTCACTCCCATTCCCCAGTGTAACTCACACCCTTGCCATAATCACACAGTAGAGGAGCCGCAACACATTACACAATGCATACAAACTAGAGTTTATTTTTACTTCCTGGTAAAATTGCTCCCAGCACTGATTTACTTAGCAAAATGTTGGGTTTTAAAACACACATTAAAAAAAAACTGTCATCTTTTTGCTTTAGTTAAACCAATTGCCATTCTTTGCCTATAATTTTTGAATTCCCATTTTCTACTTCAAATAGACCATATTGGCCCATGTTGGGGAGACAGGGCCTCTATGGCATCTATGAGCCACCTGCTCCACCTTCCCATGGTGGAAGCAATGGAGCATAATAGTTTAAGCTCCTTGGTTCTATGTCATCTCACACACACACACACACACACACACACACACACAGAGAGAGAGAGAGAGAGAGAAGAGAGAGAGAGAGAGAGAGAGAGAGAGAGAGAGGGACTCACCTTTTTGTTATTTCCAAGGAGTATCAACTGGCAAGGGAAGAAGATGGAGGCCAATATATCTGAGCATAGACAGGGACTGCAGCCATCCTGACCTGGTGATTGGGTGGGTAACAGATTCGCAGTGAGAACGGGCGCTTCTGTAGTATCTCGTCGCTTTCTGCTAAGTGCATAATTTATTAGATTATCAAATAAGGAAGTGGCGATGCCTCTTCCCTGGCAGTCTGCTGACAAATTGCTGCAAAGCCTTGCTAGTCCACTGTGAAGACCCCCTGAACCTAACCCAGCATTTCTCTGCCCAAGCTGTGTGGCCTCAGGAAAGTTAGACAAGCTCTCTGGGCTTCAGAGTTCTCATCCGTGAAACACTAAGAAGGATCTTTGTGAACAGAAGTTGCAAGTTTCTACCATGTCAAATGTTCCATGTAAATATTTGTTACAAATGCAGGCCATATTAATGCATCAGGATGATGGGCTGCATCTGAAGTGTGGATGCTGGGGACATGATGAAGGGTACTAGAAGGGGAGACTCTGTCCTGGCAGTTCAGGGTCATGCGGAGTATAAGGATCCCTCATTCTCAGGCTGCAGGACACACCTACTCCCTGCCTTAGGTTGTCCTCCTGCTGGTGACAAATACAGGTAATAAGAACATGTTGTTGACCCATCATAAGAAGGGCCTGTGTGTGTATGTGTGTGAATGATATGTATGTGTGTGGTTTGTGGATGTGTGTGGTGTGTGGATGTGTGTGTGATGTGTGTATGTGCATGTATATGTGTGTGGTGTGTAGATGTGTATGTGATGTGTGTGTATATGTGTATACATGTATGTGGTGTATGTATATGTGTGTGTGTGAAGGTATGTACATATTGTGTATATGCATATATGGATGTGTGTGCATGGATGTGTGTAAGCATGTGTGTGTGATGTGTGTGTGTGCATGTATCTGTGTGAATATGTGGTGTATGTGCATGTGTGTTTGTGTTATGGATGTATGTGGGTATAGGAAACTTTGGGGTATAATGTGTGCTGCTGAACTCACAAAAGCAGTGGCTACCTGCACAAGATCTGCACAAGACCCATCAACATTCCGTCACTGATTGGGGAGGTTCTATGAGCCCCCCAGTCCCTGAGGAGCTGTAGGCAGCTACTGGTTGCTGGATGACGGGGAGGTCACGCTCCTCATTGGTGCGGCACTAGCCGGCTGCCCTTGCTCAAGGAAGTGACCCACAGCCCATGCTCATGCAGGCAACCCTAACTCAATGTGAGAGGGAAAAAATGTAAGAAGACATGTAAGGGGGCAGGGACTTGTTAGGAATAAGAAGAGGGTAAGAAGGATAAAGAGTGAAGCTGGAGAGATGGCTCAGTGGTTAAGAGCACTGACTGCTCTACTAAAGGACGTAGGTCTGATTCCCAAACGCACACGGTGGCCCACAAACATCTATAACTTCAGTCCAGGGGAATCTGTCACCATTTTCTGGCCTCCTTGGGCACCAGGTACAAACATAGTACACTGACATACATGTAAGCAAAACACCCATACACATAAAATAAAATTTTAAGAGAAAGTATAATAGGGAAATATGACATGAAATGAAATTTTAAAAAATTTAAACACAGAGATAATGTATAATTGAACAGGGAACTAAAGTGTGGCAGAGACAGAGTAAGGAGGAAAAGTGACAATCTGTGTCAGGGTGACTGGGAAAAGTCTCCTTGAAAGGCAGGCGTGGAAACACAGATCTGATAAAAAGGAAAAGGAAGCAAGTGGCAGCAGCGGAAACAGGAAGTGCAAAGGCCCTGTGGCAGGAACTGCCTGGAATGTTCTGGGAAACCAGGAAGGCTGTGTGGTTGCTGCAACCAGGGCTTCTTCAGTCCGGAAAGGTGGGAGTGAACTGGGGACTCTGGGTGCACGACGATGGGATTGAGGCTGTGGGATATTTTTGCAGCAGCACTGAGATTGTGTTAAAGAGATGTGCAGGTGGGTGTGAATGAGAACAGAACCTGAGAGCACGGGTCCCGTAGTGTCGGGGACTGCAGTAACAGAGCCATGCACAATGAAGCTAGGATGGGTGGGATAAAGGGGCTGGAAGCGATGCTTGGTCAAGTGTGATAGCATCATTTTCCACACCTCAGGCTCCTGAGCTCTTCCAGCATTCACAAGGAAGTCCCACAATGGTACTTCCATCATACTCCATTGCTAAAGGAAGAATAGAGTGTCTGCCAGAAGCCACACAGTGAGACCAAACTGTGCTGTCTGCCCCAACCATGTGTGCTAGGTAGTTCTGTATCAACGTGACACAAGCTAGAGTCGTCTGAGAAGAGGACATCTCAATCCAGAAAAGGCCCCCATAAGACAGGACTGTAGGCAAGCCTGTTGGGCATTTTCTTAATTAGTGATTGATGTGGAAGAGACCAGCCTGTTGCAGATGGGGCCACCAGGTTGAGCAAGCTATAAGGAGCAAGCCAGTAAGCAGCACTCCTCCATGGCCTCTGCATCAGCTCCTGCCTCCAGGTTCCTTCCTTGCTTGAGTTCCTTCCCTGACTGCCTTCAATGATGAACAGTGATGTGAAAGTGTAAGCCAAGAAAACCCTTTCCTCCTCAAGTTGCTTTTGCTCATGGTTTTCACCACAGCAATAGTAACCCTAACTAACAAACCAGGCATTTCTGCTGGCCATTGTCTGCAACTGTTGAAGTGCAGGGTTCTTGAGGACAGTGCTTGCGCTGTGTGATCTCACACAAGGTGCTTCGGGTTTCCCAAGGCTGATCTGGGCTGGAGAATGAAGATAAAGAAGAGAAGGAAAAGAAAAGGGGGAAGGGGGACAGGAAGAGAAATGAAGGAGGAAGAAAAAGTAGGAAGCAGAGCAGAAAGAGGAAGATGTGGGGGAGCAAGGGGAGGAAGGGGAAGGAGAGGAGCTGAAGCAGTGGAAGATGAAGAGGAGTAGGAGGAAAAAGACCAGGACAAAGGAAGCCACTGAGCCAGGCGGCTACTGAAATCCTTGCTTTGCAGGCAGGGATCAATTCCTCAGGGCACCCCCCACCCCCACCCTCCTTTCACTGAGGCTGCAGGAGGAAACTTAATTAAATGTGCAACTCAATTCTAAAGGGGCAGGAAGGGTGTGATGCTTTCAAAAATATCACAGTGTTCGGCTTGGCAATAACTCCAAGGAAATGCCTGCCTGGGATTCAGTCACCTGCATGCTGGTTGACAGGTAGGAAGACCTCCTCAGCATGGAGGGGCCAGTCTGTAAGACACGCTGTATCATAGAGTGGTAATAAAGCCACTTGCCCAGCCCTGACCTGGCAGCAGCTCATGGCCCAAACCAGCCTCTCAGACTGTTCTTGGTCTTTCAACCCGGTGGATGCTGGATCATGAATCTTCTTGATTTCCTGTCTTCTGCTCGCATAGGCTCCAACAGCTTTCTGTGCTTTCTGCCCTCCCTCCAAACGATCTTTCTAATCTGTTCATTTCTCTATATCTCCCCTTACCAGCCTCCCATCTCCACATGACTTCCCACTGCAGCCTGCTGAGGATGCCCTGTCCCTCTCTGTCGGCAGCAGTAAGTTTGCTGCCTTAATTTTAAATGCCCCTTTTTGTCCTGTCCTAGTTAAGTTGTTTGTGTGAAAAATGTGCAGTTGGGTTCCAGAGGGTGCTGGGGACCAGTTCCCCTGTGGTTTTTCCTGTTTGGAAAACAGTGTCGGGCTTGCCTCCGGATACAGAGTAACCATTCCTTGACCCCTGCTGTTAGAGGGGTATATAAGCCCGTGTTGGTACGAATAAAGAGAGCTGCTTCCCTGCCGAACTGAAACTGGGTGTCTAGAGTGCTGTTTAACCTCTGCGTCCCTCACCAGATTTTGTGCTCCAGCTGCGCGGGTCTCTCACCCACACAGCAGCCAGCATGAGCTTTCTAAAACCCGGTGTGAACCTGAACAGGTGTCCCCTTGTTTCGGTGCGTTTGGTGGCTTCACATAATGCTTGGGAAACATGACAGCATCTTGCTGTAGCCTGGGACATGATGACTGAGCTGGGTGTTGCTGTCTCGAATCCTTGCTCATGTTGACTCTTCCCCCACACGTTCCAGCCGCGTGGCCTCCTTCTGAACTTTGCATCCCGGAAGTTGCCCCCTCCTCTGAGTGTGGCAACTGAGCTTCCCTCCAGCTGAAATGCTTTTGAGGCAACTTCTCTCATGTTGCTTCCCGTATTTGAGATCTCTGTTCAAATACAGACTCCTTACCAAGGCATTCTCTCGGCTCCTGTCTCAAGTCTCTGCAGAGCTGTGGATGTAGTAGTGGGCTGTGCTTTGGGGGTGGGGATCTGTTCTTGTGTATTCTGGGATGTTTCACAGCACCCCACATGCCTATAGTGCTTCTTTCCAAGGTTGGGTCAATAAAATTGTCCCTTGACATTACCAATTGTCCCCTGGGGGTGAGAGTGTGGGTGAATCCTTACCAATGATTTCCTATCTAAAGGGTCACTGAAAGCTGCCCTTTAAGCTGAAATTTGTGGCACCTACTTGCAATCCAAGCACTCAGGACACAGAGGCAGGATGATTGTGAGTTCTAGGCTATCCTGGGCTACCTATTGAGCCAACCTAATGAAAATAAAAAACAGTTGCCCTTTCTCTTCTGGCATTTTTTGATCCCTTCATATGCTCCAGCAGTGTCTACAATTAACTTTTATGTCAGTCTATAATAATATACAGTAACAATGTAACCTCCATAAGCATATGAATTGTGATGATCTGATTTTCTGTCTGTATTCCTGGAACCTAAATGCTCCTAGCCCGTGGAAGATGCCAAACAGAAAATAAATGGATACATGGCAGTGTGGTGGTTTGAATGAGCATGTCCCCCTCAGGCTCAAGTATTTTGAGCAACTGATACCCGGTTGGTGTTGGGAAGGTTGGGGAACCTTTGGGAGCTGCACCTTGCTGGAGGAAGTACATCTCTGGGGACAGGCCCTGAGGGCTTTAGCCTCATCCCACTTCCTGTCCCCTTTCATTGCTTCCTGTGTGTGGATTAAGATGTGATCAGCCAGCTTCCTGCTCCTGCTTGCATTCCATGCTTTCCCCACTCCAGCCCTCCAGAACCTAAGCCAAAATAAGCTACCTTTCTCAAGTTGCTTTTGGTCAGGGTGTTTTATCACGACAACAGAAAAGTAACTAAAATAGAGAACCCCCACTTGTTGCCGTGAGGCAAGATGTACTGAGCACTGTCCCTGTGCAGCTTGTCACATGCAGTTGTCATCCCCTCACCCCACTGTGGGAAAGTGAGATGGCAGTGAAGTCCTGAGGTAAGTAAATGATAGACCCAGGAGGCCATCTCCTGAAAAGCTGAGCTACTCTGCCTCTCATAGCTGCAGGGAGTCTTCCAGAGTGGACCTTTGAGTTGTTTCTGACTGCTTTCCTTCCTTCTCAACCAGCACGTGTGACTGGTCCTTCAGTCCTGGTTCCTATATCTCACAATGCTACACTAACTTCATCCCACATTTCCATTCATAAGGTCCTCAGCAATTCACAGCTGGTATCTTTCATCATGAGCCTCCAGTCACTCTTTCCCACCAGTAGGTGGTGCCACCATTCACTTTCCCAGTAGATCTGGTCAGGGCCAGTGTTGACAATCCCTTCCTGAATCCAGGCATGCCAGGCATGTGACTTGACTTCTCTGACCCTTCGTTTCTCTCTATAAGAATGTGATCATGAGAACAGCATGGAAATCCTTCATTTCCCTTTATAAAAACATGATCATGAGAACAAGTGTGGAAACCCTTTGTTTCCCTCTATAAGAATGTGATCGTGAGAACAGTGTGGAGACCTTTGTTTCCCTCTGTAGGAATGTGATCATGAAAACAGCATGAAGAGGCCTGTGAAAATGCTCATGGGGAGCTCAGCTGCATCTTTCCTTCCTTTAATTTTGCAACCCACTTCCCCAGCTTCAACTCCCATCACCCCTCTTCTGAGCTGTTAATCTTCCAATGCCCAACTCTTTCTGCTAGATCAAATCTTCCTCCATGTCTCTAGTAGGGTTGCTGGCCTGGCCCAAGTTCTCAGACTTCCACAGTAGGATTTAAAATATCGTGCCTTTCAGTACTACACTAACATCATTGGTTGACATCCATTCCTTCTACATCAGTGGGAAGGAAAGAATAAGGGGCTTCTACATTCTCTGGATCCAGAACCAAGCAAAGGGCCTGACACTTAACATGTGTTCATAAATGGCTACCTTGTTTCCCTTTTACAAATGTTTTAGATTAGTGAACAAAGTGATGGGGAGCAGTATGACTTTTTTGCTGTGGGGTGTCTTTCTGTATGCTGTGAATATGTGTGGATCTGATTGGTTGATAAATAAAGCTGCACTGACCTATGGAAGGGCAGGGTGGAGCCAGGCAGGAAAATCCAAAAGAGACAGTGAAAGGAGAAAGGAGAGTAAGGGGGAGACGCCAGCCACTGCCCAAGGAGCAGCAAGATACCAGCAGACAGGTAACACCATGGCCACGCGGCAACTTATAGATTAATAGAAATAAGTTAAGTTATAAGAGCTAGCTATCAAGAAGCCTGCCATAGGCCATCCAATTCATAATTGATATAAGCCTCTATGTGTTTACTTGGCTCTGAGCAGCTGCGGGACTGGGCGGGACACAGGAAAACTTCCAACTACACTTTTGCATGCATGTGTGCCTCCATTATACTTTGGTTTCATTCCCCACCACCCCCACTGACCTCCTTGTGTCCCCTTCCCCTCTCCTCCTCCCCTTTGGCTCTCCTGTCACATGAATTCCATCACCCACTCTTTATTCTTTCTCCCTTAAGATCTCTTCTTCCCTTCTCAAGATCCCTGTTCTAGTTTTGTGACCCACACCTACATATACAAACGTGTGTGTAGGTGTGTGTATGTGTGTGTGTTTATGTGTGTGTGTGTGTGTGTGTGTGTGTGTGTGTGTGTGTGTAGTTTTCTACATAGGAGAGAATTGTGCAGTGCTTGTCTTCCTGAGTCTGGCTTACTTCACTTATCATAATGTTTTCCAGCTCCATTCATTTTCTTGAAAAACTCTTATTTCATTTGTATTTCCATTGTGAATACACACTGTATTATTTTTATCCATTCATCTGTTGAGTGAGGATGTGAGGAGAGAGGAACCTTTATCCACTGCTGGTAGGAATGTAAACTTCTGTAGCCATTCTCAAAATCAGTGTGGAGGTTTCCCAAATAGTCAATAATGGATTTGCTGTATGACCCAGCCACCTGATCTTGGCAAATATGCAAAGGCATCCAAGTCAGCACCCCACAGGGACACTTGCATGTGTTTGGTGTTGCACTGGTCCCAGTAACCAGGGGAGAGAAGCAGGTTCAATGGCCATTCTAGATGCAGAAAGCTTGAAAACTTCTAAGTTTTGCAAATGTTAAGAGGCTGTGTTTGTAACTCAGACAACTGTAAGCAGTTCACATTTCTTTTCTGGGTGTTGGTTTTCTTTCTCTAAAAAATGAGATAATTATATATTTACCCAACATAGAACTGAGAGAGTTGTATAAATTATCTTTCATAAGCCTTCCACATTTTCAATGAATGTCAATCAATATATTACCAGAACTGTCTAAGTTTATTAGTTTATTATGCCACTTAAATACATTTGGGCTTATTTTGATGACCATGGAAACTAAAATATTGATACTTGGAAATAATTATAGCATAAAGCACTATATAAAATGAGTCAATATTAATAAATACAGTTGTATACATGCACAAGCTACTGTAGTGAAACCCATTGTTTTGTATACAAACTAAAAAAAGTTTAAGGAGCCAGGCGGTGGTAGCGCACGCCTTTAATCCAGACTGGAGCAGAGCCGGCGGATCTTGTGATTGAGCAGCTGGCTACAAGTGAGCTCAGAAAGCGCAAAGTAAGAGAAACTGTCTCGAAAAACCAAAAAAAAAAGTTTAAGGAGAAAACAATAATTGTTATAAGTTACTAGGAAAGGAGCCTGGAGAAATTAGGGAAGATTTCCTGCTTAATATGACTGCCAGCAAAGTTCTTTCCCATCAAGAGAGTAATCCATGTCTCCTTCCAGGGAAACCCAGCTGACCTCCTTAGTTATCAGATAGATTCAAAGGACGTGACAAGTCCTGAACAAACCCCTATGAGTCCTGGAAGTCTCTCTTCTTCTAAGAAGCACTTACTGCCCTAGAAAGATGTGTAGTTTTAATGTTGAATGGTAAGACGTCCCAGGGAGAGGGAGAGAAAATTAGCTCTATGTTCCTGGGATCCACATTTCTTCCTGGCTTTCCAATTCCAATCCTAGCCAACAAGAAGATGGATGAGTGACAGGTGTCAGCCAGTGTCACAAGAAGTAGGAGAACTGCTCCACTGAGCCTCATTCCTGACCACACAGGCTTGAAGATGCTAACTGGTTGCTTTAGGTCACTCTGTTTGGAAGTTACTGGGTATGTCCGATGGAAGAGACACTGCAGGGGAAAATTCTCCCAGGAAGGGACACCCCATAAATGAAGATTTAATCCTGATGGGTGCCTAGAACTCTTACACAGCTATTTATCCCACCATCGCCTGCTTCCTCAACTCTGTTGAACTTATTTTTTTCAACCCCAGCCTTTTCCCAGCTTTCTTGCTACCTTCCTCTTTCTAGTCCTTTATTGATTACTTTTCTTTTCATCACCCAATGTTGCCTCTCTGGGGTGCTATGCCCACTACCCAGCACATTGCAGTGTTGATCTCTCTTGTTATTTCAACGTTATTATTTGTTCATTGTGATGATTATTTAACTGCTATAGAAATGGGAATGCACTATAGAATCAATACCAGCTAATTGATGAAGGAATCACAGAACTGGAGAATCACCATTTACAAAAGAGTAATAAGAGCTCAAGACAAGAATCATCACTAGATACTAAAATGAGTAGGTAGAAGTCTGATGAGATATGGGATAGTCTCGTGGCTTTGGATATATCTCTTAAAATTAATCATCAATTACAAAGTGAAAAACGTCATTTTGTAATGAATCATCATGGTACACACCACTCTTTAATCAAGTATCAAAGTCAACATCAATAGTAAGATACCCCACCAATACCCACACTTCTGAGTGAAACCAGGAGAAGCATACAATGTCACCCATGAAATAATCTAGCAAAACTGTGCAACTTGGGTCTCACCAGGAGACATATATAAAACAAAATTATGACCTTTAGTTTTTTATTGTTTATTAGATGTGAGAGGATCTTTCTGTGAAAATCTGGCTAATCTGGAACTTACTATGTAGCTTGGCTGACCTCCAGTTCACAATACTCCTGCCTCATCCCACTGAGTGTTGGTATCACAGGCATTTGCCACTATGGCCAGTCACACATTCTTACCCTCATCAAAACATGTCATTATCCTGAAAGATAGAAGAAGACCATAAAAGGAACATTCCAGATAAAGGATACCATGGAGACTAAATGCAAGCAAGGTGTGATCTTGGGCTGAATTCTGAGCCTGGAAAAAAAAAAGCTATCAGAGACATCATAGGAATATTTGGAACTTTTGAAGAATGACTGTATTACACAACTGCATTTCATAAATGTTGAATTTTATAATTTTGATTATTCTACTGTGTTTATTTAAGAAGTAGTTCTTGGCAAACACACTGACATATTTAATGTTAAATGGGGCATGATATCTGAAATGCTCATAATTTATGAAGGCAACATGTGTGTGTATATAAGTCAAATATAGAATAATTGGTGAATAGGGTGAAAATTTTTAATCGTGTACTAGGCTTGACCTCATCTGTAAGTCTGAAACTACTTCAAAATGAAGTTGAAACAATGAAGTATCAGTTATTCATTGGGCAAATATGAGCTTGAGTGAGAGTGTCCAATGGTTGGGGTTCATGTTCACGGCTGGCAAGAGGGTAACTTGTTACAGCCATGTGGAAGCACCCCATGGTGGTGTCCACTCTAGTTCTTCTGACTGACCAGTAATGGCATGCAGAACACATGCCTATAAAAGGTGCTCCCCTGTAAAGTCTCCAAGGAGCATGGCTCAGAATGGGTCATCTACCTTTACTCTTCTTCAAGGTGAGAAACCAGAAGTGATGCAAATGTCCACCAAAAGTGGACAAGAAAAACCAATTGTAGCATATACTCCAAATGGATATGTGCAGGGAAGCAAAGTGAAAGAATTCTTACTACTAAAATAGAGAGCAACTTATGCTAAAATATTAAGCAAAAGAAATTAGACAAATATAGAGTATCCTATCTGACTCCATTTATAGAAAGCTAAAAATAGGCAAAATTAACCTGCAGTGTTAGAAGCCAGGAGAGCGGGTAGCCCCCGGGGAACAGGGTGAGTGGCAGGACAGGCTGTGAGCGAGGCCTTGGAGTGCTGCTGATGCTCGGTTTGCTGATCCAGGTTCAGTTCTCAGATGCCTGTCTGCAAACTCCTCAAGCTCTTCTTTGACGTGAGCCCTCTCCTGTATTCTACACATCAGTCATTCTTCCCTAATAGAGACGTGATAACAGCATCCAACTATACATACAGGCTGTGTTTTTCCTAGGTGGATTCAGGTTGGTATCTGATGGCAGCCCCCTCCTTCATTTTTACAGGTAGGGAAACTGAGGCTGGAAAGTTGGCCAACTTGTCAGGAGGTGGCTGAGCAGCATTCAGCTCCAGAGCCTGCACTCTCCGCTGCTGTTCCACTTCACTAATGAAGAGCCCTTTGGTATAAAGGAGACCTTCTTGGCTTCTTCAAAAGGCCCCCTGAATAAACCCAGGATGCTAGGAATTATGCAAATGAGCTTAAAAATCAGAGGCTCTGCTAATAAAGACGGAGAGAGTAATACTGTGCCAAACTGCAGTGTGATAATGAGGCTGATCTTAACGCCACTTCTCCATCCTTATTTGCAAAATTAAGATCTAAGAGGGGGAGAAAAAAACCACCCCAACTATAAAAAGTAGGGTGGAAACCCATGAGCTAAGATGGTTGAAGAAGCACTAATGACCCAATTAAAAAATGGAAGGCAGCTCTCAGAGTCTTCAATTACCACAGAACCTGAGCCCTGTAGATTCACTACTGCGAGAAAAAGCATAGAGGGAAATTAATGGTTTGATTTTATTTTTTCTACCTGTGGCAGATAACTTTTTGAATTATTAATCTGTTTTCTTAGCCATATGTTTGTTTTTTTTTTTTTCATCTCAAAGAGATCTTGTATATTTTTTGCTTGGAGCAGATTTCCGAGTGAAAGAGAGATATGGATTGTGTTTACCAACCAGGCTCAGGAGTAGAGGGAAGGAAGGGAAATAGGAATCACCCAGGGACCTGAGGATGGCGGATATTCTAAAAAAGTAGAAACTCTGGTTTTCCTGATAATTCAGGAACATTAGATCTCAGGACAGGCAGCCCTGTGAAGGATGGGGCTCATGCTTACAGAACAACACCCTCACCGAAGGGCCTTCAGCTCCTAGCTTGGGGTGAAAGGGCTGCCTGCTCCCAGGCCTTGTGTTTCACAATAAAAGGTCCCATTGGAACATTCAACTAATAAATGCTAAGCTATCATAGGAATAAGAAATTTTCATTATTGATGGATATTTAAATTCTTTTCTCATTTACTAGTGTGCCTGTGTGCCACAGTGCACATGTGGAGGTCAGAGACAACTTGGAGGAACTCGTTCTCTCTGTCCACCATGTGGGTTCCACATAAGCAGTTCAGGAGGTCAGCTCAATGGCGAGCACCCCGAGACATCTCACCAGCTCAGGGTGGGAAATTATTTAAAACAACTTAGTTTTGGGGGGACTTGGGATAAAACTGAAGTTGAAATAAAGAATACAAAGAATGGTATTGCTGGCTGGGGTGTGTGTGTGTGTGTGTGTGTGTGTGTGTGTGTGTGTGTGTGTGTGTGTCCTACGGTCACTTGCATGCTAGATGAGTATTGCACCACCGAGCTACATTTCTAGCCTGAGAACACGGGCATTTCTTTCATACCTAAATCTGTATCTCTTAAATGCAAAACGAGGAAAATCAGCCCATATAGAGTCCCAAATACATTTACCTCAGTGGCAGGAGCATTTTCTCCTTTGTTTTCCTTGTTGCCTGCTTAACAATTCCTGAAGCCCCATTCTGCTGTGACAAGCAAGGCAGGATTTGACTACATATTCCTTTATCTTGACCTTGGGGTCCCATTGCTCATAAATTTCTAAAGTTAATATTTCTGTCATGTGGGTTTTTTTTTTTTTTAAGAAAACTCAAGTTTTAACAAAACCAAATAAAATACCTGAGCAAGAACATCTCCCTGTGAGTAAAGATGTGATTGAAACATACATGGTGATTGCTAGTATCTTCACATGTTATCAACCAGGTGTGTCAAGCCAGGATGGCTAAATGTACCTGGAAGCCAGCTGTTACTGCTGCCGGGGGCAGAACGGGACCATTCAAGTACAGAACTGGGTAAAATATGAGGATCATCACGGAACCTGGAGCCATTAGCCCAGATGTGCAGGAGGCTTACAGCGACCATAATTATACATCATCAGCACATGCGCAGATTGCCATTCTAGCAGGAGAGGAAAATCCGCCCAGTGTAGGTGAATGAAAAGCATTTTTGTGGTAATCCATCACCATCTAAGCTCCGGGAGAACTGTATTCTTTCCCAGAAACTTTCTCTCTGGGCATGGAGAGCCTGGAACCTTCTGTGGAGGGTAACTGGACAACAGAGAAAATAGTGATGGTCTGGACACCAGAAGGAAGTGTCGGATCTGAGTAGCAGGGAAGTTGCCTTGAGTACAAAGGAGTGTGAGCTGGCATATGCAAGCACCATTTACAAGTCCTTACGTGATGCCCGGAGCTGGTGAACACGGGAAGCAGGAGGACTGACAAGTGTGGTCCCCTGGCATAGTAGATGGATGCAGATGTGTGAATAACATCAGCACCCTGGTTTATGTTAACACAATATCTGGAGTGTTGAAATTGAAACACCCACTGTGAGAGGACTCAATTCACTGACCAGAACTAGCTGGTGGCAAGTCAAAGGCTCTGAGGAGTGTGAGACGATGTCAGAAATGGGGTAGTTATGTTTGGGTACACAAGCTTCAGGTCTACCACTTATACACTGGGTCAATAATGACCTTCCCAGGCCTCTAATTCCTCGTGTATAAAATGACAGTTGAAGGATGATTGTGAGGATTGAGTGCAAACACAGACTGCATCTGACACAGTGGACACTGTCAGGAGTGTTAGCTAGTTGTATGGAAGAGTGTGCAGAGACAGCTCTTAGCCATTCGTGGCTCTACTGAGATGAAAAACTCCAGGACATAAGTTAAAGCAAATACATCATACTCCAGCTTCCCCTAAATTTCTTCTGCCCGAAGACAAATGAAGTTCCCGAGTCATCATTCACATTCCCCTGGCTCTTGGTTTCAAACACAAACTCCAGGACTTGAGAACAGACCTTAACAGTTCATGTAACCCCTCATGAAAGCTGCTCCCTTTTCTTCTGCCTGTAGCCCTCCTTGAAGGTTCAGGTATGGTACTGTCTATTACAATGGAAATCAAGACATATTGAATGCCTTCACTGGCAGGACAGACTGCTAAGCTCTTCACATACAAAACTGTCAAACCCTTAACCATCAGAAAGTTCATAAAGTCAGTTCTCATTCTACAGTCACACAAAAGCAAGTCCTCAAACGTTCAAGGACCGTCCCAAAACCACACAGATAGTAAGGGGGCTTGGGATGTCTGTTCCCAGAGCCAGAGTTCTCCCACCAGCTGCATGGTTCTGTATAATCCTGTCTTCATCATGAAAATTAACTCACTCACATAGGTGCTAGTTAAATTCAAAGACATCCATCCTCAGATGTGTTGGACACAAGTGGGAATCAAAATATGACTCTGACTGAATGAGCCACCCTGGCTCCGTGACATAAATCAAGTTACCATAAGCAATGGAAAAATGCAAATGTGCTTGGAGGCCAGTGGCTCACCCCAAATCCTAAAGATGCCATTTAAACAGAGGCTAATAGACATAGAGCTGTCTGCCGGGTAGAAAGGCCATTAATAAGAGATAAATAATGGCAGCAATGTGGATACGAGTAAGCCCATAAATCCCTACTTGCTTATTAATGGAGGCATCCCTTGGACCCACATTTATTATATATGACTGCCTATAGATGAATTATCAAGTTATATAATTCTTAAATACTAAGAATGGGCTGTTGTTCCTTCCCGATGCAGAAAAAATTAAGTCATAGAGAAACTGATTAAGATTCTGTTTAGCTTCCTGATGTGGAAGAGAAGACTCCATGGCTGGAAGGGAACTTTGAGATCAACCAACTGTTCTAGCTCTTTCCATCTGCATATGAGAAAACTTCCAGTTTTAGCTACACTAGGCTTTCAGGGAGCTTGAAATTCAAACTTACTGGTGAGGCACAGACGTGCTTAATTTACTCCTAGCATCGGCAGCACTAATCAAAGCATGAGTCCTCTCAATGCCAACAACTGATCAGCCTTCCTGACAATCATGGCCATGGAATCCTAATTCATGCTGACTTCAGGGCTTTGCTGAAGACTCATTCCTGGACCAGAACAGTTACTGCCCATACTGCCAACAGTACTGATTAATTTCTACCCACAGCTAGACCCTGGATGGGCCAGGCTTTTACAGAGAGATTCTGTTTTGTTCTGGTTTGTTTGGGGAAGAACACCTGGGCTGTGCATGTTGACCATATGTAAACAGAATAAACATGGCCCAGCATGAGGAAGGACCCATTGATAGATTTGGTGTGATTCCAGACAGAAGAGAAACTTCTTCTTGTCCCAGGAGCATACGTCTTCTATGGAAGCTACTGATGTAACATCCAAAGGAAGAATGGCTGAGAGGATTGTGTGGGTGAAGGCAGCCTTGTCGATCCTGCTTAAAGTCTTCTTGTGTCGGGGGAGGAGGTGGGAGGTCTTGAACTTCTAGGGGAAAACACAGAAGCCGTGACAGGAAACGGGCAACTGAATGCATCCTCCGCTGGGATGCTGAGTGTGGACTGAGTCTGCCTGAATACCGAAAACTGCTGTACCACCACCATGGGGGCACAGTGAGAGCAAAAGGAGACGTGATGACGGAAGTGATACTTCTCCCAGCACTTCACCCAGAATGTTCAACCAGCCTGGCGAAGAGGATAGCAAGAACCATGAGAAAGATACTGTGAGCAGTATCCCCAAACCCTGCATTTAGAACAGGAAGTGATTACCTCTCCTCTAATTCCGTTTCTCGGGGCATAGTAGAAGAGGGTGCTTGAGAGTGAAATTGAGTTCAGTTACAGGAAAATAGAATTCCGTCTTCCCCCATCTGAACTGTGTGATTGGGAAGGCTTCTTCAGAGCAAAATAAGCTTAATGCTGCGACTGCTTATTGCTCAGTAGCTCCTGATGCTGGAGCTTCGAGGCTGGGGCTGTTGCTGCTGCATCATTGAGTGTGAACACCTGGAAGCAGATGCAGGCTCTTTGGTTTCTTCATCTCTGTAGTTTTTGCAGAATTGTTCAGCATTCATATGTTGAAGAAGCAACTCAAAACCTGACTTTACCTCAGTGTCGGCATGCACGCCATCTGGTGTCAAGGGGAGGTCTCCCTTATCCCAGATTGCGGAGTGACATGTGAAAGACACCCCCCCCAAAAAAAATAAATAAATCTTTCTTACTTTAGGTTGATTTTCTTAGTTCTTTTACTACACAATGGAAAGTCATTAATAAACTGTGACTCATTCCTCACCATTCACCACAATACACACACACACACACACACACACACAAACGTACACACACACACAATTAAAATAAAATCTTTTAAAAAAAGAAATTGTTTTTTTTAAAAGAGAAGGCACCCTGTTGGGAGGGGGTTGGGAGGTAGGTGGTAGATTTGGGAGGAGTTAGGGAAGGGTGGAAGGATAAATATGATCAAAATAGATTATAAGAAATTCTTAAAGGATTAGTGACAATATTATATTTTAAAAATTGTATATTTTATGATATGTAAGCTATACTTCAATGATACAAATTTTAAAATTTGAGGAATATAAGAAAGAAATTTCAGCCATTTGTCCAGGGTGAGCAGGGCTAACTATCCTGGAGGTTTGGATGGTTTTGCTGAACAATGACTCAGAAGGGGTTGTATAACAGTTTCTGCTGAGACTCAAACACTGTCCTGTAGGAAAGCTCTTTAAACAGGAAAGTAAACAAATCAAAATAGCTTCAGGAAGTCCCTGAAACTGACTAGATTCTCTAGACCTCTCCTTGCCAGAGGAAAGAATAAATTAAAACTGCTGAAGAGTTCCTCAGGCAACCCAAGTTTCTACGAAGACTGAGATCAGACCAGTTGCCTAGAAGAAGCAGAATCCAGCTGAATTGCCCGGAAGAGGTTTAGAGCAACTGAGTCACTTGGACGGGACATTCTCCAACATATTGAGCCGCCTTCAGGCTGCGCAGTGTGTTCCATGTTTCCAGCTTTTGTCACCTGTCACCCACGTCAGGGTGGGCCTTCATGATGCAGCTGTCTTTGGGTCATTTTTGCTCATGTAAGCAACCCCTCACCCTGAGTACACCTTAAGTAACCTCAGTCAAACTCACTGCTTCATTAAGATGGACTTTGTTGGTATGTGTACTGTGGTCTGTTATAGGCTTTCTCGATGGTGTGAGTAGACGTGTGTGTTGCATCTCCCAGGGAAAAGTTGTCACACAATAGGTTGGAAGGTGTAATTCTGGAGTCTGAAGGGAAAAATAACTCTCTTGTGATGGTAATCATCTTCTACTGCTGTGACACAATGCCTAAAGGGGGAGTTTGATTTGGCTCCTGGTTTCGGGTGTTTCTGTCAGGGATCACAGAGCTTCATTTCTGATCTTCGGTGACACAGTTGGGGTGGAGTGTGTGGTAGAGAAAAGCTGCTCAACTTGTGTCAGCCACAGAGGAGGGCATCTGGGTCCCCTTATACCCTTCAGAGACATGTCCCCGATCGCCTACTTCTTCCAAGAAGTCCCACCTACACATTTACACATTCCTTGATGTGGACTCAGCTAAGGATTGAGTCTTCCACACATAAACCTTTAGGAGACATTCAAGATCCAGATGACAACATACCAGTGCTGGGGTCAGGGCTCACCTATAAGATGAGGAACAAGGATTGTGCAGTGAACATCAATCAAGCCATGTGATAACTATCAGCACTGTTAGGATTCGGGCTGTGCCTCAAGAGCATCAGTGTGGTAGAGTCTGTGGTCCAAGGTGACAACCTGAGAAGCATCTCCAGGCCAACCAGGAGGAAACACCCCATCCTCTCCCCCTCAACACTATGACATAGCTAAGGAAGCATGATCGATATTGGGATCCTTACGAAACTCCAAGCTAGGCCTTGCTTCATTTCTCTTAACACCTACGGCATCCCAGCACGCCAAGCACAGTTTCAACTACATGCTCCTAAGTGCTGTGCACACACAAAACTCACATTTTCAGCTCCCCATCTCACTGTGTTTGATGCCAACCAGCAAGGAGAGAAGAAATTGAACTTCATGGAAGCCGGAACACGCAGCCTCCCAGCCAGCCTCAGACATACACACACACACACTTCTGTGTAACCCTGGACAAATCACCTTTCTGCTCTGAGGTTCAGTGTTTCCACCTGTGAAATGGGACTAGGCAGTCTCACTGCCTCTAGTTAAGTAAGAAAATCCATGTGGTGTAGAACGCTCTATAGGGATCAGCCACTCAGCTGACTCAACTCATTTTCCGGCTGTTTGCTCAAAGGCTGTGTACCCAGAGAGGAGATTAAGTGTGAAGACAGACCCATTTTCAGAAATAAACTCCCTAGCACCCCCAGTTGGGAGCCTGCCTTCACTCACTGGCACTGTGGGTATTCAGATGAAGCAAGCTGGAAATAGAGGTTCAGTGACCCAGCAAGCCTGGGAGGTGTGGAGGAGACCAGCAGGGTACAATGGGGGGGGGGTGGAAGCAGCAGCCTCTGGGGGTGGGTGCTCCAAGGCTGAATTCACCCTGCACCTAAAATGCATGCATCTTATTCCCAAGACACACACACACACACACACACACACACACACACACACACACACACACAGCATCGGAAAATCTAGCTTGGAAGCTTGTCTCTCTCATTGACACCCAAATTTCCTTCTAGCTCACTCCCTCGTTCCTGCCCTAAACAGAAACATCAATCTTCCTTCCAAAGTCCTGTGTCAGATGTCTTCAGATAACAAAGGGTAATCAGGAGGCCCGTGAAGCAATCCAGTGTGACAAAACGTCCTCGAAGGAAACTAATGAGACCGGGAGAGGCCAGCCTGCCCCGAACCTGCTTGGTATGAGGCCCTGGTCCTCCCTTCAGCTTTTTCCAGCCCGTCTCTCTACCTGCAAATTCGGATTGGAAGAAATTCTTCACCTCAGCTAAGACCACATGTGATTTTTCTACTTTATAAAGTCTTAATTTGATGTCTAGATGCTGGCCAATAGTTACTTAAAAGGCCAAAGTATGAGGTTTCCTAATGCACTGTGCCACAAACATCTTGAGAGGTGAAAATAGAGATTATACGAAGGAGGTGTGGCCTGTCTTTTCCTCAAGGAATTTTTATTCCAAGGGAGAAATGAAGCAACTGTAGCTTAGAGTTCAGCCTGCTGATCTCACAAGACAAGCATAGCTCAGAAACATGGGAGAATATCTACAGTG
This sequence comes from Peromyscus leucopus, assembly GCF_004664715.2. Taxonomy (NCBI): domain Eukaryota; kingdom Metazoa; phylum Chordata; class Mammalia; order Rodentia; family Cricetidae; genus Peromyscus; species Peromyscus leucopus. Next base: position 86,951,324 of record NC_051063.1, on the reverse strand, counting down.
ACTGGGAACAGGAAGACTCCCCTGAGAACAGTGGGCGCTAACAAAACCTGCTCTAACATTTTCCTCTTTGTAAATATACAGATAAATGAACAGAGAATGAAAATTACTCTGATCCCACTACCGTAGTATCATGTTCATTCGTCTTCAAGGGATCTAGGGACAGTCCCCACCCTGCACCAGGTACTTGAAACTGTGGATAGTAGCAACCTAGACAGTCTATGTGTATCCTATACACACAGACCCAGGATAAAAATGTGACGGATTAGGCACAGTAGGAGATTAATAATAATAACAACCAATAATAGAATAAATATAGCTGCACACTGATGCCACAGCAGCCAACTGGATAACCATGATGCTGAGTGAGAGACTAATGGGTACACACTGTGGAAACACTGACTGAAGGGGTGATTTGTATCTCTGACGGGGGGAATGGGAGTGGTACAACACAAGATTTCACCACACTATGCAGAAAAAGCACAATGCAAAACAGACTAAGTGTCTTTCTGGAGTTTTCTATTTTAATATCTCCAGGCTCTGGTTGATCATAGGTGGCTGAAACTATGAAAAGTGAAACTTTAAATGAAGAGGAGGACTCTGAAACAAATCGCACACATGTACAAGAACATACACACACATCATGCTACAGCCTTCCAATCTTCTGACTGATGTACATGTAACTTTTATAGAGAGGCAGATCACATAATAGACATTATTTTTAATCTGTTCATTTTCACTTGATTTTTATGTCCATCCCCCTCTGAAATTAAATCATTTCAATAATCTGCATACTAGTGAATACACCATGATATGTTTAATGAAGACTCTAGACATTTATGTATCCTTTCCTTTGCTACTATATACAAGTTTGTGATGAAGATGTTTGTAGCTTGTGTTTTGCACATGTTTTCATAATTCTTTCAATGTGGATTTCTAGAAGCTGAACCATTGAGCAATGTCACATATCTGCTTTACAGTTTATTTATTCTTTGATGGTTTCATATACATACATACATATACATACATACATTTATATATATATATATATATATATATATATATATATAATATATGAGCTTTAGTCATTTATTCTTCATTATCCTTTCTCATCCCCCAACTTCTTGCCAAAACCCTTTTTCTCAAGATGTCTCCCTCCAACTTCCATGCCTTGTGTGTGTTGGGTATGCCCTACTGAATTTAAGGTTTGTTTGCATAAGTGTGGGCTGGGGGTGATTTATTAGAACATGGGAGAGGTGTAGCTTCAAGAATCCCTCTGCCATGCACGATGAAAAGTTGACAGGTCCAATCTTGTACATGTCTTGTGAAGGCAACCACAGCTGCGGTGTGTTAATGAGTGTGATGGTCATGTTATGTCCAAGGATATCATTTGAGGCATACTTCCTCATCCTACAGCTCTTATATTTTTCCTGCCCCCTCTTCCTCAGTGTTCCCTGAGTCTCCGAGGTAATGGTATAGATGTTTTATTGAGGATGAGTACCCTCACTCACTGTTAGCACTTGGAGAGTTATTAGACTCTGCAGTAGCCACCACCCCAACTACAAGAAGCTTCTCTGACAAGGGCTGAGAGCAGCACTAATCCATAGATATAAAAATTAGTGTGGGTAGGCAGTTCAACAACATGTTCCTTTAGCAAACCACTAGTAACAGGCTTTACTCTAGGCTCATGACCTCCATTGCCAGAGCTCTTGCCCAGGTTTACAGTTCCCTCCTGCCCAGCGGGCCTCAAATCCAATCAGAAAGCCGTTGGTGTCACATAGCAGTTGTGTGGTTATTGCACCAGTGAGCACAACTTGCCTGACAGGTCAGTAGTACAGCTGTATCTCACAGGGCTCACCACTGGGTAAGACGCAATGACTTTTCTTCCCTAAAAGCTTGCATGACACCCTCCAGCCCTAAGGAAGCTGACCAGCATGGAGGAAGCCTCCAGCTGAGTTCCAGCTTGATTTTTCTGCATTCTGCATCCAAAGTGTGTGGCTGACGCTTTCATCAATAAGGTCTTACTCTCAAATTCTAGGGAGCAATCAAGAGGAATTATAGTAACTCATACTGTTTTGGGGGCCTCTAGGGCCTCCCAGACCAGCAACTCATAGAGAGGTATCCAACACCTTATACTTATGGCTTCTGGGAAGAGTGTTATCAACCCAGGTGGGTATCTCCATTCCAGCTCACTTTTTAAATTATATTTTAATAAGCTTATATATTAACAGGTTTCCAGTGGTTTTCTCATAATCCTTAGTTTATGTTACCACTCCGAACCTTCTTCCAACCTGCCCTCCACCAAAATTCATATATCTATTTAAAGGCCTTTAAAACACAATTTTCCCCAGATTTTCTTTGCCAACATTAATATGTCAATTTATTCCACACTTTCTCCCCATTGATATGTATTCTTTTCCGTGTATTGATTACAATTACTTTGCTTTTCAAAATTACCTCTATTATTGTTTCTTTCTGTATTAATTTGAAATATCTCTTTATATATTAAGAGTAGTCATTCTAGTTTATTATATTTGTTGCAAGTATCTTCCTAGTCTTTTATTTGCATAGGATTTTTAAACAGTTTATTCATGTGTGTGTCCACACAGGTAGTATGTACCTGGGAGGTACATGCGTGTGTGTATGTATGTGTGTGCCACAAGTCAACCTTTAGTGTTGTTCCTCAGAAGCTGACCTTGTTTTTTGAGACAAGGTTTCTGGCTGGCACCTGGGGCTTGCCAATTTGGAAAGGCTGCCTGGCCAGCACCACCCAAGGATCTTCCTGACTCTGCCTCCCCAGTGCTGAGATGCAAAACATGGGCCTTTTTACATGGGATTGAATTTAGGTCTTCTTGTCTGCAGAGAAAGCACTTTACCCACTGAACCATCTCCCCAGCCAATTAAAACATTGTCTTGCTTTGAAATGCTTGCCTTAACTAGGTAGCAAAAAGGGCCCAAGGTAGGGGGCTACATGGATCTCTCTAGGAAGGAGAAATGAAAGAGATCTCCTAGGTGAAATGGGGACAGATGAGGATGGGACCTTGAGGGATTGGGATGGGGGGTTGATGGAGGGGGAGATTACTGAAAGAAATGACTGAAAAGGGGAGGCATTTCTGCTTCAGGTAGAGATCTGATGAAAGGAAACCCCAAGAAATCTATAAGGATGACTCCAGCTAAGACTCCTAGCAATGATGGATATGTACCCTGAACTGGCCATCTCCTATGATCAGATTGGTGACTACCCCAATTGTCATCAGAGAGCCTTCATCCAGTAACCGATGGAAACAGATGCAGAGACCCACAGCCAAACATTAGGCCAAGCTAGGGGAGTCCTGCTGAAGAGGGGAATGAAGGAATGTAGGAGCTAAAGGGGTCAAGGACATCCCAAGAAAACACACAGAAACAACTAACCTAGGCTCATAGGAACGCACAGAGTCTGAACCAACAACCCAGGAGACTGCTTGGGACCGACCTAGGCCATCTACATATATGTGACAGTTGTGTAGCTTGATCTACTTGTGGGACTCCTGATAGCAGGAGCAGCAGCTGTCCCTAATGCTCTGGCTGGCTCTTGGGAACCTATTCCTCATACCGGGTCTTACTGGGTCTCCTTGCCCAGCCTTAATGCAAGGGGAGGTGCTTAGTCTTACAGCAACTTGCTATGTCATGCTTTGTTAATACCTGTGGGAGGCCTGCCCCTTTCTGAACAGAAACAGAGAGGTATTGATTGAGGAGGAGTGGGGAAGAGGAGGAGAGGAGGGAGGGGAAACTGTGGTCCAGATGCAAAATAAGTAAATTAAATAAATAAACAAACAAACAGATAAGTAAATAAGTGATTGCCTTAAACTGTATGTAAGAAATCCTTCCCTATTTGGGGGTTTTTAAAAATGGTCTTCTATTGTTTATTTTGGTACATTGCAGTTTGACTTTAAGATATTTAAGTCTTTATTCAAATTATTTGCCTCTAGGGTACAAGGGAATAAATAAATATAAGGTTAAAATTTCATTTTTATGGCTGGGTGGTGGTAGCGCATGCCTTTAATTCCAGCACTTTGGAGGCAGAAGCAGGCAGATCTCAGTGACTTAGAGACCAGCCAGGTCTACAAAGTGAGTTCCAGGACAGCCAGGACCGTCCCACAAAGGAACCCTGTCTTGATTTTTTTTTCATTTTTATAAGCTTTATACTTTTGTAATTTAAGCAGTTTTGAAAATGGCTATCTCTGGGGCTCTATTTTTTGGATTCTGACAGACAGAATTCTAAATTTCACCAATATTTATGCATTTACATAAATTCCCTGTTAGTTGCTTTCTCATCACTGTAGTAAAACACCTGACAGAAAAAGCTTCTGAGAGGACAGGTTTCCTGTGACTAATGGTTGCAGGGAGTCTTGTCTGTCTTGTGGGGTCACCATGGCAGCCCTGGAGCAGCTGGGACTGTTGCAGGAAATGCACATGACTGTTCCACTCACAGAGAGCAGAACTGGGCAGAAAGCATGAATGGAGCCAGCAGGGTTCTCAGATCTGCCTCAGTGACCTGTGTTCTCAAGCCAGGCCACTAACGGGTCCAGTGCTTCAAATGAGTGATGCCAGCTAAGGACCAAGCATTTAAAACACAGTTTTTAATTCAAACCATAACAGATGTCTCATCATCCAGAAGTTCAGAGGATACATAGGAAATACCCTGGAAAGAAAGAGAATAATATGTCCCAGTGGGGCTGGGGGCAGCACAGCCACAGATGCTCAGAGATAACCAGTTCTAGGGACACCCATGTGATTAACTTAATTACAGTAAAATGTGTAATTTTTTTAAAGGAGATTTTGGTGAGGATGCGTTTTAAATGATCAGAGATTTAAAATCAACATTATCATTACTGGCGAAATGGGCTCTGCCTTAGAACTCATAACTACCAAGGTTTCAGGATATTTACTTTATATTCCTTTAATTAAGCAAAAATATGACTGAAAATGTCAATTTCTCTCTGCCTAGTCTTTCTCATTCTATTCTCTTTCTCAGTAGGGTGAGTGTGATATGTTCACACTTACAGTCCAAGAAATTATGTATGCAAACGTGCATGCGTGTGTGTGTGTGCGTGCGTGTGTGTGTAAGAGCTATAGTGTGCATGTGTGGTGTGCTTGCATGCCATAGCACATGTCCAGAGGGCAGATGACAGCCCTGGAGTCAGTTCTCTCCCTTCACCTTTGTATGGATCTATGGCTGTTCTTGTTATACAGCTTTCACGGCCAATGCCTCCACTTCCTGAGATATCTTACTGGCCCTTTCCACCTTTGAGACAGGGTCTCACTGAAGCTGGAGTTCACTTGATTCAGCTAGGCTGACTGGCCACTGTGCTCCAAGGATCCACCCATCTCCAACCTCCCCAGGGCTAGATTACAGGCAAGTGTCACCATACCTGGATTTGTCACATGGGCGCTAAGCATGTGACAGAAGTCTGCTGCTCATATTTGCACCACAGTTTACTGACTGAACCATCTCCCAGCCTCTGATTGAAGGTTTTTAAACACTGTAGAGTTTCCAAAAAAAAGCCCATATTTGTTATTTAAATCCACCAAGTCTATGACATTTTGTTATAATAGCCTTTGAAAACCAACACAGAAAGAAAATGGGGAGAGGGGAGAAGAAGTGCTTGGATCTGGGATAACTGAAATCTAACAACTTTGGAGATGGATTGGCAACATTCTACCACTACACACATATGCACAGCCCAACTGAGGGCAAGGCATGTGCCCAACATGAATGACATACATGGAATAGTTAAGACATTTGAGAAACCTAAGTTCTAAAGACTGTCTCTCTTTGGACAAGTTGTTTTAATGTCCATATATGTACCCACTGGAAAAAAAATTAGCGAAGCCAGGAAGAACAGAGCAGGCAAATGCCCAGCATATCACATCCTCATAAACAGTAGCTAATGTGCATTTTGGTTTTAGACAACAAGGCTGCTGTTCATACTTTAAGTATTAAACGCCTCTTCTCTTGTGTAATAAATTCCTTCTGACATCTGGATTCCCATGGTGCTCCCTACTGGAGACACCTAAGGTAGGGAGTGTGACTCCACTTGACTCTGAGCTGTGCTGTTATCGTCTATGAATTCATGTGGTCTTCATGCAGGGCCGTGAGCAGCCCCGGCTGGCCTCAAACTCCTCTGTAGCAACTTAGAACTCTTGATGCTCCTGCCTCTACCTCCTGAGTGCTGGGATTAGAGGCACATACCACCATACTTTTTTTTTTTTTTTTTTAATTTTAGGAATCAAACCAAGGATTTTGTGCATGCTAGGCAAGGACTCAACCACTGAGCCATACCTTCAACATTGTTGCTTCATTTAAGAAATCAACATGTGGGTCTTAGTGAGGCTACAGCATTGCAGCCCTCCCCAGGCAGAGCTCCCTCTGCTGTCCCTGAATCCGAGATCCGAGTGTTCTGTCAGTTCCAGGAAAGCTCACGATCATGGTCACCGGCAGGTCCTCACCCCTCCCCAGCAGCATCACCAGTAGAACCACCTCCACTGACTTCCTGCATCTGGCTCTTCTGGGAAACGGACCTGGATTGTGTGCACTGCTGAATAAGGCTTTGTATTCCATTGTGTCTGTTAAGGCCGTAGTGAACCAGATGTGGTTTTCTGCAGACATGACTTCAAAAGCTGTAAACACACTTATCAGGAAACTGCAGAACAGGAGGCAGCCAGCGACAGTCAAGGTCACTGACAGGTGACGTGGCGAATAAAGGGAGATTAAAAGCCATGACTTGTCTGACACAGACCCATTTGATACTTACCAACAGTAGGAAATGGAACACTGCCAGCCTTGACAAGAAGTCATTGAATACAGCACAATTTCTTAGAAAGTGGATCCCTGTCATTTTTCTCTAGGAAAACGGTGGAAGAAATAGATAAAACAAAGTACAGGTAGTTGTCTGCCAACAGTCCCACAGTTTCTTGTTGGCCATTATTAACCTTCATTAAGAATTTACCACCATGTAGGTTTTCTGCTAAGCACTCACTTGATCCTCACTCCAGCCTTATTTATCCTCATTCTAATAGTTGTCTTTTTAGGAGAGAGGGAACTATAACTCTAAGGGTTTATGATAAATTTTTCAAGTGAATCGGTGTCCAGACAGAACTGGGAGCCTGTGACTGTGCCATAATGCTTATTCAGGCAACAGAGATTTACTCCGGGAGAAGGCAGGAGGTCACTGGATGTAATCCAGAAGATGGCACTGCTTGCTGGCAGTGTGGACAACTGGCAAAGAAAAATCCTACCTATTTATTGGACACTGGACTGTCGGCAAGCCCAGAAGTATAAGTCACACAGAACCGCTGGGATGGCCATCTGCATGGGGGTGGGGAGCTGCAGAGCCACTGACCCTTGATTCGGCATCTATTTGGCATAAGGAAGAGTTTGTAAGCCAAGCTTTCTTCCGTCTCACAAACCATGTTATGTATGACAAGAAAATTCACTACTCGAGAAAGGCCATTTGGGAAGAACGTTTTGCTGTGCACGTCACAATTATCTCTGAGTGTAGCTTTACAAACAGTGTGAGAATCAGATTTAAGCAACTGGGAACATTTACTGAAAATAAAGCAAATTAAAATACAATTCTCCAGGGCCCAGGGAGGTGGCTCAGTCAGTGAAGGGCTTGGTGAGAAAACACAAGGATGTGAGTTCAGTCCCCAGCCTCTGTGTTAAAAAGCACATCTGCAATCCCAGGGCCGAGGGAGGGGAAGGTCGGGCTCTGGCTCAGTGAGACACCCTGCCTCAAAAAGTAAGGAAGGAGTAATAGAGGGAGACAGTCAGCTCCAAGTGCTGGCTTCCACATGCACACCACACACACACACACACACACACACACACACACACACACACACACACACACACTCACAGAGAGACATAAAAAAAAGGTGTGATGGGAGATGGTGCATAACCCAGCCCTTTAGTGAGGACAAGGTGTGACACTCTTGAGTCAAATTCTCGTTACACTAATTCCTAGCTGTGTGACCTGGAGAAGTGATTGGTCTGTTCCAGAGAATTCTCTGTCTTGCGTTAGGAAATAGCTTTATATTATACAGTTATTTCAAAACATCAGAAAATTTGGAAGAATATGCTGAAGAAAGAATGAATGTATCCTAATCACACTATCCTATGACCCAGCCCCTGGGGATAGAACATTTGTGCATATTCTCACGGGCCTGTCTTAGTTACATGCTGGCACAGGGCACTGGGCACCAAACATGGCCGGTATGGCCAGCCCTACAATTTGCTGGAAGGGTTTAAGAGTCACCAGATTCCAAAGCCTCAGTGCAGAACAGAAAAACTTTAGCATTCTCAGGTTGGCCATAGGCTGAGAAGACAATCTTTGGATATTTAGTGACAAGTAAAATACGTTACTGAAATTAATTTTATTTTAAGATCTATTAGAAAATTGTAAATGATGTGTGGCTCATATTATATTTCTATTGAGCCAAGCTTCTTCTCTACTTTCCCTTGCTCACAAACATTATTATTCTTGTTGTTGCTGTTGTTATTAAAATAGAAGAAGGCTATATATATTGTTTTATAAGCCTGCTGTTTTGTGAAATAATTTACTTTAAATATTTTTCACATATCAGTAAACTGAAAATCTCGTCCATCATTTTGACACCTCCATAGTATGATATTGGATAAATGCATCAGGACTTAGCCAGCCTGCAGCTGGACATTTTTAAAGGCTGTTTACTTTGCTTTATTTCTTTTCTTCTTTTTGCCGTTGCTCCCTTTGTTTTTTATTTCCTTTGCTGTTCTTTGCCGGTACACAGAACATTGATCATACTCCTGGAATCTCTGTGTTCTTATTCTGTTATCTGTCTCAGATACACACTCCTAAAATCTATGTAGGATTCACAGAAACCAGTTACATCACAGGCTCTTTGGACCAGCTCCTTCATGAACTAGGAATGGATGCTCTTAGGTGGGGATGAAACACTGGTGTGATTTCAACAGCCTTTGACAAATCTCCTTGAGGGACTGAGACACTTTGTCCTGGGACACACACACACACACACACACAAAATGGCTCAATGCACAGGCTCCAGAGGCAGACAGCCACGTTCCAGTCATAGGTCTACGCCATCTCTAAAGTGTGACGTCGGCCCCTTTTGTAAGTTCTCTGAGACTGGACCACTAACTAGTTGCTTCCCTTCTAAGGTTACTCTGAGTCTTAAATGAAACATCCAAAACTCAGCCCCATTCCTGGCTCTTAGAGAAGTCCCTGGAAATGTAGTTATTAACACTTTCACAATCTTATTTGGATGTTCCAATCCATACTCACAAATACACACAGATATCTGCAGTTCTCTCAGATCCTCCTCTCTCTCTCCACCACATTTTTTCCTAAATAGAGATCTATTTGCTAAAATAAATTGAAATGGGTAAAGAGTGTGAGGCACAATTTATACTGGCTATATCTGCAATTATGAACTCTGAATTAAACATACCCCTTCATGAATAATGAAGCAGAAATAGGCCAAAGGAAAAATGAGATAAGATCTTCAAATCCATGTATTTTTAATTGCTTCATTATCTAAATTTTGCTATGAATAGCAGTGGATACAGTTTGCTGTTTAAAACACAAACCGAAATTAAGAATTTTCAGCAAATCACAAAAGGCTATCAAAAATTAATTCTGTGTGCTCTGATCACTGCAAATGTAAGTGATTTTTGAGGCCCAGTGACATTAAAAAATGCCATTTATATGCTAATAATAAATGGGTTGTATTTTTTTTCATTTTGATGCAAAATAAATTTTATTTTCATTTTAATGACCTGTAATGAATTAAAAGTATTTTCTTTTTATCTTTAGGTGAAAGTTTGGCACAGAGAGGAGAAGGTTGGCAGCTGATGGGCAAGAGGTCTGAGAGAAATCGAAAACGAGAACTTTCCTCTCAGTTGCATTGACCCAAGCTTGATGGATGCCTTCAGAGTCAAGGTAGAGGCCTCAGGATCACAGAAATCCAAAAAAGCTGGGTTTCCTCAGGGGCTGCAAACTACCCAATAGTGCTGGATTAGAAAAAGATATGTGTAAATCATACTGAATTAATCATTTATTTTTTGAACATTCACATTCTAGACTCCAAAGGAAAAACACAGCCAGCTCTGCAGTTCCTGGCACACACCTGGCTCTCTGGGTATGTCAACGATAATATTTGTTCTTTAGTAGTGTCTTACTTGACGTAGGCACTTTACTAAATTCCACAGCAGTTTGTTTTAGTTACTTTCCCCATCATTGTGACAATCGATCTGACAATCCAGCTTACAGGAGGGAAATTTCTTCTGCTTCGGAGTTTCCGACAGGTTCAGCCCATGTGAACTTGGCTCTGTGCACTCAGTCAGACCATCACGGCAGCTGGAGCCCATGGTATAGGAAATCTGCTCAGCTCACAGCAGATAGCAGATGGATAGAAAGGCACAAGCAGGAATCCCAGTCCAATCATGAAAGGCAACCCTCAGTGACCTATTTTCTCAGTAAGACCACATCTCTCAAAGCATGGTACCAGCAGCTGAGCACCAAGCATCCCCCAAGCCTGTGAGGGATGGCTTATGTGTACACCGTAACACTACTCTTTAGTCTACATAGCAGCCCCAAGAAGTTAGTATTTGTATGATCCACATTCTACAGATAAGAAGACGAAAGCCCAGAGACAGCTATCAATACTCCAAGACTGCACAGCTGGGGAGTGCAGATCTGAACCTATGTCTACCTATGAGTTCAGGGCCACAGCATTTAGTTTATGAGCAGTGCCCCTTCCCTTTTAGGAAGGAGGACACAGAAGGAAGTCAACGTTCAATGCAACATTGGACTTCAAATGGTGACAATCATTGAGGGAAGGGGACCTCTGGCTGCTTCTGATGCCATTGTTCATCCTGACTGATTCCTGGTTTATATCCTGTCTAGATCCACAGTGTAATTAGCTAGCCCATCAGATCTTAAAGGATGAGGCTAAAAAATGGATGAGGCTTCTGCATGTGTGTGTCAGAGATTTGATGACCAACACTCAGAGTTCTGAGGAGCTGAGAGGCCATGCACTTTGACTTTGGGGCAGATATCATTCTCTGATGTGTGACTTCTTGGAAGCAAGGATCTCTGCTTCCATGATCCCTTCCAATGCTCCCCACTCCCCAGTGTCCCTCATCCTCAGGTGTCTGTCAGGTTGTCTCTTCCTGCCTGGGATGTTGATGGTAATTCTCTTTAGCCAGGGTCTTTTTTTTAAATGGGAGCTAGTGAGTAATGGAGCAGTAATTCACCCTTCAGATCTAGTGGACCCAAGGCCACAGGGCAGCTCCTATTAAATGGAAAGGTCTGAATTATTATCCTATAATTCACCCCCTGGAAGTGTCTTAATTCAATTATACTATGTCCCCCTGAATGACTATTAAAAGAAATGGAAGGAAAAAGGTCCTGGATCTTTTCTTGTTACAATCCAAAGTAATTTCCAGGGCCAAGACTTCTTCCTTTAAAGTCATTAGGAAGAAAATTAAGCAAGAAGATGAAAGGAAAGTGCTCTATCAGTGTGGCATGGCCCCACGGTCCGACGGGCATCAGCCGATGGAGCAGTCCCAGGAATCGGTGGAATAAGTCGCTTCTCTTTGACCCAATCTTTTCTATTTCTACCCTGTCATGTGCGTGCGTGCGTGCGAGAGAGAGAGAGAGAGAGAGAGAGAGAGAGAGAGAGAGAGAGAGAGAGAGAGAGAGAGTTCTGCGTTTTTCCCTTAGTGAGTTAAAACTACTGCAGATTTTTCTTACCATTTATCCAATCAATGACCAAGGAAACTTTGTATAATTAGTATAGATGGGCTGCTGTGCATGGTGATACATACCTACAATCACAGTAGTTGGGAGAGAGAAGCAGGAGGATCACAAATTTAAGGCAAGACTGGGCTGTATCATGAGACTGTGTCTCAAACAAAGAAAACAAAATAAACAAGCCAAAGATCCAGGGAAGTACTTCAGTGGTTTCAAACTTACTCAACATGGACAAGTCTCCAGGTTCAATCCACAGAAGCACTGAAAAAGAAATAAAAATAACATCTATTTAAAATGACATGACCAGTCATTTTCAAATGGAATCAAATATAATCCAAGTTGGGAAAACCCAGAGACCTTAGGATTCCCTTGGGTTTTAGCTTGGGTTCTCCTAAAAGCAGAGCCTGAAACAGAGATTCGAGGCTGCATAGCGGATCTGAGAGGAGGATATAAGACGAGGGTGTGTGGGAGGGAAAGACGTCAGTGAAACTGTTAACCTTCAGATCTTAAGCGTCCTCCAAATGCTGCTCTGCTGAGAATGTAGCCCCTGGAATGATGTTTCTTGGGGAAAGTGGAAGCTTTAGGAGGCTGAGCCTACTTGGAGGACATTGGGTCACTGGAGGTGTGCCCTTGAAGAAGATATTGGGACCCTGTCCCCGTCCCTCCCTCCCTCTTTCCTCTTTCCCTTCTCCCTCTCCCCATTTTGTTCCTAACTACCACTGTAAAGGGAGCAGTTATGTTCCTCCAGAATTCTCTCAGCCAGAATTCTCTGCCTTACCTTGGAGAGGCCCTCACCAATGGGGCCAGACCATCGTGGATTGCAACCTCTGAAGTCATGAGCCCAATAAGTCTTTATGCTTTTAATACTTTTTCCTGTATATCTTTGTCAGAGCCACCATGAACTGACACAGTGCTGTTACTTTTCAGTTGAGACTCAGTCCTGCTGGGACCCCAGAAATAGTGTATTATAGGCTATAAGGGAGGCAAGGAGGCTGGCCCCCAGATAGCGTAGAATAAGCTCCTAAGGGAAGCAAGAGAGCTGGAGTACTCACATGCCAGCTGCCCTCAGCAAGAGGGACAGCTGCTCAAGAAAATGATGAATGTGTCAACTTTGTTCCTGCGGTCACCTTGCCCTTCAGAAGTCTAGAACATTTCCATGGCTTTTCAATCAGCTTTGTCCTATTCCCTCTAGATTAGCATGTTCAAAAACTCCTAATACCATTGTCAAATTAAAACAGCATCATCCTAAAGCCTTATCAAGTCATCCACTTAATAAGACAAATGACTCCAAACCATATCCGTGGTCTACAGATGATGAAATGATGAAAATTCAGACTGTGCGTTGTATGGACCGCCTCAAATCCTGGAGGCTGGTCTCAGTCACATCGTCACTGGGACTTGGGTTTCTTACCTGGAACATGAAAGTGATGCTTCTGGGATGCTGTGAGAAGCACCAGAAGGGCTCATGACAAAGTCCTTTTTAACCCTGCTAGGACCTCACACATTAACAGCCACCATGACACAGAGGAACTTGAAGAGTACTTGCTTTGGGGATAAGAAGACACTTAATTGGGTAGATCTTGAACCCATCTCTCCTGCTTAACTTCTTGCCATGTGCATACTTTTTGTCCTGAAAAGCCTCATGTGTTGAAAGTTCGGATCTCAGGGTGACAGTGTTAGGAAGCGGTCAGAGCTTTAAGAGGTGTGGCCCAGTGGAGTGTGCTCTTGGAAGGAGTTGCAGCTCCCTAGACTCTCTCACATTTCTTATTCAAGGATGCTACCCCTCTGCTCTGTCTTGCACGTACGTATTCTTGTCATCTATCATGAAATTCCTGCTAAACAGATGTAGGTACTGTTGTGATTGGAATCTGAAATTTCCCACACAAGCTCCTGTTCCGAATGCTTGCTCCCCTGGTGGTGGTATTATTTGGAAAGGTTGTGGAGCCAGGAGGAGGTGGGGCTTTGCTGGAAGAAGTGAGGCAGTGGGGTTAGGCCTGTGAATGTTATAACCTAACCCCGAGTCTGAGACCCGGTCTCTCTCCTTCCCGATCCACAGTGATGTGAAAAGCCTCCACAACACATCCATACCGCCATGAACTGACCATACTTTCCCTTCCATGAGGGACTGAAGTTAAGTGGCTTCTGTCAGGTATTTTCTTCAGTGTCACAAGAGGAATCAACACAGACGTGTGCCCTCAAACCTCCAGAGCTAAGCAGTCTCCTTCTACAAAGCTGGCCTCTCTGGGGTTTCATTGGTACACTTTCAGTTTTCTGCACTGAACGAGTCCCAGGGTGGAGGCCAGCATCTAACAACCACACACTACAGCTAGGGACCATGATTAGCTGTGGAGAACTTCTGTGTGTCGTATTAAAATTGATACCTTTAAGGACAGGGAGATGGCCTAGTGGGTAAAGTGCCTTCTGTGCAGGCAAAAATGCCCTAGTTCAATCCCTAGCACTTACGAAGCCATCTATGCATAATCCAAGGAACTGGGAGACAGGCAAATCCCTGCGCTCGCCACCCAGTCCCCTAGCTGAATCACTGAAGTCCAGGTTCGATGAGAGACCCCATCTCCAAAAGGAAGGCTGATGATTCCTGAGAACAGCATCCAAGATTGACCTATGACCTCCATATGCACTTGCACACAGGTGCATGTGAACACACACACACACACACACACACACACACACACACACACAAGTACACACACTCACTAAAGGGAAAAAGAAATATATTTACTTAACAATCTAGCTTTCTAGCTTGATTGGGTGCCAGAAGGTCTTGCTTCACTGACCCCCAGAATTCCAAAGTCCTGGCTGCACCTGTAGCAGGGCCCTCATATATGCTGGTCCTCTCCATTTCATCCCAGCAACCAACACTTGACACTTTACTGGCTTGCTTTACATCATCCCCTTGCCTACTGGGCTCTGTAGGTTTTGAGCTCATGGTGTTCTAGTTTTTTGGACCAAGAGAGGTTGTTCTAGAAGTACACAGGCAAAACGACAAAATCCAATTCAAATCTACTTATCTTTCCAGCCATTTTAATGAGGGAGAGGCTGCTGAAGTGTGATTCCTGTTATCAGCTGTGAGTATATTATGAAGAGGATGGGTGCTGTCAAAGCACTCTTCCATTTAGAATGGAGAATGGCATTGGCAAGATTCAGTGGGCCAGGTTAGACACCCCTGGAGTTGAAGGATCTACCAGCCTAAGTGTGCAACTTGCAGGCAGAAGAGGAAGGCACTTCTCACTCAAGTAATAGCCTTACAATTAGCAGATCTCCACCTGCCTCTGTGAACACAGAGCATCTTTGCTGCAGGGTGGTTGCACACATGGAAATGTGCAGTGGGTGGTGACTATCTAATGAGGAGAGGTATAGGGCATGTGGTGGAAAACCAGGTATGTGAAGCATAAAGGAAGTGGGTAGCATTAGGAGAGGTGTGGAGGCAAGGAGGCATATGGGGGCCTCCAGTCCATCTTCTCCTTTTCTGTAATTGCCAACCTCAGCAGATTCCATTCACAGCTATATTCAGTGTATACCGTGTTTCCTTGATAAATGATAGGGGCATTGTGACCAGAGTATGTTGTGTGGTCTGGGGAGCAGGTCTGTCCTGGATATGGCAGGATTCTAGTAGCATCCTTGCTTTAGTCTACTAGATGACAGTGGCACCCCTCCAAATGTCCTCCAGCACACAACCTCACCTCTGCCAGTGAACTGCCTACTTTAACCTGCGCAGTGTTTAATTTTTTTAAAATTAGTAGACTACATTTAAAAATTAAGTAATATCATATATACATACATATATACATATGTGTGTATATATATTTGATTTCACTGGAAAACATTGAACTGAATAAGGTCACCCAGATCCAGAAAGACAAATGTTACACATTCTCACCCATATATGGATCTCAGCATCAAATCACTGGATTTGTGTGTTTAACTTGGATAATCCAGGAAACTAGAAGGAAACCATTGGTGGGAAGAAAGAAGGAAGATCTTAAGAAAATGAGGATAGTAGAACACAGATGACATGAAGCAGAAAAGGTGAATAGTGAGGGGGAAGGTTTAAGTGGGGAGAGATGGTCAGGTAGGGCAGAGGAGAGGGTGGGAGGAGAGATAACTAACACTAGGGATGTTTGAAGAAGCCATATGGAAACCTACCTACCTACCTACTGTTTTATAAGACATATATTAAGATTTTATATATGTAAATACAGATAGATATAGATATTAGTTTAGTGGTTGTTACTATACACAAGAAATAATGCTCCTCTTCACAGAATCTGTAAGTCATCAAATCAAATGTCTAGTGTCAAATACAGGATACTACCCTGTAGCACGAATTCCAATTGGTCTTAATAAAAACCCAGAGTCAGATATAGGGGTAAATGCTGAAAGATCAGAGAAGTAAAGGAGATAGCCACAGTCACCTCTTACCTCCATGAGTCCACATAACGCTGGAGTCACGGTGATACAACCCAAGAGAGATGAGTAAGCGTACATGACAGGCCCGGTCTAGCATATGACATAAGGCTCTGACTTTAGGTGCAAAATCAAAGGTTGCCGTGAAAACTAAGATACATATTTTTTTTACTGGGTGGGGATTGGACCCAGGATGCACACATTCTAGGCAAGTACTCTTCCCCTAAGCAAGTTATAACCTTAAATCAAGATAAATAGCACCTTCATACAGCCATAAATAAGTGATAAAGAGAAATAAATAAAACTAGTCATGGGAACAGGATATTTTGAGGAGCTGGGCATAGAAGTTTTAACTAGAGAAACCCTAGGAAAAGTATGTGGGGGAAAGACCCAGAGCAAGGCGTGAGTGATCCAGGCAAATATCTGGTCAGAGACTTCTAGACAGGTGGTATCAGTGAAAAGACCCAAGGCGTCTCTCAGATGCCTTGAGAGAACCTAGTGTTAAGGAGGGCCTGTCGTGTACCCTTACTCATCTCTCTTGGGTTGTATCACCGTGACTCCAGCGTTATGTGGACTCTGTGAGGAACGGGGACTTTTAAATACACTTCACATATAGCATCTAGGTTAGTGTCTGACATGTGTCATGGGTGGAATGAACAACAGGCAAATGAGTGGTGTGGTCTGGTACAGCAACGTTGGCAAGAGTTAGTCAGCCTCCAAGTCAGATTCCTGAATTCTTCCATGCAGTCATTTTGCACATATCCCGCCCGCCCCCCCCCCCTCTCTCTCACACACACACAATGCATGTGTCCTACACGCCAGGCACAAGTGAGTGAGTTCTATCTCTCCTTAGAAAGGAGGGGTTGGTAGCAATTCAGACAACACAGGCTGAGGGCAGCAGAAGCCTTAGTCCCCAAGAAGAAGCAACTTAGCCAGTTTAAACTGGTTATATCCATCTTCTGGAAAGCCCATAACAAAACAGCACAGACTTAAGCAATAAAAATCTCATTTCTCCCTGTTCTGGAGATAAGAAGTCCAAATTAAAGTGTTGGTGATGTCGATTCCTTCTGAGGCCCTCTCCTAGGCTTGGAGGTAGCATTTCTCCAGGCATGTTCTTTCCTGGCCTTTCATCTGCACATAAACACATCTGATGTGTCTTACTTCTCAAAGGATTTTGGTCACACTGCACTAACATCAACCGTAAAAACTTCATTTTAACTTATTCACCTTTTAAAGATGGTCTCTACATACAGTCATGTTCTGATATGTTGAGTGTTAAGACTTTCACATATAAGACTTTCAACTCCCAACAGTTTGACCAGACATCACAGAGACTTGTCCCAGCTAGGCAAGTACTCTATGGCTGAGCTACATCCTAGTCCAGATGTAGTCGTAATAAAGCTGAAAGATTCGTATTAAACTGAAAGCGACACACGCCATGTTTGCTGACATTCTTCAGTAGGCCCTCGGTCTCTAATATCTACCTGCATGTCGCTCTTCTAGCCTTCATGGCAAGCAGCAAAATAGCAAATCCCAAAGCAATTTCATTACTGTTGAGATGGGTGCTCTGAAGAAGACATGAAGGGTACTGAAAAAGTGGTAACACATGGGGCAGATCAAGGCAACTGGACTTAGACGGAGTGGGGCTTCCCTGAAGAGGTGACATTTGGGCCTCATAAATAAGTATCAACTAGACAAGTTACAGCAGACAGGGAATCCAGGCAGGGAACACTGTGTGGGAAGGTCCTGAAGTGAAAGGGAGCGATGAATGACAAGCAGGCCAGTGGCTCCGGACTGCAGGATGCAAGCTGAAAGTCAGAGAGGATGCTGTAGAGTAGGAGATCCAAACCAGGTCAGTTTGCAAGGTACACACTCCAGGCTCCATCCAGGCAAAGAAGGGAAACCATCTCCCCCACCTTCAGCTTGGGCACTGAGAACCAAAGTTCCCCTTTGGTGTGACCATGACCTTGTGTGAGCCCCCATCTCTCCATCAGCATGGCTGTCTTTATCCAATACTCGGCAGGTCAGGTAAGCTTAATGCAATGCTCATTACCAGAACTCACAAAAGACCCATCCATTCCTTGATAGAAAATATGGTTTACAATGCAACTTCTGATGTCTTTCCTCAAAAATCCACCCCCTGGTGTGTCGCTGGTCCTGGTCTGTCACACTGGGATCCTTATCTAGTCCTAATCAAATGTCCAGCTTTAGAGGATCCTGATGAAATCAAACTGTCTTTTCTCATCATAGCCAACACTGAGCAAGATAGAATTATTGCAAAGTGAAGTTTTTTACATGGTATGACAGTTGGTGTCTTAGGCAGTGTACTAGTACTATAAAGAGACACTATGACCACAGCAACTCTTATAGGAGAAAGAATTTAATTGGGGCTGGCTTGCATTCAGAGTTTTAGTCCATTATTGTCATGGCGGGAAACATGGCAGCATGCAGCCATGGTGCTGGAGGTGGCTGAGAGTTCTACATCAGGATCTGCAGGCACAGGAAGAGAGATTGGGCCTGCTTGAGCATTTGTAACTTCAAAACCCACTCCCAGTGACACACTTCCTCCAACAAGGCTACATCATTTTAATAAGGCCATATCTCCTAATAGTGCCACTCCCAGCGACCAAGCATTTAAATTTATGAGCCTATGGGAGTCATTCTTTTTTTTTTTTCCAAGACAGGGTTTCTCTGTGTAGTTTTGGTGCCTGTCCTGGATCTCACCCTGTAGACCAGGCTGGCCTCAAACTCACAGAGATCCACCTGGCTCTGCCTCCCAAGTACTGGGATTAAAGGCATGTGCCACCACCACTGCCCGGCGGGAGTCATTCTTATTCAAACTACTACAATTAGTTTTAACTGTCAACTTGACAGCATCTAGAATCACCTGTGGATAGTCTCAGTGAGGGATTGTCCCAATAAAATTGGCCTCTGGGCATATCTTTTGGGGGTTATTTTGAATACAGGAACTGAGGTGGGAAGTCCTGCTCACTGTGGGTGGCACCATCCTGTGGGCAGGGAATCCTGAGTAGAGAAAGGAAACAGAGTGCAAACACACATGCATTAACTCATTGCTCTCTGCTCTTGCCTGTAGATGTAATGTGACAGCCACATAGAAGTGAGAGCCACACAAACCCTCTCTCCCTTAAGTTGCTTTGGTTGGGTATTTTATCAGAGCGCTAGGAAAGGAACAAAGGTGTGTGGTACAAAATCATCCCACTTTGTCTTAGCCATGAGTTGTGTTGAGATGTTGGAGGAATGTTTTCCTAAGAGGAATCTGATGAGGGACATGGCAGACATATGTGATGTCTACATATGGAAGGCCCGGGAGCTGCCAGAAATGCAGCACTAGTTAGTATCTACAGCACTACTGCCTACAGCACTTAGGATGTGTGGTGCTTCCATTCAACTCTGGAGACCAAAGGACAAGGAGTGGAGGGGGGATTGAAGAACCCAAAACCCCACAGGAAGCCCTGGTCAGCAGGAAGAACTCTACAGAGGTCATGAGTTGGATCCTATGTTGAAGGTCTGGTCTGCAGCCAATGCTGCTCTTGAGATGTAATGGAGACTGAGGAGTTCAGCTAGTTGGGGGAAGTTAATCATGTGAGGGGAGGGAGGCATGCCCTGGAAGGAGTTATGTCTGGCTCTCTCCTCTCTCCTTTTTTGCTTTCTGGCTGCTATGACAGAAACACATGTGTCTGTCACATTCTTCTGTCATGACCTTCTTTCTCAAAATCATGAGCCAGGCTATCATGGATTGAAACTCTGAACCCATGAGCCTAAACATACCTCTTCCTTCTCCTTTGAGACAGAGTCTCACTATCTCACTTTGAATTCACGATCCTCCTAAGTGCTGGTATTTCCTGAGTGCCCAATCATGCCCACCTTTCCTCCATTGGAATTCTTTATCTCAGGCGTTTGGTTACAGTGACAGAAAACTAAGTAATGCCATGGACACCGCCCCACAGCCACTGCCAATGCTGCTCTCTCCAGCAGGATCCAGGCTCTGAATTCTCTGAGATGTTTTAAAGCCTTTATCCTAACAGGCACACTGGGAACTGCACAGGTTTTTAGTTTTGTCTTTAATCAACTGAAATTGCACCATAATTTTGTTTAGTCATTAAGATGTTCTACAGCACATCTTGGAACAAGAGCCTTAGGAAGGGTTTTCATTAGTCTTAGTCAGTCTTGAACAAGGCACAGTGACAAAATCTCCACAAGGAGAGTGGCAGGGCGTGAAAGCCTGAGCGTCCGCAATCTTTCCACTCCACTGGCTTTTTCTAGACTTCAGAATTGTCAGTTCTCACACCCGTCACCATGTCACACTTGCCTTGCACAGAACAAATTCACCTCAGAGGTCTCACAGTGTCTCCATACGTGTATGGATGGGGCCTAAGGCAAAGCCCTTCGAATGGATGGTGTTAACCCCAGGGCAGGCAGGCAGTCTTTTCAGATTTAATTTTTGAAGAAGAAGAAAAAGGTCTCAGTTTAAGCTCTAACACTACTGAAATCTTACATAACGTGTTTGTTAGGGACCAGCACACAGTACTGGGTGATTACATGAATGTAGAAAACATAACTCTCATTAACTATTAGAAATTAGAAACTTCAAAGAAGTTCTAGGAGCTGAAGAGACAGCTTAGTTGGGAAAATGATTGCCATGCAAGTGTGAGAACCTCAATATGATTCCAGGACTCTTGGAAAAAAGTCAGGCATAGCAGCACACTCTTATAATCCCAGTACTGGGGAGGCAGAGGTGGAGGATCCCTGGGACTCATTGGTCAGCCATCCCGCCCTACTCAAAGAGCTCCAGGTCAGTGAGAGACCTTGTCCCAACATTTAAAGCTTAAAGTCTCAGAAGACAGAGGTCATGCCAAAGACCCTAGAAACTGATCTAGCTTCTAACAAAGAGAGACACGCTGCCTGTGTCTTGGCCTGGTATTGGTAAAGCAGAGCTCTGACAATGTCTGTGGCTCAGTGCACAGGTCTGGGGGAGCCACCTGCCCACCTAGACATGATTCCACCTTTCACAGGACCGCAAGATCCCTCACACACTTTGTTCCTCACACTTAGTCAGTTATAAGAAAACCTCTGTTCTGATTTGAGGCCTGAAAACATGGGGGAGAACCAGAAAGAGAAAAAAAACTTCAGGGACTGGGTGTCTAATGTCAGTGTCTCCACTACTAGTAAACACTGTGTCTGCTCTGATAGGCCAGTTAGCAGCAATTAGCTCCTGTTTCCTCAGGGAACGGTGAAGAAGCAGGTAGGCAGTGAGAGGGTCACAGAACATGAGGAGGATGGAAGAGGAAACAAGAAACAGCTCCTGTCTATGCTTCCATCCAGTGCGACTTTCCCTCTTGATTTAGTTAGCAGTTCTAAAACCTGAAAATCCAATGTACACAGACACAAAGACCCACACACAGACATGGCTCAGTGGGTCTCTATGTGGGTCTCTTTTGCCCCCCAAAAGTTCTTATGTGGAAGGCTTTATTGTTGGGGAGGGGTAATTGAGAGGCAGTAGGACACTTGGGAGGTAGAGTCGTGGGAAGAAGTTGGGTCACGGGGAACATGTCCTTGAGGATTGTGGGACCCAGTCTCTTCCTGCTTCTTCCATAATGTACCCCATGCCAGAGGTAAAACACATCTCAGTCTCTGAGTAGAACCTTTAGTGACAAGAGCCAACAGGGACCTTTTTTCTCTTCATATTCCTCACCTCCGGTATTTAATTGTAGTGACAGAAAGATGATTGACACCATCTCCTCCCCAAAGACTCTCTTCTCTTCTCTTCTCTTCTCTTCTCTTCTCTTCTCTTCTCTTCTCTTCTCTTCTCTTCTCTTCTCTTCTCTTCTCTTCTCCTCTCTTCTCTTCTCCTCTCCTCTCCTCTCCTCTCCTCTCCTCCCCTCCCCCCCCTCCCTCCCCTCCCCTCCCCTCCCTCCCCTCCCCTCCTCTCCTCTCCTCTCCTCCCCTCCCCTCCTCTCCTCTCTTCTCTTAAGACCCTTAGACAAGGACAAGGAGCCATTTTCCTGGAACATCTTTGTTTTTGAGGAACAAGGAACACTTCCTTCATGTGGAGGGAATTTGCCTCCAGGGCCAGACCTGGAGTTGCAGACTTCACACAGTCAGTCAGTTGGCCTGTCTGTCCCCAGACCAGAGACAGCCCAGTGGCTCCAAAGTTGATTAGTCTCCTCTTATGCCAGACCCCCTACCTATTCTCTTTTCTACCTGACCTTGGCCCTTTGACTTCTGTCCCATATTTGGTTCCCATCTGCAGCCAGGTATTTAACACCATTGGGGCAAGATGCCGAGTCTCGTTCACCTGCATGTTCTCTCCACACACACACAACGCTGTGCCCTCCAAATCATTGCTGTCTTTCCGCACAAAACAACCGTACCCTAACTCTGCTGTTTAAATGTTCATGATGCCAGACTAGTGACTGAAACTGGGGTTTCATGGTTTGGCTTCTCTAACATGATAGCCATGCTGTCATGTAGGCAGCTGCAGGGATGGGTGGCATGATGAGTGTACAGAGTCTGGTCTGTTGTACGGCACAGTCTTAGCCGGTGTTATTAGACACATTTGGCATATTTATCAAACAGAATCATTAACCGGCATCCTCTTTATGGGTGCTGCTCAGCGGTAAATGGATTATGTGAAGTGCTAAGAGGACAGAGAGGGAAGGAGAAAGGCAGATGGACGCCTGCAGGTTTCCTTTGCCATGGCCATTAAGAAGAAAAATTGTCAGCTTGAGTTTGGGGTTTAGAATAAGAACAATGTGTAGGAAGATAAATGGGGGCTTTCCTGTCTTCCCCCAAATCTAGGACATGAGCTTGTGCTCCTTTTAAAACAAAATGGGTCAGGTAAGTGGAGCTGTGTGCTCCATCAAAGGTACTCTACATGTGTATCAGAGATGGGCGGGGCCTCAAGTGCAGGAAAGAGTGAAGAAGAGGGAGGAAGGTCAGGGAGGGGGGGGACACAGAGAGGGAGGGGTGTGGGGACAGAGAGAGGTAGAAAGGCAGTGAGAGAACGAGTAGTTCACACTCTTCATGCCTTCTCATGTGGAAATTACAATCATCAGGAAGATGAATGCTCTGCTGTGTGTGTGTACTTGTGTATGTGTGTACATTCGTGCACAAATGTGTATGTGCATGTATGTGTGTATACATGGGTGTCTGTGTGTACACATGTGTGTATGCAAGTATATGTGTGTGTTTTGTGTGTTTGTACGTGTGTAAATGTGTGTCTGTGTTTATGTGTGTCTGTGTGTCTATGTGTGTACATGTGTGGATCTGAATATGTACCTATATATGTATGTCTGTGTGTTTCTATGTTTGTATACATATATGTGTATGTGTGTATATACATGTGTGTATGTACATGTGTGTATTTGTGTATGCCCATGTGTATTTGTGTTTATACATGTATATGTGTGTACATATGTGTATGTGTGTGTATATGTAGGTGAGTGTGTATGTCTGTGTGTGTTTTCATGTGTATCTCTGTATGTGTACATGTGTGTATGTGTAGATAAGTCTCTGTGTGTCGATGTATGTGTGTCTGTAAATTTTTATGTACATGTGTGTATATGATTGTGTGTATGTGCATTCAAACCAGGCTTCTGCTGAAGAAATACAGTCAACAGAATCTGACTTCAAGCTCCATTTCTGCTCTTCAGTCTGGGTGATTCTGAATGGGCTCCCTTAAAAATCAGCCTGGATGTCCTCATCTAAAGAACAGAGTCAAGATTCCCCACAGTGATTGGTTTTGTGTCTAGGGGCATGTGTCTTCACAGTGGGCAGTGCCCAGAGGCACTCAAAATGAACAGAGAAAAGCCTGGATTCAGGAAACATTGGCCAGGACCCCATCTCCTTTCCCATTAACATCATGTGGTCTCCACCAAAAGGACAGAGGAGGAGACACAGAGCACAGTGTAGAAGACAGAGTGTTAGGACGAAAGTGCTTTCCAGGTAAGAGCAAATCATGGCCAAAGGTTGTGTGGAGAACATTCTCAGTGCCCAGAGTGACCATTGTGTCACCTTACATCTTCAGGCAGGCTTTACGCTATTTCTAAGCCTTCCTGAGAGGTGTTTTTCCTGTCCAGTGATTGACAGTTCCATTGGATTGACTTTTGCGGGAGAGAACAATGGAATGTCTTTGTTCTTTGCTACAAAGCCTCCTGCTTGACAGCAATCTTGTGATCTTTTAGATGGTTCCGAGTGTCATGTCTCTGCCCACGGCCAGAGCTTCAGCTTGTATCCTATTCTCTGGACCACTTACCACATAACAGAGCAGGTTAAAGAATTAAAGCAAAGAAGAAAAACAATGACGTTCTGAAAATGGCCGTGCTTTTCCAGGAGGAAGGAGCATTCCCTTAACGGGCCTCCACAAAACCCACTTCCCCCCTTTTCTCTGATCTACAGCCAAACTTTCATGTGGTGCTTCACATTTAAGGATAGGCAGTGGTGATGCTCTCTGCCACCCTGTAGCCATCATTATTTCTCTTTGGCAAAATTAATGTGCTAGCAGGGTCTCTACATGCTGAGCAAGAGCTGTGCCACCGAGCTGGACTCCAGCCCTAAGTTACACTACTTTGTTATATTCCATCCTCAGTAGCACAAGGAGGAAATGATTAGCAGTGACAGCCACAGTGATGGTGACAGCCCCAGAAACACCTGCCTGCTGTCATAGTTTTTACTCTTTTGGGGGGCCCGCCACCCAGCTCCCAAATAAATCACACACGGAGGCTTATTCTTAACTATGAATGCCCGGCCTTAGCTTGGCTTATTTCTAGCCAGCTTTTCTTAACTCTAAATTATCCCCTCTACCTTTTGCCTCTGGGCTTTTCCATTTTCTTACTTCTGTATATCTTATTTTCACTCTTACTCTGTGGCTGGCTGTGTAGCTGGGTGGCTGGTCCCTAGTGTCCTCTTCTCCTTGTTCTCTTGTTCTTTCTTCTCTCCCTTCCTGATTTCTCCTTCTGTTTATTCTTTCTGCCTGCCAGCCCCAACCTGTTCTTTCTCCTGCCTTGCTATGGGCCATTCAGCTCTTTATTAGACTATCAGGTGTTTTAGACAGGCACAGTAACACAGCTTCACAGAGTTAAACAAATGCAACATAAAGGAATGCAACACATCTTTACATCATTAAACAAATATTCCACAGCATAAACAAATATAACACATCTTAAAATAATATTCTACAACACCTCTCAGTACCATCTTCTAGTTTTGTGTTCTGACAGGCCAATTTCTAACATCTGCAACTCAACTCACACACCCTGGACACAGCAAAACATGAATTCCTTAGAGAGCAAAGCACACACATTGTTTTCCACAAAAAGCCTTCAGAATGCATGCAATCATGATTCAAAACCATCTTTCTGTTGTTGCTGTTTTTTTTTTAATTGGCAAAAAACTTTTCTTCATGAAATGCAGTATGGTAATTCAGTACATGCATGTTTTAGCAACAGCAGGTAACACATATGGATCATTTTAAAAACTGATATACATGGGAGAAGCCAGCTCATACATGCATGACCTGCTCATAACACAAGCCCCAGATGACATACACAGAACATGGCATCTCCTCCCTCAAAGAAACATGAAAGTATTGAGGAAGAATAGTACACTGACTGTCCACTGTGCACAAACAAACTGATAGCATGTCTTCTCGCCATCCGGTCAAAAGGCAGCTTCATCTCTCATGAAGGAGAACTGTCAGTTCTCCTGCTACAGACCCATCCTGGGGACAGATCTGAGCCTGTGGCTCCTGGCCTCCTTGTCAATTAAGCCCACAATAAAACCCAGGACTGGTGAGCTGCCTCACCAGGTAAAGACACTTGCTGTCTGTCAAGCACAACAACTTGAGTTTGGTCCACAGCACCCACAGAGTAGAGGAGAGCACTGACTCCCACAAGTTGCCTTCTGATCCCCATATGCATGCTGCAGCGTACATACCACCCTACCTCACAATCAAGAAAGTGTAATTTAAACAATGAATTTAAAAGCCAAAAAGCAGTATTGGCTTCTAAATGCACTGGGAAGTAAGCCGTTGCTGTGTATCGAGACCATTGCAGGAACCACACACCTGCTAGGTAACTAGCAACTAGTAACTAGTAACTAGGGACTGGGAATTAAAGTGTGTAACCTTAAAGCACTAATGCTCAGGGGCCTGGGTTTATCTGCAAAGCGGGTCGAAGCTGGACACCAAAAACAATTCCTCTATGTTACTTACGTTCAAGGGGAGCTTTTAGCACTGTACCAACCTCATCATTCTCCAAATGGTGACCGCGACCTTGGCAGCGCTATGAGTGATGGAATAGAACAAGCCCCGGTAAGACAGAAGTGCTGACTTCCTGCACCTGAGGTCCTGGCTGCAGACAGCTGCAGACTCCAGCCAAGCGTAGCTACTCTTCAAGACAATAAAACACTGGAGAATCGCTAGCCTTTCAACGGCGCTCCAGAATCATTTTCTTTTCCCATTGATTCCTTGTTCAAACTTCTCGGGAAGCTAATTTGAAAGCAGGTCAGGGTTTGAAAGGGGGCCTTTTACTTCCTGCATGCTCTGTTGAAGCCCTTTGAAGACAGGAAGACAACAGGGGGATTTCAAGCTGTTTCTTTTCCACCCAAATCAATCCACTTCCTGTAAGAAAATCACCATGGCCTCAGACCCAAGCCTGTTCTTCTCTCCTGTGTCACTGGGCTGGTTTACAGTCCTGGGGACACCACTACATTCGTGGGCATGGAAATTGTGATGTCAAGATGCATATAACCTTTACCACCAGGAAACAGTACAAAGCCTGCTGAATCAACCCCAGTGGCACAATAGCAAGGTATTAGTTATAAGAAAATCTGGGCCAGGGTTGGAGAGTTGGCCGATGTCACACAGGCATGAGGGGCCTGAATTCAACCCCTAGATCCTATGTGAGAATCAGTGGTACGTGGTGGTGCACACTTGCAACCCTGGTACTGGGAAGGCAGAGACAGGCAGATCCCTAGAGCTCACTAGCCAGCCTGACTCGTTTCCTTAGTGAGTTCAGAAACACTGAGAAATTCTGTCTCGAGGGAAGGTAGTTTGGAGAGATGGCTCAGTGGGTAAAGGTGCTTGCCACCAAAGCTGACGACCTGAGTTGGATTCCTGGGACCTACATGATAAAAGGAGAGAAATGACCTCTTCAAGTTGTTATCTGACCCGCACATGTGCACCATGGTATATGCACTCCCCAATTCAATAAATAAATAGGTAAATGTGCTAATTAAAAAAAAATATGCCTAAGGAATGTCACCCAACGTTGCCCTCTAACCTCCGCATGCATGACCACACATGTGCACATATATGCACACACACACAAGCACACATGCACATACTAACAAAGGAAAAAAAAGGCTTAGCTGTACAGACAGTAGTTTGGTTTGGTTTTGTCTCTCTCCAAGTAGAACTCAGGAGGGCAGTGCTGGGAAAAGTGAGAGATGTAGTGACTTTTTATCACCTAGATTCTGGACCTGCATTTGGGTTTCTACCTGTCTGTCTCAATCAGAATCAGAGCAGCTCCGCCAAGAGCCTTGCACTGCCTTTGGGAGTGGCCTGATGCTGCACAGTGGAAGCCTGTGTCCATCAAAAGCAGACAATTTGCCCAGGCCCCTGTTCAGAAGAGGGGCTATCTCAGCTGCCTTGTTCCCTGGCCTCTCTCCTTCTACCCAGGAACCCGGGATGGGGAAGCTACAGGGCATGCTAGAGATGATTTCTTAAGCTCCTTTGCAAGGCTGTTTTATAGCACTCTCTGCCTGATTCTTTCATCCCTACACTCAACCAGAATTTGACCTCTATGACTGATGTCCCCTTTACATTTCTCCAACAGCCTCCCATTCTCTTCCTTCAATCTTGACTATGGTCCAAGCTCCTTCTGTTCGTTTTTTTGTTCAACCTGTGTGCTGATGGATAGGTCAGGACCATTGCTCATAGTTTATGAACAGCAACAAGCTATACTAGAAGGCAGGACAATCTTGAAATTTCTTGGGGCAGGTCTACATTCAACCAAACCATCCATTAAATGGTAGTCTAAATGAAGATATTCAAAAGCACACAACAGTGTGAATATTTTAGTCTCATGTGCTGTTCTTGGGAAACTATTAGATGAGTATATACATGTGTGGATGGAAGGACGGATATGTGAATAGGTGAGTGGATAAATAGATGGATGTGGATAGACAGATGAATGAATGAATGGATGCCATCAAAAATAAGGTAGTGGAAAAAAAAAAAAAAGAAACACACAGAATCTGAGAAATCCAATATAGCAGACGAGCAATGTTAAGTCTCAGAACAATATTGAGCTTAGAGTGAACTGACCAGTAAAAGCAGTCAGGGAGTTGATATTACATAAAAAAAAGAAAAAAAAAAGGGATCCGAAGGTTGTTTGGGGTTGTTGCTGGGTCCTAACAGCTCCCTCAGGGGAGGGGGTGAGAAGGGAATGAGTCAACGACACAGACCCCGAGAGTCAGGTGAAAGGCAAACAGCAGGCTTCTTTATTCAGCAACAGGGAAAGCCTTACATACCCTCCTCCCAGCACCCAGGCTGTGTCCCAATCTGGTGACATTGTGTGGTCATCACTCATTGGCCAGGCAAAAATAGGACCTCTGACAGTGCCTATGGCAGACTCCAGGTTGGTGCATAAGGAAGTACGTTATGTGCATGCCTTGGCAACTGGTTTGAACCAATTTTCTCGATCCTATGGGCCTGTCCTACTACACGGGATTATGTCCATACACTTAGAAAATTATTGAAAGCATTTTTTGAAGAAAATGGACATGTGCAGAATCTAACTTGTCTATCCATCGCCTTTCAATGTCACAGCGCTCTATTCCCCCAGAACATGATGTTAGAGAAAATAAAAGATATAGAAAAACCCAAACACAGTTCAGTTATGGTCAATATGGATTAATATTATTATTCATAATAATAGGAATATTATCATTGACTTAGACAAGAATTTTGATATTGTTAAACTGAGATGACTGGATTGAGACAATAAAGAATGGGAAGATAAATCAGGGAAGCTGATTTTAAAAGCGCTGAGGTGCTCCTTTGAGTTGATGAAAAGAGGTGACCCCTTCACTTTCCTAATCAAAAGCCAAGAGGTAATTTCCAAAAGAAAAAAAAAAGGTAAGTGTCTAAGCATATTATAGGCATGTAAAAGGGAATAACAAAATAACAGCTGAGGGAAA
Organism: Peromyscus leucopus; assembly: GCF_004664715.2. Taxonomy (NCBI): domain Eukaryota; kingdom Metazoa; phylum Chordata; class Mammalia; order Rodentia; family Cricetidae; genus Peromyscus; species Peromyscus leucopus. Next base: position 86,921,886 of record NC_051063.1, on the reverse strand, counting down.
AAAAGGATGAAGATTCCAGCCCAGAGAATGAGACATCCACAGAGGTTGCTGAGCCCCAGGCTGATCCACTTCACCATAGCTGGTAAAGGCTTTTTCATCTTTAGGTTCATACATCATGTATTATTTTACTATAAAATAAAATGTAATAACATGTTTTCAAAGGCAGAAAGCACAGAAAATGTGAAGAAAGAAATACAAAAATTCTAATAATTCATCGTCCTGAATTAACTAACCTCATATATTCAGGCCTTTCTCACATTCACTGCAATCTTATTGTTTTTGCAGAACCGATGACTATAAGGTAATATGGTTTTCTTGTTTTACATATTTCATCTACTATTATACCATGGAAACATTCTCAAGTCATCATAATTATTACAATCATTAACATCACTTTAACATCTGTGTGACTGTTCTTTAAGGAGTGTTAGAGTATCTTACCCAATTAGTCCCTTATTATTGGACATTTAAGTTCTGTCCAATTTTTATCTTAATTATTTTTTGAGAGTGCCATGGCAAACATTCTGTACATAAACTTTTCCTCATCTCTGATTATTTTCTCAGAAGAAAAATTACCAGATCAACAATGAGGAAAACAAATATGTAATGAGTAAAACCCATTGAAATTGACATCCAAACTATAAAAAAAAAAACCTGCATAATTGTTTTAGTTTTTTTAAACACTGCATTTGAAACATCATCTGTAAATTGTTCTTCACCCTGGGGCCAGTCACATCTGCCAACTTGTAGACAAAATCACTAGGCTGCAGTTGGAAGGAAATGCTTATTTAGACAATGACTTCTGCACTGAGAGATGATGGAGAATTGTAACAATCATTAAATGACTTCCCCCAGAGCATTTCACCTCTGTTCTGTAAGTTATGCCCAGGGAGCATCCCTGACCTAAGAACATTCAGTGGTAGAATGAAAACTAGAATATTAGGCTTCTCCCTGAGCCAGCTGACATCAACACCATATTCTTCCTCAATTTGATCAGATGAATAAACACTTAAATCTTTACTATTAATATCTTGACTGGTCACTGACAACTCAAGATGATTCATGAAGCAGGCATCCCATGGTCAGCCCAGGTGTGTCTGGATGCCTTGAATACTAAACACACACCTCTGTGAGAAGGAAATGAGCCACTGCTAGAACAGAACCATGATTGTGCCAAATATAAGGAAAAGAAAGAATTCACATCTTATTTGGAGGGTTGACTAATTTGGATGATGGAGAAAATCATGTTCTCTTTAGGGTCCCTTTGTTTATACATATGTGTGTGTTTATATATATTAATATGTAATAGAGTGACCTCTGATGTGTTGCTTTCTTTTACTTATACAGACAGTGTTTGGTCCTCAATATTGCTTTCCCCAAGTCTCCTTTTGTCACTAACCCCCATTAATGGAATATACTTCTAGGCCCCAGGACACTGAGTTTGGAGATGTGACTGGCTTTGGCCAACAGAACATGGGCAAATTTGACTGAGTGTAAGTTTGGAGCTTAGGATGTAAGAGGCATCCTATGCTTCTGATCACTTTTCTCACACTTCTATCACTACCTATGAAATGCCACGCCCAAGAAGATTAACATACAGAATATCTTAATCCAGCTACAGCCTGAAGCAGATCCAACTCATAGATCCATGACCCAAAAATAAACACATTAGTAAATTTATATTACAGAAGTAAAATACAATTAATAAATACTGTTGTAAAAATCATGAGATGCTAATACATAGTTAAAGGTGCTTCAATATCTGTTCCCATTCTATGCATCAGCACACTCTTCAGAGGCTCCTCATGCCTCACAAAGGATCAATAATGATATCTTTAACTATAAATATACTATAAGGAAGGGAGTACCGCATAGTTTGCTATGTAGATCAATTCTCAGTATAGAAAGCAAAGACCAGATAGATAGAAAGTTCTGCATTGACTACAGGTAGAGCTGGGGGTTGAAACTCAAGCCCAGTGAAATAATAAAGTGTTCTCTACATCTAGAACTACAAAGTGCATTGATATAAATAGTCCAGGAAAATTATACTGCAAAGATTCCCTCAGGAGGTCATCGCCAGTCACAACAGAAACCAAGGAGGGTCACCTCAACATGGAGAGAAAATTTCCTTGGTTTTCCTTGGTTCCTCTGCTCTAGGGGAGGAATCCAACATGTCAATGTGATTTGAAAAGCAAACCTTGCATTTTCTAGGGAAATTCTTCCCCAGTGACATCCCAGGGTACTGCTCTATGACCACATAAAATGTCACAGTAAACAACTCAATATATATTTCAAACGTTAATTGCCTTCCCAGACCTTGGAATTTCTCACTGAGCTCACTCACAAGTTTTATGGAGGGCATAAAATTTATTGTGTTGACATACCCTTTAAAGTGCTGAATACATCAAGACCACATCAGACTTGGATGACATTATGGGAGAATGAGTCGAAAAACTTTTTATTGGAAGTATTTTTTTCCTGGCTTCTCTTTTGCATCTCAATTCAAATGAAGCTTCTCTGGGGTGGGGGCAGAAATTTTCACACTTCCTGAAAGAAATGCAACCTTTCTTGTCCAGGTACACTACAGTAGAGCAAGATTACCTATGCCAAGGCTTAGATTATTATATATTCAATATCTATATTAAGCCTAGGCTTCAGCCACTAAAGTGATGTAAGCCAGTTTGAAATGCCTCAAGTCACAGAGACCCCTGAAGATTTTCAGGTAAAATATTGAACTTTAAAATTTTTGTGGTGAAGTTTTTTTTTTTTTTAATTTGTTTAAAGAGAAATTTATTGTGGTACAATCCTGTAAACTGATAACTGTACAAAATCTTTGACTGTGAGGAGCTTGGCTTACATGTTACACATAGATATGCCTGGTGAAGACAGTGTCTTAAGTTATGAAAGAGGAAAGTTCAACCTCCCTCGAGAAGCTTAGAAAGAGGGAGAAAGGGAATAGGATGCCTCCAGAATGTATACAGGTGGCCTGACCAAATTAGACTGTAAGACACTGACAATAAACACCATGTCCAGAGTTAAGAAACACCAAAAACTGGAGTAGTAGCAGAGAGATCCAGGCCCCAAGGACAGTCAAGGGCCACAAGCAGGTGCTAGGCCAATGGCTTGGTGGGCAAAGTGCTCCCTGTGTAGCCATGAAGACCCAAGTTCAGAGTCCCAGCCCCCACATATCAGTCCAGGCATGACCATATGTGTCTACCATACATGTGTGTGTGCAGGCAAGCTCACACGTGTGCTTGCACACACACACACACACACACACACACACACACACACACACACACATACAAAGTCATACACACAAATTCAGGTTTCCTTTTGGATGAGCATTCTTGTAATAGAGATGTTCCCCTAAATGTACAATTTAGAATAATGATCCAATATGGAAAATCATGAAAGGACATAGCAGGTGTTTCTGAGGTGACTGTTGAGTAAAATGAAGAGCATTGGATCCAGTGGTATCTGTCCTTTGGGTCATTTTATGTTAGTGAGAGGGAACCTGACAAATGTACAGAAAGAAGTTAGAAACTCCACCGCCCAGTATCTTACCATAGATCACCGAGATTATCCAAGAAGAGGCAGAGAAAGCAGTCAGTTCTCTCTAGTCCAGTGGCCATTCAAATGCCATTCTTTCTAAACAGCTTCTTTGGGTGTTTGTATCAGTGTGCCCTCATCCTAGCACCCATCAGCCTGTTACCTTGTGTACTCTTATCATTATGTGACATAGCCTCATTTTCTTACTACATTCCCCACATGCCTTAATGCAACCTCTCTGAAGGCAGGAATTTATCTACCTCAAGTCCCCAATACATAGTATTTATCAAATGAATGTCAGTCATTCCCTATACATAAGACAAGCAGCGAGTTGGGATTGGTGCCCCCACATTAAAATAGGGGCATCTTTACCCAAGGAATTTGAAGGATCCTAGACATATCCCTTAAAAGATTATTTTACATGCACGTAAAAACTATTTAGAAGAGCCTCACTTCTTTAATCTAGCAGTCAGTGAGAGAACTCCAGGGTATGTAAGCATACATCTCATAAAGCAAGATAAATACTAGTATTTACTGCACATCTCCAAGAAGAGGATCAGGGATATGTGGAAAATCAATAAAGATTTGTTATAAATGGCAGAGATCCAGGAAGTAAAATTCTTGCAGATTAAAAGAGCTTTGGTGATATTTGTATACAAATATATACGTGTTCTTTTTTCTTTTGGGTAAATATCTTGAAATGGGATGGATAGGTCATACAATTGTGTCTGTCCCACTCATCCATCGGAAAAGGCAGGCAATTTTTACTACCTCAATATGATAGCATACTGGCACTGTGGAGTAATTACCTACTGCTGTGTAACAAATGATACCAAAACCTAATGGCTGAAATCACCATCTATCATCTCACATTTTCTATTGGTCAGAACCTGGGGTGGGGAGCAATGGGGAACAAAAGTGCTCTGCATCTTCAATATTTCCCATTTGCACATGTATTTGAGCACTTGGTCCTCAGCTGTGTGGGAAAGTTATGGAACTTTAGAGGTGGAGACTAGCTAGATGAAGTAGACCTGAGGTTGGGCATTATTGGAGGTTATAACCCCATCCTGCTTCTGTCTGAAGCTCTCTCTGCTTACTGCCTCTTGAAAGCATGAGAAGTCCCAGGTGTCACCATGAACTCAATTATGCCTTCTCCACCACAATGGACTGTACTTTCTCAAATTATGAACCACTAGAAATCTTTCATCACTTAAATTTCTTCTGGGTATACGAATTAACTTGATGCTGGTGTTGTAACAAATTACTACAAGCTCAATGAGTAAAACAACATGGATTTCTCATCCTACTGTTTTTGAGGTGAGACGTTTAGAATATATTTTATTGAAATAAAATCAAGGTATTGGCAGGCCCACATTCATAGTAGAGATTCCTGGGAAAATATATGCTCTTCACTTTCAAATGTCTGGAAGCTTTCATACACTCTTATCATATATTCTTAACTTCTTCAGAACCAACAGTGTAATATCATCTCTCTCACCCCCTCTGTCTCTGTCTGTCTCTGTCTTTCTCCTTGAAACAGCATCTCACGCTACCTAACCCGGTCTAGCTTAAAACTTACTATGAAGACAAAACTAGCTTCAAATTCATAGAGATCCACCTTCCTCCACCTCCCAAGTGCTGGGTTAAAGATGTGCCACCATGTCTAGCCCACCTCCTTCTTAAAAGGATTCTTGTCATTACATAGGACTGTAAGAAGGGGCCTAGATAGCCTCTCCTGTCTAGAAAACTATGCATTGGCTGCATCTCTTTGCTGTGTGCAATCTCCATTGTCAACTTGACTGAACCCAGGAATTGCCCAGAAGACACACCTCTGGGCATGCCCAAAAGGGTTTTTCCAAATAGGTTTAACTAAAAGAGTAGATGTACCCTGAACGTGGATGGCACCATCCAATGAGCTGGGGTCCCAGTTGAGCAGCAGCATTCATCATCCTCTGCTTCCTGACTGTGGATGCAACATGATCAACTTCTTCATGTTCCCATTGACATGACTTCTATGCTGTAGTGGAATGTGTACCTCAGACCATGAGCCATGATGCCCTTTCTCTCCCTTGAGTTGCTTTTCTCATGCAATTTATCACAGGTGAGGGCAATGTAAATGACAGTGCCAAGTAACCGGCAGCCCGCCCTGGAGCCCTTCCCCATGTCCTGTCTCCTCTCACTCTCTTCCCTGTACAGTGTGACCCTGCCTGCTCTCTCTCTTTCTCTCTCGGTGTGCTTCTCTCTAATAGAACCCCAGGACTGACCTGGGGCCTCACTTCCCATCCCCTACCACCACCACCCCCATACAAAAGGTGACCTCCCTCCCTTCCATCTGAAAACTGCCTTGGTATCTGAGATATGCCAGCTCTGGGGAGAACAGAGCAGGGCTCTAGCCTGTCAATCTTTGAGGAAGAAAGACCCTGTGTGTGGTCCCAAAGACAGGATGGGGGAGGGAGCTTTTATATATATATATATGCAATATTTTGTAAAGTGACCAAGGACCAGCATGTGGGCATCTTGAGGGAGCAGCATTATTTTGCCAACTATTGTGTTTACCTTTTTGAGAATGCATCAAACTGTTTTCCAAAGATGCTATACACTCCTTGCTCACATGTGTGAGCATTCTAGTGGTTCCAGACCTTCACCGATATCCAGTTTGGGCAGATTTATTAACTTCAGCCCTTCTGGCAGGTGTACAGTAGACCTTATTTCCACTACCGTTTTTTTAAGTAAAGGTGCTGGGTATCTTTTCCTATGCTTCTTTGCCAATTAAGCATCCCCTCAGTAATATGGTTGTGATAGTGTTAATCATCAACTTGGATCTAGAATAACCCAGAAGATTGGCCTCTCAGCATGCCTGTGGGGGACTGATTGTGTTAACTGATGGGGGAAGCTATCATGACTGTGGGTGGGATCATTCCCTCCAGAGGGGATCCTAGGGTGTATAAAATGGAGAACATGAACTGAGCATTAAGAAGCAGTCATTGTTCTCTTCTTCCTGACTGTGGATACAAGGTGGTCAGCTGCTTCAAGCGCTCGCTGCCTTGACTTCCCCTACACAATGGCTTCCCCTTTACCATGGTGGCTGTATAGTGAACTGTCAGGTATAACAAACCCTTTCCCCTTAAGCTGTCTATGCCAAAATATTTTATCAGAGAAAGGAGAAAAATAACTAAGATAGCATCTACTTCAATCTTTGGCCCATTTTTAATCAGGTTGTTAGTTTTCTTATCATTGATATTTGAGTATCTCTTTACTCTGAATTTATCGTTGGTTGAACTATGCTTTGTGAATATTTTCTCCCAGTCCACAGCTTACTCTTTTTATTCTTTAATAGTCTTATTTATAACAGCCCAATGCAATGAGCAATCCAAACACTCATCAATAGATGAATAGACAAATTAGTTGTGATATACCTATCCAACAGAATCTACTCAACAATTAAAAGAATAAGCTATTTATACACCCAACAAGAATTAACCTCAAAATAATTATGGATATGAAAGAAGGCCAGCTAAAAATCAGTACTGCTGTAGTGTATGATTCATTTATGTAAACTCTGTAGAAGGCAAGGTGATCTAGGATGACAGAAAGCTGTTGGTGGGTGAGGCCAGGAGGGGAGGGACTACCAAGGGCCACGGAGACACTTTTGGGGTGACAAATACACACATGGGTGGCAATGATTTCAAGGTTATATACATATGCTAAAAATTACAACTTAAATATGTGCAATTTGTTGAATGACAATTATACTTTGGTATGCCTGTTATTTAAAAAGAAAGCTTAAGAATAATACGAAGGTCATTGATGGGACTTGTTCAATCTAGATTTAAAGACCTCAACTCTGAAAGAGAGTAAGGAAGAGTTGGACGGTGGCTGGTTATAAATGAGATTAAGGAACTGATGTCAATCCTTTAATCATAGAATCATGGTAGAAATTTTCAGACTTTCTCTCTCAGAAATGTGTACTGAACCATGAACTGATAGATATGATGTTGGAGATATGCTTTTAAAAAGATTAATGCATTGGGGCTGGGGAGATGGCTCAGTAGCTACAGTGCTTGTTGCTTACGTAGGAGGCCTTAAGTTCACCCTAGAACCCACATAACAGCTGAGGGCATTAGCGTGGTCCTGTAATCGCTGCTCCAACACTGAGATGGGAGGTAAACACAGTAGAATTTCCAAAAAAATCATGGGCCAGCTAGCTAGTGTATGTGACAGAGAACAAGGAAGACCCTGTGGTAGGCAAAGTGGGAAGAAATAATAGATACCCAAGATTGTCTTCTGACCTCTATATGCATGATGTGGCATATGCTCACACACATGAAGGCACACACACACACACACACACACATACACACACACACACACACACACCAAAAATTATTGAAACAGAATCCATGGTGGGAGGAAAGGACAGTGGAGATGAAGCAAGATTAGCCACGTGTTGGTCATTACCAAAGCTAGGTGCAGTCCTACAGAAATCAGATATTAATCTCACTAACTTATGTACAGCTCATGCCATATTGTTTTGTTTTTATGGTGCTGGGGATGGGACTCAGGGCCCTGAATATGCTATGTAAGTACTTGCCACTGAGGCACATCCTTACCCCAGAATGGTGCGTGTGCACATGTGTGTGAGTAGATACACATGTACCACTCAGTGCCTGTGTGGAGGTCAGAGGGCAACCTTGTGTGTCAGTCCTCACCTTCCACCTTGTTTGAGACAGGGTCTCTTACGGTTTATGGCTGCATACTCCAGACTGGCTGATACACGAACTTCTGGGTTTCTCCCATCTCTGTCTCCCATCTCTGTCTCCCATCTCACTGCAGGAAGGCGGGGATTACAGACGCATACTGCTTGGTCTGGTGTCAGTGGGTTCTGGGTATTCAATCTCAGGTCCTCATGTTTGCATAGCAGGGGCCCTACCCATTGAACCATCATCCCATCCTCCCCCTACTTTTTTTCTTTACATTTTTAAGTAGTTAAAAGAAAATTAAAGACTGCTTTCTGATATGAAAACTCCATAAAATTTAATGTCAGATGTAGCATAAATCTTCAAAGTTCTTATTAATAAAATCAAACCCGAGACGAGTTATTGGGGTCCATGCTGGTAGATCAGAGAGACAGAACAAGCCACAACTATCTCACCTCGCCGGATCCTCAGCTGGTCTTGCCTCCTCAGACTGGAGGCCTCTGAGTCCTCATCCGGAATGGGTCTCAGCTGAATTACTGCTCAAAAGCCTGAATGCTTAACCAGCCAAAATCATCTAGTTTCTGGTCCTCACGCCTTATATATCTTTCTGTTTTCTACCACCACTCCCTGGGATTAAAGGCTGGCTTTCTGGGATTAAAGGCGTGTGTCACCATGCTTGGCTATTTCCAATGTGGCCTTGAACTCACAGAGATCCAGAGGGATTTCTATCTCTGGAATGCTAGGATTAAAGGTGTGAGTGCCACCATTTTCTAGCCTTTGTATCTAGTGGCTGTCTGTTCTCTGACCCCAGATAAATTTATTAAGGTACACAATATTTTGGGGAACACAATACCACCACAGTCAGAGGCCATGAATGATGACTGGCTAGAACTCAACCACATCAACGCATTCACACATCATGCGTGGCTAGTTTGGTGTTGTGATCATGGCACCGACATGTCACCACAGCAACTCACTGACACAAATACTAAACTACTGGGCTGGAGGGGTGGCACTGCGGTTAAGAGAGCCGTGTCCTTCCAGAGGAGCATGGTTCGGCCCTCCATGCCCATATCAGTGGCTTACAACCACTTGTAACTACACACACACACACACACACACACACACACACACACACATAAAAAATAATAAAACATGTATTTGAAAATTTAGCTGTTGTATCTGCTTCTGTAGAGGAAGTCTGCTGGTTTCCACTGAGGAGACCAGGCTGGACCCCTGCAGGTGTTTTCCTCATGGGCCACTCTGCTCCCTACTGTCTAGTTACTGTGACCAATCTTGACAAGGAAGGGGAGCTTTCTTCAGGCTCCCAGTTTGTGGAGACATTCGTGGGTGAAGAAGGTGTGGCGGAGGTCAGAGTGCCTCTAGCTGCAGCCACGGGAGTGTGAGGCAGCTAGTCTCACTGTAGCCTCTGGAAGCAGAGAGATGGATGCTGCTATTGCTTCCCTGTCTCCTCTCTCCTATTTTATTTAGCCCAGGACCCCAGCCCATGGGATGGTGCCACCCACATTCAGGGTGAGTTTCCTCTCAGAGTAACCTCTTTGGAAATTCCCTTCCTACATGCCCAGTGATGTTTCCGAGATGATTTCAAACACCGTCACACAGACAGTGATGAGCAGCCATCTCAACTACCCCCTGAGATGTTCCAGTGGGAAAAACAGATTGTGAAGACAAGATGTATCTCACTCAATATGGGATCACCAAGGATCACAAGACGATGATGTCACACTCGATTCATGATAGGCATGGCATTGTTTCTGGACCTGGTTGCCCTCCCTGCCTATTGATCAGCATCTTCTTTTCACTGATGTCCCGGAATTCAGAAGTCAGGCCACAAGTCAAGGCATAGCTTTGCCCCTCATCGCTGTCGAAACAGCTCATGCACTTATTCACTGACTTGTCACCTCACTACCCCAGTCAAATGTCCTCTCCACATGGGCAGGGACTCACTCCATTCGGCCCACTGCCATATTGGTGCCCGAAGCAGCAGCTGGCACAGTGGCTGGTCCACCAGTGCAGGTTGAGGGAATGAACTGTGAAAGAAACTTCATTACATACCAGATGAGTGAAAGTCCAGGTGTTGACTCTCAGGAGGGAAAAAAATGTTTTCTTCTTACACAGTGAACATGATTTTTATTCCCTCTTGAGGTGCCTTCACAGAGGCCTAAATATAGCACCCAGAAGTCATGCTTTGTATTGGGTCTTTGCCTACTGAAATCTCCATGCAAATTAGAGGTAAGCAGAGCTCTGGATCTGCTCTCAGCCGCTATGCAGAGTTCTGCAGCACTGTTCTTCCACGTGATGAGGAATGATGTACCTTCATTAGCTGAGTGACCCTGGGCAGAAGACTGCTCTGTTCTTCATATACATAAAATCAGAGGAGTTTCGGACAGCTGCAAAGATCTCATGAGATAACACATGTAAAATGACTTGTGGGGATGTCCAGAACCATAAGCAAAATTTAATTCCCTTCTCTTCTGGTGGCATAATCCCTCTTTGCTCTCACTACACAAAAAGCTTTGCTTTCCTATCAGCATTACTCACAACAGCTAAGAGAGGAAAACAGCCCTCACAGCCATCAAGAGACACATGGATAAACAGAGTGTGATGTATCCACACAGCAGAATATTAATCAGCCATAAAAAGAAATGAAATTCTGACACGTCCTACAACGTATTTGAAGCTCGGAATCATTCGGCTAAGTCAAGGCGGCCAGACACAAAAGCTCGGCTGAGACAAGATTGCATTACAGAAGCAGCTCAAATAAGCAAATTCATAGAGACAGGAAAAGAGATTGGAGGTCACCCGGGGCTGAGAATGGGGAATAACTGCTGAGAGGAAAAAGATTCTGCTTAGGGTGGTTAAAAAACGGTGTTGCGATTATATTGGTCATCAGCGTGGGTGGATGTTCACAGTTGGAAACGTGATAGAAGCTCAAAAATGCTTCATAAACAGAAAACAGAAGCTGCAGATTTGAGAGACCTAGAACCAGAATTCCTGGATTTGAGTCCAAGATCTACAAACTGTGTGACCTTGGAATATCCTTGACCAACCTGTGTCTCATCTAGAAGGAGGAAAAGAATGGGATTTATCTCCCACTCCTTAGGTGGTATTCAGTAATTAGCTGGGATTTAACAAGGCTACCTTGACTTTTAGTTCTCTCTACACATATTTTTCAGACACAATTTCTCAGTATTCTTGCAGTCGACATCAGGGACCAGGAGATTATATGCTCTCCAGGCCATTTTATATAGAATGTTCAGACACATCTGGGTGACTATTAACTTCAGTTTTCAATTTAGTGAGAGCTATAGGAGAGGGGCCTACCAAGCATTATTCTGATTAAGTTGATGGAGGGGAAGACCTACCCACTGAGGGTAGCACCATTCCCTGGGATGAGATTCTGAACTGTAGAACAAGGAGAAAGTGAGCTGAACACAAGAATTTGTTGTTCTCTCTTCTTGACTGGGTACACCGTGACCATCTGCCTCAAGTTCCTGGTGCTGTGATTTCTCTACTGTGATGGCCTGTGACCTGGAACTGTGAGCTGAAATAAGCTCTTCCTTGCTTAAGTTGCTTTTGTCAGAGTATTTTATCACACCAAGTGCAAAGATGAATAAGAGTCTACCCATTAGATGTCATTAGGTCTCCAGACACGACCAAATCTCCCTTGGAAGGCAAAATTTCCAATGATTAAAATTCACTCTCAGCAACCCCACATCACAAAGTTAGGAGTCATATCTATTGCCCCATGAGGCAGTACATACATAAGTGTGTGTACAGTTCATCTTTATGATGCACACACTATGTATCCGAAGCTTAACAATGTGGCTTTCACCCTTGCTATGTGTGAGACGGTACACTCTGCACATTCCACATTCAATTCATTGTATTTTCTATTTCTTTTCTGGAAAAAAAAAAAACCAGCAACCTGGTTATGACCCTTTAAATTGATTTCATGACCCACTTACAGGTCACAACCTTCAGGTTGAAAAATACTGATCTAGTCTTCTTTTGTTTTATCAAAGGGCAAAGAAATGCCCTGACATTTCAGTCCAATACTTCCTCCCAGCAGCCAGCCTCCCTGTACACTCTGATCCCGACTGCTTCCCCAGCTCCCAGATAGGTCTATGGTGCACAGGAAACCATGCTCCATTATCAAGATGGATGGGGGGGTTGAAATAATGAAGGAAAAGCTTAATTCCACAGCTGCAGTGAACCCAGATGTTACGAAGACTTGCTTCCTCCCTCCCGTGCCTCTCTCCCTCTTCCTGTCTCCTGTCTCCCTTTCTCCGAGTCTTATACTGGTTCATCACTGCCTGTCAAGCTCCCTGTGCTATTTATAGCCAGCAGTAGGTAGAGAGGGGCTGGGCCTACTTCCTGCAAGCAGGTTCCAGCCCTCCTCCTGGGGGACCACCTTTGACAGTTCCTCAGCAAAGGAACACTCAAACACACCGGGACAGGACAGTTTAATCCTGCCTTGGGTCAAGGTGAGACCTCTTTAAAGAGGATTTCAAAGCAATCAGTCGATCTTTTTTTTTTTTCATCATAAACTATTAAATAAATAGGAAGAGGGCAGCTAAAAAGACCTTTTCAAATGAGAGAAATATTTCCTAGTTTAAATTTTAAAAAACTGAATCATAAAATCCTTTCACAAAACACTCTCTGTGTAACATTTTTTTTCTCCAAAATCTTACTCACCTGATGTTAATGGTGAGTAATAATGGTTGACATTTACCAAGTGCCTACCACAGGCATCACTCTGGGCTAGGTCCTCCATGGGGTTATTTCATCAGTGTGATAACTTGAGATGAGTGTCATTGTTCCGGTCCCCATTTGTACACGTGGCTCCTGAAGCCCACAGAGCTTAAGTGGTTTGCTTTCAATAGCAGGACTTCAGCTTGGCCGATGGTGAAAGGTAACACCAACAACATTGCCAGACGCAGCAGGTGAGAGACCAGATACACACACATACACAATATGAATGAATAAATAAACGTTGTTTGTGTGACATTCAAGTTGGAGCACATTTTATCTGGCAACTAAAAAAACTCAAGTGGCTTCAATCCAGAGTCCATGTTATAAGCCGTGGTCCTCATGTGTGGTACCCAGGCCAGTGGCATCAGCATCCCATGGAGCATAATAAGGTGTGCAAGTCTTTGCACCTACAGAGTCAGGAGCTGTGTGAGTGGGTCTGTTGATCTGGGATGTGAGAAGTCCCTCAGATGATTACAATGTATGTTCAAGCTTGAGTGTTACTGCATAATGTCACCCACACACCTATCTTACAGCAATTTTCTGAAGTGAAGAGTGACAGTCAAGTCTAAGGTCAGGTCCCTGAATCCAAATCTTCAGGGTTTGCTAGGACTCCCTAGCTCTCCTTTTTATCTTTCATTTACGATACCCAATCAAGTCTATGAGGGTTCATCTGATTGTCAGCTTGATTGGATTCAGACACTCCTGGGAGACTAGTGGGGCCCATCTCTGGGTGTCTGTATGATGTTTCCCATCAGGAGGGCTCTGACCTCTGTCCATTGATGGATCCAAATTTGAATAGACTGTTGGCAAATGGTGGACTCGAGGAGGGTGGGGCCTGGTCAGAGGAAATAGGTCACTGGAGGGAGCGCATCCTCACACTGCTCTCTTCCTGACACTGCTCCACCGGCTTCCTATCCACCATGCCGTGAGCTTCTCTGCCACAGACTTCCTCCCACACTGGACCGCACTCTCTGAAACCACAAGCAAGCAAAACCAATCTTCCCTCCTTTTAAGTTGTTTATAAGAAATGTTTTATCATGGTAGCAACTGAGCTGATTAACACTAATTTGGGATCTGGCAAGATGGTTCAGTGGGGCACATGCCGTCAAGCCTGATTACTGAGTCGGATCCTCAGGACCCACATGGCGGGCAGAACAAGTTGTCCTCTGGCAGTCTCTGTATCTCTGTCTCTCTCTCTGTCTCTGTCTTTCTCTCTGTCTCTGTCTTTCTCTCTCTGTCTCTCTCTCTCAATAATAAAGTGTAATACAAACAAAAAAGCAAAATTTTACATACATCAACATCCCTATTTTCAGTGCAGCCCTTAACAATATACTTCACCAAAAGCACACAAATTTTATGCTTTCTCATGAACCTCTAGTCATTAATTCAGCCAATCATTCATTCATTCATGCATGCCCTCAACATTCCACAAGTACCTATGGTCTAATTGCAAATGTCAACATGACCTGAATTGACAGTGCCAATAACAGTTGATAAAAAGTATCTTTTCTGAATACAACAAGGACATTTCTAGAAGAGATTGTCTTTGAGTCAGTGGACTAAGTAAAAAAGACCTACCCTCTCCAGTGCAAGCAGGCATCACTCAATCCATGGTGGATCTGAATAAAGCAGAAAGATGAGGGAAGGGGAAATTTGTTCTCACTGCTTGACCAGGGCATCTGACATCTCCTGCCTTCAGACACAAGCGCTCCTAGTTCTTGGGCCTTAAGATTTGGGTTGAGACATGCACTATTAGTTCCCTAAGTCTCCAGTCTTTGGGATTGGACTGGAACCATCCTGCCATCTTTCCTGGTTCTTCAGCTGTCAGATTGCAATGGTGGGGCTTCTTTGCTTCTGTAATCACAGGAGCTTATGCTCTGAATAAACACATTGACAGATGGTCAATAGACCAATAGAAGATATGTAGGTGGGTAGATTAGGTGATAGATTGATGAACAAATAGGGATGGTAGGCAATAGATGATGAGTATATGAATACATGAATACATAGATGATTGATAGACACATAATAGGTGATAAATAGGTAGATGATAGAACGATAGATGCACCAACAGATGATGGATACATAAATAATACATAAATATGTAGATAGATGATTGAGAGATACATAATAAGTATATAAATGAATAATAAATATATAATAGAAAGATAGATAGATAGATAGATAGATAGATAGATAGATAGATAGATAGATAGATAGATAGATAGATAGATAGATAGATAGATAGATAGATAGATAGATAGATTTGTTCTATTTCTCTGTGGGACTTTGATTAACACAAGGCAGACACTGTACTGATTAGTTAACTAGTTTACTCAACACTAGAGTTGCTAACATTTTTCTCACACTGGAGTAAGAGCCCTGGTGGGAAAAGAGATGGGGAATAGGTGCTTTCCAATTCACTGTTATTGTTATGTCATTGTTGTGTGTGGCATGTGCATGTGTGTGTGCAGGCACATGTGTGTGCAGGTGCATACACATGAGGCCAGAGGAGAACATTTGCCAGCAGCCAGGAAGTTCCAGGGATCCTCCTCTCTCTGCCCCTTAACACTGGGGTGACAAGCATTTGTGGCCATGCCAGCTTCCACACTAGTGCTCAAGGATTTGAGTTCAGGTCTTCATGTCCTCACAGCAAGTGCTCACAACCTCTCCAGCCCAGAATAGGTACTTTTTGAGTCTCTAATTTCTAGTCCAGGGTTACAAAAAGTTTAATTGTGTCAAGTGGAGGGATGAGGGAAGAATTCCTGTACCTCTCTTTGTTAGTTCTAAGTTCTTCAGGTCTGAGGATGTGCCTTGTCCTCCTTCTTCCTGAAAGAGGTTTTGTTAATTCTCCTGGATGCGCTCCACCCCTCCGTTATCTCTTAACCCTGATGTTGAATGGCTTTCTCTGACTGTGGTTAAGCAAAGGAGAGGGTAAGCATGTTTCACTTCCAGAAACTCAATAGCTTCACTTACTGTCTCTTAGAACAGCCCACTCCAATCCCAATCCATAGAACAAAGACTGAGAACTGGGGTGTAACATAGGAAATGTAATTAAAAGTGACATTTCCCAGCCACCACACACACACACACACACACACACTCACACACACACATGCTGTGGGATGGTCTGTATGTCAAATTGCTCTCATTGGTCAATAAATAAAACACTGATTGGCCAGTGGCTAGGCAGGAAGTATAGGTGGGACTAACAGAGAGGAGAAAAGAAAGAACAGGAAGGCGGAAGGAGTCACTGCCAGCCGCCACCATGACAAGCAGCATGTGAAGACGCCACGAGCCACATGGCAAGGTATAGATTTATGGAAATGGATTAATTTAAGCTATAAGAAAAGTTAGCAAGAAGCCTGCCACGGCCATACAGTTTGTAAGCAATATAAGTCTCTGTGTTTACTTGGTAGGGTCTAAGTGGCCGTGGGACTGGCGGGTGAGAGAGATTTGTCCTGACTGTGGGCAAGGCAGGAAAACTCTAGCTACACACACACACACACACACACACACACACACACACACACACACACACATGCATACACACGCACACACGCATACTCTTTTGCTTTGCAATGGCCATAGGAACAATCCCTAGCCTTTGATCAAAGAGGAAATGATGTCAAATGCCATCTTTAGAGAAAACACATCTGTCAGGGACAAGGGTTGTCAGACAAGCTGGCAAAGTGCAGGATGAGAATTGCCCAGGAGAAGGACTGAAATCTCTACTGTTTGCTACTGGACTGATGGACAGGCATTAACACCAAACCTGCTATGAGAATGGCCGTCAGCCTGAGAACTTCACATCCTACCCTTCAGATCTCAGGCACATGTCATTCTCTAACCCAGGTCACTCACCCACGTCCTTCTTCTTGTCACCATCAGAATTCAATCTTCATTGTACAGAACATGCACACCCCATCAGGACAGAGACGGTGTCCCCTTTTCCCACCAGGCATAGTGTATGCTTAGTAAATATTTATTGAAAAAAAAAAAACAATTGAATGCATCTGGATCCACCATCTGCCAGATATGTGAGTCTGGACCCATTACTCAGATTCTCTTTAGCCCCTTCATAATGGGGGTAGAAACTACACCTGTCTCTTTGGGTTGTCCAAAAAAAAAAAAAAATGTGTGTAGAGTGACTTGACACTCTACAGAGTACTCAGTAAAGGCCAGCCACAACCACTATAGTTACAGCAATCACCCAGGGGCAAAAAGCAAGATTATAAAGCACCACAGACATTACCTGAGCCATAGTGAGCACTCAAAGCAGTTTATTTAATAACTGTGTTTTACACACACCAGCCCCGTTAATCCTAACAGCTCATGTTACATCACCAATATTCTGCCTCATGGCCTTATGGGAAATTGAAATCTGCTCAAACCAGCAATACACAAGGAGTTGATTCAGAATTTGATCATATTTGCATAAACATGACATTGAACTATCACCGGAAATCTTTATCCACTCTAAGCCTCAGCTTGTTTACCTGGGGCAGGGGAAGCACACAGGAAGAGAACCAGATGCTCCCTAGTCTCCAAGACACCCCAGTGAGCAACCATCCCAGGAGGACAGAGGTGAGAGCTCCCAAATCCATTTGCCTTGAGCACACGCAGTTGGAGGGACTGTTTACATTTTAAGTGCTCATTTCCCCAGCATGACAATGTGGCTTGGCACCCTCAGGCTTCCTGCCATGCTTTGAGACCAAATCAATGCCAATGGACTGAAAAAAAAAAAAGAGGAAAGAAGTCTGCTGGGGCTCCATGCACCCTCACTTGCTGCCATCTCTTGATTGACACCATTTCCCAGCTGATTTTCTTGAGCAGCTTAACAGTCCCTGGGTGCTGTAATTTCCCTCCTTCCCATTTCTAAGTGCCTGCTTTCTTCCTTTGCAGATGCTAGGTCTGTTCTGTGCACCTGTCAGGGGGGCATGAGGCACTTTCACCTCCCCCAGCCCCCCCTTTCTTTACTGCTCTTTTCTCTTTTGTACCATGGAACCAGAGAAAGCTCGAAACAAACATGTTTCCCATCCCGAACATAATAAAACCTTTTTAGACTGTATTTCAAAACAACACACATTTGGGAATGGGATCGTGGGTCCTACAGCTTGTGTGCCTGTTTCTATTTGTGATGGACATTCATGGACTGCTACCAAAATTAGTATTCATCAGTCAGGCAAAGTTGCTATCACAGGGCACTACCCCAACCTCACGTCTAAAAAGAATAGAAGATATTCAATAATGGATGTCTAAGTAATTTCACTAACCGTTAGATTCAGCCTGACTGAGTTTCTATTCCCCTGCCACTCTCAAGCATGAGCCAACAAAACTGGAAAGTTCTGAGTGTGGCACAAACAAATTAATCTTTGGATTCAAATTCTGTGAAAGTCAACTGAACCCTCTCCATCTGAGTTAAACCATGAGCACGGTTCCACCCAGCCTGTGTCATGTTCTGTCAGGAGTTTAGACTCAAGCTCATGACAGGAGGGGACTGGCCAAACAGAAGAAGTCACCCACTTACCCCACTTGGCAATTTCTAAAACAGTCACTTCATTGACCTGCCTTACAAAATGCTTTTCTTAATCCCAATCCACCTCCTGGCCTCTGACCATTTTTACCATGTATTTGCAACAGACAAAAAGCAAAGCTTCAATCCAGAAAGATGTTACATGGGAAATGCAATGATGGAAGCTTAAATATTCTCCAATGTTCAACCCCAGCATGCACCAGGGCAGGTATTCTTCGTGGAACAATGATGGGGTTTTGTTCATAAAATTACAAATACTTCACACACATACACACACACACACACTCAAGAGAACGTGAACAGAATGAAGCTCAATCAGTTTGTTCAACAAGGCTGGGGAAACAGCTGAAAAATATTCTTAGGATCACACACAACAAGCAGGAGCCTACTACCAGGATGAGAATCGAAGACTTACTCGGCTAAATAGGTCCTGGCCAGAAGCATGTGAGTTGGGAACTTCTCAAGGCAGAGACTCCTGAGAACAAGGTACTGGGCAGACCTTGGCAGAGTCCAGCTTGCACCTCTTACTATTTTGTTGGAGTGAATGACTTAGGTTCTTCTGGCCTTGGTTTGCCCATCCAGAAAATGAACTTAGTCCTAGTTCCTAACTCCCAGGATCATTGGGAGGGTTTTATGAAATAACACACATGAGCACCACCTACCTCTCTCAGTCACAGATCCATCCATCACCTGCCATAATCACCATTAATATTAATGCACAGCGTGGTTGAACCTGCTGCTGCTGCTTTCTTTATTGTTTTCATTATAGTTATTGCTATTAATAGTAGATCAGTGTCTGAAATGAGGACTTCAGAGTAGCTTCATTAAGATATTTCCAGAGGGTGGTAGTGGCGCATGCCTTTAATCCCAGCACTCGGGAGGCAGAGCCAGGTGGATCTCTGTGAATTTGAGGCCAGCCTGATCTATAGAGCAAGATCCAGGACAGGCACTAAAACTATACAGAGAAACCCTGTCTCGGAAAAAAAAAAAAAGATATTTCCAGAACAGTCTGTACTCTGTGGTCTGAAAGAGCTTTCTCTCTTCACATAATACTAAGTAAGCATAATTCTGTGAAACAGATGAGAAATTGAAGGGGGCTTTGTCAGGTATTTGTTTCTGTATATGATTTTAAATTCCATGTTATTACAAAATAATTCAGTCTTTGTCTATAAACATTTATAGAACGCTAAATGGGGCCCTCTAACCAAATATCTTAAAATCTCTTTTATTTTGTTTTTAAGACAGTATCTCATAATCCAGGGTAGCCCTGAAATCACTATACAGCCCAGGCTACCCCCTGCCTCCTGGGTGCTGGGCTCATAAGTGTGAGCCACTATGCCAAGTCCTCTAGTTTCTTGCACCACTTTTACACACCTTTTCTTTAGCATCAGTGTGCTTTTGAATCCCTGGCTGTGCCTCAGTGGCTGTCCTCAGCTGACTTTAGCCACTTCGTCCAGAGTGTGTGGGAGTTTATATTCCTTCAGGATGGCCTTCACCAGTGACCACTGGGTGAGAAACTTTGAAGACCCAATTTGCTTTCTTGCCTTTGATTAGAATAAACCTTAGGTGCAATTTACACCCATGAGTTTCTCTATAGGATTAGGCTGAGACCATGCACTGTCCAACAGTGGCCCTACATTGCAACCTGCCTCTTTTCTGTCTGTTTTCTGACCTGCTTCCCTGATATCTTTCCAATCCCTTCAAATAAGCATTTTCACACCAGTTCTGGTCTCCAACGAAACTTGGAGAGTCAGACATGGTACAACCACAATGAATAATGGTGTCTATACTTGTGTGTGTATGTGTGTGTGTGTGTGTGTGTTCATATGTATCTTTTGTGATACACAAATCTGACAACTATCAAATTGTATAGTACATATCACAGGTTTTTAAATTTTTAAAAACTTATCATTACCATCTTTTCGTGTATACAAATATTCTCCAACAACACATTTCAAATAGCCACCTAGTATCCCCTTGTGTGGTTGCACTATAATTTAACCAATGCCACTCAAACTCTTTTTGTTGTTTATTGCTATGGTAACATAATGATGCTGGATGGAACATCTCTGTAAGAAAAAATTTGCAAAAGTCTACTTGTCCTGGGTCAAATAGTGAGCCATCTTATGGTTATGATTCTTATTCCCAAATGTCCTCCAAAAACAACCGATCACTTCATAATCAGCCAGCTCTGTCTTTAGTCTTCATCCCTGCCATTTCTTTATCTGTAAGACTAAATAAAAGGGGGCTGGGGCACAAGCTCTGAAGAAGCCTAGAACATGGATGAACCCAAGAGAACCTTTGGTTTCCAAAATGGCTACTGCTGCCTCCCGTGCATCAGCTGCTTTTAGACTACCCTACATTTCAGTCTTCATTGTTGTGTGGAGTAGAATGAGCCTTCCTTGCCTTTCCTGATACCAAACTTCTCTGCAAAGCTACAGTAACCAATGCAGTGCGACACTGTCATAAGGTCAGACGTGTGCACCACTACAACAGCTCAGAGGCCCCAGGAACGATCCAAGAGATTTCTGTTCAGGGTGCTGTTGTGATTTGAGTGAGAAAAGTTCCCCATAGGTTCATGTCCCCAGCTGGTGGCACTGCTTTGGAAGGTGTGGAATTTTTAGGAGATGAAGCCTCACCAAAGGAAGTAGGTCCCTGGAGGTAGGTTTGAGGTTTCATAGCCTAGCCCCATTACCTGTCTGCTCTTTGCTTCCTGATTATAGATTCAGGGTAACCAATGAATCTCATACTCCCACCACCAAGCTTTCCCTACCATGATGGACAGAATTCTTTCTTAAACCAGTAGCCAAAATGAGCCCCTCCTCCTCTGAATAGCTCCTTGCCAGGGAATCTGGTCACAGTTACAAAAAAGCAATTCATCCAGTTCCAGTTCCATCCAATAGGAAAGGGAAGTTCTCTCTGGACACTGCTGGAAAATCAGATAGCTACATACTGAAGCCCAGAGTTAGATCCCTGCTTAAGCCATACATACATATCAGTCAAATGAATGGAAATGAAGGCTGAAGCAGTAGCTGAGTGGTAGAGTGATCCCCAAAGCATACACTAGGCCCTAGGTCCTGTCCCCAGCACCACAAAAGAAAAGGTCAAAATGTAAGCGATAAAAACCTCACCTGGGCAGTAGTGGCACACACCTTTAATCCCAGCACTAGGGAGGCAGAGACAGGTGGATCTCTGTAAGTTCAAGGATAGTTTGGTATACAAAGTGAGTTCCAGGAAAGGCTCCAAAGCTACAGAGAAACCCTGTCTCAAAAAAAAAAAAAAAAACAAAAAAACAAAAAAAAAAAAAAACATTAGCCTCTTAAAAGACAACGCTGGAGGAAAACTCCACACTGCTGGCTTTGGCAATGATGTGCATATAACAGCAAAAGCACAGGTAAGGACAGGGAAATACAGGAACTAGAACTCATCAAAGGTGAAAAGACACCCCCAGAATGATAAGCTTAATTGCAAACCATGTATTTGATAAGGAAT
Organism: Peromyscus leucopus; assembly: GCF_004664715.2. Lineage (NCBI taxonomy): Eukaryota > Metazoa > Chordata > Mammalia > Rodentia > Cricetidae > Peromyscus > Peromyscus leucopus. Next base: position 86,899,833 of record NC_051063.1, on the reverse strand, counting down.
AAATGTGCAGAGTATAAGAGGAACTGGTACCACACAATGGCAGAGACAGAACAACCCAATTATGAGGGGGGAAAGGGATCTGAAGAGACATTTCTCAGATGATCTATAGAATAGCAATACAGGTAGAAAAGGATTCTAAACACCATCAGTTATTTGAGAAATGCAAATTAAAATCACAATGAGATACTACTGCACAGACATCAAGATGCCTATCATAAAAACATGAAAATATGAATAGCACCAAGAAATGACAACATCTGTATGTTGCTGGCAGTGTCATAAATTGTAGAGCCACTATGAAAGACAGGTAAGCTCTTCCACAAAATTTAAACAGAATTGTTATATATTCTGCCAAGTATGTTTGTAAGCATATACAAAATAATAAAGGTGATAATGGTGATGATGTTGATGATGTTGATGAAATCAGAGGCCCAGACAGATACTTGCACTTCAGTGTTCAGATGATGATGATGATGATGATGAAATCAGAGGCCCAGACAGATACTTTCACTTCAGTGTTCAGATGATGATGGTGATATTGATAATGGCTCCAAAGGCTCAGACCAACACTCATAAACCAGTGTTCATAGAAACTTTATTGTCAACAGTTGAAAGGCAGAAACATCCAAACATCTCATTCACAGATTGATGAGTAAACAAAATGTGATATGATATAAAATGGGATTTTGTTCATCTTTTAAAAGGTTGGTGTTCGGATACATGCAATGTAACTGATGAACCTCAGGATTGTATGCTTAGTGAAAGAAGCCAGACACAAAAGGATGAAGACAGTGTGGCTCCACTTACTTGAGGTCCCTGGAGGCAAATTCACAGAGCCAGGAGGAGGACACTAGAAGTTACCAGAGGATGGGCTGAGAGAATAAAGGAGAGTTGCTGTTTACTGGGTATAGGGCTTCTGTTTGGAGGACGGAGACATTCCAGAAAAGGGGATGTGACAACTGTACAGCATTGTGAATATATCTAATGCTGTCCCATCACACTCAAGATAGTATATAGTCAAGCTGGACATGGTGGGGCATACCTTTCACCCCAGCCCTCTGGAGGCTACAACAGTGGGACCTGAGACTTGCCTGGACTTCATAGCAAGATCCTATCTCAAAACAACATTAAAATATTAATAGTAATTTTTGTGTATATTTTTGGAAGTTGAAAGTTAATGACTTTTCCTGATGGCAAGAAGAGAAAACATAAACCGTCACTTTATATACTATATGACAACTGGCAGTGGAGAAGATGTTCTTCAAGAGAATGGGGCAGCCAGACATGGATAATGTGGTAACTGTACACCTTCCAAGCCCAGCACACTATAAACAGGGCATGGGGCAAATGCCTGGGGTCCCAGCACTAGGGATGTAGAGGCAGGTTTTCCTCTGCTACTTGGTGAGTTTGAGGTCAGCTTGAAAACATGAAACTCTATCTCAAAATCAATCCATCACTCAGCCAATCATCCAAAATAAAAATAAAGAAGCAATATAGCATTGCTGTTAAGATGCCTGGATTCAAATCCAAGCTCCACTAGCTACATAAATCTGGACTTCTTGGACAGGAGTGATAAGGATCTGAATCTGGATCCTCAGCCTTATGTTAAAGCTTGAAAGCCAGATACAGAAGTATGTGCCTAGAATGCCATCGCTGGCATTGAGGAGACAAAAGAATCCCTGCAATGTGCTAGCCAACTAGTAAGCTCCAGGATCAGCAGGAGACCAAGTCTCAAAAAATAGGGTGTAGAGTGACTGAGAAATGACGCTGGACACCGACCTCTGGCCTTCACAGGTGCATACTAGTCCGGCAAAGCTCTACAAACAGCTCAGCTCAAATCACATGCACAGCAGTGAGAAGAATCACAGCCCCCCTCCCGGTGCTTTCGATCTAGGTGCTTCCTAGAGAAGGCGTTTTCTCAGAGTCTGGTGTGTGTTTAAAATGCACCACTAAAACACAGCCCTGGCTGCTGTTTGCTGATTGCTATTGCCATTATTACTTCAAGTACTTAAGACAATTTGATTTTTCTTGATTACTTTTTTTTTTTTTTTGATTGCTTTTCATACTGATAACGAAGAGCCCGAAAGAAATTAGTCATAGGATCTCTCTGACTCTGAAGTGGAAAACCCTGATCCTTGTTCCCTTAAAATAATACCTCCTAATTGCAGGGTTTCAAGGCCATCCTGGTGCTTTCTGATCTCTGCAAAATGTACATGAGTGCCAACAGCTCAGCCTTCTTCAGACACAATTACCAACTTTAAACAAAAAGGAGGGAAAACCCAGCAAGGGCCACAACAAAGAAGCAGAGATGTTCCATTCTTCTAACTTCATGTTCTAACTTCTCGCCCTCCAGACTTACCACAGCTGCATGCCAAGTACACTCAGTCCTTGCGTCTGCTCTAGCACCTGCACAAGTGTCGGTCAGGGCTGAGGAATGATGGATTTCTGACCTGCTGGTTCCCAGCACACTGCTTTCCTCAGCTTAACTACAGTGTGGCTTTGCTCAAAGGGCCTCTGAAGGCAGGCTCGACATTTCCCTTCCAGGGGAATTAGCTTCTCCCTGATCATGCCAACGGAGGTTAGATCATGTACTTGGGGGCTTCTACCACAGAGTTCAGTAGAAACACAGATAAACAAAAGACCTCATCCTCGTCTGACCCTGCCATGGGTCCATGTGTGACCATGGGCAAGTCATTTAACTGTCAATCTAGTTTCCCCAGGGGTCAGAAACACATGAGCTTGGGAAGTACAAAGTATCTACAGTTTTAAGAATTGAAATCTTTTTCTTGGGGAAAGAACATGTGTGTGTGTGTGTGTGTGTGTGTGTGTGTGTGTGTGTGTGTGTGTGTGTAAAACCAAGCTGTATGTCTACACAACACAAGAAGAGCTGGCTTTCCTGGCTTGGAAGAAAGAAGGGCCTCAGGTTTGTGCTCTCTCAGATCTTTCAACTTCTGGAAGGCAAAACTGATAGTTTCTTGATAGAAATGTACGTCATCAGACTAGGCTTATGAAACTACCAACCAACGGGCAACTGTTGAGCTTCCCTGTTGAGCTTCCCTGAGCCGTATTTGATGGCGGGAGGTGCTGCTGAAGGAATGATTCTACTTGGATTATGAGAAGTTGTTAATACTCTGGCACTTCAGGGCACTGGTTGTTGCATAGACTAGGTAGGAGCATCTGCACCCTAGGTCTCTTGACATCAAAGCCTTGGTATGCAGGACCCCCTAAGTCCTATGCAGTGTGTTTCTGGCATGGATTCAATGCCCTCCATGCTGTGGAGGAGGACGGCAAGGTGGAGTTAGTTTGGATACCTTGTCTAAGCGTCTCTGGCTGTTTGTTGAACATGAGTCCCAGACTTCAGAGCTCAGACAGGTACATTTTCCGTCTTGTGTTTCTGCTTTCCCTTCTAAGATTTAATCGGGGAGGGCTGTGAGGCTTCCTTTAAAAACAACAACAAAATCGTGACAGCAGTCTTGTTAAGTAGTGGGACCGTAACAGGCGGCCAGAAGCTTGAGCCCACAGGGTGGCAGAGAGCCAGATGAAAACCTGGCATCTCCACAATCATTTTGTGTCTACCTCCTTCACCCTGTGTCAGAGTCCTGCATGGGTGTTAGCCACTCAAGGGGTGTCTGTCCACCCAACCCATCCTGTTCCCCTTCCAGGCTTGAAAGCACAAAGATCAAGATAACGGAGTGTCTTTCTACTGTTGTTTTATGGTGTCTTCCAGACCCTCCCAGGTATCAGCCACTGTCTTAAAGCTGCAGTTATCTTGGCTTTCAGGGCAGCTGAGTCCCACAGGACAGACAGACCACCTTCTGGTTGAGGTGGCTAACTGGGGCAGAAGTCATCAGCTGCTGCGAAGCAGCTGCTCTCCAACAGTGAGGACTTCTCCCAACCCCTCACCCCCATTCTCCCCCTGCAGAAACAGGAGACAGAGATGAACAGACCATACCTGCCCAGGGCAGCTTCATCAGGCCTGCCTCTGGCCCCATACCCCAGTCTTCCTCTGTTTAAAGGGTGTGTGAGGACCCTGAAGGCAGACTTGGGGTGGCTGAACCTGCTCTGTTCTTCCCAGCATGGCCACGTCAGTGGTTAACTCTCTGGTTTTCAGGATCACTCCACTCTGATTGGCCTATCAGGATGGGTGCCTGAATTCAGTGTGTTGGGGATCCCACAGTCCCCCAGGCTTTTTGCCCTAGAACTCAAATTCCAGAACCACACACACTCTATTTTCTTCCTCAGTTTTGAGATATGTACTTTTTAATTTAGACATGTTTCTTTCATTTTTAACTATTTTCACCGAAACTTAACATGTACATGTCATGTTACTGATGACTCCACCTTCTGTGCTCTGTAGACAGGATCCATACACCGAGTATAAGTATGGTTGCCAAGGAGACCTATCTTTAAATGATCAACACGCAACTTATTGAGGGTTGGATGTAAAAACACGAATTTACCGAGTGATTCAAAGCCTGAATTTAAAAGAACAAGTTTGAAGGAGTCCAACTCACAGAAACCGCGAATTCAGCAGCGCTTGGGTGGAAGCTGTGGAGGGAAACATTGGAGCTTCAGGGCGTGACTTTAGAATCGTCTCTCCTGGTCGCCATCTTGCGTGAACTGCTGGAGTCCTCAGCATTCAGAACTCATTCTTGTTCGTAGTACCACAGCCGCAGAATTAATGGGTTGAGCATTTCCCCCTTAATAACTGCTGCAGATATAAATGTCTCAGCCATTTGTCTTTCTGTGAGGGTTTGAAAAAAAAATAAAAGATACTACTAGTTCAGCCTTGCATTCTCGAATTTTGTTAACATTATCATTTAAATTGCATCTCCGCGTGTTACTAGATTAAGGGAGAGGGACTGTTTGAATGGACTGCACTTTGCTTTTCCATTCAGGAGACTGCTTAGAGTCTCAAATCAATTCCAACTGACTTTCTGAAAATGTGTTGGGGGAAAAATACACCGTGATAAATAACAATTGTAATAAAAACACCAAGAGGGAAAAGAAGACGTTTCCTGGCTTCTGCAGAGAGGCACTCAGTTCAGGTTGGGCAATAGACCTGTCACCTGTGTGCCTTTATCTTCCTGCAACTGCAAGGAGCTTAACCATCTCACCCCTGGCTAACATTTGCAAAGTGAGCACGGGAGGAGTATCTTAAAGGTTGCCTGTGTGTTTGGGAAAACGCCCACTTGTTCAGCTACGTCTCTCAGACTCTGCCCTCCATCTCTGGGGGCCTACTATGAGTGATGAAGCAGTTGGGTCCAGCTGTGTGATTTGCAGCAATTTATTTAATGTCTCTGTTTCCTCACCTGTAAAATGCAAGGAATAATGGGACTTGGTTTCTGCGTTTGGCTTAAGGGGTAGGGTGGGGTGGAGTCTAAGAGCAGTGTTTTTTCAAAGTTTTATGAGCATAATCCACAGTAAGACATATACTATATATCCGAACCCAGCACACACATGCACAGGGACATACACACATATGTAGGCATATCTGAATGCATATACATGCACACATTAGAAGTCGAAATTTCACAATACAGTCGTTACCCTTGTTAAATGCAATATACTGACATGGTTTTAATTCTACTTGGGTTTATTTTGTGTCTTTAAAATTGATTTGCTTTGCAACCCCACATTGATTCAATGATAGATCACAGCAGGTGTTGATCGGCCTTGGGTAACAGCCTGCTTTTGTAAATAAGAGTCTTATTGAAACACAGTTATACCTAGTTATTCATGTATGACTACTTTCCTGAGTCAAAGTTAGACAATTAAAACAGATACCACCTCATCTCGAAAGCCAAACAAAACAACATTTTTGTTGTTTTGTGGCCCTATAGGAAATAGTTTGCCAACCCTTATTTGAATAGTTCATGGGAGGAACTTCCTCATCAAATAAATACAACAAGCACATGTATCTCACCGTGTAAATGGGCAGTGAGGAATTTGAATAACAGAAACATTTACTCTTTTTCTCCCTCAGGCTTGAGACCCATATATCAGTCCAATAGTTGACCAAATTGGCACCATCAGCCTCCTCCTTGCCAGACAAACCAGCAGACAGTGAGGTGAGGCCACATTTAAGCTTTTAAACCCCTCAGATCACTTGTTCTGAAGGTGTCTTGCTTTCTTCCCTGTAGTCATTAAAGACTAAATCTCTGATAAGCAAAGTAAATTAGATGCGGTGACATTTTGCTAATTGAGTCCTTTCCTCCGTGTTGGCTGGGCTGGGCTGTTAATTACCAGCTAATCTCACCAATATGGCAGCTGACTGGCAGACAGTGGCTCATGGAGAGAAGGGTAAGGGACCCAGCTTGCCCCAGAAGACCCTCATTGGCCGAAGCGTGTGCCAACCCTCCTGGTCTCACTTGAAACTAGCAGAGGCAATGAGGCCTAAGAGGGAAGAGACTAAAGAGTCACGAGGGGGAAGCAGAGGGATGCATCGACCCCAAATAAACCTTAAGAAAAAAAAAGAGACACGACACCATGCATTATTAAATCCGCATTCTCCTTTTCCTCCCACCTCCATCAAATTCCATTTCAGCGAAGCACAGGGCTTAAGGAGAGATAAAAGACTTTAAAATAGAAATTAAGTCCTATTTAGTTCACCACCCTGAGCCAAGCACACTGGGTCTGGCTGTATGCGTTGCCCACACACCTGAATAACTTGCTTTCAGCTGGATGAATGAATGTCTTTGATTTGCTGACATCTGGCAAAGGGGGTCTTGTAGCCAATCACACCAAGCCCCCACTCAGAAGCCATTAAGTTCTGTTTGAGAATCTCTGCCCTCGTTTCTTTTCAGAGTTACCCTGATAGATACTTGTTAATCTTCCAAAGAGCCTAAATGTGAATGTAGCCAATCAGAGAGGTAGAGCAATGATCAGCTCCTGTCTGCCCCAACCCGCTGCCTTCTCCAGGGTCCACAGGCACTGAGTTCATGGCAAAACCCAGTTGTAAGAGTTCCAGTTGTAAATGAAAATGAGCCCATCAAATTAGCCGAATGGAACTGCCAGTTTTGGCGAGAATGTAGGAAGACTGTCAGTCTCAATAGCTGTTTCTAGGAATGGAGACTGGGAAAGCATTTCATCTGGGTGTTCTTGAAGAATAATGAGGGTTATTAATGAAGACATTGAGCATAAAATATACACACCTTTGTGGTCCAGTAATTCTCTGCCTAGGATACCTAACAACAGCATTAGAGGTGTGGGTGAGAGTCCCAAGATTGCCTATTGAGGTTTGCAGGCTCTTGTGTGCTGAAACAAAGAATTAGACCAGGGATACATCTTTTAATAGCCCACAACTTATCAATTTTAATAACTGAAAATAAAGCAGCAGTGTAAGTGGGGCCAAAGAAGAGAGAAACCCCTTCACATTGCTGTGAACACTAACATGGGACCTGAATTTCAAGGCCTATCGCCACCCTTTCAAGAAAGGAGGTCAAATTATGAGAAGCAATTGAAAGAAAAATTTAACAAAAGTTTCTTCACATTCCAGCAAGAGCTGCATTCGCATAAGAATGGTTAGCTCAGATGAGAGAAATCCCTGAGAAACAGTTCAAAAGACACCAGTGGAGACAGAAGAGGGAACTGTCCAGGAAATGAACATAGGTCTAGTTGTGGAGGGGGAGACACAAGCCTTCACGTACTAGACAAGGAGGAGAGGATTGAGAAAACCATGACACCTGCCAAAGATGAGCCCTGTGGGCCAGGGATGAGAACAGCATGAGCCCAGACACTGGTGCTCGGGACTCATCACACTACCACTTTGTAGATGTTCGCTGTCCTCTCTGTGGGCTGTGTCTGAGGTAAGTCATCAAGACGAAGTGCCGGTGCAGATTCAGGACCCGCAATCCCTGCTTACATGGAAGCATAAAAAAACAAGCACTCTGGAGGCTCCATGCAGCATGGTGCCAGCCTTTTCTATCACAACCATTCAGGCAGCCAGCTTCTTCCCCACAATGCTGGGCCCACCCCAGTCCCTGAACGTGCCTAGGGCCAGGAATGAAGTAGAATCTCAGACAACCAACACTATGTGCCCAGGCCATGTGACCTTAGTCAGTAGAGGAAGGCCCTGAGGGAGAGCCAAGGCCTAGTACCTCCCTCTTCCAGAGGACCATAGTTGTGACTGTAGCCACACTGTGCTAACACATCACAAAACACAGTGGTCAGAAGAAAGCAACTTGTAGTGTGAACAGAGCTGTGAACTGAGAGCTAAGATTAATGTGTCAGCTCTGAAGCAGACATTTATAGTCTTCAGAAGTCTTTGAGAGTTATATAGTTCTTTATAATTAGAAACATATTAGGATAGAGAAGTTATATCTTCGCATATTTTCAAATGCAATAAAACAAACCTTTTTTTGTTCTTCATTTCATCCTAAAAAGGCTGTAGCTCTGCATTTGCCTATTCACTGTCTGCAGAGTGCCTGTTTCCACAAATCTTTAATTACATTCTCTATTGAGAAATGTTTCTTCTTTTTTTTTTTTTAGTGTGCTGAAACTTCAATTTCACTGTTTATTTTTATTTCTCCAATCGAAGAATAACATCAAGGTATATTAAATGCTTATGCATATTTATTTTTCTTCAGTTGGTTTACACGCTTTGTGTTTTTAAACCTTTTTCTCTTTTATACATTTCAATTGTTCCCATTTCGTTGAAGGATATTTGATCTCATAGATATTACTGTTTCTTTACATTATATATATATTTACACTGCACACTGACACCATGCTATTCTATAACATATAAATTTATATTCTTTTATGTATAAAAAATAATAAAATTCTGAGATATCATTTTTAAAAGAGAATAAATCACCTGGAACTCTTACATATGACTCTTGAAAGTATAAATGGGTACAATCGTTAGCTGCTAAGAAAGGCAGGCACCTATTGGGGAAAGTCCAACATAAACACAATGTCAACATTGTTCTTCCTTTTTATTCTGGCTCAAATTCTTTGGAGAAACTTATAAGGAAGCATCCAAGGTCCTTGGTCACTCTGACTCATATGTGATGAGTGCCCCATAGTATTCACATCTGCCATCTTTCCTTTTTGAACAGGGAATCTTATGACTTTGAACTGGGCATGCCCAGAAGTACATCCTCCATTATTGGTCTCTTATGACTTCAAACTAATCATACTCATATGAGTGTTGCAACATGTGTTTTTCTTTATTAGTATGTGTAGGCTTTTGTATTGGTTTCTCTTCTGTTGCTGTGATCAAATACCACGACCAAAAGCAACTTAAAAAATAGTTCATTATAACTTTCAGTTCCAAAGGCAGAGTCCGTAATGGTGTGAAAAGCATGGCAGCAGGAGCAGGAATTGGGTATAACACATGTCTCAGGAATTCCATTGCTGTGAAGAGGCACTGTGACCACAGCAACTCTTGTAAAGGAAAACATTTAATTGGGCTGGCTTACAGTTCAGTGGTTGAGTCCATTAGCATCATGGTGGGACATGGCAGCTGCTGAAGAAGCTGAGAGTCCTACATCTTGACTCACAGGCAACAGGAAGTGGTCTGAGAAACTGGGTGTGGCTTGAGCATATGAGACCTCAAAGCCTGCCTCCACAGTGACACACTTCCTCCAACAAGGCATATCTCTCTACTCCAACAAAGCCACACCTCCCAATAGTACTATCCCTGTGAGTTTACGGGGCCAATTACATTCAAACTACCACAACACATTCATCTACATATAGGAAGCTGAGAGAACAATAAATAAGGTGGAACTATAAACCCTCGAAGCCCACCCCCAGTGACATACTTCCTCCAGCAAGGCTTTACTCCTAAAGATTCCATAATTTCCCCAAACAGTGCCATCACCTGGGGACCAAGCATTCAAATACATGAGCCTATTAGGACCATTTCTCATTCAAACCATAGCATTCAACTCTCTGGCCCCAGAGGTTCATGACCACAACTTAACACAAAATACATTTATTTAATCCAACTTCAAAAGTCATCATGGTCTTTCACAGTCTCAACACTGAATTCCAAAGTCTCTCGTGACACTCAGGCACTCTCTTAACTATGACCACCTATAAAATAAACAAACAATTTACACATACAGTGACACAAAATATACATTACCAGTCCAAAAGGGAGGAATGGGGATACAGGTGTTAGTTATTTAGCTGCGCTGTGTTCTTACCCTGCAAGGAAGTGTCACGAAACACGACAGAATCCGCTTATAAGAGTTTATTAGAGATACAGGGACAGAGAGTGCAGGCCTGTGGGAGAGACACGTGCGTGGAGAAGAGGAAGAGGAGAAGAGGGCCAGGAATATGGCGCTCCGCTTAAAAACGGCTGGGGGTGGCCAGGTCACGTCACTACTCCACGCATGTGCGTAGATCACATGGTCAGTTGGACGCTTACGTAGCCATGTAACGTCACGGATTCTGTCACGCGAGATGCCTTGGCGGAACTTGCTAGCGGAGGTGTCCGGCCTGACCGGAATTGGCTAGGCAGAAGTGTCCGCCTGGTAAATGTGACCGTTGGGGGGGGGGGGGAGGCGTGTTGTGAACCTTCAACAGCATAGTGAGGAAACACTGGACCGAAGAGACAGAAACCCAGAAGAGCACACTGCAAGTCCTTTAGCTTCCTGTCTAGTACTTGGGGCTTTAGTTTCAAAGGACTTGGATGCCTCCACCCCTCAGGCTTTGCTGCCTGTGACATACATCTGTCTCCTGGGCTGGTTCCAGCCCCTGTATGCAGCTCTCATTGGAAGATGTCTCACACTTCTGGCATCACCAACATCTTGGGGTCACCACCACAGGCTTTGCCTTCACAGCTTCTCTCAGTGGCGTCTCAGAGCCAGGGACCGTGACACTGCCACATGTTGCTTGGACTCAGCGACTCTCTTAAGCTTGAAGGAAGAATCCACAACCCTCTCAATTATGCATTTCTCTAGATCCCTGAAGCAGTCCTACAAGGATGACTTTGTCAAGTTAGGCTGCCATATTGGGATGTAGCTTGGTCTCCATGTACTGTATCTGATGAGAACCTTACCTAGGTATTTACTGTCTATGGGGCAGAAAACCCCCTAGGCTCTTTCCTTTAACAAATTGGGCATTTAGCTGGAGGGGGTAGTCCTTGCCCTTAGGGAACTTTTCCAATCTTTCTGATGTAGAGCAGGAGGCTTCATAATGCCAACAAGGTCTTTTAACAAACACTGCCTCTTTTTTAACATGTGACTTGAAAGCCACCTTTGAGGTTCTCAGTGCTCTTTTTCTCTCCAAATTGCATATTTTTTATTCCTTTCTATTCCACACGTTGCTCTTTTTTGTTGTAGACCTACACAAGAATAATCAGCGATAGCCATTTCACAGACTCACTGCTACAGTCTTGAAATTTCCCCCACCAAAACAAAACAAAACAAACAAACAAAAAAGCTTCATTATGTTTTAGTTTAGCCTCAGACAAGTCCTTGGGACACAGGCAGAATGAAGTCAGATTCTTTGCCTAACTATCACATGAATGGCTTTCTGTTCAGTTGCAAATAGAGTCCTTGTGTCTTTGTTCATTTATGAAACCTCGTGAGTGGGCCTCCAATGTCTGCATTACTCTGAGCACTCCTGTCTCCCAGGCTCCTACTAGAGAGCTCTGCTTACAGCAGTCACCAGCTTTCCTAATAGAAATTTCCAGAGTCTTCCATATGTCACCAAACACCCAACATTGTCACACTCTCCACAGCAACATCTCACTTTTCTGGAACCAATTTAGATAATAAGTACTTTTCTGCTGCTATGATAAATACCATAACCAAAAGCAACTTCAGGAAGAAAGGCTTTATTTTATCTTATGGTTCCAGAGAAATCATCTTCATAGCAAGGAAGGGATGACCTGGCAATAGGCATGGCCAAATGCTAAAAAAAAAATTGGTAACAATGTATTACACTAAGTAAGGAGGGGACTGGGGTGGCTTGGAAAGCAATAGTCTCCTCAAACAAAAGAAGGGTGGTGAATATCTTATTCAGAGCTGTGACTATAACATGATCATGGCCCTTCAAGACAGTGGTCACTCTTACCAGGTCAGATCTCAGCCTGAAGAGTTCAGGCCACACCTACCTGCATCTCCTTGGCCCAGACTCAAGGAGTCTGTGCTGTGACTGCTGCTTACGGTACCTGGCTGTCCTCTGTGATCTTTGTCATCACTCCATCTGAACTAAATCACGTGATGGGAACTGTCCCACTAAGCCCCTAAAATCTAAAAGAGGCTGATAATTCCTTTATTGTGGAGATTGATCTGGAGGTTTTCTCTGAAGAGGCTTCTCTGGCCTCCCCACTCTATCGCTCCCATATTCTCTCTCTGTGTCTGTCTGTCCGTCTGTCTCTGTCTGTCTCTGTCTCTCTCTTCTCCTCATCTCCAGACCTCACTATGTTGCTTTTATATGTTGTAATACATCCCTTTCCAGTGCTTGCCACCTTAAGGCCCAATCATACTCTCAAAGCTACTCCTCCTAAGGAACCTCATTTTCTGAAGAAAATGATGTGTCAACTTCCCTCCCTTTCCTGGACCAAGCACTGCTGTATTTACTCATCATCATCATCATATTTAATACCTGCCTGGCCACATTATATTGTAACTAGCCCAAATCCACAGTTTGCATTAGGGTTCCCCTGTTTGTATGGTATCACACAGACTAGTCTCACTGCCCTAATAACCCTCTGTACTTCACCTAGGCAGCCCTCCCTGCCCCAGTCCCTGACCACTGATGATTGTATTGTTTCCCCCACATTTTCTCATAGCTCATTAGCTCATCTCTTTTTAGAGCTGAGTAGTATTCCAGTGGCAGCACACACCACAGCTCCTTACCCCACCGTGGTCATGTGTCCTACTGAGTGAAGATGCAAACTTCATTGCTTCCAAGTTTGTACTAGTATGAATAAAGCCACTATAAAACTCTGCATACATGTTTTAGTGTGGCCCATTTGATTTTTACAATAGTTCTTAGAGGCATAAACATGTATGTGTATACATCTCAATGACTCACAATAACCATTGTCTGGTTAGCTCTAGAGAAAAACAGATCCAAGGCAGAGGAACTGTGAAGAATCATCTTTGCTCTTTATTATTTATAACTGTCATTTTCATGTTTTTATATCCAGTGTGTATTCACGGTTGAACAATTAAAGAGTTAATTAAAAAACATTAAGATAAAATAAGAATAAAGACAGCTATCCTACGCAAAGCCTGTGGGGTAAGCCTTACATGTTCATATCCTATAACAAACACTCATTCAATATTTGATTTACTGACCTGAGTTGAGGAAATGTAATTGGTCCTCATTGTTCACAGAGCCCGTATTTGTAAATTTGCCTGCATGCTAAAATTTATTTATAACATCAGGATCAACATTACAGCCCTTCTACCATCATTCACAGATGTTGTGAAAATACAAAAAAAAAAAAAAAAGTGTCACTAAATGCACACATTTCCAGCTCAGGTTGAACAAGGCAGCGTTCCATTTCCTTGCTTCAGCTCCATGGTCTGTTTAATGCCACACTTTCACATTTTTGTGCTTTCTTTTCTTTTGGGTAAAGTTGGTCCCCAAGCTGGCTCTGGCCCCACTCTCATCCTTAAGCATAGTGCGAATGAGCTCCTATTGCTCTTATGTACAGCAAAGGTAAAAGCTCGCAGGATTCCAAGTTCACTGGCAGCCAGGGCCACACAGCTGAGCACCTTAGTAAAACGCTGCCTCAAAATAAAACATCACAAATGAGGGAGGAGCTCACGAGGCCCCACCCATTTCCTGAAGGATGATTGGCAGTTGAGGGTGTCTAGAGAAGGGATGTCACTTTCTTCCATGATGCGGCCACTGATGAATTGTCCATGCCCCAGTAAAGAGCCCCACCCATGCTCCTGCGGGAAACGTTAATTAAAGGCAGTAGGTCCTATACACAAAGACATAAAAGGAGGGGAAGACTTGCCAGAGAAAAAGGATTCAGCCTGAGAAGGAAAGGGAATGAGAGACAGTAACAGTGAATACAATTCAATATATACATATGACATTGTAAAAGGGTACCTTCTTAAGGGGATTTTTTTTAAGGTTTGAGATATAATTCAATGTTAGAGCACTCGCCTTCTGAGTCAGTCCCTAATACCATGAAAGAAAGAAAGACCAAAAGAAAGTGCACAGGGAAGAAGGGAACAAGGGAGGGAGGGGGGAGGAGAAAGAGAAAGCTTTTGTGGGTCATCACCCAAGCTGGGGTGGGCTTTTTGGTGACGCAACTGCTTTTGAGTCGACCGTGTTCCTCTTAGTACCGCCGCCACCGCCATCTGTGCTCCTGTAAGTAATCGCAGTAAACTCCTTACTCGAACCAAATGGGTAGGATTGCTCCTCTGTTGTGTCACTGTTGCCCTCTCTGGGGTGAACAGACACTTGCTCACATGTCCCCAAGGAAAGTCACATGACATGCACACGAAGGAAAATACCGGAAGCTGGTACATCACAGTACTTTACCTCAGAACTTTACCTCACTCACTGATTTGGTCACCTCGACAGTGAAAAAGCACGGTCCAGGGGCCCAGCCAGGACCCTTGACTGCTCCACAACATGGCAAGGTGACAGAAAGTGAACCAGCTCCACGCAGGCCAGGCCAAGTGTGCGGGGCAACCTCGCTTTCGGACACCTCTAGGACCATCGTGGATCCTCCATCAGAAGACTGCGGCGCCTCTGATGATCTAGTCTTCTCCTTCGTCCTCAACACAGCCATGCCAGGGAACAAGCTTCTGGGAATGAACTCTGGGAGAGCAGACTGCAGACGTGGAGAAAACAACAAGGGAAGGAGGTGACACAACATCAAGGGCCCTGGGTGGAGGGATGGTCCGACTCTTTATGTTATTCCTGTGGTTCTCTGCCAGCCCCCAAGGGGGCTCCAGAGCACTAGTCCTGCTGGGCGAGGCCTCAGCACACACACAGCTACTCCTTCCCTCTCAGGCTGCCAGCACTCACAGAAGAACAAGGTAGGACAGCCAAATGGCAGGCTGGAGGGAACACAAGAGCGGGTGAAATTATTGATATAATCAAGGTGAAGAAATGCAGTCCTTTTATTTAGCCTGATGGCCCTGTCCCCCAAAATGATGTCACTTTGAAGAAATCACCACAGGTAGTTTAAATGCTCCAATTTAAAAATGATAGCTCAGTAGTCAGCTATGGTGGGGCCTGCCTCGGCACTTGGAGGCTGAGGTACGGTGAGTGCAATCTCAAAGTCTGCCTGGGCTACATAATGAGACCCTGTCTCAAAACAACAACGGTAATAGTAAATAATAAAACAATTAGCTCAGTTTTGGCATCGTCCTGAGTACTACTCCAAACACTTTTTGTGTGTCAACTGGTTTAATCTTTCAACCCATTTAATTGTTTAGTATATGAATTTAATCATTAGTGATGTATTTATAATGTAATTAATCCAATGATTTTATGGAAATTAATGACTATTAACCTACTAATAATTTTAATCACTTGTAAAGTACTAATAAAAGTTAATATCTTAAAATCCCAGTAGTTAATCAATTACAAAAGTGGAGCCTCATGATTTCTTTAAATTTTGTTAACGACACTAACAGACAAACATTTAACAAATGCTGAACATGTGCCAGCAGATGGTGTATGTTATCTCATGATTAGATTCATGCAGCTAAGATCTTGGGAGACAGCGCTGTAATTATCCCCCCTTTCAGGCTCACAGAGATCTAGAAACTTGTTCAAGTTCACAGGAAAAAAGCACAACAGAGTTGGACTCAAATCCAAGCAGAAGCTTAGGAGGTGTGGGTGGGGGCGCCAACTCAAGGTCATCCTCCCCAACATACACAATTTAAAGTCGGCCTTGAGATCCTTTCTTTAAAAAACAGAAAAACAAACCAAAACCCAGATAAGTTCCATGGGGCTTTAGGTCAGCAAAGGGTTGACTGCCAAAACCAGCTTGTGACCTGGGGTAGGGTAGAGAGGCAAGCAGGCTGGGATTAAGTCAAAACAGATACTGGCTCAGCCACAGGATCCAGTTCTCAGAGGAACGAAAATAAATTAGTAAAGATGAAATCAGACCTTGTTCCCCAAGAAACTCAGTCTAGAAGTTTCCCTAGCCCAGAAACCCAAAGCACAGGCATGCAGGACTCCAAAGGGTAGCTAATTTAAATGTACTTACGCTACCGGGTCCTTACCCTCCTGTCGCAGGCATTTAGAATCAGCTTCAAAAACCCTTTAATCTTTCTGGTTTTTAGGAACTTCCCAGGACTGACAGTGAGAGGTATCTAACATCTTTTCTGTTGAAAGACATCCAAGTTGGTTGAGTCTTAGCAAACCTCAGTGGTTCCTGCTGCGAAGATTAAAGCGTGGTTTGTGAACTTCTCTCACCAGGCCTCAGAACAAGGAAGTGATGCTGAGAGCCAGCTCCTTATGGAGGACGGTCTTCCCTTGCGAGGCCATGTCTGCTTCCTCTCCACTCTGCGGGAGCTCACTTTGCTTGTCCGTGGTCTCCATTCTTACAAATAAGTTTATTATCTATTTCTCCATCCTAGTAGTTCTCAGGCCCATTTCTTACCTCACTCCCTCCCATTTACCGCCCCAAGAGAGCAGGCTGGAAAGATGGCTGAATCAACAAAGTGCTCGCTGTGAGACCATGGAAGCCTGACTTCCCTGCCCACCCCTGTATGGCAATGTGCCCTTGTAATCCCAGCACTGTGGATGGAAGACAAATGAATTCCTGGGGCTCACTGTCCAGCGAGAGAGAGAGAGAGAGAGAGAGAGAGAGAGAGAGAGAGAGAGAGAGAGAGAGAGAGACCTTGTTTCAAGAAGCAACATATGTGGCTTTGGAGGGACAATACCTGTGACTGCCCTCTGGCCTCTGCAAACATGTATGCTCACTCCCACACACATGCAGCTGTATACCTGCATATACACCCCTGTGCTCGTGCGCATTCGCGCGCGCGCACACACACACACACACACACACACACACACACATTCCCCTAAGATTTTTTAACGAACACATGCCTCAAAGACATTTTGCCCCATAAAACTTTCCACCCTTCTGGATGAAGAACCTGAGATAAACTTGGTGGTGATCAGCGCAGTCAAGAGACGAAGCAGCTCTGTTTCTGTGCTCTGGGAGCTCCCTGACCTCTTCTGTGAGCCTGGCTCGTGTTACCTTTGCCTGGAACTTCTGCCCACATATCAAAGTCAAAACTAATGTGACGGGACCAAATATCTAGAGCACAAGACTTGGGGAGACCCTCACTCCGGGCACGGGGATTGTCCTGAGACATGTCACTCTGCCCTTTTAGATTCAGCTTTCACAAAGCCCCCCTCCACTGGTAGCACCTTCCCAGGCCCTCCTTAACCATCATCTCATCACCTTCCCCAGGCCCTCCTTAACCATCATCTCCATTGCCCACAGAGCATTTTAGAGATTAAGCCTTTTATCAGTTCCTTTGTTTATTACTATGACAAAATACCTGACCGAAGCACTTTAAGAACAGAAAGACATCTGGTTCATGGTTTCAGAGGTTCCTTCCATCGTGGCAGGGAAGGTATAAGGTCAAACAGTTCCTGGCGGTGACCTTCACAGTGTTGGTATCACCATGGACCAGGAAGCAGAGAAAGTAAGACAGCTAGGGTGGCTATAACCACCACAGGTCTACCCCTGGTGACCTGCTTCCTCCAACTAGGTTTTTAAAGTTCCACAGCCTCCCAAAATACTGTCACCATCTGGATGGAGAACAAGCCTTCAAAACCTGGGCCTGTAAGGGGACGTGTCATATTCAAACATAAAAATGTTGATCTTACCCTGAATAAAACTCCCATTTGATGGCTCTCAAGTGCATTGAAGTGAAAGGCACCTCCCCTGCAGAACTCAGAGAAGCCTCTCAAATCACACACCCACTTAACTCGGCCAGTTCTTCCCCAGCTCATGAACCTCATCTACTGTCCAATCTACTGTCTTTCTTAAACAGTCCCAGACCATTATTCAAGCTAATTCCAACCTGGGTTTCATATTTCAGCACAGTGGATTGGGAGGGGGGTTAAGTCACAGTTTTAGCCAAGTTTTGAGTCCAGCACCTTGAATCTAGCACCTTCATCTACTGCCCTGGTCCTAGGAGGGTTGCCTACCATCTCCTTGTATATGATGGGGAAGGGCCAACTTTATGTATTAACAACTAGTGGGAGGGTTTGAAATGTGAGGCACACGCCATTGTAGATGAGCACCTGCCGTGGCTGGTGCTGGCACCGTGCAGTTGGGGACTGTGATGTTACTTTCCCAAGGTTCCCTGTGAGCCCTCGGGTCTAAGGGAGAAGTCATGGCCACTCCTACTGCACCTGTTCTCTGTGTCTTCACATGTGTGGAGGCCAGAGGTCAACCCTGGATTTCCTTCCTCAGAAGTTAATCATTCACTTTTTTTTTTTTTTGAGACAAGGTCTCTCATTGTGTTGGATGTAGCTCACCCATGCAGTTAGACGCGCTGGCTAGGGAGCACCAGGGTCTTCTATCCCTGCCTCTGCAGTACTGGAACCGAAAATAGTCACCACCTGTCAGCCTTTTATCTGACCTACGTGGGTGCTGGGGATGGAACTCAGGTCTTCAGGCTTGTTCAACAAGAGCTTTCCCACCTGAGCCACCGTCCCAGCTCCTACCTGTTCCTAGTTCTTCCTCACATGACCCTGCTCTATAGTCTGTCTCCTCTCTGTGCCGCAAGCCTAAAGCAGAGCCTGTGTCTGTCCATCAGTCACAGTCCTGCCACTCTATTGCCAGGCATACAATAGGTGACCAATAAATGTGTTTGCACTGAAGCAAGTGCTTTGGCCATAGGGACAGCACTTCTTCATCTCTGAGACAAACAACACCGAGATTAGAAAGACGTGCACTACGAGCAGAGTTCACAGCCAGATCTGAAGCTTCAATTTGTGCCAAATATTAACTCATCCTAATCTGCCGTGAAACAGGAGAGGCGAGCACAAGCAGTGAAGTGCCAGGAAGGATGTTTCCAATGCCAAGCTAGGGGCTGGGCCGGTCAGATTGCTCAGTAGGTAGACTTACTACACAGACATAAGAGTTTGAGTTTGAATCCCCAGCACCGACATCAAAAGCCTGGCGTGAAACCCTAGTACTGCAGGAGCTGAGACAGGAGAATCCCTGGGACTTACTGACTGCCAGCCTAGCTTAAGGTTCATATGAACCCCTCTCTCCAGGGAAGAAGATGGAAAGTGATGGGGCACCCCATATCCTCCTCTGGCTCCCACATGCACACAGCTGTGCACATCTGTATACACTCATGTGCACACACACAATTAAGAAGTAATAAAAATTAAAAACTCGAAGCCATTTTTTTTTCCTGTTTTATTTGTGGGGGAGGCACATACATGCCACGGCACATACATGGAGGTCAGAGGAGAACTAGCAGGAGTTGGTTCTCGCCTTCCACGATGTTGGTTCCAGGAACTGAATGCAGGACAGCAGATTTGACTCCAAGCTCCTTTACTGCAGAGCTATCTCACTGGCCAATAAGTCACCTTTTTTTTTTTTATTCTGAAACAAAAGTAGCACTTTGTTGATCTCAAATGTACAGTTTAAAGAGCAAACCTTTTTGACTCAAAAGTGTCCCATTTGAGTCACACAGCCTCACAGCTTGCCACCTGTGAGGCCTTGAGAAGTGATTTCAGTTCCCTGAGCAGAAGGCATCTTCCCTCTGAGAGATAAAGAATAAGAGAGCAAGAGAGAGGGGGAGGGGAGGGGACGGAGAGGGAGGGGAGGGGGAGAAAGGCTAACAGTCCTTTCACAGGAAGCTGTTTGCACAAAGGAAGTGAGAAAATCCCCCCTAGCCATCCTAACACATGTCTGCCAAAGAGAAATAGGAAGCACACTGTCCTTGTTGCTGTTGTTATTACCCCTTGCTGGACCAGTCTGCTAGGCCTTTTGCCCTCTAATCTCTTCTAGGGGGTTGCATTTTTCTTTTTTACTACTTCAACTGAAAGTAGAAAATGTGTATCAGAGAAGCACAAAAAAAGCTAACGACACACTCTTCCTCTCTCCCCCCTCCTCCCTTACTCCTCTCTTCTGCCACCCCCCCCCCCAACTTAGCTAGATTCTAAGCCTCTGGTTCTTAGAATGACCTGGGCCTCTTGGCCCGGTTCTCATCCCACAGGAATGACTCGGTCTTTTGTGATGGATTCTGAGCAGGTTAAAGACAGTTGTTCTGATCTTCTGGGATGTCCTTTCTTCCTTTTTAGTATGTAGTATTGTTAACCTGAGGCACAAAAAGGGTGCAAAGGAGAGAATAATAAATAGGTCTTACCTTTTGTACCACCCCTCATTGATTGTTGGTGGGAGCCCAGAGCCTTGTCTTAAGAAGGATTCTGCTATAGCTTTTGGGTTGAGTGGGAAAGCACACATTGATTGATTAGTAATGTCTTCCCTGCATGTGTGGGTGGGAAGGTCAGAACAGAACATCTCTGGATGAAAAGCACTTTTTCCAGAGGTCCAGAAGAGTCTAGAGCCTTCCAAATTCCCATGCTGCTTGCTTCTCTGTCTCATGTTCCTGTCTGATTCCACCACTGGATGGAAGTTCGAAATAAAGTTATTATTAGTTTGAATTGATTTTGTTTTCCACTTGAGATGCAGAATGCTTAGAGGCTGGATCACAGCAAAGGAAAACCTTCCCAGTAACATCTCCATGGGGATGGTACTGTTCCTAATGATGCTGACACTCACAGCTGCTGGCTAGAGCTCGCTTTTCAAAACTGAATGAATTTAAGTCCACAGATTCACAATGGGGAGATAACTGAGCAGGGATAACTGACCCTTGAGGTGCAGAAGCCGAGTGGTAGCATCTCTCAAGAGTCAAGATGGGAGTGGCTTGGGCAGTAGATGGAAATCCATCCCCAGGACGCCCTGAACAGAGACCCTTGGCATCGCTGGTTGATTGTACTGAGCCCAGACAAGAGTCAGACAGCAGCCTGCTGAGTTTCTACTTGATCCATGGAAATTTGCTGGTTGGACTGTGATCCCAAAAGGCAGGAAGGGTTTAAAAAAAACTCTGAGTCATTTGAATTGATAGAGAACTCCCTGGACTCTCTAGTACTCTAGGTTGTATCCTATCTCTCAGAGGGTCACTGAAAGCCCTGAGGCTCCCACACTCAATTAGGGGCAATTAAAATCACCTGGGTACTCTTAACCACAGCGATCCTAATTTAAATGGACGGGTTGAGGCCTCTGTATCAGAAGACATCATTCAAAAGCTCTCCAAGTCAGTCTAATGTGAAATGAGAGCTGAGTCCCACCACCCGGGGGCAGAGGGTGCCACCCCAGGACTCTTGAGTATTTAAAGGCCAAAATCGCATGCCAAGCAGCCTCTGCATGAGAGCAGGGGCTCCTGGAGGTCAGTCACATGGGCCTCAGGGCTTTCCAGATCTAGCAGCCGGGGAGGCTTGGCTCTTCCCAGTCCAAGAGAACTGCAGGTATGTGGGATCCTGAAGGGCTGGAAGAGCTGCCCGCAATCTGTTCAACCCCACCCTGCTCACAGCAGAAGATTACAAATGTAGATGGCAAGGATTTGAAGCTTTTTCCTTTGGTAAATTGTGAGTTTGTCGCAGAAATTTCAGACCCCCCCTAAGAAAAAACCCCCAAACAGCTTGAATATCATTGAACCAGAAGGCAAAGTTGAAAGTTGGTTCACTTCTTAATTGCAGAAGGATTCCTTGCCTCATAGTAGCAAGGTAAGGAGATGTCACGTATGGGGAGTTGGGAGGGGGGAGGTGCAACAAGATACTTAACAATGCACTCACCTTTGCAGCTGATCCGCCTGGAACAGCTCGTCCTAAAGCAAATGCCAGCTACCTGCACAAAGATAAATGTGTGAAGATGTTAGAACAATATGAATGTAAATGAAAAACCAAAAGTAGCTTTTGTGCTTATCTCAGGTGTGAATAGTATTAAAGTATTCATACAATGAAATAGTATGCAGCCATTATAAAGCATCTAGTGCTTGAGGCTGAAGAGATGGTTCATCAAGTTAAAGACACTTGCCACCATGCTTAATGACCTGAGTTCAGTCTCTGGGACCCACATGGTAGGAGAGACCCAACTCTCATAGGTTGCACTTGGGCTTCCACATACATATAATGGCACATTAAATAAGTAAATGAATGTTGTAAAATATTTTTAAAATATCCTGAACTTGTTCTTTTAAAAATTATTTTTGGCGCATATCTGCCCGGGGCTGCTTGCCCTAGACAGGTAGAAGAAACCATGAGCACCATTATGGTGGACAAATATGTGGTGGGGTATGGGGCGGGGGGGGGGGGGCGGCACGAGAGAGTGAAGAGAGAGAGAGAGAGAGAGAGAGAGAGAGAGAGAGAGAGAGAGAGAGAGAGAGAGAATGGTTCATGTCCTGTGGAGAGAGGCGGATCTGAAGAGGCAAAGGCGGTGAGGAACTGGCTGATGTGGGTGGTCTGGGGCCATGGTAGCATCCGGCCTGAGCTGCCGCCAAGGGCCATGTCTGGGTCTGTGGCCCTGCAGCAGCTGTGGTCTATGTTGATGTCTGAAGTCCGTGGCTCCTGCTACCACTGAAAGCCATGAGGATAGTGTTGCACAGAATTGGTCACACCCCTCATTGGCTACAGCCCTCAGGAGAGCTGGTCCCATACTTCATCTGGACAGCACAGTAGAGCTGACCCTGTTGGGGGGGGGGGGCAAGAGTGAGTTGGTCCTGAGGGCGTGAGAGTAGGAACGCTGGCCCTGCCCCTCACCAGCTGCAGCCCTCGGGAA
Source organism: Peromyscus leucopus (assembly GCF_004664715.2). Classification (NCBI taxonomy): domain Eukaryota; kingdom Metazoa; phylum Chordata; class Mammalia; order Rodentia; family Cricetidae; genus Peromyscus; species Peromyscus leucopus. The sequence continues at coordinate 86,877,065 of NC_051063.1, read as the reverse complement.
AGTGAGTACCGTACCTGACGTGGGCAACCCAGCAGACTGGGCTCTGGTGGTGTGGGTGCCTGTGCAATACACTGGGCCCAAGGAAGCGAGAGCAGGAGAACGGGCCCCACCTCTTGTCTGCTGCATTGGGTGAGTTAGCAGGGATAGTGCTGGAGAGCTTGCCCTGGTGGTGATGAAGAGAAAAAGCTGGCAAGCTGACTAACACAGCTACCACTCAGGCCCAGAAACAGGGCCATGAGTTGGTCCACCCCAACATCCACCCCATCTATGAAATGCTGGAGCACATGAAAGGGCCTGTCCTGCAGACCCAAAGCTTCGGGATCTTCAATGACATCGGGCAACAACAGGATGTCCAAGAGGAGTCCCAGTGAGGGCCCAGGATTGATAGTGTAGCAGAAGCCAGAGGACCCGAACCAGACCAATGACTCACTGCAATGAACACTTGCAAGTACAGATGTATGGACTAAAGGGTAAACTGTGTGACTCACTGTGTCACACCACAGTTTCTACAACGAGAGGGTTTTTTTTCTTTTAAATTTTATTTTATTTTGTGTGAGAGATTGCAAGGGCAGAGGGCGGATATGAAGGGATGGGGTAATGAATGGGATCAGGATACATGATGTGAAATCCACAAAGAATCAATAAAAACTTTTAAAAAATTATTTTTGGGCTTTTATTGAAATTGGACTTTTTTCATACAATATATTTGATTGCGGTTTTCCCTCCCTCAATTCCTCCCAGGTCCTCCCCACCTCCCCTCCCATCCAGATTCACCCCTTTCTGTCTCTCCTTAGGAAACAATCATTCATCTAAGGAATAATAATAAAATATAATAAAACAAAAACAAACAAATAGAACTAAATAAGAAACACATACAAATGCAGACACACGCACATGTGTACACACAGGATTCCCATAAAAACACCAAATTGGAAAGCATTATATAATTGCAAAGGACCCATAAGGTTAAAAAAAAAATTCCCTGACTTAACATTATGAGACAAAGAACCTCCAAAGATGCCATTAAATTCATTTTGTGTTGGCCATCTACTGCTGGGCATGGGGCCTGCCCTTAGAGTGTTTTGTTTCCCCAGGGGGACTCCCTTGGAAAAAACTAATTTTTCATTTGCAAATGGTTACTGATTGGAAACAGCTTCTGCATTAGGGATGAGAATACATCTCCACTTCTCCTTTCAGCTCTAGGACCCCATCTGGTGCAGACCTGTGCAGGCCCTGTGCATGCTGCCTCACTTTTGTGACTTCATATTCGCGTCAATCCTGTTGTGTCTAGAAGGCCTTAATTCATTGGTGTCTGTCCCCTTTGGCTCTTACACTCTTTCTGCCTCTTCTTCCACAGGATTCTCTGAGTCCTGAGGGGAAGGATTTGATGGAGACATCCCATTAAGGGCTGAGTATTCCAAGGTTTCTCACTCTCTGCACATTGTCTGACTGTGGGTCTCTGTATTTGCTCCAATCTGCGGCAGGAGGAAGCTTCTCCAATGATTCTGAGCAAGGCACTGATCGAGGAGTACAGCAGGATGTTGTTAGGAGTATTTGTTTTTCCCCTGCCCTCACAAGTTCTTGGCCACTTGAGCAGTGGTGGGTATGGGCTCCATCTCATGGAATGGGCCTTAATTCAACTCAGATCTTGGTTGGCTATTCCCACAAGATTTTTCTGCTATGGCATCAATGTATCTTGCAGTCAGGTCACGGTTGTAGACTGAATGTCTTGTAGCTGGGTTGGTGTTTACTTTTCTCCTTTGGTAGTGTGCAGAGTGCCTTCCTGTACCATGAACACTAGTCCATAGGGTGAAGGCTCTGGGTAGGCACCAGCTCACATTTTCCATGTCCAATGAGTTGGGTAGGTGTTGTCTTCAGCAACAGGGCTAGAATCACATATATTGATTATATGCAACACGTTGCCTTGACGCACATACACATCATGAAATTCTAACATTTAGTTAATTGGCATACACATCTCCCCAAAGAGTAACCATTTTGTGGTAACACACACTCTTCTGATATTCCTAAGAACTCATATATCATCATTAACCACAGCCATTGCTGTACAATGCATCACTTGAAATCCTTTTCCTAACTTCAGCTTTGTATCCTTAGATCAGCATCTCATCATCTCTTCCCCACCACCATAGCCTCTATTACCAATCTTTATGCTCTCTGGCCTGGCCTTTGAAGTCACATATTAGTTTTTGCTTTCTATTGCTATGATAAAGACCATGACCAAAAGCAACCTGGAGAGGCTTACATGTCCCAGTCACAGTTTTTCATTGAAAAAACTCAAGGCAGGAACCTAAAGGCAGGAACTGATGCAGAGTCCATGGCTTGCTCCCCATGGCTTGCTCAGCATGCTTTCTTATACATTCCAGGAGCACTTGTCTGGGGGCAGCACCAGCCTCCCACATCAAATCATTAACCAAGAAAATGCAGTTCAGCTTGCCTACAGGCAAATCTGATGAAGCCAATTCCTCAACTGAAATTCCCTCCTCCCAGGTATGTCTAGGTTTCTCTCAAAGTGACAGAAGCCAACCAGCTCAGAACAGTGGTTTTTGTTTGTTTGCTGTTTTTGTTTTGTCTTGTCTTGTTTGTTTTAAATTCACCATACAAGAGGGCTTATTCGCCAGTGGGTTCTGTTAATAGTTTAACTGTTATGAAAATTAATTGTTTTCATAAGAACTGTATTAATTTATACTCTTAACGCACTAGGCTTCTCTTTTCTCTACACTTTTGCCAAGCTTTACCTCCTGTCTTTCCAACAGTATCCATTCTGACAGGAGGGAGGTGGCACCTCACTGTTGTTTTGAGTTGGGTTTCCCTGAAGATTACAGATGTGTGATGTTTTATCACACACCCGTGAGTAATTTGTATCTCTTCTTTTTTTAAAAAAAATTAACCTGTTACTGTTTTTCAAACAGATAATAAACACGTCCAACATGGATGTTAAAATGGTAGCAAAGGGTCTCCCTCAATGAGAGCTATACTTTACCAATACCAAGCATGCAGGTAGGGGCTCAGACTACATGTGCCTTCTGCTTGTTGTTATCTAATTTGTAAAAGAGCAATCACACATAAACTAAAGCAGACTGACACTAAAGACTGGCTAGAAGATCATAAAATTAAATTGTGTATTGATGATGCTTTGAAAAATGTTTATTTCTCTTTACCCATGCCTAGGTTTAAATTGGTTTGCATGTTTTCTTGCCATCAAGTTACCTGAGTCCCTCGATACCCTGGCTACCAGCCACTAGAGAAGTGTAGCTGTAGACACTTCCTCCCTTCCCATAGGGTCTGCTCTTAAGCCTTTTCTTTTTCAGTGCAGAAGCTGGTTAGTTAGAGGTAATCTTTTTTTTTTTTTTTTTTTTTTTTTTTTTTTTTTTAATGTAGCCAGTGTTCTGCCTGCAGGCCAGAAGAGGGCACCAGATATCATTATGAATGGTTGTGAGCTACCATGTGGTTGCTGGGAATTGAACTCAGGACCTCTGGAGGAGCAGCCAGTGCTCTTAACTGCTGAGCCATCTCTCCAGCCCTAGAGGTAATCTTAATGGTGTGTTTTTTTTTGTTTTGTTTGTTTTGTTTTGTTTTTTTTTTTCCTGTGTTTTTTGAGGTCATCTCCCCAACATCATCAAGACCAATGTTACAGAGTTTGCACCCTATATTTCCTTCTAGTGGTTCTACAATTTAAATCTTTAGTCTATTTAGAGTTGGTTTGTACTGGTATTGTTCAGCTGCACTCTTCTGCACAAAGATACCCTTTCCCCAGTGCTCTTTACTGAACAGACCTCTCCTCCCCAGCCTCCATTGCTATAGGTGTTGAATGATAGTTTCCTCAAAAGTAAAACATCTCCTAGGAGGGAGGGGAGCTCAGGAGCCTCAGGAGATCAACAAAGGTCACATTATGGGAGAATAGAAACTTGGAAGATTCATGAGGGTCCCTCCCCATCAGTATAAGAAGGAGTAACCAGCTGCTTGGGGTGGGGACCGGACCAGCTCAATGGCAGAGAGGAGATATTTAAACAGTTGAGTAGCCTGTAGTTTGTGCAGGGAGATCCAGGGTCTCAGGTTTCAGGAGTCAGCACCTATGTTGGGGCAGCTGCTTTTGAGTTACCCCTGCTCATTGTAAGTGACCTCTCACCCAAGCTTCTGTTAGTAATCCCAATTTTTAAAAAATGCCATTGGTCATCAAGTTGACATTGGTGCAATCATTTCTTTGGTCTGTTGTAAGTTCCCTTCTAGGCTGAATAGACGTGTGATTTGCATCTCTCCAGAAAAATCTATCACAAAAAAAGTATGTTCTTGATACCTTTGTCCAAAGTCAGTAGCTGTAACTATGCAGATTCATTTCTGGGTTCCTAATCCTTATCCCATTGGTTTATATCTGTTTTTATGTCAGTGCTGTGCTCTTTTGCTTACTATAGTTTTGTGCTATATTTTGAAGTCAAAACAGGGTAAAATTTATAGTTTTGTTCTCTTGGCTCAAGATTTCTTGGCTATTCACAATCTTTTTGGTTCAGTAGGAATGGCCTAAGTACCTTATGAGCATTAGATTGCTTCAGGTAGCATGGACATTTTAACAGTATTGGTGTTTCTGATCCATACAAATGGAATATATTTCCATTTCCTTGGTGTTGTCTTCTCCACCTTCTTTGATTAGTCCTTTATGGCTTTCAGAGCACAGGTCTTTCACCTCTGTGGTTAATTTATTCTTAAGTAATGTGACTGTTTCTCGACTCTCTTTTGATCGTTTGCTGTTATTATATGGAAACACTGCTTATTTTGCATGTTGAGCTTGTGTCCTATAACTCGTGAATTCATTTATAGTGATCAATCTCAATCTCAGCTGTCAAGTTGATGAGCTCTAAAGTCACCTCAGTGTTGGGCCTTTGAGCATGTCTGTCAGGGATTTTCTTCACTGAGTTCATTGGTGTGTGATGACCCAGCCACTATGGGTGGCACCGTTCCCTGGATTGGACTCCTATGGTGAAAAAAAAGGAGTGAGCTGAGAATTAACACTAACCTTTTTCTGCTTCTTCTGTGTCTGCAATGTGGCCAGCCATCCCATTCCATTCTGCTATGACTTCCTCAGTATGATGGACTGTGTCCCGAAATACAAACCCAAAGAGACCCTTCCTCCCTAGAGTTGCTTTTGTCAGGGTATCCCGTCACAGAAACAAGGAAAGAAATTATGGCAGGTTCCAATAACTTTTTAAATGTTTATCTGTATTGTTATTAATTATGTGTATATGTGTTTGTGTGTGGGTATGGTGTATAATGTGAGTTCAGTTATCCAAAGAGTTCAGAGGAAGGTATCAGATCCCCTGGAACTGGAGTTACAGGTGGTTGTAAGCCACCTGATGTGGGTGCTGGAAACCAAACTCTGGTCTTCTGCAAGAGCAGTAAACACTCACTGAGCCATCTCTCAACCCCCTAATAATTTTTATAAAGATTTTATAGTTGTTTATGTATAAGATTGTGTCATATGCAATCAAGGTCAACTTCACTTTTCCCTTTATAATTTGGTTGTTCTTCAGATTTAGGATGGTTTTTGCTAATTTGCTTTTTATTTGTTTTGTTTTATGTGTTGTTGAAATGCTCTCTGAGCAAAGGAAAGCAAAGGCGGGAAATGGGGAAAGCAGATTTGGTGATGGTTCATGAAGAAACGTTGCGTTTACCTTTAACCTTCTGCTTTTAATTATCTGCATTTCTTCCACAGTAAATATGGCTCAAATCTCAAAAAGGAATCGATGCCAAGCTGCCATGGCTTCCTGTGAAGTGTGAAGACAGAGCCTACCTCAGGGCCACACGCAAGTCCCAGAGAGCTCTCTAGAGACTCTGCCTAAGGCTGAGGTGTGATTCTCAGCAGCGCATCTGTCAGATTCCCAACGTCTTTATCCCACATAGGAAACGTCTTGATGCTGTTGAGGAATGTTGTGCCTCATGGACCATCTTGCTCTGGTTTGTTCTCTCCCTGCCCTCCTTTCATCCCGAGAAGGTGAAGCCCCTGGTTTGGGGTAGTTCACCTCCTCACCAAGATGACTGACAGCCTTGCTTTCTTGTTTGTATATGTAATTTCTTAGATTTTCACATTTTCATTGAATTTTAGTAGATTTTCGGTTTCCCAAACCCTGGCTCTCACACACTACCGTGGCAGTGTTTTCTAGTCTGAACTCCTTTAAGCCCCCTGGATGCTAATCCCAGTGGTCCTCCCTCTTTGATGCATCTGAGCATCATCTAGAAGAGTTTCCTACAGCGATGCAGGGTTCTATGTTCAGGGGAATTATTCTCTTTAGTCTTTGGTAGAGTTAGATGCAGCTCAGTTGGTAGAATGCTTACCTAGCATCCCTGACATCCTGGCTTTCATCCCCAGCAACTCATAAACTGGGTGCTGTGGTGTATACCTCTAACCCCAGAATGTGGAAGGTAAAGGCAAGAGGATCAGAAGTTCAAGATCATCCTCAGCCACCTAAAGAGTTCAAGTCCAGTCTAGGCTTCTTGAGGCCCTGTGTGAAAAAAAAAAAAAAATCCACCTTAGCGTGTTGAATCACAGCCTGTCAGTTGAGCTGAGGAATCCCTCTGGCTTACACGATGTGCTTGGGGCACAGAGCAGTGAGAGAGTGCAATGCTTTAAATTAACTCTTGCTGTCCTTCCAAGTCCTAGTCTGCACTAGGAACCTGTGCCAGCCACACAGCCTTGACTTCTCCCTGAATGGATTCATGTATTTTTCTTGCTAATGTAGAACTTCCTATAGTTCCCTCTCAAACTGTCACCCAAGAGCATCTTGGTAAAGCTGACCAGCATCCACCCTGTTGACACTCACTATCCTTCCCCCAGGCAATAATTTTCTGTGCTCCCTGCTTCAGGGATCCTTCTAGACTCAGCTTTCCCTGGCTGTCATTCTTCAGAATAAAAACCCTCAGTAGTTCCCAAATGCGTGACCCACAACACACAACCATGAGTGTGACAAGGGAAAAATGCATTATGATGGCTGCTGCACTTCAAATGTGGTCTAACCCCTTGAATTTAAGCCCGGGTTCAGTCTCCCAAGTCACAAGTCAGTGGCATGAAAAGGATGGAAACTTAAATCGTCTATGGTATTTAGAGGAAGGCCACTGGAAAGTGATTAGATCTAAAGATATCGGGATTGTGCTCCTATGATTGATTCCTGGTGGCCTTATAAGAAGCAGGAAAGAGGGAGCACATGGGGATGTGCACACTCCTGTCTTTAACTCGAGAGGCCATGTGCAGCTTTGACACTGACGGCAGAAAGCCAGCACCAGCACCATGCTTTGGAGACTTCACAGCCATGAGCAAAATAAATCTCTTTTGTTTATAAAATAAGCCATCCCCTAGTATTTTATTATGCCATTGAAAACCTGACTCATATGATGTTTATGCATATTTTTTTTTTTTTAGTTTTTACTGTGTGGCAGGCACTAGACTATAAGCACGTGATAAGCACAGCCTTCTTTATGTTTATGATTGTGTTATGATGTTGAACTTTATTATTGTTGCTATAACAGAGAAGAGCGATACTGACGCAGAGAAAGAAGTTACGTTCATCTCAAACCCCTGGATCCTGTAAATGGGACTTTGAGGGAAACAGATCTCTGCAGAAGAAAGAAAGTTGATGATCTTGCCATGAGACCCCTGGATTACCCAGGTGGATCCTAGCTCTAATGCTCACTTTTCACTGAAGACACAGAGGAGAGACACACAGACAAGAGGAGAGGTGATGTGAAGACAGAGATGGGATGTATGGTGACATGGCCCCATGCCCAGGAAGGCAACACCAACAGTTCTCAGAAGCAGCAGAGGCGAGGGAGGACCCTGCAGAAACCCCAGAGGGAATGCAGCCCTGCGCATGCCTTGATTTCAGACTTCGTCTTTCACACCTGAGGGCACAAGCTATGCTGTCTTTAAGCCACTGGTTTGTGGCTTTTCTGTTGCAGCTGCCACTGTATTCTGACAAAGATTTAAATGCAGGTATGAGGCAAGATAGAAAGATGGAAAATTATGGAGACACGGTATGGTAGTTTGAGTGAGAACAGGCTCATATATTTTGATCCTTGGCTCATATATTTGAATTCTTCAATGAAACTGTTTGGGAAGGATTAGGGGGTATAGCCTTGTTGAAGGAGTTAGGTCACTGGGGGCAGACTTTGATATTTCAAAATCCCATGCCATTCTCGGTTAGCTCTCATGACCTTGGACTTGTGGATCAAGATGTAAGCTCTCAGCTACTGCTCCAACACCATACTTGTCTGCCTGCTGTCATGCCCCCTCCCCATAATGGTCATGGACTCTAATTTTCTGAAACTGTAAGCCCAATAAACTCTTTCTTCTGTAAGTTGCCTTATAGCATCTCAACACAGGAATAGAAAGGTAACTATGACACATAGGAAGAGAGTATTGCTCATCATTCCAGAGTCTGGTTGAAACCTCACAACAGCTGAGAAGAAAAAACCCTGCATGGGTTGGAGAGATTGCTCAGTGGTTAAGAGTACTGACCGCTCTTCTAAAGGACCCAGGTTCAATTCCCAGCACCCACATGGCACTTCACAACTGTATGTAACTTCAAGATCTGACACTCTCATACAGACAGACAGACAAAACACCAATGCACACAAAAGTAAATTAAAAAAAAAAAAAGCTGGATGGTGGTAGTGCATGCCTTTAATGCCTCCCAGCACTTAGGAGGCAGAGGCAGGAGGATCTCAGTGAATCCAAGGCCAGCCTGATCCACAAAGAGAGTTCCAAGACAGCAAGGACAGTTACAAAAAGAAACGCTGTCTCAAAAAAAAAGAAAGAAAGGAAGAAAAAAGAAAAACCCCTTCACAACCAGTACTTTCTATGAAGGTTGCTAGCATAGATGGAATGTCCTTTTTTTTTTTTTTTTTTTTTTTTTTTTGGGTTTTTCGAGACAGGGTTTCTCTGTGTAGCTTTGTGCCTTTCCTGGAACTCACTTGGTAGCCCAGGCTGGCCTCGAACTCACAAAGATCCACCTGCCTCTGCCTCCCGAGTGCTGGGATTAAAGGCATGCGCCACCACTGCCCAGCTGGAATGTCCTTTTTTCATATAGGTTTTTAGGTTTTGTTTTATTTTGTTGTTTTGGGGGCATTTTTGGTTTTTCTTTTTTAGACAGGTTCTCACTGTATAGCCCTTCCTGGTCTGGATCAGACTAGCCTCAAACTCATAGAAATCCATCTGCCTCTGCTTTCCAGGTGCTAGGATTAAAGGCATGGGCCAGTGCAATGGCTTATATAGGTATTTTATATTAAAATAACAATAAAGCAGGCTTAAGGCCCAAATGTCTGTGGCCTCAAGCAGGACCTATCTCCCTGGCATTTTCTAGGAATCACAAGCCTGTTAACTTTGTTTGCAGTAGAGATACCCTGCCCTTATGCATACTCTTAATCTAGACTTTTATTATCAAGCATAATCCTGTCAGGGGCCCTGCAGGAACCCCTCAGGATCTCATTCAGCTCTTTATCTGACACAGACAGCATTGCTTCCCAAATCCTATATATGAATATATATAGGATTATATATATTGTTATATATATTATATATATAAAACAATGAAGTGTGACCCACCTTGAGAAGCCCACTCCAGTCTCTTACTTTCTTCTGGGGCTCCTCTTAAGTACTGTTTTTAAAAATCCATATTGGCATATCTTTAATAAATTCCAATTCTGCTCCATACAACTCAGCTTGAAATTCATGTTCATGTTAAAGCCAAGGATCCAGTTTTATGTGAGCTGGGGTCCCTGGAAGATTACAGGACCTCTTAGCTTCTGTGGTGACAGTGTGGAGCTATGCCTCTGTGTTTGCCAGAGCTGACAGGTACAGGCACAGAGCTAGACGGAGATGCTGACATGGGACACGTAACGATAACCATAAACCAAGCTATCGGCAAGCATGTTCAGTCTCTGACACTTCCCTCCAGATTTTAGGTACACATCTCATATTATCCTTCCAGACTCCTCCAGAAATGAAAAGGGTACAGAAAGCCTCTCCATGTCCATTGCTTCCAGCATATATCCAGCAAGTTCCCAGAGAAAGAATCTGGTGGAACCCAGAACCTGGGCAAGGAGAAGAGCCTGGAGCCCACAGCAGTCCCAACACCCTGAAAGGCCGGCATTACCCGCATCTTCCTGGCTGGGAGGCGTTCAGTAAACACAAGGACTCTGCTTTCCTGCCCTTGGTGACAGTGAGGGGGCTTTAATGACTATGGGAACACAGCCTACTCCGTGGTCTGACGAATTGTCCTTCCTGCCTGGCTTCCAAAGGAGTCATCCAGGGTCAGTCAACAAGATGACAGGGCTAGATGGCTGCCTCCCCAGCAGGGACACCCGTGTTTGTCTGAGCAAGATGATACAGGCAAATATTGCCACTGGGTCAGCTGCACTGAAGTGGGACCTGGCTGGGGAGCTAACGCGCCTGTAAATTGGAAAGGAATTAGACTATCAGATGGCAGAGGCAAGGCACAACACAGCCACCCACTGGAGTCACTGCCATAACTCAGGGAAAGCAGAGCATTTTCCCCAGGAAGAGGTCGTGTGAAGAGCAGAGCAAATCAGGATGCTCATTTAGAGGGGGGATTTATGGCTCTATTAGCAGAGAGCCCCGGGAGGCTGACGCAGCACCGAGAGGAGAGGACACATTGCCTGTCTTTCAACCTTCCAAGAGGGGCTCCCTTGGTGAAAAGATCCTTCTGCTACACTCAAGGTGAGCTCAGAAAAGCTTGCCCATGGGCAGTCTGTGAAGTGCCCCGGAGTCCTGTAGAGCACAGCGAGGAGGAGGCAAGGTGAGCTGCGCTTCTCTCCTACCCCACCTCTGCCCCACCTTAACCAATAAAATTGTGGGTTTATGTAAGGAAATCTGAGCAATCTTGTTTAAATAAAGGAATTCTGCTGCTTTTTTTTTTTTTTTAAGGAGGCATGGCCCCATGGGTGAAGAGGATTGTCACAAGCTTAATGACCTGAGTTCAATCTCCCTGGCTGGCACCCGCGGGTGGAAGGAGAGAACAGACTGCTGAAAGTTGATCTCTGACTTTCACATCCATACTGTGACACTAGGTATGTGTGCACCTGTGCGCGCGCACACACACACACACACACACACACACATACACATATGAATAAATGGTTTAAAGTTATAAAGTATCTTTCAGCCAAGTTACTATAGTCAACAACAAAATGCGTAAGTAAATAGCTAGAGGGTAGCAGGTACTCCACCAGGTTCTAGTAAAAAGGTGTGATCAAAACCAAATGAGATATTGTCCTTGAGGCTTATTGTTTCCTAGGGGTTGACAAACATCAAAAAGAATGAATCTACGGACAAATTTGTTACTTGTGATGAGTTTAATAATACAAAAAGGGTAGCCTTTAAAAGGCAAATTAAACATTAAAAAAAAAAATCTAGGAGTTTATCTGAGTGAACAATGATTCAGGAATTGGGCAGCTCCAAATTTGAGGCCTGAATAGAACTCCACAGAAGACCCGGGGGGAGCCCTCACAGGAGGGACACAGGGGGAGCTCCCAGAAGGCAGCACGGTGGAGAAGCTTTTACAGATCTGATAAGGAAAGCATTCTTTGGACAGATACTGGGGAATGTTTCTATAGCATGGAACAGAAGTTATACAAAGAAAGCGTCTGATTGGTTACAATCATACAGTTGCCTTTTTTGTTTGTTTTTGTTTGTTTGTTTTTGGTTGGAAAGTCCCCAGTTATGTCCTCAGTGTGCTGACTCCCTCTGCTTTGCTGAGTTACCGCTCTGTTTCTAATATAAGTATTCTCCAGTGATTGCTTGAGTTTTGCCTTAGTTTGGGAATCAAGCATGGCTGAAGTCACTCGTGAGGACTAACTGGCTGTCTACTCAGAGTCATCAAGCCTGCTTTTTGTCATAATTTGTTTCCACAGTAGAACAGCAGCAGAGAGAGGTAGGGTGGCTGGAGAAGCCTCCCCAAGTAGGTGTCATTGGAAACGAAAGCTGAGTGAGAACTAGCCAAGGAAAGAGAATGGCTTGGCCTTGAGATCTGGACCTTTTGGCTTTCTCTGATCACTTGTCTCCTTATCACAGAAGAGGGTAACAACGAGCAAACAAAGACCCCATACAACATGTCTCTGTGGTTATTTTAGTCAACTTTACTGCTAATTTGATTTCCTGTACAACTAGTGTTGACGTCCAGGATGATGTAAGATATGGTGACCATCTGTGAGGCAATGACCTTGTCCTTGACACTTAGAGATGGCCTATCCAAAGCCCAAGGCCACTTATGCATCCCTACATCACTTGCTTTTCCTTCCCATTCATCAGGAGACAGTCTAAGTGCTAGTTCAGCCTAGGGTAGATGAGGGAGGTAGGAATCCATCTCTTACTCAGCCTAAAATGAAGGAAGGGAAGCAGGTAGGTAGGCAGAGTGAGAACAAAGTCATGGGGAACACCCTGGTGAGGGCCTCTAAGCATCCCCCATGGCAGGCTCTTGGGAGCTTGGACTGCCTTGGCTCTTTGGCCTCTCTGCATCTATTTCTTTACTCCTAAAATTAGTGCTTTGTAGGGTTGATATGAAGTTTGAATTATTATGATTTTCTAGGTCTGATACACAGTAAAGCCTGCAGAACTACTTGATAAGTAAATTGCAGCAAGATAGAATTAGTTTTACTCCAGGAAAAATATTAATGCTGTAACCACAAAGAATTACTGCCTACATAGTAGGGTATGGTAACAATAGTACACTGTGTACTTCAGAGAAAGCTAGAATAAAGGTGTTTGCATGCTTTCACCACAAGGAAATGATAAAAGTTTATGGAATAGATATGCTCACTCTGATTTGATTATGATACAATGGATGCATGTGTAGAAATATCTCATGGTACCCCATAAATCTGTACCATTTGTAAGTCAAAAAAATCTTACAATGAAACAACAAGGAGCTAAATATATAAACATGCATTTATCAAAGTTCAGAAAAGTTAAAATTTGATCAGATTTGTGTGAGTGTAGTGTGTTGAAGCCACCTGGTCTCTAGTGTTTCTTCCCCAGCTGTTATCATGGTCTTGGGATGCAGCTTTCTAGTCAGTGTTTTAGAGATGCTTTGCTTATATGTGCCCGTTAAGCACATTTAGTATGGCTGGTTATTTGGTGGTTATAAAGACGTCATCAGAGATGGACATGGTGGAACAGGCCTGCAGTCCCAGCATAGGGAGATGGGAATAAGAAACTGCTGTGAGGTCAAAGCCAACTCAGGCTCCAGAGCAGGACCCAACTGCCAAAGAAGAAATGGGATCGTATACACATCACTTTGAAAATTGCTTTTATTTTGTCCAACACTGTTCAGAAACCCAGCCTTGCTGCCACCCATGACTTCGTCTCCTGAGTATTCCATTCTGTGACTGTCCAGCAAGTTACCCATTCCCTCCTGAGGGTCAGTTAGGGTGCTCCTAGTCTGTCACATCCATGAGTGCTGTTGCAGTATCTGTCTTTGCACATGTTCCTGGGACCAGGTACAAGAGTTTCTGGACATGCTTCTGCAAGAACAGCAGCAGCAGGTCAGAAGTTCAGCTGCTCTCCACAGTGACTGCCTCGGTTCCCATTCCCACCAGTAGTGTATGTGAAACGATTACTTTGGACTCTTTTAGGAATAATGGTCAAGAGATTTCTGACGACGTGTGGGTCTGTCTGAAGTTTCTGTCCTCCTTGTTTTCAGAGAGCTTCCTATTAGATGAGACCTGCAGCACAGGAACTGTGAATCCTGTCTACACCTGTCAGTTGTCCATATTTGCTGGGATCTTTGGTAAAAAGCAGGTCATCCTCATCCCTTCTGAGGCCCATCCCTGTGACCTTGAGATCAGAGCTTTCTAGCTGTGCTCCTTGGAGAACCAGGGCTCCAGCTGACCTCCGAGGGAGAGGAGGAGTAGAGGGCATCGTAGAAAAGAAAAAAGAACAAGGTAAGCTCAGAACTCTAGACCTCCTGTCCAACCTCAGCCCAGGCAATACTGCAGTAGCCTGTCTTTATGCCAAGAAAGATTTTGCTAGGATGAGATGAGATGAGATGCCTGAGGGCATGGATCTGAGGTACATGGCATGCTTAGCATGTGAAAGATCCTGAGTGGTCCCACTCCATCCATCAGCACAGAGCCTGAAGAAGGGGGAATGGGAGAGGGGGAGGGCCAGTTGGAGGTGTGTCTTGGCTAGGGTTTGTGAGACCCTATTGCTGTGAGAAGACACCAGGACCACAGCAACTCTTAGAATGGAAAACATTAAATTAGGGCTGGCTTACAGATTCAGGGGTTCAGTCTGTTATCATCATGGCAGGAAGCATGGCAGCATGCAGGCAGACATGGTGCTGGAGAAGGACCTAAGAGCTCTACATCCAGATCAGCAGGCAGCAGGAAGAGAGAGTGACATTGGACTGGCTTGAGCATCTGAAACCTCAAAGCCCACCCCCAGTGACACACTTCCACCAACAAGGCCACACCTACTCAAACAAGACCACATCTCCTAATAGTGACACTCCCTATGAACCTATGGGAACCATTTTTATTCAAACCACCATAAGGTGGGAGGTAGGAAAAGAAAAGAAGAGAAGGAAGATGGAGAGGAGGAAGAAGAAACCTTTCAAATGGCTTAAGCTGAAAATACATAGTGTACATTTTCCATTGGCAATATATTATGTGATAGTTGTTGTGGCTGTTGAGACAGAGTTTCATGTAGCTTAGGATGACCTTGAACTTCTGACCTACTATCTCTACATCCCAAGTGCTAGGAATACAAGTATGTGCCACCAAACCCCAGTTTTTATATGGTGTTCAAGCTCAGAGTCTCATGCATATTTTTAATTATGTGTATTTGTGTTTGTGTCACCTGTGTGTGGGTATGTGCACATGTGAACAAGTGACCTAGTGGCCAAAACAAGGCATTGAATCCTGGAACTGAAGATATATGTGGTTATGAGTTGCTTGTATGATGCTGGGAACCAAACTCATGCCCTCTGTAACAGCAGTGTGTGCTCTTGGCAACTGAGCCAACTCTCCATCCCCAACCAACTGAGGGACTGTCGTTATTTTTAAAAGATGATAATAGGCTTGGTGGAGGGTAAGTGCAGAGGGTTCTGAGATAGTGCTCTGGATCTCTTCAGACCTCATTTACTAACATTTTGCTTCATTGTAACACATTGGTTATACTCTCAGGACTTATTGATACATAACTACCAACTAAAAAATAAACTCCAACTGGTTTTCCTTGGATGTTGTGCTTTCTGAGGGTTTGGACAAATATGTAAGGTATTTCCACCACTACTGCGTCGTATAGAGAAATTTCCACTGTCCTCATCTCTGTCCACCCAGAATATTTTTTCACTATTAAATAATATTTAATTCCATAATGTATTATTCTTCATTTTTTTTAATCCATGAACCTATAAAAAAAATATCTTGGATGATTCCAAGCTTTGGCCATAATTAAGAAAACTGCTGCAAATATTTGTGTGCAGGTTTCTGGGTGACTCTAACTTTCAGTATGTGGCTATAAAAACCAACAAGAAAAGATCATGTTGAACTTAGTTTTCCAAGAAATCTGCCCAACTATCTTCCAAAGTGCTATGGCATTTTGTACTCCCACCAGCTATGAACAAGAAATTTTGGTGGCCAACAAACTCTTTCAGCATCTATTGTTGTTGATGTTTCTGGTGGGTATAGGGGGAGGGCAGTGGTACTGTCTTGTGGCCATTTTAGTTTGGACTCCTAATGGTATGGTATTAAACACCCCTTTATATATTTATTTTCCATGTTTTATGAGACTTTTCATGGGGATTCATTCATTCCAGTTAGGGCATATGTGATAGTTTGAATGAGAAGTCCCCACAGGCTCATATGTTTAAATGCTTGGCCCACAGTTGGTGGAACTGTTTGGGAAGGATTAGGGGGTGTGGCCTTGTTGGAGGAAGTGTGTCACTGGAGGTGAGCTTTGATGTTTCAAAAATACCCATGCCATCTCCAGTGCACCCTCTGCCTCACTCTTGTAGTTCCTTAAGATGGAAGCTCTCAGCTGTCCTTGCTTGCTGTCATGTGTTTGCTCCACTGTCATAGGCTCTAACCCTCTGACACTCAAACGCTTTTTTCTATAAGCCTTGGTCATGATGTTCTAATACAGCAATAGAAAGTAACTAATACAGACACCACTAGTGATACACCGAAGGAAGGAAGGACTCCATCAAAGTTCAACTTGGTGAACCAGGGAGTTGTTGGGCTTCCTCATAGAGCATAGGGGAATTACTAAGAGGAGTTGTGGGTGGCCTCAAGTAGCTGCATCATTGCAAAGTCTCACCCTATCATTAATGATGACTTCATGGAAGCACACCATGGAGTCCTTGGACAACCAGCAGGCACCTCAACAGTTAGAGAGTCCCTCCTCTCCAGGGACTGTTACTGCTTGCATATCCATTGGAAGGGGGCCTATGAGTCTTGAACCTTTCACAAGACTTGTAATTTTTGTTAACTTCCTGAGCCTTACGAGTCTTCCTCCTCCCTCCAGGAGGAAGTATTTCAATTAAGAGGAAATTATTATATAACACAGCTATAGATCTTAATGGTGAAATCATTGCTCAGTTCTTCCCTCCCTCTCTCCCTCCCTCCCTTCCTTCCTGTGCTGAAAATGAGGCCAAGACCTCACTAGTGTTAGGCAAGTTCTCTCTCTACCACTAAGTTTCACCCCTGCACAGGTTCTCTGTTTTCTTCTTAAGTTTTGTGAGTTCTTACTACATTGTTCAGATGGCACATCTTTTCTTCTAGTCATGTGAATACATTTTTAAAAAGCACCATTGAAGTTTAAAGATCTACTATACTAGAACAGAAATTGTGAAGGCAGTGAACACATTTTTAAAGACCAAGAAACTTCAAACTCAAACCTCTCCCTTCTTCCCTCCACCCTTCTGCCCTTCCCTGTCTCCTCTCTCTTCCGTGTATACAAAAACACACCTGATAGATACAGAACAAATCCAGTCTCATCTCTCATGCATGCTCCTGTTCCCACAGGTAACATATCAGAACCCAGTTTACACAGCACAAGCTGATTATTATTCCAACAGCTTGTACATCTGGGGAGCTCATTATTCCAAGTCTGTGAGAAAAACATATATACATAGGCACACATGCACACATGTACACAGGCATACATTCACATAGGCACACAGGTAAACAGGCACACATGTACACAGGCATACATTCACATAGGCACATAGATACACAGGCACACATGTACACAGGCCCACATGCACACAGGCACACAGTCAAACATACACACAGACACATGGGCACATGCACACATTCACACAGTCAAACATACACAGAGACATAAATTCACCCAGGCACACAGGCACACATACCCAGAACTTAAGTTTGAAGAACAGGGTGTAATTAGTAAAAAGGGAGCACATTTTCTTCTTTCCAAAACGCCTATAGATTAATGAAACTCTCATTCATGCAGAAAGCCCCTTGTCAGGTTGCTAAGCTCCTGGGTTTTCATGTGCATATATGCCTGTGTGCCTGTGTGAATGTGTGCCTACGTGAGCATATGCCTGTGTGTGTGTGTGTGTGTGTGTGTGTGTGTGTGTGTGTGTGTCGCGCGGCGCGCGCGAATGTGCATGTGTGCCATTCAGGGGCAGGAAAGGTGTATGCCCCTGGAATCTGCCAGAAATCTTTAAACTTTCTGAATCCCAGCAGAACAATACCACATGCTAAGGCAGGAAACAGAAAGGAGTTGTGTGTTCATTGACCCAGAAGGAGGTGCATGCTCAGACTCTTGGGAGTTAGAACAAGTGGGGGGGGGGGGCAGAGAGAACCATTTACACGTAAGGACACTGAAAGCAAGAAGGTCATAAGAAGGTGAGGTAAGGGGTGTGATGAAGTTTGACTTGTTGGTTAAAGACAGGATGTCTAGGTGTGGCTCAAGCCTTTAATCCCACCAATTGGTAGAGAGTGGTAAGACAGGAGGTTTACTATGGGCTCGGGTTTAGCTTGGGCTAGAAAGCAAGACTCTCTCAAACAAATTTGTCATGAGTTATTAAATGAAAATCTCTGTTCTAGGCATGAGATACCTGCCTGAGTTATAGGTCAAAACCTCAGAGACCCTCCACTCAAAACAACACAAATTGTTACCATTGCTCTGGGTTGCCCATCATAACTAGATGATAACACCCTGTTGCTAAAGACACAACTCACTCTGGTATGAGACAGAGAGAAGAAGCTGGAACTGACCTGAAAACTTCCTCCCTGCTGGCCAGCTTTCATAGTTCAAGAAGTTGCTATGTAGAAGGGTGGGGGAGAAAAGTCATCAGTGCCATTACCTAGGGCTGGACCCTACGTGCTACGGTATTGACCTACCAGGGAGATGTGCCCACTGGTGCAATAGTGGCATGAAGGTTATGGGGGAGCCAACCACTTCCTGATAGGATTTGAGTCCTAGTCCTCAAGAGGGAATTGCTAACTGGTATTATCAACCCCTTCAAAAGCTAATGGCTTTAAAAGTCATGGACCCTAGGCTGAACCTATTACCACTGTTTTGCTAAGTGAGCACATTGTTAAACCACCTTCTAAATACTTATGTTTATGCCATAGATTGGCACCATTCTCAGCCTTGCAGAGAAGCTTCTTTCTGTGGAGGTCAACAGCTGATGCAGAGACTCATTACTGGTCAAAGTGCCGAGTTAGCACAGGCCTAAACACAACATCTATATTATAGCTCCCTCCCCCAACACATACACCCAACGTTTGGAAAACATTGTGGAAGAGGTGCCAGGAAGAATGTAAGAGCTGGAGGATGAGGAGGAGCATTGTGAAATGTTATCTTCAGGACATGTCATTACGCTCACTAACTCACAAGCAACTATGGTTGCTTACACAAGTCCTGCAGAAGACCAAGTCAGCAAGATTAATTAACATCTCAACAGAAAACATTGACTGGACTCAGTGGGTTACGTAAAAACTAAAAGGAGGGGACATGAAGGTGGGAAGGCGTGTTCTGAGGGTGTTCAGTATGGGAGGGGGAGCTGGGAATAGATATGATTAAAACACTCTGTGTACATATATGAAATTGGCAAAAACTAAATAAAAGATATTCCAAAAATGAATAAAAATTATTTCTAAAAATAATGAAAATAGAAATAGCACCCCTTACTGTGTTCCTATAGTAACTATGTAGGTGTTAGAGGACCAGGCCACTTGAGGTCACTCTAGCTGCTTGTCACAGAACTGTCCGAGGCAGGCACCTGGTGAGCTATTGAGAGACGGGTAGGCACCCAATGAAGGAGTGTGGGCTAGCTGAAAGCTTGGCTTCTTGTGAATAACAACTCAGATGTCTCTATCTTCCTGTAGGATGTATATGCAAAAGACACTTCCTGTTGCCTAAGAGCGGTGTGGCCGTGTCCACACCTGGATCTCAGACTTCTAGCTTCTGAAACTGTAGGAAAGTATAGTGGGTAGCTGGCCCAGCTTTGACCTGGAAGTGCCACCCCCATGGAGGCTTCGGTAACTGTCATGCCTATAAGGCAGAGCCGATAGAGGACCCCTGAAGACCTGAGATCCAGATGAGACAGCTCTCTTGGTTCCTGGATCCTGGACGCTGGAGGTAGACCAAGCAGAGTTCTCCAGAGAACACCGCTAGACTGTGCTTCACCTTTCCCAGACTCTGTTACTTATCCCTTTACTTGTAAGTTACCCCACAAAATAAACCTCCCTTTTAACTACATGGAGTTGCCTTAATATTTAAACCAATAGGGGAGAGCACAATCAAGGTCAGGAGCTTTGTTACAGAGGTGCTGGCTAACTGATAGAGTTGACAAACGGCCTGTGCTAAGTCTGTACCACCTGGGACTTTGTGTTGATGTTAACACTCATCAGAACCTAGGAATCACAGCTGTATGACCTCACTGCTAACCCATGCCACACACATGTCAGTTCCAGGGAACTCAGTATCAGATCGCAACCATTTAAGGAGAGTGAGAAGCTTATAACTTGTACATTACAGGTTTTCATCACCACCCTATGGACTTATGTTATATGTTTAAGAATACTCATTGGGGTTCTATAATAGAGGTGGCTCAGTGATTAGGAACACATACTGCTCTTCTGGATGTCACACGTGTCTGGTGGCTCTCACCCATCAATAACTCCAGATCCTATTCTGGCCTCTGAGAGTACCTGTACTGTAGTGTGTGTGTGTGTGTGTGTGTGTGTGTGTGTGTGTGTGTGTATGTGTGTGTATACTTAAAAATAGTTTCAAGGTTATATCCCCAATTCTCATATTCCTCTCCATCCTGGGAAGGATTCAGAATGGGGTGAGGGTCTCTCAAAGTGATTAGATTTCTAGTTAGAAATTATTATGGAATTTAAAATGCTATGCAAATGTATGATTATAGATTGAGTGTAGATATATGCCTCCCCCAACCACCTGCTCATACTAAAACACAAATGCCAACAACAGGACCTTCATTTGTTTCTATGATCCCAGGGTGAGGCTTTGCCATGGGTAGTAATATATCATTGGTGCTTGATAAATATTTGCTAAACAAATGAATGAATGAATGAATGAATGAATGAATGAGCACAGAAAGGAGGCCATCCTGGAAGTGGGAACAGGCCCAGAGATCAGACCTGTCCTTGGCAGTTGCCACAGCTGGCTCCCAAGGTGGAGAATGAGAAGGAGCTGGGCCTCAGCCTTGGAGCGGAGAGCTCACCTCTGACAGACCCATGGGAAGCCACACAGGCTGCTCCAGGCAATGCCTGTCAGCCAGAGAACTTTCTAAATTGCAGTAGAGAAATGAGCTGAGAAAGCAAACTTTGCACAAAGCAGGCCCACAGCATGTTGTGGGGACAAAGGGAAAAAACACACAAAAGACTGCGCTCCTCATGACAGGCTCCATGGGCTGCAGGATGCTGGGACCACCTAGGGGCCCCTCTCAAAGCACCAGGCTGCCTTACACTGGGGAAACATTCATGCATCTCCTTGTTCTCCAGGTCCCTCCCACACACTGACACTGTCTCACCAAGTTCTCAGGACCCTGGGGACATCACAGATGATGCTCAGGCAGATGATTCAGTAAGTCACCTGCTCCTTGACTGATGAATTCTTTCTCACTGCTGCTCATCTGCCCATCTCTAACTGCTGCTCCTGACACATGGAAGTCTTCAGAGCAGTGGCTGAGACACAGGACATACTCCAAACCACGAGAGGCTCAGCAGGGGGATCCTGCTCAGGATTTGGGGAAAGTCTAGGAAGATATAAAGCGTGGAGATCATTATTCCCAGGTATGGAGAAGGCAGGAAGAGCTCTGTTTAGAAACCCAGCATCCCTGGAGCTGAGCTACAGATTAATAAGAGTATGGAGCAGCTAGAGACAGAGCACTCAGGCATCAGACACAACCCAGTCATGATGAAGCAGCTATCATCTTCTCAAAGTACAGTGGGGTCCTGTTCCCACTTGCCAGCAGCCTGGAAGGAACTGCCTTGCCCACTCAAATACACACACACACACACACACACACACACACACACACACACACACACACCAGACATACACTAATACACATGTGCAAACATGTAGATATACATAAAGACAGACACACATACAGACATACACAGACATGTACAGACACACATACATACATAGACACAGAGAGACACACAGACACATTTATATATACAAAGATACACAATAGACACACAGACCCAAAGAACACATACACAAAAGATCATTTTCAATAAACTCCACTCTAGGACTCTATCAGCCAGAGCACAATGAGGTCATCCAGGAAGCCAGGAGAAATGATGTGCAGCTGACCCTGCCATTCCCTGGGTTATCTCTTCCCAGCCATTGGTTGCCATAGCAAACCTGACAGCAAAGTGGTGAAGATAGACCAATCCAGATAAAGACTGGCCTTCCCCTGTAGCATCATACCAAAGCCAGAAAAAGAATGGCCAGATGTGGCTATTGCAACCAGATGGCCACAGACTCAATCTATCAGGGACAGCCAGTCTGGGGTCAGCTTCAGTGGCAATTGCCATAGTGTTTGGTTTCACAGGGGGTTGTTTATAAGCACCACCCAAATAGGATGGTTGAGCACTGAGAGCAGCAGATGTGGCCCTGTCAAAATGTGGATCTTACAGCCATAACCCAGGAACTCAGAGCATGACGACATCTGAGATGCATCATTGAAGAGAATGAAAGTTCAAATAGAGGCTTTTGGAAGTCTTGATCCTATTGGCTTTGTCCCTGGAAGAATAAGTTTTAAGACACAGATGTACAGTCGACATGTGAAGACAGAAAGAAGACACCACCTAGAAGCCAAAGACAGAAGAAAGTGATCCAGCTAATGCTTTGATCTCAGCCCCCCACTTTCCACAGTGAGACAGTACATTGCTGCTGAACCCACCTGGTGTGAGTACTTTATCTGACAACCCTAGAAAGTTCCCCCAGGCACCCATAACACCCAGAGTATCTTTTTGTGCTGGTTGATCTTCATTGGTCTACATGACTGCATTTAAAGTCACCTAGAAAACTGATCTCAGGGTATATCCACACAAGTGTGTTCAGACATTAACCTGGGGAGGGACGAGCCACTCCGAAAGCACACAGCACCATCCTGTAAGATGGGGTCTTGAACAGAATACAGAGGAGAGAGGCAGCTGAGCACCAGATCTCATCTCCCTGGATGCTGTGTGACCAGCTGCTCGAGCGCCTGCTGCTGTGATTTCCCACCATGAAGAACTGAACCCTTGAGCCGTGAGCCAATAGAAGCCTTTCCCCTCTTTATTTGCCACAATAACAACAATGTCACTAACACATTCTCCAGCCAGAAAGTGGTCTTGGTGCAGAGTTCCCTCCCTCGGCAAGAGTTCTCACTAACTTTGTAATTCCTAACTATTAGTGTCTGAGGACGAAGCTCAGTCCCTCTACCTTAGTTATTGAAATTAATCTGGAATATAAAATTAAAACCGTCTCCCCTTAGGCGTGCATGCCCATCCAGAATGCCTTCCTCCAGGCCAGCCTACAAAAGAGCCTTGGGTGCTGTGGATGAAGGGCGGGGTTCAGTGAAAAAGGCCAGGGCAGAAGCCACCGTGGAACTTAGGGGCTGTGAAGGCTTTCACCTTCTGGCATCCCCACTCTCAGAAACTGGGAAAGACTGGGGAGCCCTGCAGCTTCCCCCCATGGGACAGAAACCAAGGGACCACCTTGCTCTCATATTCCAGCATGCTCATATGTGTGTTCCAGAAAAGATTTTTAAAAGCTGCACTTTGACCCTAAATCAATCATCAAAGCCATTGTTCTCCAACCCCAGCTGCAGGGCCCATCTGTATTTGCACCAATCTTTGATGTAAAGGTGGGTGTGAGTGTGCTTGGATGTGCAGCAAATGTGGTGTGTGTGTGTGTGTGTGTGTGTGTGTGTGTGTGTGTTGATATGTTGCAAGTCCTTGCATGGCTCCCAGGACAGACCTAACTGGGGGAGCAAGGACATGAAAAAATGATAAACATAGACAGAAGCAACTGGATTCTGGAGTCAGATGGCCTGGGCTCTTGCATGGAGAAACTGCCCGATCCAGAAGCTCAGTATTTTTATTACATAGAGTTGAACATGGAGTTGGAGTTTCTACATACAGCAGAACAAGGCTGCATGGTTATTGCATGAAGATAAACAAGGAGGTGGTGGCTATGTATATGGCCAGATCGAGGAGACAAGCTGAGCTAATCTCAGTAGGAGCAGCCTCAGTAGGAGTCTTCAGGTTGTAAACATCTGGGGGCAGGAGCTATGGTGGCCATTTTCTGCACACACTATCAACATTTGTACTCAGACCTGAGGAAGGCTTTACCATTTCTCTGAGCTTAGCCCAGGGAAGGCTTTGCCATTTTCCTGTGGTTCTAAGCCTTTGGAGTCCTTGAGCCAGCCATGCCCATGTCAACCACACACATTCACTTGGGACTTCACTCCCCCACAGTGTGTGGTGTGGTATGTGTGGGAACCTGCTGGAGAGGATGCACAATATGTGCTCATGTAAACACCCCTCTAACTGGTGAGTTTTCAGCCTTGGCCCCAGCTTGCCTTTCATATTGCTCCAGAGAAGGGTCCCTGGGTCATGTCCGATTTCATTAGTGTTGAGTTGAATCCCCTCCAGTGTGTTGGTGTTGCTCTCAAGTCTGACACTCGGAGCAGGACTTGGAATGTGCTGGGACACCTGCCCCCAAGGAGCCCTCTGGCTCCACCACCCACCACATGCCCCTCCAATGCTCCCTCTGAAACTGTCTTCTCCTTACCTGTCACTTGACCTGTCATCACCATGGGTCAGCTTCATCTTAAGCAACAATTCCAGAAATCCTCCCCAATCGCACACACATAGGCATTGTGTCCCTTTCTGCTCCACCCAGTCTTTTTCTCAGGTTTTCGTGTCATGTTGTCATCTTTCACACTTGGTAAGAGCATGCTAGTTCGTTTGGTAGAGTTGTACATGCCACTTTCTGCATATACCCATCAGCCTGGGCATGAGCACATGGCCACACTTTGCTTCAAGGACAGCTGAGAAACACTGTCTTCAATCTGCAAACCATGTACTCTGCTTTAGCAGAAAAGGTAATTTTACTGTGGTAGACAAAGGGACTGGGTGGAGATGAAAAAATTAGTAGTCCCTTATTTAGTATCCTCGGGTATCCATGGCAACCTTTCCTCTGACCCAGCCTGCACTCTGTTTCATGTTTCACAGAAGTCTCTGGCATCCACCATCGTGGCAAGAGGGAACCACACTCCATTCCCAGGCTTCTTCGCCCCATTGGGTTATGACAGGAGCCATCAGACACCAATGCTATCCGTCTTTCTTCCAAGCCTCGCTGTCCTCCTGTGTCTTTCTCTCCCCCACTTCCTCCTACCTCTCACAACTTGTAGCCAGAACACCCGAGTTTGACTCTCTTACCAGCCATGTGGCTTTAAAGAATTCCCCCTGCCTGTCCTTGTGTTTTCCTCTGTGGACAGGGATGATAGGATGCAACGAGATTGTGCTGTGGATGAATGGGTGTATAGGAAAAGCTTAGTTAATGGGAAGTACAAGCCCCTAGCATCCCTTCATAGCTGAGACCACGCCGCTGCTCCTACACAGACCATCAGTAAGAGGAGTTTATTAAAAAGGCCTCCGTAACAGAGCTAAGCCATATGGTCTTCAGGGAATCAATATGTTAAGCCACCCTGCATAAGCAGACAGGCTATAAATAAAATCAGATTCAAGGACTGTCCCGGATATAAGGGACCTCTGTGCACCCTGATTTGTCATGTTCCCGTGTGTTGCTGTTATCATCACTGCTAATAATGGCAGCAGAATATGTCATTTATCAAACAGCACTCCCCATTGCCGACAGTGGGCTTTTTATCCCCACAAGCTCCAGGACGCGAGCTCCCCAAGCTCCTCGCACAGACGTGATACTGAGTTCAGAGGAGAAGTGACTTTCCAAATGCCACCAGAGCCAGCCTGGCACACGGATCCACCTCTTATTTGTTCATTTGTATTTTTAACATTTTTTTTTTATGTGAAAAAGAAGCTCCCTCAAACCGCAAAAGTCAGAATCGCCCCTAATGACACCTCTTCCTGCTTTTGAAGTCTGTAATGAAAGCCTGGGTAAGAACCACCAGAGTCCTTCTGGCCCCTCCCAGGGATAAGCACCATTAGCTGGCGAGTTTTCCTACTCACGTGCCCTAATGGTCTCCAAATTGTCACTCTCACTCTCCAAACAAATGGTCTCAAACAGGAGGCGCTAAAACCGTGTGCTTCAGTCTACAGAGAGAAACAATTCTCCTCTAAGGACTCACACTTCTGGGATACCAGCCTTTGGTCATTTGTTCCTTCATTTACTCAAGATCAGTCAAGAAACATTAACCAAGTGCCTCGTCCTCACTCCGGATGAGTTCTAATCTCAGCTTGCTGCTCTATTTATCTCCAAGGAACCGGCTATGACCAGTTCTTCTTGGTCACTAGGAAGTAGGAGTACCCGAGCAGGGGTGACAGAGGGTAAGAGTGGCCCTGAGAGGCCTGCAGATCCTCTCTATTAGAGTGGTGGCTTGTCTGTCTGTCTTTCTGTTTGTTTGTTTGTTTGTTTGTTTGTTTGTTGGCTTTGAGACAGGGTCTCTCTCTGGTTAGCCTGGAACTTGCTATGCAGCCCAGGCTGACCTCAAACTAGTAATTACCCTGCCTCAGCCTCCCCAGTGCTAGGATGGCAGGCGTATGCCCACCATACCCAATAAATGGTTGCATTTTTTACCACAAAAAGAAGGCAGCCTCAGTGATACCATCCCCACCTATTAGCAGGCATGATTCCTAGAAATGGGGCTAAAGTAATCCCCTCTGAGGAGCTGTGCACATCAGAGGCTCCAAGAGCAAACTAACTTTCTTTCTGCTGTATCTACAGACCCCCCCCCCATACTCCTTGGTGTGGAAAGCCTCATCACCCACCTGCCCCTCCGACCAATAAAGCCCTCACACCAACAGTGAACAGAATGGCTCATTAAGGACCAGGTTTGCAGGTGAGCGCGCCACACTGAGAATCACAGCGCTCTTTTAGAAAATAAACTCAAATTAGCAATTGCAGTTGCTTGTCTCATCTCATTTCCTGGCTGAACATATTCCCCTTGTGCTGCTGTCACTTCTGCCGCTGCCGCCATCTCTGGGGACGGAGATTCTGCCCCTAGAGACTCTGGGGAAATAGAAGAGACTCTTTGCACATGTCCTACAACAGACTCTGCACCCTGTAGACACGATCCTATGTGTCAGGCACACCGATCACCCCTGAGTCAGGCACCAGGCAACCCTTGACATCCTTATCAGATGTGAAAAGCCAGTCCCATTTTACAGGTGAGGAAGCCGAGGCTTGGGCAAAGGGGTTTTCATGGCAGAGAACATCGCTGTGTTGATTACTTCTATCTGTACTGTGACAATAATAGCCTGCCAGAAGAATGATTAAGGGGGGAGGGTTTATTTGAACTCACTGTTTCAGAGAGATTTTGGTCCATTTGCACTAAGACTGGTGGGAGGAACTCCATCTGTGGATACATGTGGCAGAGGCAAATATCAGGCAGACACCACAGCCAGAATCAGGGGTGGAGAGAACCTTCAGAGGCCCAAATCTAATGGTGATTTTCTGCCAGCCAGACCCTGCTGCCTAAAGGTTCCAAAGCCTTCAAAATAGTACAGCATGCTTCAAAACTGGGATACCAACCAACCTAGCCACAAAACCTTTGCACACCTGCAAGATGTGCCAGGGTAATGCAGAGGCAGAACTTGGGGGGTTGCCAACCAATGACTTGTCTAACTTGAGGCCCAAGTCATGAGAGAGAGTCCATGCCCAACACTGCCTGGATAATCAGGAATTAGAGGCTGGATAACCTAGAGACATAGGATAGAAAAAAATCAATAAAATGATTCCAAATGATATTCTTATGTATTCATAGATCAGTGCCTAGCCTGATCATCACCAGAGAGGCTTCTGTCAGCAGCTAATGTGAGTAGAAACAGAGACCCAAGCCAAACATTATGTGGAAAGAAAGTCCAAGTTGGAGATCTCCAGCAGGAAGCATTATAGGAGCCAGATGGATCAAGGACACCAGGAGAACAAGGCCCACAGACATTAACTAAGCAGGGCTCAGAGGTGCTCACAGAGACTGAAGCAGCAAGCATGAAGTCTGCATGGGTCTGTGCTATGCCCTCTGCATATATGCTGTGGTTGTTAGCTTGGTGTTTTTGTGGAACTCCTAACAGTGGGAGTGGGATGTCTCTGACTCTATTGACTGCTCTTAGGACCCTTTTCCTCCTACTGAGTTGCCTTGCCCAGGCTTGATATGAGGGTTTGTGCCTGGTCTTACTGAATCTTGTTATGCTGTGTTCAGTGGACATTCATGGGAAGCCTGCTCTTTTCTGAAGGGAAATGGAGGAGGAGTAGATCTGTGGGAGAGGAGAAGTGAGGGGGAATGAGAGGAGTGGGGGAAGGAAAACCACAGTCATGATGTAGTGAAAACAAAAAATAAATTTACATATATATATATATATATTATATATATACGTGTATATATATATATGTATATATATATATATATGAACTTGTGGGAGATACTTCACATTCAAACCATAATAGTCATCTTTGCTTCATCAGTTGCTAAAAGGCTCAAGCCAGAACCTAGGGAAATTATTCCAAATTCCCATTTGATTAATTATTAAAATTCTTTAGATTGGGCCAAAATATT
This sequence comes from Peromyscus leucopus, assembly GCF_004664715.2. NCBI lineage: Eukaryota > Metazoa > Chordata > Mammalia > Rodentia > Cricetidae > Peromyscus > Peromyscus leucopus. Next base: position 86,848,785 of record NC_051063.1, on the reverse strand, counting down.
AGGTTTGAAGTCTCCATGACTCCCTCCACCCAACAGCCATTACGGGTGGAGTTACACTGTATTCAGTGAACAGTGAATGGTTTTCTGGTATGTGCCATCTCTGCATATTCTAAGGACTTGGGACACGAAGAAATATCCTAACAAAGATCTCAGCCATGGGAGAGAGTTACCCTAGCAATGTCTGGATCATGGCATCATCCTTTACATTCTCCTGCCTCTCTCCTCCCGCACAAACCCTTCTCCACAATATGGTCCAATTTTTAAAAATCTATTTTGACTAACTATATTAAAACATTAATGAGATATCATGTAGTTTTATTATGTATATATTGCATAAGTACAAACCAAAGTAAAAACATCTATATCTTGGAACATTCATCATTTCCTTAAGACGAAAAGATCCAATATCCTTTCTCCTTGTTTCTTGAGCTATGCCATATATTATGATTTCTGTAGACACTCTGTAGGCAATTTTGTGAAACTTGATTGTACAATTTGAGGCTCCCGCTACTCTGAGGAATGCAGTCTATTCTCTATAATCAAGAGTACAAATTCTTTTCACAACCCGGCCTTCACCAGCCCCTTCCTCCTCCTTCACCGTTCCCTGTCCTGCTCTCCTCCATCTGGACTTTTCTTAGTTTGTTTCCTTGTTTACTTCCAACCTCTTAGCTTCTACAGGGGAGAACTTTTCTTCCCTGCATGTGTCTGTCTTCTTATACTTCCTGCATGGATTTTCTTTCTGCTTGAGCCTGGAGATGTGGCTTACTGGTAGAGCATTTGCTTAATTTATCCAATGCCAGCACTGGAGAAGGGGAGGTGATTTCCGTTTATGCATAGCTTCCACCGGGAAGCCTTCCCTGACCTCTGCCTTCCCAGACCACACTCAGGCCCTCTGCTGTAGGAGCTCATATCATTAGCTCTTCCCTGCCCTGACATGAGTTCTACCCAAAGAGCTATTCTCTACACAGGACTGTACTCATAGAAGGCAGGGCTAGTGTCTGCCTTACCAACACCAAAGTACTTGTTTGTGGCAATGGACAAATGAATAGATGTTGAAGAAGTATTACAGTCATAGCTAAGAAGTGTCAGGAATGGGATTTGAACTTCAAACCCCACATTCAACACCATGCCCCTCTATGAGAAATGTTCAAAACACAAGTTAAATGAGTTACATTCATGTATGAAATATCTCAACACTTTCTTTCTTTCTTTTTTTTTTTTTGGTTTTTCGAGACAGGGTTTCTCTGTGTAGCTTTGCGCCTTTCCTGGAGCTCACTTGGTAGCCCAGGCTGGCCTCGAACTCACAGAGATCCGCCTGGCTCTGCCTCCCGAGTGCTGGGATTAAAGGCGTGCGCCACCAACGCCCGGCTATACTTTCTAAAAATAAATATATCCAAATGGGGTGTGTATTTTAGGTGTTGCTTTGTCTTTTAGTCCCACTAGAATAATTAAAGTTAAGGATCTGTGCAAAAGGAACATCCTCCCCAAAATTATGCATAGTGAGGGGAAAAATTTGGCCAGAAACGCAGCATTTCTTGAAATCATCTTCCCAGTTGGTTCCATGAGCATAGCATCATCTGAGGAAGTGGCATGGTTAGTTAGTGCTGAGTGATTCAGCAACATCTCCCAACAAAATAAAATCCTAAACTCACTGCTTTCCATCAGAGCTGTGGGTATTGAGGAGCAGGACTTACTTCTAGGTAGATCAATATTTTGATATGGGACCTTCTATGTAACCCAGGCTGGTCTCAAACTCACTATTCTCCTGCCTCAAGACCCCAAGTGCTGGCATTATGGGAGTACACCACAGGCCTGACTCTTCACAGGCTTATACCTTAGTCACCTTCCAGCAGAACACAGAAGGAAGCAGAGAAGGGAAACTAAAGGGACTTTCAGAACTACTCCCTGCTGGCTCCTTCAGCTCACCGTGTGCCAAGCACACTAAGCATGCTGCTTGCCTTGTCCAGTTAAATCCTCACAATGACCCCATGAGCTTCCTGTCTATGTGTGCTTGGTGTTAAAATGGGTCTTGAGTCTAACTTCAAGGGCTAGGTCCATAAACAAAGGTTCTGCTGACTCTTGGCCATTCACATTCTCAAGACCTGGATGACCACAAACTGAATACTTCTAAACATCTAAAATCCACTCTAGATGAGGGCTGAAAGTCCCGGCTAAAATAAGAATGTCCTCCAAGGTCCTTCCAAGGACTCCTCACCTGCAGATGGACCAGAGTCATCAGACACAGGCCTTATGTATTGAAGATACACATTCTAGAAAGATGGACCAGAGTCATTAGACACAGGACTAATGCATTGAAGATACACATTCTGGAAAGATGGACCAGAGTCATTAGACACAGGCCTTATATATTGAAGATACACATTCTAGAAAGTTCTCACCCACCGAGACCCAACCAAAGCAACTACTGAGGATGAACTACATATCAAGCACTGTGCTTTCCACACACAGCTTCAAACTATAGCAGACCCCAGAAGAGGTTGTCTCTAGAGAGATTAGGTACCAGGTCCAAAGTCAGACAAACAGTGAAGGATCAGAAATCAAGCTTCCGTGTTCTTGTCTCCAAGGTGTCCTGCCTCAGCCAGCATCAGGGTGACAAGCAGCCTCAGCACGGCACCCCCCAATGGTGCCACCTGTGAAGGTACTGTGACTTTGAAGCCAGGGGTCCTGTCCTGACTTTGCCTCAGTTCGTAAGACAGCCTCTGTACCCTCCAGGGATTTGAAGGTAAAATCAAGCAGCCTCAAATCACATCAGAGATTCGCACCATGAAAGTGAAGGCACTTCCCTCTGCTGTGACGGTTAGCGTGTGCCGTCCTTGGGAAGAACAGGCAGAAGGAGACATAGCATGTTGCTAATCCTCCAGCAGCAGGAAGGTGTATCTCTGCCTAGAGGAAGGTGCTCCCTCCCTCCCCTTCTGTAGGCGGAGACCTCTCACTTGCACTTGCACACATAAAGTCCCCACAGAAAGCAAAGGAGCAGCCACTGACCACCACGCTGGCTGTCCCCACAGTGAAACCCAAAGATTGCTTCCGTGGTGTCTGAAGACCAAACATCAAGCCAGGGGGAGTCGTGCACACCTGTATTGCCAGCCCTGTGGAGGAGGGAGGAGCCTAAGTGATCAAGGTCATCCTTAGCTACACAGTGAGGCTAGCCTGGGCTAGGAAAGCCACTCTCAAAGAAAAGGAAATGAAAAAAAAAGTGTCAGAATGACAAAAGCAATCACCATATCTTCCTTCCTTCTTAGTTTCTGCCAGACATGTTGTCAGTGAGGAGACCATAGTTTATACACTGCCAACAGGGATGTTTCCTCTTCTACGGACCCTTTTCTAAACAACCTCATTTCCGCTGGACCAAGGTGATACCACCTGTTCACAGAGTCGCCGGGGGTGGATTTTTTGGTTGCCTGTGGGACATCGTCTCATGATGGAGCCCTGGCTGGCCTGGAACTCTCAGAAATCTGCCTAACTCTACTTCTGAGTGTTTGAACCAAAGCTGTGAGACACCACGTCCTGTAGCAGCTGAAAGTCTTGACATAGACAAAATGATTTATCAGCAGCAGGGTGGGGGGATACTTAGGATTCCCTGTAATAACTTGGGAAGTGGACCCCAAATAGGACTAGACAGATGGCTCAGTGGTTAAAGCACTTGCTGTTCTTGCCCAAGAACTTGGAAGTTTGAAGTGAGAGTCCCAGGACTCAAGCTCCAGGGTTTCAGTACCTTAGACCCACACACATACACACACACACACACACACACACACACACAGCCCGCTTTACTCCCCCCAACAGAGACAATTTAAGGAAAAAGAAATCTTTAAAAACCTTCATTAAGTTTCTACTTACTATTTCATGAGTTCAATGACAGCTGATAACTATGGAAGCCTCCTGGGCAGTATCTACCGAGCAAGGTCTGGAATTGTGTGTTGGTTCACACACATCATTTTATCCAGTTTTCACAGACTAAACATTCTGTGGAACATCTGGTACTATCTGGAACCATTTCTGATTGTCACAACCAAGGTGAAGGGGCATGTGACTGCCATCTAATGGGTAGAAGCCATGCATGTTGCTGAATGGTGAAAATGGCCTTAATGGATTCTCAAAACAAAGAGCTGTCTGGCCCAGGATGCCAATAACACCAGGGAGGAGAAACCGTGCTGTCCAAACACGCTGCCTTCCTGTTTCACAGGTAGGAACACTGAGCATCAGAGAGACTGGAAAAGCGACTGAGAGCAAGCAGGGTTTGGAGCCAAGAGGAGTGGATTTCAGAGCCTCATTTTTTACCACACACTTACGAACGTGCTCACACGTGGTATTTTGTCTGTTTTAGATCCACCTGCTCCTGACTCTGAAGGCACACTTGTGGACGGCCAGAGTTCCAAGCAACTGTGCAACATGCTAACACTAGCAACCAGGTCACACCTGATTCCAAGGCACCCCTGAGCCACAGGAAGAGTTACTGTCCTTAAGAGAAGAAATGAATTTGCCAACTGCTACCCCGCTAACTGCAGCTTCCATAGGTATTTCCAGCTCTAGATTAAACTGAGTCTTTGGGACTGAAAGAACAAAAGGAAAATCACCTTCAGCAATGGGCAGGGAGGACAGACTGGGAGAGGAGAGTGGGTGTGCCACCCCTTTCCATATTCATCCTCACACTTCGGATCAGAAAGTAATTGCCAATTGTTATCATGTTAAGAAAGAGGTAGCCATGGAGGTCAAACTTTCTGATTTCTTATTCAGGGAAATTTTCCATTCCCCAAACCCTCATCTAAAAGGCCAAACCAAAGAAAGCTGCGCTCTGTAACAGGGCTCAGAAAACACAAATGGCTTTCTTTATAGAGTCCTTTGTGCATCAGAAAGCTAGGGACTCGATCAGACTCATTATTTCCCAACAAAGACACAAGGTTTCCTTTTAGCACCTGCTTGCTTCTTGCTATCAAAGAAACGTCTCGAACAAATGTATCCTGGCCAAGGAAGATCAAAAGACAGGCTCCTGTCCTAGGTGAATAATATTTTTTCACATTATTTCCAGCTGAATTTGCTTAAACCTCTTCTATTTTACTCCGTGTCATTATTTGGACGCTCAGTCTTGAATTACGGCTGGTGAGGGGATACGGAGACAGTCTAGTGAATAATGTTGAGTAGCAGTGGGTGGAAAAGGCAGACCAGCCTGGGGCTGATGGATGGATAAAGAGAATAAGAAAGAGATCATTGTTTTCATCACAGTGATGGTATAGGTGCCTATGTCCACATTAGGTACATGGAGGGGTCATGTATACACTTAAGGCGAACGCGTTCATGAAAATCATGAGTTTATTACATGATAACAAGCAAATTTCTTTTCCTAAAGATTTCTATTAATTTTTAAGTGTGCACGCACGCACACATCTGAGTGCAGGTGTCCACCGAGGCCAGCTGATGGCATGGGATCCCCTGGAACTTGAGTCACTGATGGCCATGATCTGCCACGTGGGTGCTAAAACCAGAAGTCTGGTCCTCTGGAAAAGCAGTCCGCGCTCTTCATCACTGAGCCCCCATTCGCGTCTTCAAGTAAAGTTCTTTTGCGTCTTGCTTTGGGATGACCCAAAGAGACTCCCACTCTCTACAAATCCCCACATCATTTCCCCAGCATCCCTGAGCATGGCAGATGAACCTTGAGAAAAGAAGAGGGTGACCTTCTGGCCAGGGTGATGTCATAGTGAAACAACCATGACTAAAGCTAGCACACACTGAGCTGTGTCTGCCACTCTTTTGTCTAAGCCACGTGTACGTCCATTTGCTGTATGAGGTAGGCAGATGGAGAAACTGAGGCAGGGTCATAGGTAAAGGTGTCCGAATGAGTCAGGCAGACATGATGGCTGACCAAGTTCCTTCTCCTCCCTATACTAAGATAAAGACAGTAAGGGACTGGAGAGGTGACTCAGCAGTTAAGAGTGTTTGCTGTTCTTCCAGGGAGCCTGGGTTAGGTGCCCAGCACCCATGTCAGGCAGCTCACAACACCCTGGAACTGTAGCTTCTGGGGATCTACACAAACCACACACACGTGTGTGTGTGTGTGTGTGTGTGTGTGTGTGTGTGTGTGTGTGTGTCACATGCACACACACATACACAGGCATATAGATAAAAATAAATAACAAATCTTTACGAAAGGATGGAAACAATAAGCCTTCTAACTAACAAGGCTGCTGAGAAGACCCAGTACAGTGGTAAAGCATTTGTACAGTGTGTGCTTCACAATACAATTTCAGTAAAGGACAGGGATTCCGGTGGAGATTCCTTCCGTGGCCCTGCTCAGGTCAGGCTCCTTGAGCACCACCTACAGTCAGGTGGAGCCCAGGTTCATCATGCTCCCTTCACAGCAGGCTGTCCCTTCCAGTCCTCGCCTTTCACACCCTTAATGCACACACTTGTCCCAGCGGCTCACCTTGCCCCTGCAAAGCTCTACATTTCACACTATAGTGTTACCCAGCCTTTTGAGGCCTTCGCTGGGCTGATGGTGTGATTTAAAAGCAATTTGGAACTTTAGATACCAAACAAATGCTCAGTGTTAAGAAGGCAGGTGGGCCCTGTGTGAAGATACCCTCGGGAGTGTTTCCAGGGATGGATGCAGCCAACGCTACAAGATTCTTCTCCTCACAGTTCCCTGCTGAGACCCTGCCCTCCACAGAACTCTGGTTACCAGGGTCAGAAGCACAGCTCAGTCCAACTTTTAAAAGATGGGGAAAAGAAATGATTGGCTCTCTTTAAGGCTCTGGAGTTTTGGCTCGGCTGTGTCTAGTGATCTGTGGTGTAGGGTCCAGGAGAGGTCAGTTCTGCTCCTTCCTGTGAGCATTGTCCTTAAGCAAGCACTTTCTTTTCACAGTAAAGGTGAAAACCCACCTCATGAATTTACCAGCTTACCATCCCAGTGGGAGGGGACCCACTGCCTTCCAGGGTTCTTTGTTTAAGTGCCCAACTGGAGTTTCATTGGCTCTCACTGGGTCACATGGTGACACTTTGCCCGTCGTTGTAGACAGGGACCTAGTCTGTACTGATTGGCACCCTTCCTTCATTTGCTCGCCCTGTCTGCGAGGCATACCAATCTTTGTTTCTTCTTTGCAGTGTTGAGTGTCTGCCCCAGCGGTTCCAGATTCCGTCACGTTGAAAATTAATATTGACTGTCACATCTAGCAAATCTGCAAGAGGTTTTCTAGATTGTGTTCACTGAAGTGGGAAGACCCACCCTAAATGTGGGCAGCACCCTTCCCTGAGCTGGGGCCTGGAACTGAATTTTAAAAAGGGAAAATGAGCTGAGCACCAGCGTTCCTTGCTCTCTCCTTCCTGGTTGCAAATGCGATGTTTCCAGCTGCTGCTCTCCGGCCACCTCGCTCTCCCGCTGCCACACCTTCCCGGAGGTCAAACTGTGAGCCAAAAAAGAAAAAAAGGGGGAAAGCTCTCCTTAAGTTCCTTAAGTTGCTTTTTATCAGACATTGTCTCAGCGACAGAAAAGCAACTCACGCACTGGACAAGTGTTCCACAACCTCAGACTCAGCCTTCACGGGGCCAGCCTGACCAGCTCTTCTCACCGAAGAAATCTCCCCACCCTGAGTCACAGATGAAGCCTGTGACTTCACTCACTGTTACTCCCACCTGCGGAGTTCCCTTTGGCTGTCAATCACACAGCCCTGACAGGCATCTCACGGGTGCTAATCCCCACCTGCTGTTGACACCTTGTGACTTAATTCCCACAGAAGGGTGTCTGCATTTAAAAGCAATATCTTCACTGAAATAACAGGATGCTGAGACCTTTATAAATTGATATGCCAGACAAGAGGGAGGCAAGAGTGAATGCTAAGTTTCCTTGCATAATACTCTGTGGGATGTGTTTTTCCCCCTAAGAATATTTTAGCATTAATTAAGATAAACAATGATATATGCCGAAAGACAATTGAATCTGTTCTCGGTTAAAATGGTCTCGTTGTGTAAAAATAGTAACCAAATTATAGCATATAAAGATGCAGGGGGGAAGTACTGTAAACCTATAACATGATTAAAATAGAAACACAAGACGATAATGATGAGGCCTTGAACAAATCTGGGAGAAGAGAAGAAAGATGGGGGAGGGAAGAAATGCCATGCTTAATTTATTCATCTCCCTCTGGGATCCGCTTCATTGTGGTTCTCTTTAGTAATAACTGTTTATCACAGCACGGTTAATGTGTGTTTTCCATGAAACTGGTGTTGTATTCTACAAGCGAAGGGTCCACACTGTAAAGAGCTGAGGTCAAGGTCGTACTGGTAGAAAATGGCAGAGCTCAAGACCTCACCCATGCCTTCTGTCTGTGGCCCCTGTTTCTTTTCCTTGGTCTCCTTTCCAGAACCCTTCTTAGGGTAGAATGAGGACAAAGGAACCAGCTGGTATGAATCATTCTTAAAGTACTCAAGGGCTGGCACTGAGGTGACAGCCCAGTTGGTCAGTGCTTGCCATGCAAGGTTAAAGATCCGAGTTTGATCCCCAACACACACAAAAAGCTGAGCACAGTGGTCCACACTCACAGTTCCAGTGCTGAGGAGGAAGGGATGCATGTAGACCAACAGGGCTCACTGGCAGCCGGCAGAGACCACTTAGTGAGGGGCCCTGTCTCCAAAGCAGTGGACAAGGGCCTGAGGAACAACACTCAAGGCTGTTTTCTGGCCTTCACGTGCACATACACACATATGCATGCGCATCTTCACATGTACACCTTCACACACACAAGAACATGAGCACACAAATAAAGATGTGTCGAGTACTGCTACCAACTATTTATTTGCTCATTTAATCTGCACAACAATATTGGAAAGTCATTGCTATTACATCATTATCCCTTTTTGCAGATAAGGAGAGGTGAGAATTTGTGTGAGGTCAGAAATCTGGTAGGAGTGGACATACAACTCAGGGGCCTGTCTGACTTCAGAGATCAGCCCATGGTGGCTGTCCTCTCCTGATCCCTTTCTTTGGCAGGGTCACCGGAGGTCGGAGTGGAGACCATTTTCTCTAGCGTTCTGTAGGGCTGACTCTTGATAGCATCTCTCTATACAGATGTGGTCTTGAAAATATATTTTATTTATCATTATTGGATGCATACATGTTGTGTGCGAGTGTGAGGAAGCATGTGAGGAGACCAGAGGACAGTTTTCAGGGGTTGATTCTCTCTTTCCACTGTGGGTTCATGGGATGGAACTCAGGTTGTCAGGTTTATGTGGCAAGGCTTGACTTTCTTAGCCACCTTGTCTGCCCTGAATGTGCTCTTTTAAGAGGGCCTATTTCTGTGTCTGTTTAGTGGTCATCCAGTAATTCTTCAAAGTCCTTGAGAGCTCAGGGTTTCAGGATTCCTCCCATCTGCCATGTCTCATCTTCTAACCAGGGTCTCTGAATGCTCTTTAGGCAAGAACCAGTTCAATCCTTGTCAGGGTGTTTTGATTTTCCCTCCAGCTCCAGTGGGCATATAACAGAGATCTGGCAATCTATGTACTAGCTCCCGTTGCCACATGACCGGGCAAAGAAGCTTGATGGGAAGGAACACTGATGGAGATGAGGTAATTTTTCTCCATTCCCTGGCTGCGGGAAGCATGTTGAGACACAAAAGGACATTGTTCTTGGATGGATCATAATCTGGGAAGTCTGTGTTCATTCACGTGTGTCTCACACATCCATTCACTCACTCGTAGCCTTTCAGCCACTCAGCCCCTCATTCATGCCTTCACCCAGCATGAACTGAGCAGCTGTCCATGCTTCACGTTCCACTCCATCCTGAGGCTCACGTGGCTTTTACAGATCCATCTCTGCTGATGCGGACAAAGGGACATCAGAAGGGTGACTTCCACCAGTCAGGGCCTTAGGACAGCAGCAGCACCAGCTTCTGTAGCCTCCTGCCCTGCACAGGCCAAGCAGCAGTGGAAAGGTCTGTCCTGCTCTGTGTTACCTTCTCAGCATGTTTAATACATGAAGGTTATGGCCTCTGGCTGTAAAGTTCAGGGTGGAGCCTCTCTCTTCCTCTCTATCATTTCTAGACCTCCTAAATCAAACCCACATTTACTTTGCTTTCTTCCCAGAGGACAGCATGAGTTTATTCTTCACCTTGTTTCTCTAAACATAATTTTTTGAGGTGTGGAGGGGACTGTGCCTGCACCGTAGTGCTGAGCAATGGTGCTTAGAGCCGTGCACATGCCAGCCAAGTGCCGGACTGCTGAGACGTACGTATCTCAACCCAGAGCATAGTCCTCTCCACAATGGCAGGTGCTTGATTGATTTTGAGGATTCTCCTGTTTCTCTTAAAGCATTGCTTAGGTGTCTAGTGTGTGTCAATAAATTTCTATGTGGGTTAAGATGGGTTCTGTCACTGACTGCTTCAAAGTGGGGGAATGCAGGAGCCTTGAGAAACATAATGTGAACAATTTACATAAGTGTAGGAAACTGAACTATGTAGATGTTGCTGTTCTTTTTCTTGAGTTTTCTTGTGCACATCTGTGTTGTTTGAGCTGAAGGGAACATTTGTGCATAATACGCACAGATGTAACATGTTATACAGTATATATTTACATATATATGTATACATATCCCATTGCACCCATGAAATTATCTCAATGATATACTATTTATAGTTTATTGTATGTACTTTAACTTTCTGCCTTCCCATCTTTTTCTCTCCCCAGACACACAGTGTGTATCTTTCCAGATTCTTTCCCATGTTTACATAAATACATGCAAATAAGTATGTAAATTACAGCAATGGCCATCATTTATTCTACAGAGAAGGGTCTCGTGGCATACATGTTTCTATGTCTCCTTGAGTCTCTCACCAGAAAACCCAAGTGAAAGCCCCTCCAAATGAACTGGGTGGATTCAGTGCATTCATCTTAACAGCTGCATAGTAGTCCACAGCATGAGGCACCATCATGGGGACTCTCTTTCCCTGTTTTTTGCCACTGGAAATTTTTTTTTCCTTTTATTTTACTTTACAATACCATTCAGTTCTACATATCAGCCACGGATTCCCTTGTTCTTCCCTTCCTGTCCCCCTCCCCTTCCCCCCAGCCCATCCCCCATTCCCACCTCCTCCAGGGCAAAGCCTCCCCGAGGACTGAGATCGACCTGGTAGACTCAGTCCAGGCAGGTCCAGTCCCCTCCTCCCAGACTGAGCCAAGCGTCTCTGCATAAGCCCCAGGTTTCAAACAGCCAACTCATGCACTGAGCACAGGACCTGGTACCACTGCCTAGATGCCTCCCAAACAGATCAAGCCAATCAACTGTCTCACCTATTCAGAGGGCCTGATCCAGTTGGGGGCCCCTCAGCCTTTGGTTCATAGTTCATGTGTTTCCATTCATTTTTGCCACTGGAAATTATCACAGGATATTGCAGTAGAGGGAGGAGGAAGGAAGGACCCCAAGAACAGGTCCGAAAGCTGAGGTGGGGGATATGTTAATGTTGCAGAATATTCCTCTTCCTCACAGTGTGGGATGCTGGGCCCTTGATGGCTCACAGAGCCCTTCCTGCATGCCCTGAGCACTCACAGTGCACACCCACTGGCTGCTGCCTCCTCCTCCTCCTTCAGGGTGCAGCTTAAGTGTTGCTTGCAGTCAGCAGGCAGCCTGACCACTCCTTCCCTGACCTCCAGATTCCCATACAAGGAAGTGTTCTGGAGAACAGACAGAGAGGAGTTGACACTTCGGGGTCTGGATGTTCATTATGGCACATTTGAAAGTTTTGCAGCTGTATAGGCAGTGGTGCTTACAGCGCCTCCCACGAATCACTGGAGAACTACGTTCTCACACTGTGAGAACTCTAAAGCACTTGTGTTTATAAATCTTCAACCCCAGCCACTTTTAGGTGCACATATGCAACACTCTTAACCATGCTCACACCAGTGTCTTTGTAACATTCTTGCTACCATGGACCCTCAAGACTGTGTTTGAAGAGGAAGCAACGTGATTTGTGTGGTTACACCACTGGTTCATTTTATTCATGTGGGGTCAAAATGTACGCTACTTTTAGCCAAGTGCTCTAAATGGAGAGTCATCCCCTGTTAAACTAGGGATGATGGAACCTTTGGCCAAGTCCTAATGATCCCAACCCAAGAATGCTGGATGATCCTCCCCAAACCTAGGCATTCTGGCTGTTGTGTGGCACTTGCAGCTGGGGACATACACTGGGCATTTCTGGCAGCCATTTTGCCATCCAGAGGAAGGACTCTGCTGAAAGGATGTCAGCACAGAGGACAGAACTAAGAGAAGATGAGAAGCTGAGTCCTGGTGAACTCACTGGAGCCCCTACCTTCAGCTGTACCTAAAACTCAACTGTAGAAGTCACTGAAAAATCTCTTTCTACCCGACACCAGTTTGAAGTGGGTTTTCTACTTCTTGATACTAATAAGTTCTGATTTCCGTGAACCAGGAAGCAAAACAGATATCAGCCAGAATCAAGATTGGCAATGAGCAAGGTGTGTGGGCTGGACATGCAGTGGAAATCCCCATCCATCTCTGTTGGTTGCCTGAGGCTTTACCTGGCCTTAGTCATTGTGAGGGTTGAGTTTATGGTCTAAGAACCTAGGCAGATATTATTGGCAGCACAGAGATGGCCCAACACCTGTCCTTTGCTGGTTCCCACACTCCCATAGCCCATTGTAAAAAGACATCATTGCAGGTCTGTGGGGCAAAATCACCCCTCAAGGGAAAGTTTCCAACCTAGGCAGCTCTTCAATGTTGCTGTTGCTCCTCAGTCCCCATGGGGATCAGCTTCATGCCTGCCCCTGCAAAAATGCCAAAATCTGATGTGATAGCCACTCTTGGTTATCATCTTGACTGCACATGGAATTAACTAAAAACCCGAGCTGATGGGCACATCTGTGGGGAATTTTCAGTTAATTAGATGGTTTGAGGTGGGGAGCCCACCTTAATCAGGCCCACACTGTCTCGTGGCAGCCTATAGAAAGGACATGAAAGAAAGAAGTTTTTTTTTTTCTTTGCCTGCTTACCCTCACTCTCACTGGCAAGTCATGTCTCATTGGCATTAGAGCCTGCTTCTTCTGGATTCCAATTTATATTGAAGACCAGCTGAGACATCCTGCCTAGTAAACTGAACAACTACTAGATTCTTGGACTTTCCATCAGGAGACAGCTATTGTGGAACTGGCTGAACCACAGCGTGTAAGTCACTCTAATAGATCTCGTGTGTGTGTGTGTGTGTGTGTGTGTGTGTGTGTGTGTGTGTGTGTGTATCTGTGTCTGTGTGTGTCTGTGTGTGTCTCTGTGTGTGTGAATATATATATAATATATATATATATATTCATTCTATCAGTTCTGTTCCTCTAGAGAACCCTGATCAATACATCTGAGGATGTTCAAGTGTCCTGTATAGAATATGTATATGGAGCAGTGTACACTTTAAGTCATCTCTACATTATCTATGTCTAGTACAATGTAGGGGCGATAGAAATATAGTTGTTTGGGTGGATTTTTGGAAAATAAGGTGTTCATTACTGGTACACTTTGTGTGTGTGTGTGTGTGTGTGTGTGTGTGTGTTCCTATATATGTCAGTATATGTGTTCATGTGTATGTGCATGCATGTGGAGGACAGAACTTGATGTCAGTTGTCTTCCTCGGTTGATCTCCTCCATCTTATTCTTTAAGACGGGTTCTCTCACTGAACCTGGAGCTCAATGATTGACTAGACTGACTGGCCTTGGAGATCTTCCTGTCTCCACCTCCCCAATAGTGCAGAAAATTCCACCTGTGGTTGGTTGAATCCACAGATGTGACATCCACAGACATGTGACTCACTATCATATCTTACCCAGCGGATAGTCTTTCCTTCTTTTCTAATCGCTATTACTCTTCACTCCAAAAGAAATCCCAGGAGACAGACAGACAGATCCCGGTGCCTCCTGTGTCCCTGATAAGGCAAGTAAGGGCAGGGCACACCTGCCATTTAGACCTCCTGGCTGTCACACTACACAGCAGTTAAGGTGAAGCTCCTGTAGCAGATGGATCCCGTTCAGTTTCTGATGAAAGAGATGCAAATGACTATTTGATGTCTGAGTTCAGCTGCAGAGTGCCACGTGGTCTGCTCAGCCCCAGCAGAGGTCATGAAGAATGATGTGTAAACCCTTTAATTGCTCTCAGAAATGACAGTCAAAGTCTCATTTCCCTCCGTGACACAGGGTAGTGGGGTGTGACCATGCAAACAGGGAGTGAACGTCTCTACTGGCACAGGCTTTGAGGAAGTGATCTTCACCTGAGGACTGACTTGGCATTTCTGACATTCAGGAAAAGCCATGTGGGCCCTGGGCTGTCATTTCTTCTGCTAGATAAGAGCACAGCCTCCTAGGTGAGAAAGGTGATAGAGTGGCTACAGATGGAGCTGTGCTGTCTGCCCATGGGTCAAGCTGGACCAGCATTCCTGGCAAAACCAGTACTTCATGTGGCCACTGCGGCTTTGGCAATGTGCATGGCTGTGTCTTCATAAGGAAATCCGCTGGATCATCTTTCCCGCAGAGTGGTTAAACAGCGAATGGGGCAGGATTACCATGGATCACCGCTATTTAAGCTGTTCTGCCTAATGTGGTTTTTCTATACAAAATAGGGCAGAATATTTTATTGCAAAGGAAAGGTAAGTATAATCCCCGATAAGCATTCATAAGTAGGATTACATGCAATGGAAAGCATGGCTCAAAGAAACATACTCAATTACTAATTGGCAACTTTCTGCCTAGTTCTAAATACTATCAATCCCCAGGTGCCTAGTGGGTAAAGTACCTGCTGCATACCCATGAGAACCTGCATTTGGATCCTCGGCACCATATAAAAGCTGGGTGTGGTGACAAGGATCTGTAGCCTCAGTGCTGGGGGAGCAGGGCATAGACTAGAGGATCCCTGGTGCTTACTAGCCAGCCAGTCTAGAGGAATCAGTGAACTCTAGGTTCAGGGAGAGAGCTTGTCTCAAAAAATACAGTGGAAGTGATTGAAGAGCACACCTGATGTTGAGGTACATGTATGCACAGATGTATGCACACAATTCATATTATATTTGTGTGTGTGTGTGTGTGTGTGTGTGTGTGTGTGTGTGTGTGTTTGGATCCCCCTTATTCCAACCCTGATCATAATAGTTAGCTGTTAAAATTCAGTCTTGGTGATTAGTATATAATAGTGCATCTTATGAATCTGAATGCATCATGCAAATGTAAGATTTATTTATTTATTTATTTATTTATTTATTTATTTATTATTTATTTATTTATTTATTTTGGTTTTTTCGAGACAGGGTGTCTCTGTGTATCTTTGCACCTCTCCTGGAACTCGCTTTGGAGACCAAGCTGGCCTCGAACTCACAGAGATCTGCCTGCCTCTGCCTCCCGATTAAAGGCATGTGCCACCACCAGGCACAAATGTAAGGTTTAAATATCTACCCCATCCTCCTCTCTGTCCTGTTGAAGGTGGAGTTTCATTCTTCTAGGCGTGGCTTCTTTGAGTCTTCTTTGCATTCCCAATTGAGGAGAAGCTGAGCTCCTTGTGATGCCCTTAGGTCTCCCCTTACCCAGATACACAACAGTCAGATCACACACGAAAACACGGAGCTGCAAAGTCCACGGAGAAGGCAGCAGAGTGAGGTTTTTAAGTAGACACAAAGCAGTCTGTCCTAGTTCTCATAAATTAGTACCAAATGGGCATCATGAGCGACAGAATGTACAATGCTGAGTGTAATAGGACCAGAGGAAAGAGTCCCCAGGCAGGTCACAGTGTAAAGAAGTTTTATAATAGTGTGTAGGATAAGAGCTGGTCCAGGAGGCCAGAAACAAGTGGCACTCTTAACTTGAATCCCAGGCCTCCCAACTAAATGATGCATGAAGAGTTTCTGAAATAAAAGGTAAATAAATAAATAAATAATAAAAGTTAGCCAAGGATGTTCTGTAGCATGACTGTTCTTTTTCGTTTCTCCTACAAGTTTGTGTGGTCAGACTCAAACTTTGAAATTCCGGCCTCTTCTCCTCCGGCCTCAATAAACTTCCTACTGTGCGTCACTCTTTCTCCCCCCACGTCAGCAGCAAGCAGATTTTAAGATGCTTATGTATTTAAGGAAGGGTCTGCAGAAAAGTAAGGAAAAGTCCATATTACAGGTTTTAAAATATAGGCTTTCAAACGTCAGAAATCCATGTCTAAAGGAAAGGAGACATGGATTCTCAGAATAGAGAAAAATTGCCATTGGACAAAGGAAAGTCCCGCTTCCCTGAGATTGTCACAGACTGTATTTCTAGTGTCTGGGGGAAGGGGGACCAGAAAGAGCAGAGAATTATGAACAAGAAGAAAGTTGGCTGGACCTGAAATGAAGGGACCATATGCACCTGCAGGGAAGCCTTGGAGAGATAAGAAGACTCCCAGCATCCCTCAGCTTCTCCTGGAGCCGGGATTCTTGGAATCAAGCCCAGGGATGCCTCTTTGGGAGGCTGGTTGCTCACTATGGACCCTGGATCCCTGCCATCTTTATTAATGAGTGAGTCAGCACCTAGGTCTCCTTGTTAAACCACTGTATTCATCGAAAGGTTTGTGTGATGGTTCCACAGGCTCATGAGTTTGAATGCCTGGTCCCTAGTGGATTATGCTGTTTCAGGAGGTGTGGCCCCTTTGGGGCATGAGCACTAGCTGGCAGAGGTGGGTATCTAAAGAGGAGCCTTCAAGGTTACACTTTCTTCTGGTTCCAGCTTGTTCCAACTGCTTCCTGGTCAGGGGTGTTGAGGAGCCTGTTACACTGTCAGTACTGTGAGCTCCTCCACACTTTCCTTGCCATGATGGACCAAGACCCTCTGAAATCCTGAGCCCAAACCAGCCTTTCTTGCCTATGATGGTTACTATCAGTTATCAACGGACACATCTCCAGGCACAGATGTAAAGAACTGTCTAGATTACAGTTAGCCTCAGAATGTCTTTGGAGGACCATCTTGATTAAGTGAATTAACGTGGGGAACCCCATCTTAATTGTTGGGGGACTGTTCTTTGCCCAGGAGAGTCATGATCATGTAAAATGGTAAGAGTGAGCTGAGCACTGGTGTGCATCATCCATTGCTCTCCGTTCCTGACTGGGTGTGATATGACTAGCTGCTTCAAGTTCCTGATGCCTTTACTTCCCTGCAATGATGGAGTGTAACCTGCAACTGTGAGATGAAATGAGCCCCTAAGTACTTCAGTTGCTTGTGTCAGGAAACCACACTCCCTTAAGTTGCTTCTTTCGGGTGTTGTGTTGTGACAATATGGAAAGTCACTGGTGTTGTGCAACAGCAAGAAGAAAAGTAAATCACTTGACCTGTTGGGACACAGGTGCCTTGGCCACCCTGTATTAATATTTTTCTCATCGCTGTGACAGAATATCTGATAAAAGCCACTTAAAGGAGGAAGGCTTTGTTTGGACTCGTGTCTGAGGGTATAGTCCATCATGGTGTGGGAAGCATGGTGGCAGGCAACTGAGGCAGCTCATCGCATTGCATCCACAGTCACAGAACAAAGAGATGAACGCTAGTGCTTAGCTCACCGTCTCCTTTTTATTCTGTCCAAGATCCCAGCCAGAATGGAGCTGCCCACATTTAAGGTGGGTCTTCCCACTTTGATTACTCAGCCTTTTGAAACTCTCTCATAGGCGTGCCCAGAGGCTTGTCTTCTAGGTCATTCTAGAGCCTGACAAGCTGATAACCGATGTTAGCCTCCATTGCCCTAAGAGCTCCGGACTCAGTAGGTCTAGAGTGGGTCGAAACGTTATCATTTCTAATAAATTCCTGGTGATGCTTAGTCTATTCACCTAAGAAATTCCACCTAGACAACCACATTTTGAATGAATATTTAGAGAAAAAAAGTACAGCTGCCTTTCTGAGTGGACTTCTGCATTTCCCATGGCAGCAGACAATCCTTTCTTCATATATGTTATTTATTTATTTTTGTGCATTTATGTGTGTTCATGTTTGTGTTTCTGTGCATACATTTGTGCAGATGCCTGCAGAGGCCAGAAAAGTGCATCAGATCCCCTGGAGCTCAAGTTACATACAAGTGGTTGTGAGCAGGCTGATGTGGATGGTAGGAACCAAACTTGGAAGTGTAGAAGAGCAGTAAGTGCTCTTAACCACTGAGTCATCTCTCCAGCCCATCTCTATACATATTTTAATTGACACATGATTATATATATTTGTAAAGTATAGTGTGCTACTTTGATTCTTGTATATTTTATGCTATGACTAAGTCAGGGTAATTAGCATATCCATCACCTCAACATCTATGAGATCTTTTTTGTTTTTGGGGGGGTATTTTTGTACTGAAGATTGAGCCTACAGCCTCCTGCATGCTAAGCACATGTTCTATTGCTGTGCTATGTCCCCAGTCCCTGGCTTTTTACTTTCTCTTTTGAGACAGGATCTCACTAAATTGCCCAGGTTGCAACTTATTCTTTACTTTTCTATTGCTGTGGCAAAAGACTCTGACAAAACCAACTTGGGAAAGAATGCTTTACTTTGGCTCACAATTCAAGGATACAGTCCAGTCCATCACTGTAGGGAAGTTACCGCAGGAGTAGCTTGGGCAGCTGATCACATTGCATCCAGAGTCAAGAAGCAGAGAGTAATGAATGCTTGTGCTCAGCTTACTTTGCCCTTTTTACTTAATTCAGGATCCCAGCCCAGGGAATGGTACCACCCACAGTGGGCAAATCTCACTTCAATTAGCCTAATCAAGATAAACTCCCACAAGCATGCCCATCTCCCAGATGATTCTAGATTTCATTGAAGTTCACTATTAGATTGACCATCACACTGGCCTTGAGCTTACTCTGTAGCCAAGGCTGGCCTTGAACTTGTGGTCCTCCTGCCTCTACCTCCCCCAAATCCCTAATTTCTTGGGGTTGAGCCCATTTAAAATCCCCTCTTCTGGTCATTTTAATGCACATTACATTATTGTCAACTGCAGTCATCCTGCTGTGAAAATGAACACTATAATCCCTCAATCTACTTCTAATCATCTCCTCACTGGACAGCAGGCATGTCTATATCCACCTTCAATTCCCACATGAGAATATGGTGGCTTAGAGAAGTGAAGTAACTTAATTAAGATCATACAGCTTCAAATGGGATGGAGGCAGAAGTCATACCCCTAGACATTGTTCCATCCTATAGTGCCTCTATATGGTAACTAAGTTCCAGAAGAAGCCCTGCTCCAACCTGCAGCCACCCTAGAGGCTGGTAATAGTGATGACCCCAGGCACTCGGGAATTATCGATGCTGGGCAGAGGCTGTGCTCTGCAGGAGTGCAAACTGCTCTTCCTTCAAGGCCCTGCAGCCCCCTGCTGCTCCCACTATTTGAGTTATGTGTTATCGCTCTCCGGGGATGGATTTATCCTGGTTTTACTCACTTCCGCAGCACTAGCTCTGCCCACTTAGTGCTTTTGGCTTTATATATCATTATCACACGCTCCGTTCTCCAGTCGTACACAGTTTAGCCCTTGTTGCTTTAATTCCTCTCCTGGTGTTCTTGCAGGGAGACGACAAGAGAAAGCAAATTGCCCTCTGGAATGAAGAGAAAGGGAAATGCCATCCCTGGCCTCACAGAAGGGAAAGCAGGGGGCAGCATCCTAGGGTGGGAGGAGCGCCTTCTTTTTATTCATCCTGGGTGAGAGAAAAGAGCAAGGGCTTCACAGTTCTGATCCCAGCTATCGGCTTCCAAGCGACAATGAGAATATTAATAAGACTATAAGTTAACACTTCTTTAACACTCCAAGCATCCTGGGCACTTTGCCAGGCAGCTCATATTCTCAAGCATCTCGAATTCGTGATTAAACTCAGATTCTCTTGGTAGTCTCTGAGAAGTGGGTGCTGTTATTTGTCCATTTTACAGATGAAGAAGTCAAGACTCAGAACCTTAAAGAAACTCTCCAACTGACACATGGAGAAGCCAGGGGACTTGAGCTTGAGGTGGTTCCTCTATGTGCATTGGGCTCCCTCCCCGCGGAATGCGCTCATCTCTGGGACAAATGCTGGATTGTCTCCAATGCAAAGGCTCAAGAACTCTATCCAGAACCTGCCATCTTCATGGCAATGTCATTAAAATTATATTCTGTCTTTCACTCCTGAAGGAAGCCTCCCTTCAGATCCACAAGAAGACAACTATGTACAGAGTGTGGAGAAGCCAGAGTGATCCATCTTCACCAAGTGGACCCTAGAACCAGTATGGACAAGGGGATCAAATCGGGGTTCCTGCCCCTTTCCTACCCCTCAAACACATGCAAATGCTTGTGCAGAAAATGCTCCACATTTTTCTCCTGTGCATGCTGAGCCTCAGTCTAAGATTTTAATTGAAGGATTCAAGAGGATTAAGGAAGGACAAAGAGGGGAAAGTGAAACCACTGTTTTTGTTCAGCTGTCCTAACTTAAGACAGAAAGCAGATGATTTGTCACCACTGTAGCTGGGATACTTTGGGGATCTCTGGTGACTTAGAGACATCGGAAAGTTGATGTCTGCTGAAGACACTCTTGGGAAATCCTGTTGATGCTTGGCACCTGCTGAGGCATCAGTGGCAGAAGTGTCTTGGTCCAAATATGAGTCAAAGAAGGATGTCTGCTCTGGTCTGCTTCCTGCTACCTTGGCTCACAGTTTGGGAGGTAGGTTTCAGTCCATGATCTGGTGAGCTCTTGTTTTGGACACAGCAGCACACCACAGCTGGTAATCTCATAACTGGAAAGTAAAAGACCCCACAGTTCTTTCCAGGGCATACCCCAAAGACCTAAAGACCTCCTAAGAGGCTCCACCCCCTACAGCACCACTATGGGGTGCAAATCTTTAATGCACAGGTCTTAGGAAAACATCTAAGGTCCAAGCTATAGTAATATCCTTACAGAGCACTTGGAAAGTGGAATCCACTTCCTTCTCTCACCTTCCCTCCACAAGAGCTTGTGCTGATGTCCATCTGACAAGGAAAGGGAGGGAAGGAGGGAAGGAGGGAGGGAGGGAGGGAGGGAGAGAGGGAGGGACTCATGGGAAAACTACACAGCCGTCAACAGCTCTGCTATTTGACTTTCAATTCCCGTCTAAAGTTTTACATCTCACAGCTAAACCAGAACAAGATGCGTGGTGTCCAGATCATGCATCAGCATCCCCAAACATAAATCCTTTGCTTTTCCCATCTCCAGTACTGTGGATCCTGGAAGGCTGAGGAGGTGGCAGAGGCATTCTTTGCTTCTTCTCCCTACTCCATCCCACTCTGTGCGTAGTAAGTGAAGATGCCAATCAAATGTTCCCTACCCACTCTATGGCCAGAGCAGATGGCACAGGAAAACCAATCAGATTCCCTCTTGCTGCTGTTGGAATCTTTAGCCAAGTGCATAGGGATAAAAGCCGCCCTGGGCAGCTTTCTGGAAGAAGAACCACACATCCTTGCTGTGCAGGTCCCCTGGAAGGGCCCTGATCTGGACGCCTCTGAGAACCAATCCTTCATCTGCCTCCCAGTGTCCTTCTGATAAATGACCCATGACTGTTGTTTACATCAGACTTCCTCTCTGTGGCTTGTCATGATACAAATGGATAAAACTGACCTTAAACAAGCTCGTCTCCAAATGGATCTTGCCCAGTTCCATTGCCTGGGTACCTGAGGATGCAGAGACATGCATTTTGAGCTGTTTGAAGCTCTTTTGACTTAACAAAATGGCAGCTATTTAAAAAGGAAGCAAATTTTGAGAAATTCCCATTCTCTGCAGAATTCATCGTTGAGCCTTCATTCCAATCTCTATGGAGTAGGTCACTGTTGCTGTGTAACAAACACTCTTAAACTCATGGACTAAAATATTGAGAATTGACTCTTGGCTAAGAGACTGTGAGTGAACGGAGTGATTCATATCTCAAGGTGACTCATGGTCTATGGTCAGATGTGAGTCTGAGCTGTTCCTTGTATTTCTAGGGATTTGAGTAGACATAGGGTTATGGCCTCTGGCTCCTTTCTATGTATTCATAATCTCCTCCTCTAGCTGATTATCCCATAGCCTATTCACACCACAAAACAAACCCTGAAGAAAACAGAACTGTGAAAAACCCTTAAGGTTTAGGCTCAGAGTTATGACTTCTAGTTACCACTTTTACTGAGTAAGTCAAAAAGTCAGTCCCAATTCTATACCAAGTAGTTGAGAGTGCTTATGATTTAAATCTTCAAGGCCCCCACTGGCTGGTGTTTTGAATACATGTTTCCCAGCAAGTAGCACTGTTTGGGGAGGCTTGTAACTCAGGAAGGGGCCTAGCTGGTGGAAGTAGGTCACTGAGGGAGGGTTCCTGGTTCCTGTCTTGCTCTCCACCTCCTGGTCCACCATGATGTGCACAGCCTCCACTGCCGTGACGTGACATGAGGGCTCTTCATCCCTTCTCTGCCATGGTGGACTGAACCTTCTGAAACAAAACAAACCCAAGTCTTCCCTCCCTTAAGCTGCTTCTGCCAGGCATTGTGCCCATGGCACAGTAAATGTAGCAAATACAGAATTATGCCCACACCTTGATATCAGGGCTGCAAAGTGACATTGCACTAGCCAAGTTAGCGGGGAAGGAAAAAAAAATCACAGCCCTTTGGCCAACAATCTACCACTTCGAGTTAATAATATGGTTTAACTAAATAATAACCCAGAGAGGGTCAGTTACTGTGCCTGCTGCCTGATGCTCCATTGGGGAACAATGCCACCAATATCACGAGTGAACAGATCAAGTATGACAACCAAAAGTGTCTCCATGCAGTGTCCAATGCCCCCCTGGGGAACAATATTGATCCTCAGTTGACAAGAACAGCTGTGGACCCAGGGTGACAATTTCCATGTGTTCCTCCTCATCTTCCCCAGCGCTGAAATCGGTGAGAAAATATTCAGCTGACTTGCAGAGTGTGGGCCAGGACAATCTTCACTGTCGTCTGGAGGTGACAAAATCAGTTCTCTTCTCTCTCCTCTCAATCTTCATTTGTCCTGTCCTGCTTCTTCAAGGATCCACCCCTTCAGACAGGACTCCACCAAGCTGCTCTCCTTCTCTGTCCCCACTTCAGCTCTGCCAATCCAATCAGGCTCTCAATATCAGGAAACATTTACCCTACAAGATATCCCAGGGCCCATTTTCAATCTCAGTTGACATTTACAGGGATTTCTCCCATTTGCCAGCTTACCCTGGCTGCACGCAAACACATTTGATGTTTCCTTCGCTGGATATTTTTCATCCTGTGTCAATTAGCACAATGAAAGGACTCTAATAATGATGTATGGGCTGGGTGGGAACGGCCTGCAGATGGCCCTGGGAGGAAAGCTGGTTGTTCAGTAGGGCCCAGGCTCAGACTGTGTCCTGCTCAGAACATGCTGGATTCATGATCTCCAAGGTCTCCACAGCAACTCATTTCCAGGCACAATTTGACCATACAGACAGCCCCACCCACACACTCAAGGAAAAGAAAAGACTTAGACTTGCATCCAAAATAGCCAGCAGCTGACTCCTTTACATAGGTCAGTGGACCCAGAGGGGCTAGCCAGCTAATCCAAAGTCAGTCAGCTATTACTAAATCTAAAGTTACAATTTGCAATTTTTTTCTATTTTTAATCTCTCTTAAAACACCTATTTCTCCCACTTAATTTCTTTGCAAACCACGGTATTCTTCACTGAGATGCACCAGGCATTCCGTGTCTGATATGCACAAAACTCTGGGATGGGGGACTCTTTCCCCTTCGGCAAAGAGCCCCACATCTAGTTCTAGTGTGGGGAGATGAGGGAGCAACCAGTCAGAACCCACCTAGTCCAAAAGCAGAAGCAGTCTTCTAGGTTAGAAAACAGGCACAATTTTGTTGCCTTCCGAGGATATAGTTGAAGACAAAATCAATTCATCTTCAGCCCTAAGCCTGAGGGACGAGAAAGACCCCGGTCCCGGACTGGGGGTCGGGGATTCGGGCTGTGGGGAACGGGTTGCAGTATGGACCCTGTAATTTCTTCTGGATGCACCGAGAGCAAGAAAAGTTGATAAATTCAGAAACAGCACCACCTGGTGGTCACTCAACAGAGCCAGCGAGCATCTAGGAATCAGCTTTTCTCGGAGGCTTGTGCAGATAGATTGTATGTTTAAACCCATTTACTCAAAGCTAAAATACTAGGCAAAGCTTCAGCTAAACTCATGATGGTATATCCTAAAAAGGGTCTCCAAAACGCTGCAAGTGGTATTTTATGTGATTT